>NC_073313.1:365257427-365957746 GCF_027595985.1 Sorex araneus | reverse complement strand
ATCTCCGCTGCAGGGCCAGTGCATGTGACCTAATCTCCCCAAGAGCATGATATTTAAATAAAGTCCCATCAAGCCCAGGCATCCCTGAACCTGGCATCCAGCCAGAAATTCCTGAGCTACCCAAGTAGAGCTTGGTGTCTTCCAATGCCAAGCCTCTCCCTTGTCTACTTTCAGGTTCCTAAATCATTTGTAAACCTGGTGGATATCACTGATACTCTGGAGTTCTCCGCCTTGCCTAATATGGGGACTCGGGACAGGTAAGAAGGGAAGTCTAGTGGAACCAGCCTTTTCTGATGCCTGTCATGCCACTTGATAATGCGTTCTTCACCTATATTAATTGTTCTTTCATATCCAAAGGTGAGAGCATAAAGTGTTAGTGGAGCAAATATTCTATCGCTTGCAAATTCAACTCCTGCGTGTGATTAGTGCTAATCAGAAAAGATATACCCCAAGTTTATCTTAAGAGAACTCAGAGAATGAGTATCTGAGATATGGCTCTGCTTAACAGCACTTTATTCAGACTCTGGGTTCTTTCTTGGTATATAAATTTTAAAATCAAATTGCTAGTGGAGTACGGAGAGATAATTGCAAAAAAATGAAAGAAGACAAATCTGAGAAAGAGAAGCTGAGGTGAAACTGAGATTCTGAGATAAAACAAAGAAAGAAAATTAAGTGTCTGCTGTGGTTGGTGTAATGCCAGAGCCAAAATCCCCCACCAGCCTTCTCCTGAATTATCTACAAGTTTGGTCAGGGTGTAGCTCATTAATAATTTACTGCTTCACAAATATGCAGCTGTAGATTTCACCCTATCTGCTCATCTGCATACACACCTACTGTATCGTTGTAATCGCAATTGCTCATCAATTTGCTCGAGTGGGCACCAGATATGTCTCCATTGTGAGATTTCTTGTTACTGTTTTTGGCATATCAAATACACCACGGATAACTTACCAGGCTCTGCCGTGTGGGCGAGATACTCTCGGTAGCTTGCAGGTCTCTCTGAGAGTGGTGGGTCTCTCAGAGTGGTGGAGGAACTGAACCTGGGTCGACCGCGTGCAAGTCAAACGCACTACCTACCTGCTATGCTATAGTTCCAGCCCCTACATACACTCACACACAAAGTTACAATGACTTGAGAATTTAAAAACTAATTGTGGTGGTTATAACACCAAAGGAGAGACAGATTTAAGGAGATAGTCTAGCTTTAGCATACAGGAAGCTTGAATGCAATCACTGGCACCTAATAGTTCCCATAGTCCAGTGGGTATTTGATCTCTGAGCAAAAATGTTGGAGAACCTGAGGAAAAACAGCTGTGTCTTTCACTCAGAAAGTAACAATCAGCTATTGCAAAAAGTTAAAATTTCAGAAACATTACTTCTGGATTCTGGGCATGCGTTTGAAAGATTTTCTTTCCAGAACTCAAATTTTAAGCATTTCTTCTTTTCAGAACTAGAATTTAAATACAATAAAAAACTATGATTTCTGTCTTTACAGAGGAAAAGCAGCTCTTCTAACAAATATCATTTGTAGAGGCACCTGGGTTTGGGAGCTCCTAATGAGAGGACAGGCTTGGATACAGTGGGTTTTGAAGAGGAAGGAAGTTGATATAAATAGAAGGAGAAGAAAAATTCAGATTTATTCTTTTATTGGGTGGGGGGAACACAAGTTTAGAAGGCGCTGGATCAGGAGAATGAAGGGAAATTTTCACATGTATTCTCACCCACCACAGGGGATAGCAGATGGAGAAACCTCCCCATGATAGTCCATCCCACCATACGTATACTTCCTTTTCCTGCAACTTCACAGACTTCTACTTCACTACTGCTGACACCAACCTCAGTGTCCCCAGGATTTCCTTTCCTGCTGATACCCAGTCCTGGATGTCTGAGGGCCTTTTCTGAATTCTTTCTGCATTGTTTTACTTTGTTGATGTTGATATTGAGGGTATCAATTGTTGGAAGACTCAGGGACCTTTGAATGGTTCTCCTTGGGTTCTGACTGCCTCATTCAAGACTATAGGGATTTATCATTTACATTTTCACTCGCTGCTCTCTGCCCCTCATTATGCATGGTTTTACCTGCAGCAAAACCAGAGAGTCCTGCAGGTGTTCAGAGGAAACGGTCCAATATAAAGCTTTTGCACAACGGTCCTATCAGGTGAGCTCACTCTGGGAGACTGATGGCTGGCTCAAAGATGCTGGTGTTGTGGAGCAGATCGGGGATGGTGGGAACCATTGGGGGAAGGTTATCCAGAATCGGACTTTCTCACAGAAATCCAGAACAAGAGTCATGCACCAGTGAGAGATGCTCTTATTTTCCTTCCTGATAACAAATCATACCTTTGTGGGTATAATGGTGTTGCCACTATTGGGTGTTGGAGTTGGAAGTTATGGAAGAATATTGGGTTAAAGATGTTGAACAACATTGCTATTTTTCTGAAAATTTTTGCTCATCATCCACACTTGTACCACTGCATCTGCAGCTGGTGGCAAGGTTTCTAGGCTGACTTTGTACCCTTGATTGCAAATCAGAGTCAAGTCAGGACTCATGGAGGTGTGTTTACTAGTTTAGAGAACAGAATCATAGAGACTGAATGGTCTGTTGACATCACTGTCCCAGTGAGCAAAGGGCTCCATGTGTACTTTCCAATAATAAGAGTGTACTTGCCAATAATGTATATCAACATTATTCCTGTTTAAGGAAAACTTAGTGAACAAAGTTCTAGAACCCCTTCTCTCAAGCTATAGAACTTATTTTGAGTTTTTAAGTAGCAAATCCCTGTATGGAACTGAGCTCTTCAAGAGACTCTGTGAGCCTAGTCCAGGGATGTACTATTGCTTCCTTCTTAAACTTCCTTAGAAAATATTCCAGATCTGTCTGGTACTAACTGAAGGTCATCCTTAGATAGAAAAGCAACCCAACTTAATGTCTGGAAGAATATTGTATGACAGACATGAAGAGATTACTGGACAACATAGAATTGGGAATAGCAATTGTGATGAGCTCTAGGTATGGGGATCAGTGAATAAGGTGCCCTCAGGGATTCTGTATTCATGTCCTTTTGCTCTCTGCTGCAGGAATCTTGGGAAAAGGTCCTGGCCTCCAGCAAGTACAACCAGGATGAGTCCTTTGCCCTGGTGTTTCAGCCTGTTTTCTATGAAGCAGATCAGTCCCCTCTCTTGGTGAGAATCTGCCCATGCCATGGTAAAACCTGCTTTCCACCAAGTGCAGAATGCAACCTTGTGGAGGGAAAGGGGGTGACTGTCTGCTTTCCTTCCCTGTATGAATACCAGTGGGATGAAGAGCTCTGGGGACACTTCTTAGTAGCAGGACAATCTGCAAGACTTTCCTGATGTCTGCAGTCTGGATTCAAAGGAGAGGAATTCTACTCAACCATGCTCAGGCATGGCCCTGTCTCTGCTTGTTCTGTTTATTCCCCTTAAAGGGAGTCCCATGATACCAAGGAGCAGCAACATGGTTGTCCCTGCATTCCTAAAGAAATGTCTGCCTTGTGGAAGTGGTGGGTGGAGAGAAAGCATGAGGATGGATTAGAGCTACCCCAGATACCAGGGAGAACTTCAAAGTGTGGAGATGCCCCTCATCCTTGGGAGGGGTGTGTGCAGGCTTCTTATTTGGTTCTCTTTCAGATGGATCAGTCACTGCAAGACCCCACTGAACTGGGCGTGCACCTCTGGAACAGCATGGTGAGAGTTTGGGGTCTGGAAATTCATCAAGCTGGCAAGCAGAGGTGGTTGAGCTGTAGAAAAGGATGCTACCAGTGCCCTCACCTCTGTGCCCACTGCTCTGTCTGACAAGCTCCAGGATGCCCGCATGACCCAGTCATGATGCCTCTTGGCTACCAGGGTTCACACAACCATTCCCCACACCAGCGATAGCCCAGTTGTGCTCACCTTCTTCAGGGGCAGGGCTGGGGAATCAGGCATTTGTTTCCCACATCTGAGCCATGTTTCTCATTCTTTGGGACCTATGTAAACTGGGAGCAGGGAGTGGTTCTCCTGGTATGTTCTGTCCACCTAGCTTTACTCACTAGTCCTGATGTTTTGTTGAGCTTCTTCAGAGTTCAGGCTGGCACCTAGGATTGTCTATAGGCTTTATCATAAAAAAAACTGTGCCATTCCCATCCAGTCTGTCACTAACTTGGAAACATAAGGTTTCAACTCCCATTCTGCAAATACAAGATCACACACTTTGACATAACCCTTCATAGGTCAACTGCGTTGTTCCCTCCTGGTTCGAGGAAGAAATCCACACCTGCTTCCTGTCTATTCATACTATATCTATTTCCCAACTCTAACACTCACAACCACTAGGCTGACTGGTAGTAATCCATGGATATGCCACACGTGGAGCCTCACAGGATACTAAAAATCACATTTTACATTTCTTGCCCCCTACCACCCAATCATAATAACATCCTTATTTTAGACTTCCCATGAGGAAAACTTGATTCTATCTCTCTCCCTCTCACTGCCATATCTTTTTTAATCTATTCCCCTCAGTTTCTCTCTCTCCTCTCTGTCTCTATACCTCTGTCTCTGCCTCTATCCTCATTTGATATGCTCTGTCCTGCATTATAAACTGTTGCGTCTTAATGTGGACTGACCAGTAGGATAGGCAGTGAGGAATCCATCCCACAGAATACAGATCAATGCAATCTCTTACTTTCAGAAAACATTTGACTTGCACAAGTCTCTTACTGGGTTGGTGTCTCATAGGTATGATTCTATCTCTCCCTCAAAACTACTCTCTGGAAACAGTATGCCAAACCTGTAAAACCTCTGTCTTCCAACCCATCCTCCCAACTTTCTTCTTGGCCTTTTAGCCTGGAAATTGCTGACATTGTGTCCTATGCTAGATCTTTGAATATTCAGAGATGCACCAGATAGCATTCACCCCTCTCTGGTGGAGGTTGGTTAATTCAGTGAGACAATGATGAAATTGAAATCAAGTGCAGCCATGAGCACCTTCTTAAAGCCAGAGAATCCTGAAGTCAGAGAGCTCCAGTGGGGAGGGGTTCAAGTTCTCTTTTAGGGGACTGAGAGCCTAAAAATGGATGTTTGAAATACATTTCCTGGTGACGCTGCTGCTGAGGGACAGACAGAGCCAGAATCTGGGAAACCCAAGAGTGTATCTTTCTCAGAAACACCAGAAAATGATCCGTGTAAGCCTTTTCTGGTCTAAATCTCAGCTTCTCTTCTAGATGGAGCCAGTGGGACAGAAAGAAAGTCCATCCAGTGAAAGCGAGAGGAGGACGGTGAAATGTCCCCCTAAGGTACATAAGGGCTGTGTAGAGAGACTTCTGCTGAATTCCAGAGAGATTCAGGTCATCTAAAGGGATTTTTGTGTCTGAATCATAATCTCTTGATAGTATAAGGTCTATACAAAATCTGGCAAAATCTTGCATGCTTTGCACACCTGGGGCTAGAGAGATATTTGGCTAACTAAAAGTCCCTTTTACTTTAACAGGAAATAATGTTGCATCTTATCTGGCCCTAAATGCCCCAAATGTGAAGATAGGTATCTTAATCATGTGCCTTACAAGTTATGGGCAATGAATTAGGGTTACTGATTCAGTCAATGTAAAAATGACTAAGTAGCAATGATTGCACTTCCGTGAATACATTTAGGAAGTATAAATAGAACATTTGCTTTTTAATGAATTGGTAAATTCTGTTTACTGGATAATAAAACCTGATAATGAACAGATTCCAGGACCATAACGCAACATATTCTTTTCTCTCCAGGGACATCCTTATATGTTCACCTACAGGAACAGCAACTATCAGCCAAAATTGTCTTTAACCTACCCTTCATTAACGGTATGACATTTTCTTTGATTGACTAACATGTGAATAATTCGTGGATCATAGCTCTTGCTGAGTGCCTCAAGGAAGCAGTCTGTTTCTGTGCCTTTGGACTTCTCATGACTCTGATACCAGTGGGGTCCACAAGTGATTTATGTGAAGTGGGGAGGAAAGAGGTGTCAGCTTTGAGAAGGGAATCTACTATTTTCTTTCTATCCACCTATCTGGAAACACCTGGGGATCTTCTTTGAATCTCCTTTCCAAGCAATTGTTCTCAGGTGAGATCCAGTTATCTCTGAGTCTGTACTGTCACCAGGTAAACATCTTATCTGGCCTTTATAGCTGTGTTTATAAGGTGGGCTTTCACAGCCTTGGTACTGTTGGTTTTATTGCTTTCCAAGAATTCATTGCCATGAGGGCCCTCCACTACCTACTGATCTGCCTCGATTCCATCCTTAGAAAAGCTGGATACCTAGTTCTCTCTGTAGCTTCTTCATGTATTGGAAGGTTAGGAATATAAGTTTTTCCCATCCACCTGTCATTTTTAAGTAAGAGGAGCTTCTTCATGCTCTTCCCAAGTTCTTGGCAAATTCTTTTGTACTCATTTTAGGCCTTAGTCTGAGATAAAATGTGTCAAACGAGTGTTTGCTTAGTAGGTTTATACGAGGCTTGGAGGAAGTTCAAGAAAATGAAAGAAAGTCCTGAATACTGTCATATTTATGAAAAGAATTCACCAAAGTGAGACTGGGATGGAGGAACTACCACTGAGTTGGAATCTTTGAGGAATCTCGAGTAGGGGTATTACAGAGAAAGAAATCATCAATGGCACTTCCTTTCTATCTCAAGTGGTTGATTTCTAAGTAGACTCATTTTCTCTATCTCTCTACTACATTATAGGATTCATATCTTCATATTGTTCTTATCTCGTTTCAGCTCACACAAGTGCCAATAGACTGCCTTGAAAAGACTCCCTCCCGGACTGTTCCCTTGTCAGGTACACAAACTGAATAGAATGAGCTTGAAACTTAACTGATACTTGATTTCCTCAAATAGGAGCTCCCATAAAATAACTAGGGATTTACACAAAATCTCAAGGTTGGGAGTTTCTGAGTCCAAAATAATAGATCAGTATGGATATATGTAAATTCAAGCCCATCATTAGTGTACCTTTAAATTAAATATGATGACATCATTATCCATCCTCGTGTCATTGTCCTCTGATACTGATCCTGAAATTTTCTGAGTTCTGAAAAGAGTGCAGTGTTAATTGAGTGAGTCTTTGTGATTTCCTTGCCAGTAAATCCCCAGGAAGTGAAATGGTTCTTCAAAAGTAAGACAACAATATAGACAGAAACATCATTTACCAGGACACATTCCCTGGACATCTCAGGAAGAAATTTTATAGTGATCAGTACTATGGACATGTTACCTAATCTTTAACAATAGCAAATTGGACAACAAAAAAAAGAAACACATAGAACAAGAAAGCATGGCATTTTCTAAATGTGTCTTTTCAGTGCTTCTGAGCATTTCAAAACATCAGTTGTTCAACCTTGTCTTGGGTCTTGTGAACCAGAGAAGACCCTGCTTACTAACTCTCAAATCAGGACCCACCCTTATTGAACAGTCACTTAAAAATATTTTTTAATAATCTAGGTATGTCTAAGAATCTGAACTTCTTCCCTCCCCATCACCTCCTGTCTCACTTCCTCTCCTGAGTTTGATTGACTCAGGAAACCTCTCCTGCCTCGCTCTAGAAATAAAAACCTCTCAGACTCATCTGTTCCTCATGCACACCAACTCAAATGGCTTGTAGGTTCTTTTTTTTCAACTACAACCAAAATAACCCTGTTCTGTAAAAAGGAATTATTAGATATTCACCTGTATGACTACTGAAATAGCATCCAAAGGGGATCAGAAATTGTTAAATTAGCTACTGATAATGAATCAGACCAAACCTCATATAATTGGTAATCTGTATCTTCAATCACAGCACCCACAAATCTTTAAGAACAACAGGGATAACAAAGGAATGAACCCACCCTGGAAAACATGGACAGAAATCCTGGCAAATCATCGAGCCAAAATAAATCCTCAAGCTTTATTGAGGAGGAAGTCAAATAAACACTCAGTGAAATGGCTGTGGAAATATAACAATAACTGGAAGGAAAATTTGACCACATCAGGCATGAACTGATCCAGGCTACTAAAAGCTTCATAATAATGTAATTAAGGGACAAACAGCAAGTCAAAGCAACAGAATTCAACACAGAGAAAACAGTATTAGTGATATTAAAGACAAAATGCTGCCATCAAAATAAAGCCATAACAGATGTTTCTCTGGACTTAGTTACTAAAATACTAAGATACAGAAATCCAAAACCGTGTGGCTGATAGTGCGGCCTCTCAACCTCATATCTCTTCATTCGCAGCAATGGAAAACAAATTATCAAATGCTTCCTTTTCAGCAGATTGACTTTAGGGGGGAGAAACTCCAAATCAGTAATAGTGAGTTTTTTGTTCAAATATTGAATGTAATCAAAGTAAAGTGAAATTTACCAGTTACACATGTGGGGTGGGGGGGTGGGGAGGGGGTGATGGAGGTATACTGTGATTCTTGGTGGTGGAATATGTGCACTTGTGAAGGGACGGGTGTTCAAGCATTGTATAACTGAGACTTAAGCCTGAAAGCTTTGTAACTTTCCATATGGTGATTCAATAAAAGAATAAATTAATTAAAAAAATAAAAAATAGGTGGTACACAAGTTTCTGCTAAATATTTAGCACATCAAAATTGTTCTTTGTTTCTGATGACAAAGAAGTAGAGATTCTTAGGGACTGTATGTTTGAAAAATGCTGCCAAAGCCTGTTCTCATTAACACTCACTCTAGCTCCTGATAAATTCTATAGGAGATGAAATGTGAAAATTGAATAAAAGGATATTTCTGTACTGCATTCTTATAGATAGTAAAAGTGCCAAAAAATAAAAAATATAAATCCATAAACAATAATGGCAAATGAAAAGATAATCCAATAAATAGAAGAAAATTAAAGACTCTTGACAGATCATAGCAAGAGAAATAATCTCTGAATTTTAGGAATACCAGGAGAGGAAAACAGAGAGGGAACGTATGACTGATAACTTCTCTGGTCTCTGGAGCGAGCCTTCAGCACAGATTCAAGAGCCCCAGGAGTACCAAACAAAATAGACTGAACAAAATCAATACTAAGGCTCACAATAATCAAAATAAACAGAATACAAATTAATACTACTTAAAGCAGGAAGAATAAATGAAAAAAGCAAGGTAAATAATATAAGGATCACAAAAGATGGGAGCATATGTTATCAAGCAAGCCAGAAAAGGGTGGGATGACCTATTCAAAATATTTAACTAAAAAATCTTCCAACCTAGAGTTTGGTACCCTGCAGAGCAATCATTTAGACTCAAGAGCGAGATAAGAACTTTTTTAGACAAACAAGATCTGGCAGCATTTGGGACACCTAAACCAATCCGGCCAGAACTACTGAGAAGTCATTATGAAAGAAAAAATATTTGCAAAAACAACTTGATTGAACACACATACACAAAAATGGCAACAGAACCCCTTTTTTTTCCTGGAACTTTAATCAGGTGGGAACAGAGCCCTTTTTAATACCCAAAGATTTATATCTATAATATCTCTCAATGAGAATGGACCAAAGTCCCTTACAAAATGGTATATAGTAGCTAAATTGATCTGGAAAAAAAATCTAGCCATCTAATGCTAAGAGGTAACACACCTAAATGCACAGGACAAATAATGATACAGAATGAAAGAATGAAAAGCAATCATACAAGCCAATAGTAGAGAAAAAAAGTGTTAGAGACATACTTAGACCAAATAGTATTCAATCACCAAAAAAGATATAGACAGTAATGTATACAACTTATTGGTTAAGGGAATAATAGATCAAGAAACACTAACTGTGATCAATATTTGTGCACCAAAGAACTGGTCTGCAAAGTTCATAAAGATAAAGAAACACTGATGGAAGCACAACAGTAATTGGAGACTTTGTCACTCCAACTTTGGTATGGGACAGTAGACTCAGACAGAATATCAGTTCAGACAAGAGTTCTGAACAAGGAGTTAGAAGAACTGAGTTTGTTGGACAAACAGAAAACCTGAACAAGGCAATCACAGTAAGGGAATAAAAAATATTCCCTTAATTGAAAATAATTGGATTTTTTAATTAAATAAATATTCCTTAATTAGATATTCCTTGATTAAAAGTAATTAAATATATCCTCAAGAATAAAAGTCCTGGTCTAACTGGATTCACTGAAGAGTTATATTAAGTGTCCAGAGAATATTCACTGTCTTTACTTTTTAAGCTCATTCAATCTATTGAGGACACAGAAATCCATCCTAACATTTTTTTTTTAATGAATCACTGTGAGGTATGGTTACAGACTTACAAACTTTCATGCTTACATTTCAGTCATGCAATGATCGAGTAAGACAGAGGAACTTCAAAAAAATTTTTAGAAAAGTCTATGTGATTAACATCAAAGCAAAATTCCTTAATGAAATCTTAGGTAACCAAACCCAAAAACATAAAAGCAACAGTAATAATAACAAAAAATTAAACACCCAAATCAAGTGGGATTTATCTAGATTGAAAGGATTGCTCAACAGACACAAATCAAATAATAATGAATCACTTTAATAAAAGGAAAAAAATTATACTATTATATCAATCTATGAAGAGAAAGCTTTTGACAAGATCCAAAATCCATTTATGATAAAAAAAAAACCTTAACAAATTATGGGTGAAAAGAACCGTTTATAAGCTAGTTATGGAATAACGAGCATAAGCTTTCAACGAGTATCATTCTATTTTTCTGTGTGTTTTTTTTTTTTGTCACCTACCAAGTGATACTCTGGAGTTACTCTTGTTTCATTCAGAAATTACTCTTGGCAGTGTTCAGGAGACCATATGGAATGCTGGGGAATAATTCAGAGTCAGCCATATGTACAGAATGTGCCCTGAATAGCTATAGCTCCAGTATCAGTCTATATATATTATATAAATATATATTATATTTATATAATGAGCTATAGCTCCAGTATCAGTCTATAATTTAATGGTTAAAAATCTGATACAATTCCCTTTGACATCAGTACAAGGCAAGAATGTCCACTGTCTCATTTTTTATTAAGTATACTATTCAAGGTCTGGCTATTGCAATCAGGCAAAAAGAACACATCAAAGAGATGCTAATTGGATAAGCAAAACTCAAATTTCACTATCTTCAGATCATATCATAATATGCATAGAAGAATCTAAAGAGTTCACATAAAAAGCTCCTAGCAACAATAAAGGTATACAGCAAAATAGTTGGCAAAAAATTTAATTCACAAAACTTAGTGTTATTCTTATAAACAGAGAATGAATCAGAGGAGAAAGTAATCAAGGTATTTATCCCATTTAAAATAATGTCCAATGAAATCAATTATTTAGAAATCAACAAAAGATATAGGGAACAATTAAAACTTTAAATTACTTAAAAAGTGTTAGAAAACCTTAGGAAATGGAAGAAAATATTCCATGCCCTGGATTGGATGAATCAGTATTGTTAAAATGACTGTCATATCTAAGCTATTATACACATTCAATGTAATTCCCATTCAAATTTAGAGGACTTTCTTCAAGGACCTATAAAAGTCAGTAAAAAAGTTCATATAGAGTCAGAAAAGACCACAAATAGTCCAAGACAGAGTAAAAATAAGAAATTGAGAGGTATATAATTACTTAGTTTGAAATTGTACCATGAAGATATACTATCAAAATTGGATAGTAGTGGAAAACTTGCTATAATAGTGCTCTTTGGTACTACTGCAGCAATATGGGAAGATGTCATCACTGACAACATCGACAAGGAATACGAGTGACTGGTTCAGCACTTCCATTATTGTGTGAGGAATGCAGAGAGAAAGCCACAAAAAGTTGCCTGTCTTTGGAAACTCTCCAGCTCATTCGTGAGCGTGGTCTGGCACAAGCCTCAGGCAATCCCAAGCTAATGTCCGAGCTCGCAAAGCTGTGCAGAGACGACCTCAAAGAGAGAAGAGCGGCAATGTTGGCCAATGCGGCAGAAGCTGGGAAAAATATTCGCAATACTCGCCTGTCCTTCGCCAACTACAGGACTAAGATGACTGCCCTCCGACATCCTGATGGATCTATCACATCTTCCAGTTGGGCGATGGAAAAGGTTATCCACAACTTCTACTCTGATCTCTTTGATAGCCACATCCACCTGCCAATATACCAAATGCCACAGGATGGATATGTCATTCCTAGCTTCTCCCTTCCAAAATCCAACATGCCATTTTGTTGGTAAAGAAGTGCACAGCACCCGGTCCAGACAAGATCAGACCCGAACACCTGAAGAATTTGCCGCCAGTACTCATTAGCATACTGGTTTGGCTCTTCACACGTTATGTGTCTGAATGCAAGTTTTCGTCCAAATGGAAAACCTGCAGGACTGTTCTGTTGTACAAGAAGGGAGACATTCACAACATCAGCAACTATCGCCCGATCTGCCTGTTGTCAGTCATCTACAAGTTATTCACTCGAGTCATCCTGAATAGAATTGACAAAACACTAGACGAAGGACAATCATGCAAAAAAGCCGGGTTCTGAAAAGGGTTCAACATGATCGATCATATCCACATGGTGATCAAGCTCATTGAGGTTTCACAAGAGTTCAAGATGCCGCTATCTAATGTTCATTGATTTACAGAAGGCCTTTGATTCTGTTGAGACTGAGACGGTCATCGAAGCCCTAGCCAAACAGGGTGTTCAAACTCAATACATCAGGATTCTCCATGAGCTGTATTATAGATTCACCACCAGGATCTCACCATTCTACAAAGAAGTGATCATTGATGTAAAGAGAGGGATTTGATAAAGTGACACATTTCACCAAAATTCTTTAGCGCCACCCTCAAGAACATCATGTGATGATTGGAATGGAAAGAAATGGGAGTTAAGATAGATGGTTGGCAACTAAACCATCTCCGCTTTGCTAATGACATCGTTCTCATAACAAGAAATATCAGCCAAGTGGCACTAATGCTGGCCAACTTCGACTGTGAGTGTGGAAAGGTCAAACTGCAGCTGAATCCCACCAAAACAATGGTCATGAGAAATGGACTAGTTCCTGATGTTCCATTTGCCCTCAATGGAATGAACATCTCTGAATGCAGCTGTTATGTGTACCTAGGTCTAGAACTCAACATGAAAAAAGACCTGGCCCCTGAACTGCGTAGGAGGAAGAGAACAGCGTGGAACACCTTCAAGAGCATCGAAGAAGTGGTTAAGAAGATGAAGAAATTCCAGCTCCAGGCACATCTTTTCGACTCCACTGTTCTTCCTGCACTAACATATGCCTCAGAGATCAGGGCCCTATGAAAACAGGATGAGAACGCTATTCCAGTATCCCAAAGAAGAATCGAAAGAACTATGGGTGGAGTATCATGTTTCACTCAAGTGAGAGAAGGAATCTGGTGTTTCGACCTCTATCAAATATCTAGAATCAGGGACACTGTCTCATTTGCCAAGGTGTCAAAAATCAGATGGGCTGGACACATAATGCGATTTAGAAACAACCGCTGGACTAGAGCTCTTACCAAGCATATTCCATGGGATGACAAAAGACCGCGTAACTGCCCACCTAAGAGATTGCCAGACTTCTTTGTCAAAACCCTGAACAAACGGTTTGAGGCTCTTCATTTTTCCTGGAGTGAGCAGGTGCCATTGGTTACACTAGTAAGCAACAGGGACAAATGGAGACTTTACTGGTGCCTGCTTGAGCAAATCAAAGATCTACAGGATGACAAATGACAAGTGATAAAAGTGATTGGAAAAAATATAGGTTCTTTGATCAATGAGTCATAATCAAATGCCGAATGGAAAAAATCTCCTATTTATGGACATTTTTATAAAGTAGATGAGAACATGAACAGGATTAAAGATAGCGCCTTCAATGAATGTTGTTGGAAAAACAGGAAAACCATAAATAGCAAATCAAGCCTGGAACCATATCACACTACTTACATAAAAGTCAATTCAGAGTGGATCAGAGATACAGAGACTCACATAAATAAGTCTTGGAAGAAAGCAACAAGCTACGGAGATGCCTACAGACTCTGTACCAGGCTGAGTCTCAACTGCGTTGCCGCCAAGGGGCGTGAGTGGGCCCACTTCCTGTCCCAACAGAACCCAGCAGCTGAAAACCTCCAGTACCCAGTGGCTGCTGCCATGCTCACGGCCAATGTCCAAATGCTTGGGATGAACATCACGCATGAGAATGAAGCTGTTTAAAAACTCAGGTATGAGGGTTTTGTGACTGGAATCTTTAGGCTCTCGCAGATTTTGGAATGGGCAACCTCTCCACTTCTCTCCCAGTTCTTCTGGGAGCCTGGCAGTCACGCCCACAGACTGTCTCTGATGCCATGTAATCTCATTAATGCCCATCATCCAGAGACTCACACAAATCTCAGAAGAGAGCAACAAGCTGCAGAGAAGCTTTGGACCCGAAAATCACCACTCAGTTAAAAAAAATTAACTCCAGTTGTCACCTATTTAAAATTTTAGAATTCCTGGAATGCACAGCCGTGACATACCATACTCTACACCACTGATGTACTAAGAGTAGCACCCCACATTTAGTTGTGTGTAAAGTAGAAGGCAACCTATCTGGATCCAAAAAATATATATAAGCATACCAGACTCAACCTGTAACAACATGTTAGTAATCTCTTTTTTTTTTAGCTTTTTGGGTCACACCCGGCTATGCAAAGGGGTTACTCCTAGCTTTGGACTCAGGAATTACTCCTGGCGGTGCTCAGGGGACCACATGGGATTCTGGGAATCAAACCTGGGCCGGCTACAAGCAAGGCAAACGCTCTACCCACTGTGCTATCCCTTCAGCCCCCTATGTTAGTAATCTTTTATACAGGTGTTTAATGTGTACACGGTGAGATACAGCAATCTTCAAACACTTTACTCTAAGGAAGTTTTTTGGGATCTTTTTTAGAGGATTATTTGTAACAACCAATACAAAATAAATTATTTAAAATCTGCCTTTAGAGCAGCCTTGGGTGGTGGTAGGGCACTTCAAAAATTATGGTGATGGGACTGCGTTGGAATATTTAATGCAATAAATATTTTGTGAACAATAAAATATTGTGAACATATTTAATTATGTGAACAAATATATTGTGAACAAATTTATAAAAATAAAAGTAAATTTTTATTTTTTAATTTTCTTATTTAATGCATTAGACAAATGATTGATATCCAGTACATATAAAGTACTCAAAAAGATGAACAACAACTAAAAACACAAAAACTATAAAAAATTAGTAGGAATAAATATACGTATTTTTCACAGAAGAAAACATGGAGATGGCATACAAAAATTGTTTAGCATAACTTAACATTAGGAAAATCCAAATAAAGGCTACTATGAGAAATCACCTCACATGAGGTAGAACAGCACATATCAAAAATAATGGGAACAATGTATGTTAGCAGCAATATGGCAAAAAAGGAACTCTTAAATACTGCTGGTTGGAATACTGTCTGATTCATACCCTGGTGTAAACAGTATGGAGGGTTCTATGTGAAAGTATAATTAAACTGCCATATAACCCAGTGATTTCCATGTGGAAAGTTACAAAGTTCTCAGGCTTATGTCTCAGTTATACAATATTAAACACCCATGCCTTCACCAGTGCCCATATTCCACCACCAAAAACCCCAGTATACCTCCCACCCCCCGCCCCCTGCCCCTCCACCCCAGCCTGCATAACTGATAAATTTCACTTCATTTTCTCTTTACCTTGATTA
Source organism: Sorex araneus (assembly GCF_027595985.1). Lineage (NCBI taxonomy): Eukaryota > Metazoa > Chordata > Mammalia > Eulipotyphla > Soricidae > Sorex > Sorex araneus. Next base: position 365,942,022 of record NC_073313.1, on the reverse strand, counting down.
CATTCCATATGTCAACACAAAACTCACCATTGTTGTTGGAGTTTCCCCCCAAAGAAGACAGCCCTACTGCCAAGGAAGCATCTGATAGTTTTCCATTGTTGAGAATGAAAAGATATGAAGACCTGCTGTTCCAAGTACATAACGTTTTTTTCTTTCCTGCACCACCAAGTTCGTGTCTGTTTAGTAGTCCTCATAATATGGCAGACGCCATGCCGCTTCTCCCCGGAAAGGGAAAATAAAACGAGAAAAAAGGATATTTCCCCTCCTTGGCTGGTGTGGGGCTGTGCCTTAGTTCACACCCCAGACACATGGCTACAAGCAGTTTCTGGGACCAAAAGTAGTCTAGTTGGCCCCTAGATTCTGGTCGATCAGCAGCAAAGCAGCGGCACAAAAGTGTGGCCACCTGGCTCGAATCGCGTGCGCTGGTATTGGCCCCGGCCTGAGACTGCCCATGAGTCCCGCTGTTCCAAGTACATAACTTTTTTTCTTTTTTTTCTCCTTTCCACGCCACCATGTTCATAACTTCTTAATAGACCGCATAATATGGCGTACCCTATGCCACTTCTCCCCGAAAAGAAAAAAAAAAACAAGAAAGAAGGATATTTCCTCTCCTCTATCAGTGTGGGGCTATGGCTTAGTTCACAGTCTAGAGAAATGGCTGCTACTTTGATTACCTTCAATATTTCAGCAAAAGACTCACTCTTATTGTTTGGATTTTCCCCGCAAAGTCAGAATTGCTAAAAAGGAACCGTTTCACATTGCTGACAATTAAGAGATATGAGGTCGTGCGGCCGATGTTGGTTTTGAATTTCTGTATAAAGTCCAGGGAAAATTCTGCCAGATATTGCATCACTGCAAGCTTTTACTTCCATTTTGTGGTGCTCCTAAGATGGAAAAGCCTGGAGAGAGAGACCCTACCCGCCTGGTGCCACATGGGGCAATGGCTCAGTTCACAGTCTATAGGCATTTCTGCGAGCTGCTGGTGTCCAAAGTAGTTCAGTTGGCCTCCCGGATCATACTCGTGCAGCAGCGGAAAGGCCACACACATGTGGCCGCTGTGCTTAAATCTCGGCAGAGGGCAGTGCTGGTACCCCCCAACCCCCCGGATCTCCAGATCGTCCCACAGCAGCCAGCTGGTACCTCCATTTTGTGCTCAAAATGCAGCAATCGCCATGCTGTGCCCAGAAAGGAAGGGTTGAGAGAGAGAAGCCCTTCTCCCCTGGCCCCACTTGGGGCAGTGGCTCAGTTCACAGTCTAGAGGCATTTCTGCGAGCCCAGCAATTTCACTCTTTGGCATCTATCCCAAGGACAAATAACATTCATTCAAAGGATATATGCACAAAAATATTAATTGCAGCACTTAGTATCATAGCTAAAATATAGAATCTAATTGTTCAATGATAGATGAATGGATTCTGAAGATGTGATACACATGCTTAATAAAACACTACTGCTGCAAAGAAAAGACAAAATATAAATTTGCTTCAACCTGGTTGGATGATATAATGTTAAATGAAATAAGTCAGAAGAGGATGATCACAAGAAGATCTCCCTTATCGGTGGTGGGCAGAATAACTAGAAGCAGAAATATCATGATGGTGAAATTGCTGAGGTCACCCTTGGCCCTAGAGTATATGGTAGAGAAGAATATAAAAGGAAATAAACAGAGGGTGGAAGGAAAGGAAATAATGGAAAACAGGGATGTGAGCTTCAGATATACTGGTAAAGCACAGATTAAACAATATTGAAAACCTATGATCGAAACCAAACTACAGGCACTAAACTGCAAAGAGTCTGTGAAAGTGGCAAGAGCAGGGACAGGGAGGGAACTTAGTACACTGGTAGAGGGAAGTTGTCATTATTGGCAGTGTTATTTCTATATCTATATCACCGTATCACTGCCATCCCATTGATCATCGATTTGCTCAAACGGGCACCAGTAACGTCTCCATTGTGAGACTTGAGTAATAAAGTTAAACATAGTTGAGTCTTGGACATACGGTATTTCAGCGCTGAACCACCATGAGTGCCAAGTTCTCTCCACCACTGTTCCCAGGTTCCCTCCCTCCCACAACCTCCCTGTTATGCTCCCACAACCCCCCATTCACCCTCCTCCCACCACACACACACACCATGCATCTTGACAGGCACCTTTGAAAGTTTGGTTGTTAAAGTTTGGGTCTCATGTTTTCCTGACTCTGTATTTGGGATATTTAGATATACCATTCCCTGCACCACTAATATGCCCCAAGTTCCTTGACCCCTGTGTAAAACACAGAAATAAAAAGAAAGGCGCGCCACACCAGGGAGGTTGAATGGCGATGACGAGGCAGGTGAAGGAAGGAATGGAGCCAAGATGGTTGGTCTCACCACAGTTTATTCCAAACTTCTTTCTCCATTCTCCTCTGATTCTCCTCCTGCTTCTTCCTCCACCATGCTACTTCATTCTCTCTCCTGTTTCTCTCCCAGCTCTCGGTCTCTCTCTCGATCTGTGGATCTGGCCCCCAACCCACTCTTACAGCCTAGTTAAATCTCCACAGCATGAGGGCGTTGGGGAATACACATAGGTGTGGTCAGCAATAGGGTAAGGTTCCTTTCCCTCAGGGGATGCTTTTCCTAGGACTTAATTCTCTTTCAGCAAGAGGATCCTCCCAAGGGCAGAGTCCCATGAATGTGTTTCTCTTCTTCTCAGCCAGCAAACATATAAGAATTCATAATATTAATCATTTTGTATGGACACAATAAGACACGCATTAAGCTTATAGAATTGCTCTCCTGGGGCCATCTCAATCTCAGACTACAGTGCTCAGGCCAGATCAGTCTTTCCTATCCTTAGCAGGGTCCTAGTCATTATTTTTGGATCATGACAGCATTTGTCTATGATCAAGCTCTTAACTTATAGTTAAGAATTAGGCACTTTGGCCAGGCCCATCTCGATGCCAGGGCAGCACATAACTCACCGCTTGCCCTGAATATTTCCTGTCCCTCGTCGGGACCCTGCTTTTGGGGTGCTAGGAACTGAGGGCAACTGAGGCTTAAGTGGAGAAAGCAGATGCCTGGGAGGGAATACTATTCGAGGCCAATTAAGTCCCAAGTTACAAAAACATAATATTGTCTTCTTGTGTCTATACAAAAGAGACATAGCTTTAAAGTAAATTATTCAAAAGGCATAAAGAGGAGAGAAAGGCAACGTTATAATATTCAGTATCCTAGGACTTTGTGACCTTACCAATTAACACAGTTTGATTAGAGGAAGAGCAGATAAACTGGTAGAAGTGGTTAGAGATAAACAAAGTAATGGGAGTGACTCGGGAGCACTTTGATGGGTGTGACTGATAAACCTAAGCTCCTAGTGGCAAGGGAGAAAGGACAAACCAATGATATCCAACAGACCCCTAGTCCCTATTGTTTCCCATATGTCTCTTCTCTACTCACCCACAACAAAATTGATTTGTTTCTTTCTCCTCTCTATAGTCTGAAGTCAAGGGTTGCTCAGGTATTTCTTTTTAAAACTATTGTGTTTCCTCATCCAGTTATTTTAAATGTAAATTAGATCATCCTGTGTTTGTCCTTCTTCTTCTGGCTTAATTCATTTAACATGATGACCTCCCAGTTCCACCCATGGTGGTATTAGGATATTATATATCTGCCTAATACTCAACTAAGAATAATTTTGTAAATCATAGCTCCTTAACGAACAAAATGTTGTTTGAAGTGATAAAGATATTAAAAAATAGAAATGTGAAAAAATAGCCCCCCAAAAATTAGTTACTGGAACAAGATATGGAGAGTCATAAGATATTCTAGGCAGATATCTTCCTAGGGGATCTGCAAAGATTGTGAAAGCTCGTTCTGCCCGGCAGCCCATCTGGGATCATGGGCATGCACATGTGACCTGAGGAAGTCAAAGGATGGCCACATGATCCAGACAGCTCAGAACATACTGCCTCATACTCGAGTGTTTCAGCAACAATGTGTGACATTCATATCTTTGGCATTATGGGGTATCTCACTGGATTGTTTATGTTTTTGACTTCCTAGTATTTTTTATAAATTGATGATCAACATATCCTCTGTGTTTTCAAAGATAGAGTATTAAGGTTGGAGATGAAACCCAGATCTCACATTTACCCCTACTTTTATTTTCAGTTCACAAACTGAGGCCGGCTGATATCAAGGTAGTTGCAGCTGTGGGCGACTCTCTCATGGTGAGTTCCTTCAGTTATGGAGGAAATGGGGCAGGCATGCTATTGATTATTTGTGAGAATTGGAGAGAGAAAAACCCGACCTCAAATGAAGTGTTGCCATCTTAGGTCCTATTCATCTACCCATCTCATGACAAAACCAGAGTGCATTGCTTACCCTAGCACTTTTTCTCACCTTATCATAATCTTCTCTTTGTTTCCCACATCTTGTGGTACTAAGATAAAAGGGAGCACAGGCTTTGGGAGGCATCTTTAGTGGAAGTGGCCTAGATAATTTATACTGTGGTAGAATTAACCTAATATTCCAGCCATAGTCAGGATCTTCTAATGATCAGGGCCTTGTTCATTCCTGGAAGAGGTGCCAAGGGAATGTTTCATGGTAGGGTGGGGATGAGAAGAGTGACTGAGTCAGAATTAAGTACTTAGTGGATGATGCTGTGTGTCATTTAAGGGATGGAGGTACTAATACTAGCCTGTCAATGAAGTTATTCTATGGTAGTGCCCCAAAATGTCCGTAAGTCTGTTCTAAACACAATAAAGGCTTTAAATGCCTGAAAATGGATGGGTCATCTCAAGTGCTTGAACACTTTGCAATCATTAAATACAACTGTATGATATTCTGTGGTACAGTAGAATTATGGCCATCAGCTTAATGTTTCCCAAATACCCGTAAACACATGTCCCCTCTATGACCTAAAAGTATTAATATACTATTTTCTATTCCCAATCAATTCTGCAGTATAACTCACTTTCTTTCTTTTCTTTTTATTTTTTGATTTCGGGGACACTGCTGGATGTGCTGAGGGTTTACTCCTGGCTATGTGCTCATGGATCACTCCTAGCAATACCAGAGACAGAGCCATTGTCTGCAGCATAGAAGGAAAATGCCCTAATCACTATGGTCCCCCAGATGACTCAGTTTCAAAGTTAAAAAAATAAGGAAAGTAAGGCTGGCTGAGATAAAGGGAGCTTTCATTTCCCCAAGTTGTATGTGGTGGACCTGCACAGAACCACTAGGTCCTGAATCCATGTCTTGAGTTCCATCTCTGGGGTTTGCTTCCTGACCTGTCTGCAGAGTCACTCCTGCTCACTGCCTTCCAGGAAGGAGAGCAGGTTGCTGAGCATGGCTCATCCCTTGGCTTCCTGCTGGATGAGATCCACCGCCACCTGAGAAGCCTGCTTGCATTGAGGGTGCTCTCATGATGCTGCTGATTCAACAGTGCACAAAGCTGTGAACGCTACCTCAGCATGCGCTTATGAGTACAATGTGCCAGGCATTTAGAAGGAGATTTGTTACCAAAAGACAAAAATCTTAACCCTGATGGCCCCCAGGCCTGGAAATCATTCTCAGAATGATCTTGGGAGTATCTTGCTTGTAACTGACTTTCTTTAGACCAGTCATTGACTTTGAAAGAGTCTGAAGGAGTACTAGAAAAAAACGGACTATCTTCATTCAGTGCTCATTTGTGAATCTGTTGTTACTTATCGTCAATTAGGAGGGATGCCCTACTTGTGGATGAGCTCTTGGGTGGGTCAGGATCCTATGCAAAGATCTTCCTCATCTCTACAAAGACAGAGTGTATAGAGTGGCCTGTATATACCTTTTGATATTTCAGCATGTACAAATTTTCCCACTCAGCATAAGGACACATACCTTCTGCATGGCAGGGCTACTCTGAACCTCTTCTTCTTTTTTAGGCATCTTTTTGGACCCAAAACAGACCTCAGAACTTCAACAGTGACTCGAATGAGTATCAAGGCTTGTCATGGAGGTGAGCTTGTGTGTGGCAAGGCCCTGATCTTCCCTAGTGCATGAGCAGTAGAGACTTTTTCCCTCACTCCCCACCCACAGACCTGAGCCCTGAAGAAAATAATTTCTGAAGCAGAGTGAGAAGTCACCTAGTTCCTTCATAGGACATATGTGTTTCCTTTCAGGGAGATCTTTATCAGCTATTCCTAACATCCTAGTTGGGATGTCATGTCCCGCTTTACTATGTTTCCTAGTGAGAGTATTCAATCACCTTGTAACACCTGCTCTATTTTCATAACACCTAGTCTAACACAGGACACATAAATAAGCAGCACTCAAGTTTCTCTGGATCTTAGGACATAATCAATCTTGGTGTTCAATTTCGTTACCTCTGTGTTCATAACAGCTACCTTATACCTGGCAACAAATGTACAGATGTTTATGTCCATATCCTGGTGTCTGGTATCTGGTATCTCTGCCACCACACCAACTGGAACAGGAGTGGCAATCCCTGACATCCTCCCTAGGTCACTGCCCAGAGTTAAACTCCACATGTTTGTAGAGCCACTCAAATCGTCCAAGGTGCTGTGAGAGATGAGGATTAGTGGATTTAATTTGCTCCAAAATGCTGCCCATATTCTTACCTAGAAATCAACCAACTCTGAGTTATTAAAATTTTAGCAGTCATCTAGATGATAGACTCCTTGCTATAAGACATTTATTTTCTATTTTATTTTTCTTTTTAAGAGACACCTATGATGCTCAGAGTTTGCTCATGTCTCTCTGATAACTGTTACTCCTGGTAGTGCTCTGGGGGTCATATGCTTGTTCTGAACTCAAATGGATTTCAGTGAATTGTAAGGCAGACACCTTTACTCCTGTACTCTCTCTCCAGTCAAAATACACAGTCTTTATTACTTTTTGTTTCTTTCATTTTTGGACTACACCTGGTGATGCTTGGGGGTTACTCCTGGCTCTGTACTCAGGAGTTACTCTTGACAGTGCTCGGGGAACCATATGGAATGCTGGGAATTGAACCCATGTGAGCTATGTGCAAGGCAAATGCTCTACCTGCTGTACTATCATTATGGTCTCTAAAAGACACATTTTGCAAATAGAGTTTGCCAAGTAGAACAGGGAGAAAAAAGAAAGCAACCTTTCCTACTGCATGTTATCTGTAACACAAACAATAATGCATAGTCTGGTGGAATCAGACTGGGTTTTTGTATCCTAGGCAGGTACTGTGTTCTGTCTCAAAGAGAGAACTCAGAAGGAGAGGGACAGATATAGAATGTCCCAAAGTAGTAAAGTATCTACCATAGAGGTAGGGGTCATGTAGGGATGGTGGGAGGGATATTGGGGTCATTGGTGGTGGGAAATGTACACTGGTGGAGGGATGGGTGTTTGAACACTGTGTGACTGAAACTCTAGCATAAAAATTTGTAACTGTATCTCTAGGGGATTGAAAAAAAATAAAGGACTCAAAAGAGACCCATTTAATTTCCTCTGCCTAAGTCAAAGAACTCCAAGGGTGAGGAGAACCAAAAGATTCTGGCTTGATTTTTTTATAAATGTTCACTGGTGTTGGAAGTCGGAGTTTTGTGAACAGGAACCTGCTATCTGCTAGATAACTTTCAGTTTTTATATAGAAATAAGGACAGAGCAAGATGTTTCACGGAAAATTTTATCTGTGTTTCAAGGTGTCTTGGCACTGCTAGTATTTCAGCCTGACTTTAGTCTCCCCTTCTTTGCTCTCAGAGGTGGAGATGCGACTCTGGAAAACAGCATCACCCTGCCCAGTGAGTATCAGCCTCTCCCTGCGTGTGTCAGCAACTCTCAATGGAGGTGGCAATAGGCTCCACAGGAAACTCGAGGGCTCCAGGAAGGAACCAGGAACCTCAGGGTCACTACCTCCCCAGTGGCCTTTGGTGTTTACCACACTCTGCTGCTTGTTCCTGAGGAAAGTCTTGAGATATGTTGCTATTTTTTTTTTAAATATATTTGTTCAAGGATGGAAGCAAGCTAGAGAGTAAACAAGAACTCATCAATCTTGGTGCAAGTATAAGACTAATATCCAAGGTCAGGTAAAATGCGTTGGGAGGACTGATCTGTGTAAACACAAAAGGGCAGTGGCACTTTATCTCTCCTGCCGCCTGCATTCCGTAGTCTCACACCATTTCTCCCACCCTGGGGAGGTTGACGGTGAGGGGCAGGTGAAGGAAAGAAGGAAAGCCAGGCTGGTTTGTCTCAATTGCAGTTTCTTCCATTACCATCTCCATTCCTCTCTGATTTTCCTCCTGCTTATCCCTTCCCCATGCTACTTCATTCTCCTTCTCACTCTCTCATTTCGTCTGCCTCTCTCATTCTCCTTCTCCTCTGGCCCTGGACCTGGATCCCCCCAGCCCACTCTTACAGCCTGGTTAAATCCTAAAGCACGAGGGGTTGGGGCTTACACATAAATGTGGTCACAATCAATAGGGGTAAAGTTCTCTCCCTCAGGGGACGCTGCTTCTAGGACAGATTCTCATACAGCAAGATGACCCACTTAAGGGCAAAATACCATCTACGGTTTCTCCTTTCCTTAGTCCAACAATGACATAAGCATTCATAATATTAATCATTTTCTATGGAAACAGTAAGTGATACATTGAGCTTATAGAACTGCTCTCCTGGGTTCATCTCTACCTCAGACTATAGTGCTCAGGCTAGATTAGTCTTTCCTATCTCAAGTAGGGTCCTAGTCTCGTTGTTGCTTTTGGATAATGGCAGCATTTGTCCATGATCTAGCTCTTAACTTATATTTAAGAATTTTGTTGCCTTGGATTGGCCCATTTCGGTGCCAGGGTAACTCACAGCTTGCCCTGGGTCCATTGAGTCCCTTGTCAGGACCCTGCTTTTGGGGTGCTAGGAACTAAGGACAACTGAGGCTTAAGTTGAGAAAGCAGATACCCGGGAATGAATAATATTCAAAACCAATTAAATCCCAAGTTACAAAAAGATAATATTAACTGTCTTCCTGTGTCTATACAAAGAGGATATTACCTTAAACTAAACAATTCAAAAGATATAAGTAGAGGAGAAAGGCAATATTAACTTACAAGTTTGGTGTCCTAGAAGGATCTGATCTTACAAATTAAGAGTATGATTAGGGGGAAAAACTGATTAACTGGTGGGGAAGATAACATAGAGAAGTCGTAATATTTAAAGAAAAAAAATGACTCAGGAGCACTGTGATGGGTATAACCAGATAAACCTAAGTGCCTTGTGGCAAAGAAGAAAGAACAAATCAATGTTATCCTACACTGATTAATGTTTGGAAGCTTGCCAAAAGTTTGTGGGAGGCAAAGGGAAGTTTGGATATAGAAGGGACAGTATGATTATAATAATAAAAAATGATCCCTCTGGACAAGAACTTGAGTGTTGAAAGTAGGTAAAGTGATGTAAATGATAACTCTCAGTATGTATATTGCAAAACATAAACCCTGAAAGGAAGAAATAGAGAGAGGATGAAAGAGAGAGACAGAGAGAGAGAGAGAGAAGAAAATGTCATACCACAGAGGTGGGAAAGGGGGCCAGTGGGTGAGAGGGAAACTAGGGACATTGTTTTGGGAAATGTATACTGGAGAAGGGATGGGTGTTGGAACATGACAATAACTGAAACCCAATCATGAACAAACCTTTAACTGAGTATCTCACTGGGATTCAATAAAAAATATTCATGATTTAGGAAAGAAGGAAATGATTTAGCCTATAATTCTGAGGAAAGCCCCTCTGCATACAGTATGAGTCTAATCTGTATCGTGTTGGGTACACTCATGTGCCAAGACCATGTGACCATGTGTTGGAAATACTGGTTTTGAGGCATTAAGAGATGGGACTACACAAACATAGCCAAATATGTTTGAAATGTTTTCCTTAAGGGATTTTATCAACCCCCTGTTTATTATCAACCACCTGACTGTTACCCTTGGCTGTTATACAATGTTATGGAAGCTTCCGATATGCATAGCTATCAGAATCTGCATATCATATATTTAACTCATACGCATTTTAATATGAGGGGCATCTCATGTGGTTCACAAATTTTTGGTGGAAACTGCCTGCAATATTTGTCTAATAAAGCAAGTGTTTCAGTGCTAAGTCCTGAGGTGTGGGCTACTTAGTCCCTTTGGTGCTGAGGACCACCTCACCACAGCTGACAGTGCTCAGGGAGCCAGGTGGTTCTGCAGCTGGTACTCACTGGGGAGGAATCAACTAAACCTTTGTACCATTGCCCTAGCCCTTCATGATATCCTTTTAAAAACTTTTTAAAAATTGTTAAGTCACTGTGATTTCTACTAGTGCTTATGATGGTTTCCAACGTCATAATTGCAACACCACACGCATTGCCAGTGTGCTCATCTTCCTCAAGGACCCCAGTGACCCTTGCTTTCTCACTATTCCCCGCTTACTCCACTGTGTGCATCAGTTCTCCTGTTGTGTTGGTTTGGGGCCTTTGTTGCTAGCTTGCTGTGTATATTTAACCTCTACATATTAGAGAGATCATTCTGCTTCCCTTTCCATCTGACTGACTTGACTCAGCATAATATCTCTCGTTGGATGAATGTCATGAAAAATCACGATTCTGTCTTTTCTTAGAGCTCTAGTTAGCTTACAGATGTATTTTTTAAGTATTCCATTGTGATATATACCACAGTTTCTTAATCAATTCATTCATATTTGGATAGCACCATAGCACTGTCGTCCCGTTCATTGATTTGCTGGATCAGGCACCAGTGACGCCTCTATTGTGAGACTTGTTGTTACTGTTTCTGGCATATCAAATACAATGAAATGAAAACTAAAAAAACAAGAATAAGCACAAAATGATATCACTTGTATGTGGTATTTACAGTAACTATGAATCAATGCAATGCTTTAAAGGCAGGATGCTCAGATAATCCTAGGCTTCAGAGTATAGTGAGAAGATGTAAAGAAATAGAGTTGAACTGCAGGTAGAAACGGCAGTGGAGAAACAATGGGGACAGGGATAATGAGGATTTAGAAACGTTGGTAGCAGCACTGTAGCACCAACATCATCGATTTACTTGAGCGGGCGCCAGTAGCGTCTCCATTTGTCCCAGCCCTAAGATTTTAGCATCGTAAACTCTATGTTCTCTCTCCGCGGATGCTGCACGCCAGCTGGATGTCCTTGGGCATGATGCTGACGCGCTTGGCTGGGTGGTGCAAAAGTTGGTACCCTGGAAGAGCCCCGCCATGTATGCCTGGCACGCCTCCTGCAGCGCCAGGACGGCCGAGCTCTGGGAGCGCAGGTGGGTCTTGAAGTCCTGCCCCATCTCGCGCACCAGCCGCTGGAACAGCAGCTCGCAGGTGAGCAGCTCGGTGGACTGGCGGTAGCGGCGGATTCGCCCAGCGCCACGGTGTTGGCCAGGTAGCGATGTGGCATCTTTAGGCCACCCGTGGCTGGTGTGCTCCCCAGGCGCCTTGGTGGCCGGCTGCTAACGGGGCACCTTCCCGCCCCTTGTCTTGAGCCTAGCTTGCCTGGCTCCAGAGTGGGGGGCGGGAATCGAGGCTTCTTTTGGGGCGATCTCTAATCGTCCCTGCAGGAACATTGGTAGTTCCTGGAACTCCTGAAACTTCCAAGAAATATATGCAGAAATATTTGGGTATTTGGTTGTTTGTAAAGGGTAGATACATACTTATGATACGGTAGTGTTGGTAGTGTTAAGAGAAGATAGAAAAGATAGATCAAAATACCAAGACCACAGAGTCAACACTGAAATCCTGAGACCCAAACTTTAATAACCAAACTAAAAAATGTGTCTTTCTGATGGCAGGCTGCTGGGTGGTTATTGGAAGTAACCACATTTGTACAGGGCAGTTGACATCGGTGATGAGACTGGTACTGTCTAAAACTCAACTATATTGGGGCTGGAGAGATAGCACGCGGCCGACCCGGGTTCAAATCCCAGCATCCCATATGGTCCCCTGAGCATGGCCAGGGGTAATTCCTGAGCACAGAGCCAGGAGTAACCCCTGTGCATCGCCATGTGTGACCCAAAAAAAAGAGAAAAAAAATAAAACTCAACTATAAATAACTCTGTAACCCATGGTTCTTTATTAAAGTGTAAAAATAAAATGAAACTTAAAAATTTCAGCCTAGTAAATAATCCATTTGAGAGACATTAAGTTAGAAATTTTCATAATAAAAGTCTATATAAGTTGATAAAATAATAAACTTTTGTATACAAATAAACAGGGGCAAGAAGGTGAGTTGTCTCATCATAACAATGTAAATTTTCCTCTAACAACTTCATGAATATATAAGATCTTGGTATACTGTATGTTTTAAGTGGGTGGATTATTGAGTGATATTGAAGTTAAGCTACTCTTATTGGAGTCTAAAAAATGTATGAAAGATAGACTTTAATTAATTTTTTTTTGCCATGAAATTAGGCACCTGCGTGTACTGTTTATTGAGCTGGGCCACATCCATGCAGGTTTTTGTTTTTTTTACTTTTGTTCTAAGTTTTATACAGGTAACAGTCATTGGATACAGCTCACCTGGGATCCTATTTCCCAATGGTAATCATCCAAGTTGTTACTTTGTAATCCAGGTAGATTACTTTGGGGTCATTACTAAACGCATCCCTTTCTTTTATTTCCAGATATCCTTCGACAATTCAACTCTAAACTGACAGGCTACTTTCTTGGCCATGGAAGCAAATACAGTGCTGGAGCCAGACTGAAGGAGGCTGTGTCAGGAATCATCTCAATGTGAGCGAGGGACCCCTGAGAGAGTCCCACAGATCTTCTGTGAACTTAGTGGAGGAATTTTGTGATCAGTTTTGGGGAGGCTGGTTCCAGAGGGGGTAGAAAAGTCAAAGGCAGATTGAGATGCTCTCTTGGTGCTATCCCTTGAACAGGCTCCTAATTCATTCCATCTGCTTCAGCATGAGTTACGTAGACAGTGATGTCATCTCCCTGCTTTGAATTGATGACCGTCTCACTTCTGGCTCTTACAATTATGTCTGACAGTGGCTTACTTTGAGAGGAGTCATCACATCACTGCATCTGTCATGATTCCCTAGCTTAGACGTGATATTAAAACCGACTTTTCAGCTCATATTTTTCAAGTTAGATGCTTGAATTGAAAAGCCCTATTTTGAGATCAGTGTGTGTGTGTGTGTGTGTGTGTGTGTGTGTGTGTGTGTGTGTGTGTGTGTGTGTTGGCAGGGCAGAATCCTGAATCTGAATTCAGGCCACTTACAGTATTTTCACATTTACTAGGAGTTGCACTGGTTATGAACATGATTCCACTAATGAATAATACTGAGGACCAGGTGCTTGCCGAATATTTGCATTCTAGTGAACTTGTAAAGAACAAAGGCAGACATAGAATGACTGCCTCATTTGTGGAAGTAACAGAATAGGAGACTAACACCCTAGAGATAAGGGCCAGGAGGATCGCTCCACAGCTTGGAAGCCAGCCTCACATGCTGGGGGAAAGGCAGCCAGGGTAGAGAAGGGATCACTAAGTGAATGATGCTTGGAGGGCTCGCTCAGGATAGGAGATGCGTGCTGAAAGTAGACTATAGACCAAACATGATGGCCACTTACTACCTGTATTGCAAACCGTAACACCCAAAAGGAGAGAGAGAGAGTAAAAGGAAATGTATCTGCCACAGAGGCAGGCTGGTGGTGGGTTTGGAGTGGAGGTGGTGGGAGGGATAGTGGGAACATTGTTGGTGGAAAGGGGCACTGATGCAGGGATGGGTAATCGATCATTGTATGACTGAAACATAGTCGCAAGTTTGTAGGTCTGTATCTGTATCTCATGTTATTCATTAAAAAACACATATAAAATTTATTTTTATTTTTTTTATTTTTTTGCTTTTTGGGGTCACACCCAGCAATGCTCAGGGTTTACTCCTGGCTTTGCACTCAGGAAGTACTCCTGGCGGTGCTGTGGGAACCATATGAGATGCAGGGAATCGAATCTGGGTCTGCCGCGTGCAAAGCAAACACCCTACCCACTGTACTCGCTCCAGCCCCTATTTTTATTTTTTTAATGTAGGAGTCCTGCTATTTATTCAGCCATTGATTAAGCTGATTGAATTGGGCATGAACTCCACATTACTTTTTTTTAATATTTTTTTAAGCTTTAAGGTATAAAAAAAGAACAAAGGCAGGATGCTTCATGGTAGTGGCACTGCAGACAAGGCAGCAGGGTTTTACCAAACACTTGTCAGAAATGGAATGTGAGTTAGGGAACCACCAGTTTATGAACCAGTTTATGAACTGGTGGTTCCTGAACAACCAGTTCAGGAACATTAAATGGCAGGATTGGCTTTCCTGGGTCTTCCAGCCCCACATCTCTTAAGATTCCAGTGCCTGAAGAGCTCTTCCTGGACACAGAACAAAGGAATACCAAGCCCAATATAAGGAAAATATTAGTGGAAGGATGTTCCAGAACAATGCAATTCTCATTCCCTAGAATTCCTAGGGAAACTTCGATTCCCTTATAACCTATTTCTGCCAAAGTTAATGGTAACCTGAGTGATTTTCTTACTAATTAATATGAGGACGTTGGTGATGATGGTGGAAATAATTCAAAAGATTACTGTGCACTCAGAAGTCTCTGATGTCACACCTGATGGTGCTCATGGTTTATCCATGGCTCTGACCCAAAGATCACTCCTGACAGGCTCAGGTAACAATTGTGTGGTGAGGGAGATTGAACTGAAATGTCAGTATAGCTAAGATTCTGGGATTGGTTTTCTCAGGTATTCTACCCCCCTTTCAGTGTGTGTCTGTAAATATAAAACTTACCAAATTTATCTCTGAAGAAGGTACAAAACACTGAGGATGTATATTTCTAAAAAAATGAGAAAATCATGGATCCCATTAAATGCCAGAGCTAAGGTCTTAGAGCGTGAGGTATTTCAATATCAGAAAAGGCTCTGCCTTTTCTGTGTTCTCTTTGAAAAGTAATGAAAAGTGAAGATCTGGAAGTTGAAGTACTTGGTCAAAACAGAGAGATGGTCATTAACGGACTCAGCTCAGGCTGTCTGACCATATTGAAGGCTTTCACTTATTCCAAGGGAATTCCTCTGATTATCTCAATGACTATTCCCCAGACACTATCAGAGAAGGGGATTATCTCCATGTGTGCAGACTTGAAACCTAGAATGGAAATTCACATGTTGCAAGAGGTAACTAAGTGTTCAAAGCAGGTGTGTCTGACTCACCATAAGAGCTTGAGGCAAGCTGCTGAACTATTTGTGTCCATGGGAATAAGTGCATCCTCAGACTTGTGTGAAATTAAACACATCCACCTTTATGTTGGTCTTGCATGAAACACACCCACCGTTATAATGGCCTTGAGTGATTTGGCTTGGAAGATAAGAACAAATAAGCCAATCAGAAAGCAATCCCACTGTCAGTCCCACCCTTTTAGTTGGCAATCCTCTGCCTCCTCAGTGGACAATGAATGGGGAATGGGCTCATAACAGGGCTCGTAAAGGGCATTCCAACTTTCTAGGATGTCTGTCTGGTCTATGCTAGGCTTACTTTTGGATCTTTGCTCTCTGTGTCATACTTTCCTTTTTGTCAATTTCCCACATTCAACTTTCATAAAACTTCTTTTACTGTGTGCCCACAGGGACATGTCTAAACAGGTCACTGAGGTGATAAAAATGATGAAACATGACAAGGTGAGTCTATGGGGTATGGATAACATCTGATTATATCACTCATGGCTGGAAATCTTGGGAATGAGCAGGAGAAATCTGGGTTGGGGATAAGCTATTGTCAGTTGTTAGGGCCACGTGAAAATTCAGAAAAACTCCTGTCAAAAAATGCAGCAAATGATCTGGAACCTAAAGCATGGAACTTTGACCTTAAGGTCTCCAAAGCGAAGAATAGATAATATTACTGATCTATTAATAATTAATAGATAATTATTATTTCTGATTTGTGAAGACCCAATAAGTTCAGTGTTCAGCACTTTGCACTTGCTACTGAACATGATCTTAGGACTTGTCATTCATATGATTCCCGTTTGTTTCAGAGAATAAATTATAAGAATGATTGGAAGTTACTAACCATGTTTATTGGCGGAAACGACCTTTGTTATTCTTGCACTGAAAAGGTATGTCATTAGATTCTCCATACAAAATTCCCACAGGAAGAATCTCTACCCCAGGTTGGGACATGAATTCCACACTTGTGGTCTGACTTGGATGCAGTAAAATATTGACCCTGAGTCAATATCCGGCAGGATTTTCTCTTCAGAGAGGGAAATCTTGAACAAGTCAAGTAAGATTTATTCTCAAATTTATCTTGATTCAATTTCTACTAAGGTAGCCTAGAATATCTTTCATGAAGCCAAGGGAAATTCCAAATAATCCATAGAAACTGGAACTATCTTTGTAGAGCAGTAACACATGCCCTTTTCCAATTTTGAAATACTTCACCTTCTCCAACTTTGTCACTTCTATGAGACCCTTGAGTTCTACAGGTTTTCAGAAAAATATGGACTCAGGTGATGCTGGGCTTTTGGGGAGAGTGACATTGCTGTCCTGTGGTTCAGGTGTTGTTAATCTGTCACTGTCATCCCTTTGCTCATGGATTTGCTTGAGTGGGCACCAGTAACGTCTCCATTGTGAGACTTGATACTGGTTTTGGCATATCGAATATGAGCCACTGGTAGCTTGCCAGGCTCAGCTATTATATATATATATATTCCTTTTATTTTTAATTTAATCACCATGTGGAAAGTTACAGAGTTCTCAGGGTTATGTCTCAGTTATACCGTATTCAAACACCATCCCTTCACTAGTGCCCATATTCCAGCACAAAATTCCCGGCATACCCCCCGCCCCCGACCCCAACTGCATAACTGATGAATTTCACTTCATTTTCTCTTCACCTTCATTACGTTCCATATTTCAACACAAAACACACTATTGTTGTGGGACTTATACCCCCAAACAAGAGAGCCCTACTAAGGAAGCATTTGATAATTAGTTTTCCATTAAGAGATTGTATGTTTTCAGGTTTTAGAAAAGCTCGGATATGTCCCAGTCCCGAATCCTGGAGCCATGTTAGTTGCTGCTCAGTGTCGCCAGGGCTCCATCTGGAGAAGGTGTGCTGGCGGCAACTCCTCTTCCCGGCTCCCCGGTGTTGCTGGCCCCTATTCGGGTCCAGAACATTTTCCGGGCCGTGTTGCTCACCAGAATGCCTGCGTCTTCTCTGTTGATTGTGGCAAGATGGCGCCGAGGGCGGGTCAAGGGCGTGACTTCCAGTGGCCGGGACCACTTGGAGTTTTGGGCTGGTGCCGCCCCACTCCAGTGCCACCCCGCGGCTCAGATGTGTCCCCATCCCGAATCCTAGAGCCGTGTTAGTTGCTGCTCAGTGTCGCCAGGTCTCCATCTGGAGAAGGTGTGCTGGCGGAACCTCCTCCTCCCGGCTCCCTGGTATTCCTGGCCCCAATTCGGGTCCGGAGCATTTTCCGTGCCGCATTGCTCACCAGAATGCCTGCTGCTTCTCTGTTGATTGTGTCAAGATGGCGCCGAGGGCAGGTCGAGGGCGTGACTTCCGGTGGCTGGGACAATTTGGAGTTTTGGGCTTGCACTGCCCCACTCCAGTGCCACCCCGCGGCTCGGATGTGTCCCAGTCCCGAATCCTGGAGCCGTGGTGGTTGCTGCTCAGTGTCGCCAGGGCTCCATCTGGAGACGGTGTCCTGGCAGGTCCTCCTCCTCCCGGCTCCCCGGTGTTGCTGGCCCCAATTCGGGTCCGGACCATTTTCCGGGCCGCATTGCTCACCAGAATGCCTGCCGATTCTCTGTTGATTGTGGCAAGATGGCGACGAGAGTGGGTCGAGGGCATGACTTCCAGTGGCCAGGACCATTTGGAGTTTTAGGCTGGCAATGCCCCACACCAATGCCCCACCGCGGCTCGGATGTGTCCCAGTCTCGAATACTAGAGTCGTGTTAGTTGCTGCTCAGTGTCGCCAGGGCTCTATATGGAGAAGTTGTACTGGCGGCACCTCCTCCTTTCAGCTCCCTGGTGTTGATGGCCCCAGTTCGGGTCCGGAGCATTTTCAGAGCCGCGTTGCTCACCAAAATGCCTGACACTTCTCTGTTGATTGTGGTAAGATGGCGCCGAGGGCGGGTCAAGGGTGGGACTTCCGGCAGCCGGGACCACTTGGAGTTTTGGGCTGACGTCGCCGCACTCCAGTGATCCCCCGCGGCTCGGATGTGTCCCCTTGCTCAGTGTCGCCAGGGCTCCATCTGGAGAAGGTGTGCTGGCGGCACCTCCTCCTCCCGGCTCATCGGTGTTGCTGGCCCCAATTCGGGTCGAGAGCATTTTCCAGGCCGAGTTGCTCACCAGAATTCCTGCCGCTTCTCTGCTGGTTGTGGCAAGATGGCGCCGAGGGCGGGTCGAGGGCGTGACTTCCGGTGGCCGGCACCACTTGGAGTTTTGGGCTGGCGCTGCCCCACTCAAGTGCCCCCCCACGGCTCGGATGTGTCCCAGTCCCGAATCCTGGAGCCGTGTTATTTGCTGCTCAGTGTCGCCAGTGCTCCATCTGGAGAAGGTGTGCTGGCGGCACCTCTTCCTCCCAGCTCCCTGGAGTTGCTGGCCCCAATTCGGGTCCGGAACATTTTCTGGGCCACATTGCTTACCAGAATGCCTGCTTCTTCTCTGTTGATTGTGGCAAGATGGCCCCGAGGGCGGGTCGAGGGCCCAGGCTCTGCTATTTGGGTGAGAAACTCTCGGTAGCTTGCCGGGCTCTCCAAAGGGGCAATGGAATTGAATCCAGGTCAGCTGCGTATTAATCTAGTAAAAGAAACCATGTAAGACATAGTAAACTGGGTCCTACCCAGGAATCATTTGTATATAGCTAATCACTTTAAAATTATTTCCAGAGAGAGTCAGTACCCCTAATTAATGCTAGCAGGTGTTTAAAATTATATAATGTTTCTTTGTGTTCAACTCTAATCTGTGACCTGTAGCTCTTACATCCAATCTGCAGGGCGTGTCTTTTTTGCTTCTGCATTCAGTGAGGCAGTCTTGAAACATAACATTTATCATAATTTCTTAGCAAACTGTACATAAAAGGAAGCACATAAAAGCATAGACTACCCAACAATTCAAATGTCTTTTCTTTAACACTAAGAAGTTAATTCTAGTATTCAAAAGTGAATACATTTTGATGAATATTTCTCTAAAATTTTCTGTAAGTATGGAGACATTGCTTATAACTTTCTATGAAAGTGTCATCGTGAAAATGCTGATAGGAATATTCAAAATGCTACTTTGTTTACAGTTCAAAACATGAAAGATAACCTCTTGTTAATATATCATATCTTATAAAAGAACAATTTTGCAATAACCCATAATCTATATTCGCTGTTTTATATTTAACTTGTTCCAGTAATGGAATACTTTGCTTTAATTGCTTCTATCTTGCCTATTATAATCAACTGGATTTTATTTAATTTATTTTTTAAAAGCAATTGCGAATTTATCCCTGGAATTATTTTTTTAAATTCAGTCACTATGAGATATACATTAAACAGTTGTTCACGATTGAGTTTCAGTCACACAGCATTCCATTACCCATCCGTTCACCAGTGTACATTTTTAACGACAATGTCCCCAGTTTTTCTGTCACCCCCATCTGCCTCTACAGCAGGTACTTTTTTTCTCTCTCTCTCTCCCTCTCTTGATATCACTCTCTCCCTCTCTCTCAGCCCCTCTGACTCCGCCTTTCACTCACTATGACATTATGGTTTGCAATACAAGTGATGAATGGTTATCATGTATATCCCTAACCTGCTTTTGGCACTCAATTCAACTATCATTGTCATAGCGGTCCCGGACCTTCTCTATCCTAACTAAACCTCATCCCGCCCCTGGCCAACTTTGTGGCAAGCTTTAAATTGTAGACCAGTCCACTTGGCAGCAGTGTCTATTGTCTTTGGGCAGTGTCATTTGTATCGCTTGTTATCCCGTTGATCTTTGATTTGCTCAAGTGGGTGCCAGTAATATCTCTTTGTGCCTGCCGCATGCTAGTGTAGCCCAAAGATATCTGCTTGCTCCAGGAACAGGAATAGCCTCAAATCGTTCGTTCAGGGTTTTAATGAAGAAGTCTGACCATCTCGTTGGTGGGCGGCCATGCGGTCTTTTGACATCCCGTGGAATCCAGTCGGTAACAGCTCTAGTCCAGCGGTAGTCTCTGAATTGCATTACATGTCTGTCCCATCTGATTTTTGATGCCTGGGCAAACAAGACAGCATCCCTGGTTCTTGATCATCAACAGAGGTTGGAACTCTGGATGTCTTCTCTCACTTGAGTGAACATGATACTCGAATCATAGCTCTTTCTATTCCTCTTTGGGATACCAGAATAGTGTTCTTATCCTGTTTTCATAGGGCCCAGGTTTCTGAGGAGTAGGTTAGTGCAGTAGTCTCATCTTATATATTTTAATTCCCACAAATTAGTGAAAAAATTCTATGTCTTAGCATTCTGATTCATTTCACTCAGCATGAAACTCTCCAGGTCCAACTATTTATAAGAAAATTTCATGAATTCATTTTTCTTGGTGACTGCGTAGTATTCCATTTTGTAGATACACCATAGATTCTTTATCCAGTTGTCTGTTCTCAGGCACTCAGGTTGTTTCCAGATTCTGGCTATCGTGAATTGTATTGCAATGAATACAAAAGTGCAGACAGAATTTTTGCTGTGTGTTTTTTTGGACCCCAAATTTATATTCCCAAAAGTGGATTGCTGGGTCAGATGGAAGCTCGATATTTAGTTGTTTTTTTTTTTCTTGAGTAATCACTATATCGTTTTCACCAACAGCTGAATCAGTAAGCATTTTCACCAACAATGAATGGATTTGTTTCTACATCCACACCAGCACTGGTTGTTCTTTTGAATGTGTACCAGTCTGGGGTCAAATGATATATCATACTTTTAATTAGCATCTTCTGGTTGATTAGCAATGTTGAGCATTTTTTCACATGCTTTTTGGCCATTGGTATTTATTGTTTGAAAAAATTTCTGTTCATTTGTTATCTTCAGTTTTTAATTGGGTTGAATTTTTTGTGTGTGATGCTCTATGGGTGCCTACATATATTTGATATTAACTCCTTATCTGATGGGCTTAAATATGAGAAAGGTGAGGACTAAATGTTGGGATTCTTATAGGTCTATAGACATTAAGTAATGGATTATATTGGAGGTATTTCTTCTCTTGTAGCTCATCTTTAGTCCTGAAAACTTCCAAAACAACATTCAGCATGCACTGGATATCCTTCATAAAGAGGTATGAAGACAGGACCATATGATCTCTGAGCAGACTTTCTAAAATGTATTTGCAGTTAGTTATGGCTTTCTGATAGGACCTATATCTCAGGTCCTTTTATAAGGAGACAGGAAATGAGAGTCATGGTCTCATTCATGTAGCATAGGGGATAAAGGTGGGAGTAATAAAGCCATGAAAGATGCCAGAAATGAGGACTTTGACTGAGGGTTAGAAGAAAGAACTGTTCTGATGCATAAGAGATTGGGTGCACCCAACCTTAAACCTTGTGTACAATTATATTGTTTTTGCTCAGGTTCCAAGAATGATTGTGAATGTCGTATCACCACTGGAGATCATCAGTCTGAGGGCGATATATAAGGAGGCAGGAAACAAATGCCCTCAAGATCAACTAATGTGAGATGGAAGCTTTTAATCTCCCCCCCCCACTAAATTACCCTGGTTTCCTCAGCAGATACTATACTGGTTATAAATTCCAAAGACAGAAGTGTGGGGCTGCAATGACCATCACACTTATAATCTTAGATGTTTAAGAAGGAAATTCTAAGGCTTTCCTCATCCTGGTATGGGTCTCGGCTGTCCTTTAAGTCTACTTAGAACTCAAATATGGGGGCTGGAGAGATAGCACAGCGGGTAGGGTGTTTGCCTTGCACTCGGCCGACCCAGGTTCAAATCCCAGCATCCCATATGGTCCCCTGAGCACGGCCAGGGGTAATTCCTGAGTGCAGAGCCAGGACTAACCCCTGTGCATCGCCAGGTGTGACCCAAAAAAAAAAAAGGAACTCAAATATGGCTCTAGTACAGCATCCAGAGAATTTTTCCTGGGAATTATTCTTGAACTTTTGTCCTAGAGTCCTGAACTGTCTGGGTCATTGCAGCCATAGTATGGGACATAGCACATACTAATCAAAAGGTTGATGAATAATTCAAAAATGACACATTTGGTCTTTGAAATTAAAGTGCATCTTGGATGTTTTGCTAAAGATTTTTAGCGAACATAATATAAGGATGAAGACCACACATGCACCTTGAGTATGGCAAGAGGGGACTGAGAAGGTGCATGGCTTCTGAGAGACAAAGTTATGGCGTGCTGTTTTCAGTGTACCGATTCCACTCCTGTGGTCCACTCAGCTAGGATACTTACCATGACATCTGAGACCTCCAATTAAGTGCATTCTTAATCTCAAGTAAAGTTCCTGCATCATGCAAACAGTCAGTGCTGGTTGCTGAGGGCAGATTTTTGGATTGGCCTGCAGGAAGTTGTGTCCTTGTGTGATGAAGTTTGATGAAGGTTCCCAAGAACTTGCTCAAGTTGTTATATATAATAAGAAGTATCAGGTAAGTGATAAAAAGTTCCTGCTACTACATTGATTTGACAGTCATAATCTTTCACCACTCTTATCTGACACACGAATACTATTCAGTCTTGATGCTGCCTTTGAGTTCATGAACTTCCTGTAATTGGATCATTCTCTAGCGGACTCTCTTGGGGATATGCACAATTCTTAAGGGTGTCAGGATTCAGGTAATTTAAGCTCCAGTTATAAGTCCTGACCTCATTGTCAAAGTTGGTCTGACTGGTCAACTACAGTTCTCTCTGTGGTCACCATGTGTCCTGCATGTCAGTGGCAGGAGAATGAGGGAAACATGTGAAAATCCTTGCTGACAGTCTGTAACACATAGCCCCATTTCAATTCCCAAGATTTATAGCTAACCAGCATATCTTTGAGAATTACATAGGATTACATGCAAAACACCAGAAATTATATAATCAATGGATATTAGGGAGCCCAACCATCACATTCAAAGTCCAGTGTGAGAGCTAGTCCAATGGAGACATCATGGAAGCCAGAATAATTGTGACTTATTTTTTTTTAATGAATAACCATGAGATACAGTTACAGACATACAAATCCTTGTGATTACATTTCAATCTTACAACGATCGAGTACCCATCCATAACCAGTGCCCATTCTCCACCACAAACGGTCCCAATAACCCTCCCGCCATCCCCAGCCTATCCCCTCTGAACTCACCCATCTCTGTGACAGGCACATTCCCTTTTACTCTCTCTCTATCTCTCTCTCTCTATCTCTCTCTCTCTCTTTCTCTCTCTTTCTCACGCACGCGCGCTTCTTTTGGGTATTATGATTTGTAATACAGGTAGTAAGTGACCATCACATTTGGTCTATAGTCTACTTTGAGCAGATGCAGCTCAAAACAATGAGATACCATCTCATTGTGGCTTCTTGGTTGTAGTTGCTACCACTTTCTTGGGTGGAAAGCATATAGATCTTCAGACACTGGAGTTCCTCGGAAAAAAAAAGAAGTTTCAGTTTGCATTCTTGCAGTGCTCGCAGCCGAGCCATATGCAACCTCATAGTTTCTTCAGTGTTTCCTCTCCCTCTCTTATTCCAGAAAATGTGAAGTCTCCATCATGATCTCAGAGATAATTCTACTAACCACACTGTATACCAGGCATGTTTTGTATCATCAAGGATTCTTTTTAAAGTGACTGTTCTGTGATCTCTTGAAGCTAAGACCCAGTGGCATTGGGAGAATTCTTTAAGGATAGTCCAGTTTTCACTCCTTCACTGTTGGTGGGAATGCCAACTGGTCCAGCCTTTCTCGAAAACAATATGGACAGTCTTTCAAAAACTAGAAATTGAGCTTTCATATGACCCTGCAATACCACTTCGGGGAATATATCTCGAGGATGCAAAATAGCACAGTAGAAATGACATCTGTACCCATATATTCATTGCAGCACTTTTCACAATAGCCAAAATCTGGAAACAACCCGAGTGCCCTAAACAGACGACTGGTCAAAGAAACTTTGGTAAACCTACATAATGGAACACTATGCAGCTGTTAGGACAGATGAAGTCATGAAATTTTCTTATAAATGGATAGACATGGAGAGTATCATGCTAAGTGAAATGAGTCAGAAAGAGAGCGACAGACATAGAGATACTGTACTCATTTGTGGAGTGTTGGGTAGCATCACATGAAGCTGACACCCAATGGTAGATAAAAGGGCCAGGGGGATTGCCCCATAGCTGGAAGTCTGCTTGATGAGCAGAGGGGAGGTGTCAGATGGAATAGAGAAGGGATCACTAAGAAAAAGATGGCTGGAGGAGCGAGTATTGAGGGGAGATGCATGCAGAAAGTAGATAATGGATCGAACATGATGACCTCTAACTGTCTGTGTGCAAGCCATAATTCCCAAAATTAGAGAGAGAGTATGGGGAATATTGTCTGCCATGGAGGCAGGGGGAAGGTGGGAAAGGGGGGTATACTTGGGATATTGGTGGTGGGGAATGTGCACTGGTGGAGGGATGGGTGTTTGATCATTGTGAGATTGTAACTCAAACATGAAAGCTTGTAACTATCTCACAGTGATTCAACAAAATTAAAAAAATTTAAAAAAGGATAGTCCAATTTTGCTGAACATCCTCTAGTACAGTTGAATAAATGGTGTCGATAGAATGCAATGGATTTGGTGAAAGTCCAACAGTTATTCATTGGGAGTGGGATTTCCTTGGAATACTTCCTGCTCTTTCTCTTCTGCTGTACTCAGGTCTCCACAGCTGAAAAAGCTTCCCTAGATATCAGAGTTGGAGCTTCCTAGCAGTTCTCCCTTAGGCTGACTTCAGTTCCTCTCACACTAATGTTCCCTGGGATATAAGCCTGGCTTTCCTCCCAGCCTAGAGTCATGGCCTGAAATTGTGGCCCCCTGGAACATGGTGAGATGAAGCTGATACCTGAGGGCTGGGATTGGAGAACTGACTGTGCTGTTGTGCTGAGTCCAAGTGGCAGTGTAGGAGTCACAGTTCTGTCACCCTGCTAGATAGGTCTGTGCCTCACCAAGGAGTGTATTAGAAGGAGCAGAAGTGCAGCTACGCAAACCAAACTCAAGTGATAGAACTCAAGCACGTATTCTCTGTCATTCCTAACTCACCTTTAATTTATGAACAGATATGGAGACAGAAGTAAATGTAAGTATTATTCATGGAAATATCATAGAATTTCGCCTGTCTCTCTGGTACTATCCCATAGTTCTAATAAGCTACCTTTAAAAAGCAAGTCAAAGCACTACAGTTGCATATTCCATTCTCTTCCTTATCCCATTCCTGACTCATGTCAACTGTCTGAGAGTGGGGTTGGGTTTGAGATTTAGGCTAATAATAAAAGGTAACCGGATCCTAAGTGTCTGAGATCCTGTTGCATATGAACTCATCTTCAGGTTATATGTGAATGGATGTTGATAAAGAATTTATACTTACAGGAGCAGAAACAGAATCTCTTGAACCCTCATGCTATATTCTCCTATTTCCTTTTCTCCCTCAGAAACTGGTTAAGGATATGGTGGAGAGTGGGCGCTATGACACTAGGGATGACTTCACTGTGGTTCTACAGCCTTTCTTTGAGAGGTTTGAAATACCCAGGAATGAGGTAAGGAAACAAAATTTTCAATTATTTGTGAGTGTGTGTTGTGTTCTCTGACACATTTTACACTACGCCATTGGTCCATGCCATTAGGAAGGATTGCCTGACCTAACTTACTTTGACCCTGACTGTTTCCACTTCAGTCAAAAGACATTTGGTCATGCAGCCAGTGCCCTCTGGAACAACATGGTAAGATGACAGCATGGGACATGGTTTACTCCCCTGGTTCAAAATAAGAACAGAGGAGTTTCCCAGGGCCCATCTTTCAGCTGGGATTTCCTACCTATACTAATCAGAAAACCTGTATCTTCTGTCTGTTCTTCTTCACTCCTCACCTGCACCCCTATCTTTTCCTTATGATACCACTTTCTCATCCCTGTCTTCCTGTTCCTTG
The DNA here is from genome assembly GCF_027595985.1 of Sorex araneus. Taxonomy (NCBI): domain Eukaryota; kingdom Metazoa; phylum Chordata; class Mammalia; order Eulipotyphla; family Soricidae; genus Sorex; species Sorex araneus. The sequence goes on along the minus strand of NC_073313.1, from coordinate 365,915,887 downwards.
CTTTAGCTGGAACCTGTAGGCCAGAAATCACATCAGCATAATTTCACAGGTGATATTGTTTTCACATGCCCAACCAAGGTAAGTTTAAATCTTTCTTCTTAGGATTCTAGTGAAAGTATGTATCTCTGGAAAGCCTCTTCTATCAGGCTCCCAGAGTTCCCCTGGCTATTCACCTACCTACCCATTGCTGGTTAACCTTACTCTGCTTAACCAGCACCCAATCCTATGAAGTAACAATCTGAGGGATGGGAGCCCCTAGTGGCTGGAAAGCCCTAGCATGTTCTGGGACACCGTCATGCCACAGCGAGTCCAGCAAAAACCTAAGCAGCACAAGACTCTTTTCTAGAAGTGTGAAATAACAGTGATTGCCCAGCTTGCATTTTGAATGATCTTGGTAGTAGAGGATATTCAGGGCAGGAATTGAGAAATGTACTAACTCTCTGAAGAAAGTGCTGCCCTGACAGAAACAAATATCTGCCAGGATGGCAGTACACATGCGGTGCTGCCCGGGAACTCTAGCTGAGACAGCGAGTAAATCAGAAGAATATGTGCCCATCCGACCCCCCATACTTACTCCAACCATGCTTATTCCCAGGTTGTCAGAAAGATGAGGCCAGGGATGCAGCTCAGCAGAAAGCTCATGTTGGACCTGCTCAGTGCTCTGGGGTGGATTCCTTGAGAACAAAGTTATCAGAAAGGCACTCTGCATGGTTTGGTGGCTCCTAACATTTAGCAATTCCTCTGTTCCCACAGAGGCCCCGGGTCCCCTTTAGCTGGGCTGGTTGATGAAAGACGTAGAAGTGGTTGGCTTTTGTTCCCTTAGACGAAAGGAGCCTAGTGGCTGAGGAAGAGTGGCATGGATGTGGGCGCAGAGGGGGCGGTGTACATGAACTCTGCTGGAAGAGTATTAGCAGACAAAGAACAGAGAGAGAAGACTCCACCCTAGATTTTTGGGTAGAAGGCAGAGAACACTTCGAAGTTGTCACTACTAGGAGTCTATCAAGGTTTATTCTCATTGCTTCTGTATCTGGGGGGGTTTGGCTCCAGTTCATCCTTGCAGGAAAAGGCAATCATGTCTGATGGGTAAGTACCTAGAGAATGAATCAGTGGGATGTCCAGGTCAGCACTTCTCAAGATGGGTTACAGAGGGTGACACAGGAACCATGAAAATAGCTATACAAGCTTCCCCCCCCTTCTTCCAGGAGCAACCTTTCCTGATGACCAGCAGGAACAGTCTTCAGGTACCTGCCTTTTGCTGCATTTGGGGTCTCAGTGTGTGAGCTGTCCACCAGGACAGGGAAGAAATGAATCATGGTTAAAGATTCCCATCGAGTTTCACATTGGGATTGTCCCTACTCTATTATAAAGACCACCCATATACTCATCTAAGAGGATAGGGGGAGATATGCAAGAGCCTCAGAAATAATCCATTGCATGCCAGTCAGTCAATTTCCTGTCTCAGCAGATCCATGTTCAAGATCGCTTCTCCTCACATTGTTGGGGCAGAATCAGACGGGTGTGAAGCACATTTTAGTTATGTGCTAGTTCTAGCTCTGGGATATGGAGGATCTGAACTAAGTAGTAGATCCCAGTCTGGCTGGTGTATCACGTTCCAGTCTCATCCTCAGTGTGGTTTCCGCTACTCTGTGCTGCTGAGAGCTTCTGGTGAGTCTGGCCCTTTCATCGCTCAGATATATTGTTTCCTTCTCCACTTTCAGACTCTTGGTTACACTTTACCATGTATAAACAGGGTCCGTTCTTCAGTGAAACCCAGCACAGGTAAGCCACCATGACTCACCAATTTTGGCACTCTCCCCAAGTCAGGCCTCTGACCAAATTTGTAATGCTCTAAGAAGTGGCATATGCTTGCTTCCCATGTATGTGGTCATATGGAAGAGTCATTGTTGTCCCCTCTTCCATGTAGTGATCTCCTTCCTGTCTAGCAAGCCTCAGTGTGGCAGGCCAGGTGCTTCAATTTATTATAGCTCTGTGATTTACAAAGTTTTCATAGTTGAGTTTTAGATATACAATGCTCCATCACTGATCCAACCGCAATTGTCAATTTCCCTCAACTGGCCTTCCAGGTTCCATATTTTATCTACTGCACCCTCCCAACCCACCACCCAACGTTCTAGCAGGCTATCTTAACTGACACATTTTACGTTCGGTTATTCAAGTTTGATATCCTGATTTCAGTATTGATTCTGTGGCATAAATATTTAACTCTTATCACTCCTTAACACCACTGATGTATATTGACCCTCGCTTCTTCCCTCCCCCCTTCACTTATTGTTTTTTCTCTTCCTCTGTAGCAAGGGTAATCTAGGCATCCCCACTTTCAGCCATTGCATTTCCTCATCCTGTTACTCAAAATACCACAAATGAGTGATGTCATTCTGTGTTTTTTCCTATTTCTATTAAAATATTTATTTTAATGAAGAAATGAAAGAGCAACAACCTTCGATAAAAATCTAAATTTGATTAGATAAGAGGTGCAGTATTAAAATCAATTGGTATAGAAAATCCATTTATGTACATAATTTTCTCATGTGTCTTTTGGCCATGTATATTTCTTCTTGAGGAAATCTTTCATTTCTTCTTTCCATATTTTAATGGGTTTGGGTTATTTTATTCTTGTAAACATCTAACAGTACTTTATATATCTTGAATATTAACCCCATTTCGGCTAGGTACTGGGTAAGTACTTTTTTCCTTTCCATGAGCTGTCTTTGTATCCTTTTTTTAAGGGGAAGGTCACACCGGGTAATGCAAAGTAGTTACTCCTGGCTCATGCATGCACAAATTTCTCCTGGTGGTGCTCAGGGGACCATATGGGTAGCTGGGAATCGAACCCAGGTCAGCCTCATGCGAGGCAAACGCCCTACCCACTGTGCTATCGCTCCAGCCCCTGTCTTTGTATTTTAATCACCATTTCTTTTGAGGCACAAAAGCTTCTCAGTTTAGTGTAGGTCCCATTTATTTATCTTTGCTTTCACTTACTTGGTCAATGAACCTTCATCTTTGAAGTGACTTTACCGTCCATGAGGGAGGGTTCTTCCCACATTTTCCACCATTAATCTTATAGAATCAGGTCTGATATTGAGCTCTTTAATCAATTTTCATCTGACTCGTGTCTTTCATTAGAGAAGGGTTCAAGGCCTTTTTGGTTTTTTGCCTGTAGGAATCCAGTTTTTCCAGCACCTCTCGTTAAAGAGGCTTTTCTTGTGCAATGTCACCTGTCTTGCTCATTTATCAGATATTATGAACAAACATATGAGAGTCTGTGTCATGATAATCAACTCTATTCCATTGATCTGTGTGTCTGTCTTTATTCCAATACCATGTTTTAAGTACTTCTGCTTTGCAGTACAGTTTGAAGTTGGGGCAGTTGATGACTCCCTTCTCCTTGTTATCAAGGATTCTTTTAGCTATTCATGGGGGTTTATTACTCCATATGAATTTTAGGAGTGTTTGATCTATTTCTTTGAATAATGTTATGAGTATTCTTATGGGGACTATATTGAATCTATAAAATGCTTTGGGGAGTATTGCCATTTTGACTATGTTAATCCTCCCAGTCCGTGACAGGTATTTGTCCATTTCCTCCTGTCCTCTTTCATTCTTGAAGTAGTATTTTGTAGTTTTATTTTAAAAGGTCCTTTATCTCTTTTGTTGAGCTGTTTCCAAGGTACTGGATTTTCCAAAGCATGATTGTGAACTGGATAGTTTTCTAATCTCTCTCTCTCTCTTTTCTTTTTCACTATTTGTGTATAGAAAAGCTATAGACTTTTTGGGTATTGATTGTGAAACCTGTCACTTTACTATACAAATATATTATTTCTAAGTTCTTTTTGGTAGATTCTTATGGAATTTCTAAGGGGGACCATATGGGATGCTGGGAATTGAACCCAAATCAACCTTGTGCAAGGCAAATGTCTTATCACTGTGCTATTGCTCCAGTCCCTCTAGTTGTTTATTGATCTTGTTTATTTTCGAAAAGAACCAGCTCTAGGTCTCATTGATCCTTCAGATTTAGGCGGGGGATATCAGTTCAATAGTTTCTGCTCTAAGTTTTATTACTTCCTTCCTCCTGCCTAGTTTGGACAAATTTGATCATTTTCCAAAATGTTAAGCTGGAATTTGTTATTTGTGTAGACATTTTTTTCCTTCCCACTGAATTCTTACAGAGTTATAAACTTCCTCTCTTAATACTGGTTTTGTTATATCCCACAAGTTCTAGTAGCTCATGTCCTCATTCTTATTTATTTATTTTTAATAAATGAGTCACCGTGAGGGTACAGTTACAAATTTACCCATCTTCGTCCTTGTGTTTCCCTCATACAATGTTTGAGAATCCATCCCTCCACCAGTGTACATTCTTCACCACCAGTGAACCCAGTATCCCTCCACCCTCCACTCCCGTCCCCCACCCACACCCCACCCTGCCTCTGTGGCAGGGCATTCTATTTTGTTCTCTCTCCTTTTGGGTGTTGTGGTTTGCCATAGGGGTGTTGAGAGGCCATAGTGTTCAGTCTCTAGTCTACTTTCAGTACCTTTCTCTCTTCTCATACGGGGTCCCCAACCACATTTTACTTGGTGTTCCCTACTCTATCCGGGGTGCCTTTTCCCCAGCATGTGAGGCCAGCTTCCTAGCAATGGAGCAAACCTCGTGGTATTATATACTGCTATTCTTTTTTTTTTTGGTTTTTGGGTCACACCTGGTGATGCACAGGGGTTACTCCTGGCTCTGCACTCAGGAATTACTCCTGACAGTGCTCAGGGGACAATATGGGATGCTGGCATTTGAACCCGGGTTGGCCGCGTGCAAGGCAAACGCCCTACCCGCTATGCTATCACTCCAGCCCTTATACTGCTATTCTTGAGTGTTAGTCTCCTACTCTGTTATTTTATACTCCACAGATGAGTGCAATATATCTATGTCTGTCCCTCTCTTTCTGACTCATTGCACTTAGCATGATACTTTCCATGTTGATCCATTTATATGCAAAGTTCATGACTTCATATTTTCTTACAGCTGCATAGTATTCCATCGTATAGATGTACCAAAGTTTCTTTAACCAGTCATCTGATCTCGGGTACTCGAGTTTTTTCCAGATTCTGGCTATTGTAAACAGCGCCACAATGAACATATAAGTGCAGATGTCATTTCGACTATACCTTTTTGTTTCTCCGGGATATATTCCTAGAAGTGGTATTACTGGATCAAATGGAAGGTCAATTTCTAATTTTTTGAGAAGCGTCCATATTGTTTTCCAAAAGGCCTGAACCATTTTGCATTCCCACCAGCAGTGTAGAAGGGTCCCTTTCTCCCCACATCCTCTCAAACAGCGGTTGTTTTTGTTCTTTTGAATGTGTGCCATTCTCTGTGGTGTGAGGTGGTATCTCATAGTTGTTTTGATCTGCATCTCCCTGATGATTAGTGATGCAGAGCATTTTCTCATGTGCCTTTTAGCCATTTTTATCTCTTCCTTAGACAAGTTTCTGTTCATTTCTTCGGCCCATTTTCTGATGGGGTTGGATGTTTTCTTCTTGTAGAGTTCAACCAGTGCTTTATATACCCTTGATATCAACCCAATATCGGATGGGTATTGGGTGAATATCCTTTCCCATTCTGTAGATTGCCTTTGTATACTGGTCACTGGTCTTTTGAAGTGCAGAAGCTTTTTGGTTTAATATAGTATCATTTGTTTATCTCTGTCTCTACTTAATTGCTTAGTTCTGTGTCATCTTTGAAGATACCTTTAGCTTCAATATCGTGAAGGGTTTTGCCAACCTTGTCTTCGAGGTACCTTATGGATTGTGGTCTGATGTTGAGGTCTTTAATCCATTTTGATCTTATTACTGTGCATGGTGTCAGGTCAAGGTCTAAGCCCATTCTTTTGCATGTAGTTGTCCAGTTATGCCAGCACCATTTGTTAAAGAGACTTTTCTTGTTCCACTTTACATTTCTTGCTCCCTTATCAAAGTTTAGATGATCATATATTTGAGGTTGTGTGTAGGGATATTCCACCCTGTTCCACTGGTCTGAAGGTCTGCCTTTGTTCAAATACAATGCTGTTTTAATTGTTACCACTTTGTAGTAAAGTTTAAGTTTAGGGAGGGTGATGCCTCCCATCATCTTTTTCCCAAGAATTGTTTTAGCTATCCGCGGGCATTTGTTGTTCCATATGAATTTCAGGATTGCTTGATCCATTTCTTTGAAGAATGCCATGGGTATTTTTACATGGATCGCTTTGAATCTGTATAATGCTTTGGGGAGTATTGCCATTTTGACAATGTTGATTCTCCCCATCCATGAGCAAGGGATATGTTTCCATTTCCTCATGTCCTCTTTTATTTCATGGAGTAGCGTTTTATATTTTTCTTTGTAGAAGTCCTTTACTTCTTTAGTTAAGCTGATTCCAAGATGTTTGATTTTCTGGGGCACGATTGTGAATGGGATTGCTTTTGACATGTCCCTTTCCCCTGTCTCACTGTTGGCAAATAGGAAGGCCATGGATTTTTGGGTATTGATTTTATAGCCTGCAACTTTACTGTACAAGTCTATTGTTTCTAAGAGTTTCTTAGTAGAAGTTTTAGGCTTCTATAGATATAGTATCATATTGTCTGAAAATAGAGTTTGATTTCTCCTTTTCCTACCTAGATGCACTTAATATCTTATTCTTGCCTAATAGCTATTGCAAGTACTTCCAGTACTATATTGAACAGCAGTGGTGAGAGTGGGCATCCTTGTCTTATCCCTATCTTAGAGGGAAGGCCCTTAGTTTTTCCCCATTGGGGATAATGCTTGCCATAGATTTGGGGTAGATGGCTTTGACTATGTTGAGGAAAGTTCCTCCAAAACCCATTTTGGTGAGAGTTTTCACCATGAACAGATGTTGGATCTTGTCAAATGCTTTTTCTGCATCTATTGATATGGTCATATGGTTTTTATTTTTACTTTTGTTGATATGATGGATTATATTGATTGATTTCCGAATGTTAAATCATCCTTGCATCCCCAGGATGAATTCCACTTGGTCATTGTGTATGATCTTTTTAATAAGTTGTTGGATTCTATTTGCTAATATTTTGTTGAGGATCTTCACATCGGTATTCATCAGGGATATTGGTCTATAGTTTTTCTTTTTTGTGGTGCCTTTGCTTTTCATGTTAGGGAGATATGTGCCTCATAGTAACTGTTTGGGATGGTTCCTGTTTTTTCAATTTCCTGGAAAACCTTGAGGATAACTGGCAACAGGACCTCTTTAAATGTTTGGAAGAATTCACCAGTGAATCCCTCTGGATCTGGGCTCTTGTTTTTTGGGAGACTTTTGATTACAGTTTCGATTTCCTTGATATTAATGGGTCTATTCAGGTATTCCAGATCTTCTTGGTTCCGTCTTGGGAGATTGTAGGAATCAAGGAATTCGTCCATTTCGTTTCGGTTCTCTTGTTGGTGGCATACAGACTTTCAAAGTAGTCTCTGTTTGATCTTTTGAATCTCCTTTACTTCTGTCATGATGTCCCCCTTTTCATTTCTGATTCAGTTTATTAGGGTTCTCTCTCTCTCTCTCTTTCTTTGTGAGTCTTGCTAGCAGTTTATCAATCTTGTTTATTTTCTCAAAGAACTAGCTCTTGGTCTCATTGACCTTTCGGATTGTTTTCTGGGTTTCCATGTCGTTAATTTCTGCGCTAATATTTATTATTTCTTTACTTTGGTCAGGTTTGGGTTCCATTTTCTGGTACTTTTCTAAGATCTTGAGCTGTGAATTCAAACTATCTATGTAGGCCATTTCTTCCTTCCTAAGGAATGCTTGCAGAGCTATAAATTTTCCCTTAACACGGCTTTAGCTGCGTCCCATAGGTTTTGGTAGCTTGTGTCTTCATTCTCATTTATTTGCAGGTATTTCTTGATTTCTTCCTTGATTTCCTTCCTGACCCACTGATTGTTCAACACTGAGCGGTTTAATTTCCAGGTGTTTGCTTTGGTTCTCCGTGTCTGTGTGTGATTAATTTCTATCTTCAGCACATTGTTGTCTGAAAAGATAGTTGATACAATTTCTATTTTTCTGATTCTATTGAGGTAATTTTTGTGGCCCATGCATGATCTATCTTGGAGAATGTTCCATGTGCACTGGAAAAGAACAAGTATTCTTTCTTTTTGGGGGGTAAAGCCCTGTATAAGTCTATTAGGCCTCTCTCTTACATTTCTTAATTCAGAGTCAGTCTTTCCTTGCTGAGTTTTGTTCTTGTCGATCTATCTAGAGGTGATAAGGCAGTGTTGAAGTCTCCAACTATTATTGTGCTGCTAGCGATGTCCTCTTTAAAGTCTGTTAGGAGTTGTTTTAAGCATTTAGCCGGTCGTTCATTAGGTGTGTATACGGTTAAGAGTGTGATTTCTTCCTGTTGTACATACCCCTTGATAAATAGAAAATGATCTTCCCTCTCCCTTCTAATATTTTTCAACCTGAAATCTATGTTGCCAGATACTAGAATGGCTACCCCAGCTTTTATGAGGGAGTTATTTGCCTGCAGGATTGTTTTCCATCCTTTCACTTTGAGTCTGTGTTTGTTCTGATTGTTCAAATGTGTTTCTTCCAGGCAGCAGAATGTTGGGTTTAGTTTCTGGATCCATTTTGCCACTCTGTATCTCTTAATTGGTGCATTTAGGCCGTTGAGATTGAGAGAGATTATTGTCATGGGGTTTTGTGTCATCTTTCTTTGGGGTTTGTTGTTCTTGTGGGGTTCTTCCTTGTCTTACAATAGCCCCTTTAGTCCTTCTTTTAAGTTTGGTTTTGAGTCTATGAAGTTCCTGAGCTGTTGTTTATCCGAGAAATAGTGTATGGTTCCTTCGAGTTTGGGTGAGAGTTTAGCTGGATAAAGTATTCTTGGTGATATGTTCACTTCTTTGAGTTTTTTCACTATGTCCCACCATTGTTTTCGGGCTTGGAGTGTTTCCTCTGATAGGTCTGCTGTAAATCTAAGGGATGCTCCTTTGTATGTGATTTCCTTCTTTGACCTTGCTGCTTGCAGTATTGTGTCTCTATCCACAGCATCCATCATTCTGACTATGATGTGCCTTGGAGTCTTTTTATTCAGGTCTCTTTTTGCTGGTACTATTCGGGCTCTTTGGATTTGGATGCCTGCCTCCACCAGCTTTGGGGATTTCTTAGCAATAATGTCTTTCACTGTGCTTTTTTCATTGGGGTTACTTCCCTGTGCTTCCGATACTACAATGATTCTTATGTTGTTCCTCTTGAGGTCATTCCCTAGGACTCAGATTTGCTCTAGGGCCATTTTGATGTCTTTTGCCATTATTTGTTGTTGCCTGCAAGCTTTGTGCAGTTCATCTTCGAGCTCGCTGATTCTGTCCTCAGCTGTAGTCATTCTACTGTTGAGGGCTCCTACTGAGATTTTTAATTCATCTACCGATTCCTTAATTTGTGACTTCCTTTCATAGCTTTGAAATTTCTGCTCTCATTTCTTCCAGTATTTTCTTGGTGGACCACTCCAATGCTTCATTTATATCCTCTCTTAGTTTGTTGGATGTCTGTTCCATGGTTGCTTGTAGTACATTGACTCTCCTCAAGATTTCCTCTCTGAATTCTTTTTCTGAAAGGTCGTATAGGTGGGTAGCCCCTGTTGAGGCTTTAGGAATCTTTTCTTCATCCTCTCTTCATGAAGGGTATTTTTGCTGTTTCTTCATATTGGTATGGAAGTATAGAGTTAGAACCTTCTAGTTGTTTATCCCTATTCCCTCTTGCTGGGGGAGGAGGGGGTCTGTTTGCACTAAACTGATAATGGTAGCCTTGCACTTATTCTATAATTCTTCCTTACTCTCAGGCATTCGTCAAGATTTATGTGGGGCCTCTAGTGAACGTTTAAGTCTATGCTCTCCTTGCAAAGTTTCTATTGTTCACAGATAGTTTTTGTGAAGGTAGAATAAGCTAATATACTACTGACATAGAGTGACTGGGATGGCCAGGGTATTTTACAAAGAAACCTGTTATACAGATTATGTTAAAAATAATAATAACTGTGGCCGCGTAAGCAGCCGCTGTTCTGGCCATAAACCACGCCCCTTTTGAGACCACGCCCCCTAGATATAGGCCACGCCCACGGTAACCACTTAGGACACTGGCAGTGCTCAGTACACTACAGGGGCGACTCAGTTGGGGAGCGAGCAGAGAGGCATGGGGATGGGCACAGGGTCTGAGGGTCCTGGGAGAGCCGCAAGGGGGCGCAGGGCCCGCCTTGGAGCCATCCGAAGCTGAGTAAGAGGAGTTCCCAGTGGGCAGATTACCTGAAGGACAGGGAGGACCTGTAGGGGAGCGAGCAGAAAGGCATGGGGATGGGCACAGGGTCTGGAGGATCCTCATGTCCTCATTCTCATTGTATTCCAGGAAACTTTTTTTTGCTTTATTCAATATTTTTAATGGAATCACTTTGACATAGAACCTTACAAACCTGTTCATTATTAGGTTTCAGTCATGCAGTGTTCCAAATCACATCCCTCCACCAGTGTACATTTCCCAGCACCAGTGTTCCCAGTATCCCTCCCCAACCACTTTTTGATCTAAATATCCTATTGGAAAAAATAAATATGAGATAAAAATGAAGATGAGAACCTCTTCCCATCCACCTCACCCCCACCTGCCTCTATGACACAGGCACTTTTCTTCTATCTCTTTCTCTGTCTGTCTGTCTCTGTCTATCTCTGTCACTGTCTCTCCCCCCCACCCTTGTTTTATTTCCAGGAATCTTGATTTACTCTCTAAGCCACTTGTTGCTCAGTAGGAGCTGTTTAATTTCCAGGTGTTTGATTTTATTCTTTGTTTCTGTGTCTGATAAACTTTTATATTCAGTGTATCATAGGTTTGAAAAGAAAGGTGATAAAATTTCAGTTTCTCTCTCTTGATTTTATAAAGGTATACTTTGTGTCCCAACATGTGCTATATCTTGATAATGTCCAAAGTATCTTGGGGAAGAAAACATGTGTGTGTATGTGTATGTGCTTGTGTGTGTGTATGTATTCATCACTGAAAACCTGATTACAAATTCTTATATATTGAATGCAATCTCATTCAACATATAAACACAAACTTCATCTCTTTCATTTGTTATGCCAACTAAGGTATTTCCTTGCTGAACCTTTGTTTAGCTGATCTATCAAGAGATGACAAAGTGATGTTGAAATCTTCAAGTGATATTATATTGGTGTCAATGTCGTTCTTCATGTCTACTAGTTATTTTTTAATTTTTTTTTATTTTATTAGTGAATCACTGTGAGACAAAGTTACAGACTTACAGATCTTCATGCTTACATTTCAGTCATACAATGGTCGAGTGCCCATCCCTCCACCATTGCCCATTTTTCCACCACCAATGGTCCCAGCATCACTCCCACCATCCCCACCCTGTCCCCTTCACGCCACCCTGCCTCTGTAACTGGGCATTACCCTTTGCTCACTCTCTTTTTTTGGGTAGTATGCTACAGAGGTATTAAGTAGGCATCTTGTTCGGTCTATAGTCTATTTTCAGGCTGTATCTCCCATCCCTAGTGGGCCCGCCTAGCACCCTTTGCTTGGTGATCCCTTCTCTATCAGAGCTACTTCTTCACCTAGCATGTGAGATCAGCTTCGACGATGTGTAAGACTCCTCTTGATACTTACCTCTGCTATTCTTGGGTATTAGTCTCTCATTCTGTTACTTTGTATTCCACAAATTAGTGCAATCTTTCTATGTATGTCCCTATCTTTCTGACTCATTTCACTTAACATGACACTTTCCATGTAGATCCACCTATATGCAAATTTCATGACTTCATCTTTTCTAACAGCTGCATAGCATTTCATTGTGTAGATGTATCAAAGTTTCTTTAGCCAGTCATCTGATCTCAGGAACTTGGGTATTTTCCAGATTCTGGCTATTGTAAACAGTGCGTCAACGAACATATAGGTGCAGATGTCACTTTTACTATACTTTTTTGCATCTCTGGGATATATTCCCAGAAGTTGTATTGCTGGGTGAAATGGGAGCTCAATTTCTAATTTTTTGAGAAGGGTCCATACTAGTTTCCAAAAGGGCTGAACCAGTCGGAATTCCCACCAGCAGTGAAGGAGAGTCTTTTTCCCCACATCCTCGCCAACACTGGTTCGCTTTTGTTCTTTTGGATGTGGGCCAGTCTCTGAGATGTGAGATGGTATCTCATTGTTGTTTTGATCTGCACCTCCCTGATGATTAGTGATGAGGAGCATGTTTTCATGTGTCTTCTAGCCATTCAGATTTCTTCCTTCAGAAAGTTTCTGTTCATTTCATCGCCCCATTTTCTGATGGGGTTGGATGTTTTCTTCTTGTGAAGTTTAACCAGTGCCTTGTAAATCCTTGATATCAACCCCTTATCCGATGGGAATTGGGTGAATATCCTTTCCCATTCTGTAGACTGTCTTTATATTCTGGTCGCTGTATCTTTTGAGGTACAGAAGCTTCTCAGTTTAAGATAGTCCCATTTGTTTATCTCTATTTCCACTTGGTCAGTGGTGAGTCCTCTTTGAAGATACCTGTAGCTTCAATGTCGTGGAGGGTTTTGTCGTCCTTGTCTTCAATGTACCTTATAGATTCTGGTCTAATGTTGAGGTTTTTAATCCATTTTGATATGACTTTTGTGCATGCTGTTAGATACAAGTCTGAGCCCATTTTTTTTCATGTAGCTGTACAGTGTTGCCAGCACCATTTGATAAAGAGGCTTTCTTTGCTCCATTTTACATATCTTGCTCCCTTATAAAAGATTAGATGATCATATATTTGAGGTTTTGTGTAAGGGTATTCTAACCTGTTCCATTCGTCTACTGTTCTGCCTTTGTCCCAGTCCCATGCAGTTTTACTTATTACCACTTTGTAGTAGAGCTTGAGGTTGGGGAACGAAATGCTTCCCATCTTATTTTCCCCAAAGATTGCTTTAGCTATTCATGGGGGTTTGTTGTTCCATATGAATTTTAGGAGTGTTTGGTCCACTTCCTTGAAAAATGTCATATGTCATAGGTATCCTTATAGGGATCGCATTGAATCTGTATAATGCTTTGGGAAGTACTGCCATTTTGACCATGTTAATTCTCCCAATTCATGAACAGGGGATGTGCTTCCATTTCCTCGTGTCCTCTTTTATTTCATGAAGTAACGTTTTTTTTAAATTTTCTCTGTACAGGTCCTTCACCGCTTTAGTTAAGTTGATTCCGAGTTACTTGATTTTCTGAGGCATGATGGTGAATGGGGTTACTTTTTCATATCACTTTTTTCTCTCTCATTATTTGCATATAGGAAAGTCATAGACTTTTGATTTTATAGCCTGCGATTTTGCTATATGAGTTCTTCTAGTTGTTTTAAGTCTTGCTGTTCCTTCATTAAGTGCATATACATTCAGGAATGTGACTTCTTCCTAATATATGATCACTTGATCATTAAGAAATGGCCTTCACTGTCTCTTAAAACCTTCCTCAATTTGAAGGCTTTGTCATATGATTCAAATGAATCAATGCTCATGGCCAAGTTTGTTGACAAGGTCACCAACGCCACCAACACCTCTGTTGTCACATGTTCCAAGGAACAATTATTCTCCAGTGTCAAAAGTGGCGTGATGTGGTTGATGTCTTATCGTTTCGGTCAGACCAATGATGTCATACTTGATCTTCTGTGCTTGCACTATCAGGTACATGATGGGTGCTTTTGATGCCAGCGTATGTGTGTTGAAAGTACAGACAATCATTTTAGTCTTTCTTCATTTTGGCAGTCTAGTTCATCCCCGAGTTTTTTTCAGGTTCTCCTTGCTCATCTTTCTTTTTTTTTTTTTTTTTTTTTTTTTTTTTTTTTTTTTTTTTTGGTGTTATAATAATTTTTTTTTTTAATTTTTATTAAATCACCATGTGGAAAGTTACAAAGTTCTCAGGTTTATATGTCAGTTATACAATATTCAAACACCCATCCCTTCACCAGTGCCCATATTCCACCACCAGAAACCCCAGTATACCCCCCACCCCCACCCCCTACCCCCTACTGTATAACTAATGAATTTCACTTCGTTTTAGCAGCTGTATAGGGAGCTCTTTCGGTGACAGGCGAATGGGCCAATTGTTGTTATTGTTATTGGCATATCGAATAAGCCATAGATAGGTAGCTTGCTAGGCTCTGCCGTGTGGCTGGGATACTCTCAGTAGCTTGTCGGGCTCTCCGAGATGGACAAAAGCTTTTAGGGCGGCCTCCAAAAGCCCTTAGAGTTGTTACCATGGTTCATACCAAATTTAAACTTATCAAATATGGTGCGGGAATAATGGGTATTAGGTGTCTTATGGTGTGTCGCATGGTCCGGAGAGTGGCACGGAGCGTGGCAGTGGCTGGGTAGTGGATGTAGTAGGGGTAGGCTAGTGAGGTATTTATCTGGCTTGGGTAGGTTGGGGACTCTGGGTTTGACCCGTCCCTCAGATGCCGGAGATTGGAAGAGGCAGACAGAGGATCTTGTTTCCAGGTCTCGTTGAACCTAGAGTTCAAGGTCGCAAAGTTCTGCTTACCTGGATTTGCGGGGCTTCACTCGTGCGTGAGGTTCGGCCCAAGTGTCCGGAGAGCGGCCTGGAGCGTGGCGGTGGCTGGATAGTGAATGCCTAACAACCCGAATTGAATGATTACGCTTAAATAGATGTGGCTCACTGCCTGCAGTTTCTATCTTCGTCGTCTACGCACCAACTTCCAACTACGATGAAGAAGAAATTGAGAGGTTCTACATGGAACTGGAGACATTCTATAAAGAAGACCACACCTTCTACAAGATCATTGTTGGTGGTTTTAATGCCAAGATAGTTCCAAGAAGGTCGACTGAACAACTCCACATTGGGACACATGGCCTAGAATGGAACGATCAGGGTGAGAGACTGTCAGAATTCATCATGTCGACCAATACCATCCATAGTAACTCACAGTTCCAGAAGGCCAAATATAAATGCTGGACATGGGAGTCTCCCGGTGGACAGTTCCCACAATGAAAGTGACCATATCATATTCCATCGAAGGTTTTGCCTGACCGATGTCGCTGTTGTCCCAAATTTCCAAACAGAATCAGACCACCATCTACTTCGTGCAAAATTCTACTTCACAGAGCGGGGAGAAAAGCCTGCAAAATTTAAGTCTAAGAAGGCAACTCCCAGAATGACCCCCAACTGGGAGCTCCTTGGCACTATTGCAGCAATGTGGGAAGATGCCGTGATTGACAACATTGATGAGGAATATGATTGACTGGTTCAGCACCTCCATGACTCTTCATATCGACTTAAAGAAGGCCTTCGAGTCTGTTGAGACTGAGGCAGTCATCGAAGCCCTGGCCAAACAGGGCGTTCAAACTCAGTATATCAAAATCCTCCATGAGCTGTACTGTGGATTCACCACCAGGATCTCATCATTCTACAAGGAAGAGATCATTGATGTAAAGAGGAGTGTGCGGCAGGGTGATACAATTTCACCAAAACTATTCAGTGCTGCTTCCCTTGAGAACAACACTCGACGACTGGAATGGGAAGGAATGGGAGTGAAGATAGACGGTCGGCAATTACACCACCTCTACTTTGCTGATGACATTATTCTCATAACACCAAACATTAGCCAAGTGGCACAAATGTTGGCCGACTTCGACCAAGAATGTGGAAAGGTCGGATTGCAGCTGAATCTCAACAAGACGATGTGAATGAAAAATGAACTGGTCCCTGAAGCTCTATTTGCTCTCATAGGCACAAACATCTCCATATGCAGCAGCTATGTGTACCTGGGTTGAGAAATCAACATGAGGACGACTTGGTGCAGAACTGTGCAGAAGGAAGAGAGCAGCGTGGAATGCCTTCAAGAGCGTCGAAGAAGTGGTTAAGAGAATGAAGAACCTCCAACTTCGGGCACATCTTTTCGACTCCACCATTCTTCCTGCACTAACATATGCCTCAGAGATCTGGGCCCTATACAAACACAGGATAAGAATGCTATTAGGGTATCCCAAAGAGGAATCAAAAGAGCTATGCTAGGAGTATCATGTCTCACTCAAGTGAGAGAAGGAATCCGGAGTTCTGACCTCCATCGACAGTTAAGAATCAGGGACGCTGTCTCGTTTGCCAAGGCATCAAAAATTTGATTGTCCGGTAATGTAATTCAATTCAGAGATGACTGCTGGACTAGAGCTGTTGCTGACTGGATTCCACATGACGTCAGAAGACTTCTTGACCGACAACCCACTAGATGGTCAGATTTCTTTGTCAAATCCCTGAATGAACGATTTGAGGCACTTCCTGTCCCTGGAGCAAGCAGGTATCATTGGGCTACACTAGCGCATGACAGGGACAAATGGAGACGTTACTGGTGCATGCTTGAGCAAATCGAAGATCAACGCGACAACAAGTGGTACAACAAGTGATACAAGTGTCATAGTATTACTCCTCCACCTGTTTTGAGTGGGTTTTTTGCTTGAAGAATTGTTTTCCAGCCTTTGACTTTGAGTTGCATTTGCTCTGACTTTTCAAATGTGTTTCTTGCAGGCAGCAGAGAGTGTTGACTTCAATTTTCTAATCTATAATGCCACTCCGTATTTCTTAATGGGTGGTGCATTTAGTCAATTGACATTGACAAATATTATTGTGATGGCATTTTGTGACATCTTTCTGGAGGAGTTTGGTGGGTTTTTTTTGAGAAGGGGTTGTCCTATCATAACATATTCCATTTAGTTCCTCTTGCAAAAATTGTTTTGAGTCTATAAATTTACTGAGTTATTTATATGTGAAATTGTGTGTTGCGCCTTTACATCTGAATGACATTCTAGCTGGGTAAAGTATTCTTGGTGAGACATTCATTTCACTGAGTTCAGCAACACTCACATTTTTATGAGAGAGGTGAGTGTAAATATTCTCAGACAAACAAGAGCTGACAGCATTTGTTAAGCTCATCCTAAATGAAATACTGAAAGACAATTTATAGAAAACAACAAGCAAGTTGTAGAATAAAGAACCACACATTGTAAAATGGCATCACTGCCCTTTATATCAATAATTTCTCTGAATATCAGTTGCGTGAACTCTGTCATGAGACACAGAGTATCAGATGGATCACTGTCACTATCACTGTCATCCCGGTGTTCATAGATTTGCTCGAGCAGGCACCAGTCACGTCTCCATTGTGAGATTTTTGTTACTGTTTTTGGCATATTGAATATGCCACAAGTAGCTTGCCGGGCTCCGCCAGATAAGCAAGATATTCTCGGCAGGTTGCTGGGCTCTCTGAGAGGGACAAATGATCTTGAGAAGGTGTGGTCTTCTTTATAGAACTTGTCCAGCTGCATGTAGTACTTCTCAATTTCTTTTCCATTGTAGTTAGATGTTGGTGCGTAGACAATGAAGATAGGAACTTCGGGCAGTGAGTCACATCTATTGAAGCATAATCATTCGATTTGATTTGGGTTGTTAGGCATTCGAATGAATCAATGTCATGGACAAGTTCGTGTAGAGAAGGACACTGACACCACCAATGACTCTGTTGTTGCATGTTCCAAGGACCAGTTCTTCTCCAGTGTTGAAAATAATGTGATGTCAATGGCCACTCAACACCTTTATTGCAAACCACAACACCTAATCAGAGAGAGAGAACAAAAGGGAATACCCTGCCATAGTGGCAGGGTGGGGTGGGGGGAGACGGGACTGGGGAGGGGGGGAGGGATGTTGGGTTTACTGGTGGTGGAGAATGGGCACTGGTGAAGGGATGGGTGATTGAATTTTGTATGGGGTAAACATGAGCACAAAGATGTATGAATCTGTAACTGTACCCTCATGATGACTCTCTAATTAAAAATAAACTAATAAAAAAAATTTAAAAAAAAAAGAAAATGATGTGATATGATTGATGCCTTCTCCTTTTGGTCAGACCAATGATTTAGTACTTGATCTTCTGGGCTTTCACCATCAGGTTCTCGATGGATGCTTCCAATGCCAGTGTACATGTGTTGAAAATACGCTGTATTTTAGTCTTTCTTCGTTTTTGCAGTCTAGTTTGTTCCTGAGATTTTATGCTGATAAAATCTCATCTTTCTTAAGATACCATATTGGGGGCTCTTTGATGTCAGTCAAATGAGGCTCATTGTTGTTACTGTTTTTGGCATATGGAATACGCCAAAGGTAGCTTTCCGGTCTCTGCCGTGCGGGCAGGGTACTCTCGGTAGTTTGCCAGACTCTTCAAGAGGGACGGAGGCTTTTATGGCGACCTCCAATCGCCCTTACAGGTGTTCCCATGGTTCACAGCATATTTGAAGCCCTTCAGATATAGTGCTGAAATTATGGAAATTGGGTATTCAGTTTTATGCAGTGCCATAAAGCAGCAGCGCGGTCTGGACAGAGGCCTGAAGCCTGGAGGTGACTGGGTAGTGGAGGTGGTGGAGGTCTGCTGGGGAGGTGTTTATCTGGCTCCATTAGGGTGGGTCATCTGGGTTTGATCCCAGGGGCGGGGCGTTGGAGATTGGAGAAGGCTGCCAGAGGATGTTGTTTCCGGGTTTTGTTGAGCCTGGAGTTCAAGTTTGAAAAGTTCTTTTATTTTCCTGTTCTATTTTCAGTGAGTAATATTAATATACCATTATGCAATTTTCTCTACTGTACAGTTTCACATGAGAATTGTTGTTATTATTACATTGTTCCCTAAAAGTTCTTCTCCCTAGAAGCTTTAAAAATTCTCTCTCTCTCTCTCTTTGGATTTTGCCATTTTGTTTACTATATATATCGACATTGTTCTGTTTAGGTTTAGTTTACTTAATACTTTTTGGGCTCTTGAATATGTACATGAGCGTCCCTCCAGAGCGTGAGGAAATTCTCATCTATACTCTCTCCCACCACTTCTTCTTCCCCTTTGCCTTTTTCCTCTCCTGGTATTCCTATAATTCATAGATTATTCCTTTCGCTCTTATCCACTAATTACCTTACATTCTATTAACTTATTCTAATTACCTTACATTCTACAATTACCTTATCACTCTGCTTCCTTATCAATGCTTGCTTGTGATTTGTCAGTAAGATGTTCTTACGTTTTTTCACCTGTGCAATTCTGCTTCTATGGCTTGTGGGTGTTTGCTTCCATTTCTTCAATTCATAATGTATAGAATGTATTATCCTCAGAATCAGCCCTTTTGTGAGTTGGTCAAATTTCCCATGTAGTGCTTGCTTAATTTAACTGGCCAGTGCTTGCTTAATGTCAGTTGCTTATGTAGCCAATATACTGAATGTTGATTTAAGGTACTGAGCAACATGATTTGAAGGTTTTAATGGACTTGAAGATTAGCCTGAGTTTTTATGTCTATCTGACACAGGAATTGTGTCCCTTAACCTTTCCATGATTTGAGCACTTTTTGTGAGATTATGATGGAGGATTAAATTTCCAGTTACTAGGGAACTGATCTGCTCAGTTCTTTTTATACCAGAGTGTTACTGATAATACCTCTGTTGTTCATATTATTTCCTTTAGATGAAGTGCCATTAGAGTATGATAAATAGGTTTTGACCTAGTCTCTCTGTTTAGTTGACTAAGATAGAAGGTATTAGATCAGTGAAGTATGGTTGTTACATTCAACTGTCTACAATATAGTGAGGGCACTCAGAAATAATCTTGTGGGGTTGGAGCGATAATATGGGGGATAGGGTGATAGCCTGATTTGCTGCTGATCTGGGTTCAATGTCTGGCATCTCGTATGGTCCCCCAAGCACTGCCAGTAGTAATTCCTGAGCACAGAGCCAGGAGTATCTCCTGAGCATGTTTGATGTGACCAAAAAAGCAGAAAAACAACAACAAAAACAAAATAAATTAATTTAAAAAAAGAATCTTGCATGGATGCTAAAGTGTTCACATGATTTCAGGTTTGGAGAAGTAGAACTTACATCAAATGATATTAATCTCTGATCTAGGGCTTAGAGTTGGTGGGAAGGAGAAGCTCATTGTTCCTGGTTCAAGAGTTTTCATCCAGAGTCTGACTGTTCCTAGAGGGAGAATGTGTTCTGGTTCTCTTAGAGAAAAATACACAAGACTGTGACTATAGTTTCCCTCCCTCAAACTCAAGTGTAATGTTATGTCATTCCAGTGCATGAGCTGAGACCTGGAGATATCGACATTATCGCTGCTCTTGGAGATACTGATGTTGTAAATACCTGGGGCCCAGGGTTGAAGTGGGGGAGGGTAGAGAGTTGATATAAAGGCACCCATACCTTTCTACTGCAGGGCTCACTCCTAAACATCAGGCTGCCCCATCTCTCCACTCTGAGAGAATTGGCTACTATAGCATTGGGAAGTCCTTTACTCAGAGGTTCATGCAAAGCAGAAACACACTGACCTGATTCAGAGAATAGAGGTTTTGAAAATCTAAGAAATTCTTTTATGAATCAAAGTATCCCTACCTGCCTACTTGAGTGCCCTTTTCCCTTTGGACTGATGCTTTAGCGCAGCTGAAACTGACAGACTAGTTTTCTCATGACCAACACTGGGAGCAAATCATAGAATCATCCTCTATTAACATTCATGATTCCACATAGCTCCTAACTCCCAAGAATATGACTGGCTTGCCAACTTAATCTCTAAATTCTGACATATCTATGTCTCGGAGAGACCTAACAGTATGTCCCAGAGGGAAAGAGAATGAAATGGAAGATGAAGTTACGTCTGTTTTAAACCCCAGTTTTAGGAGTCTTCAAGCCTCGAAAGCAGTAGTTTTAGCCTTAACACTCCTGTGGACTAGGATGAAGAGCTTTATTCCCCAGGACACAGGAGAATACAAGTGTTGTTTAAATAAAGTTAGGGTGTAACATTTAGTGTGCAGGGAGTCATAGCCTACTCAGTGCCTCTTACTTGCTAACTGAACTGTGGATTTTTTTCCTTTTTTAGGCAGCCACAGGAGCTCGTGCTACAAGACCTGATACATTAGAACTCAGTTCTGAATATCGGGGATATTCATTTTGGTAATGCTATCTTTTGCCCTTCTGTATACACTGTTCTAATCTTCATTTTTATATCATATTTATTTTTTACAATAGGATATTTAGATCAAGAAGGGGGTGGGAAGGGATACTGGGGACAATGGTGGTGGAAAATATATACTGATGGAGGGATGGGTGTTCAATCATTGTATGACTGAAACTCAAACATGAAATTTTTGTAACTGCATCTCACAGCGATTCAATAAAAGTATTTCCATCTCTTCAGAGGCTCAATAGCCAGTTTAGAAGACTTTCCTCTTACTTTTGGTGTAACGAGTTCATAGTAAATAAGTAAAGCATCTAGACATTTTATTTTTATTTTTTTACAGTTTTTAAAATTTTTTTTCTTAATTAGTGAGTCACAGTGAGGGTACAGTTACAGATTCACACATTTTTGTTCTTGTTATTCCCTCATACAATGTTTGAGAGCCCATCCCTACACCAGTGTCCATTCTCTACCACCAATGAACCCAGTATCCCTCCCACCCACCCCCCAGTCCCATCCCCCCACCCCACCCCGCCTCTGTGGCGGGGCATTCCAATTTGATATCTCACTTTCCTTTTGGGTGTTGTGGTTTGAAATAGGGGTATTGAGTGGTCATCCTGTTCAGTCTCTAGTCTACTTTCAGCATGCATCTCCCTTCCCGCGCAGGATCTCCAATCACATATTGGGTCACATTATCACTGACCTCTTCTGAATATAGAGTATACCTCATTTATTTATTTTTTTCTTTTTGGGTCACACCCAGCAATGCACAGGGGTTACTCCTGGCTCATGCTCTCAGAAATTACCCCTGGCGGTGCTCAGAGGACCATATGGGATGCTGGGAATCAAACTTGGGTCAGCCGCGTGCAAGGCAGACGCCCTGCCCGCTGTGCTATTGCTCCAGCCCCAGCATACCTCATTTATAAACTGAGTAGCCCAGATTTCTACATGATCATTTCTTCTACTGATTTTAACTTGATTTTAACATTCCAGTGTTCTACACACAGATGAACATTTTTACAACAAAGAAGTGTCTACCACACACACACACACACACAAACACACAGTCCATTGATCAATTATTCCAGCTATTATGAACATAACCAGTTCTCCTAGCTATGTGGGAGAGAATTAACATTTTCTTAGCAGACCTAGAGAGAGGCTCACAGTAACTGCTGCCAGTAGGTTTAAATCAGTTACTATCATTTCCAATCTCCAGGAATCACTGCCAGTGAAGACAAGCTTGCTGTAAATATTCCATAGGATAAATTGTTTCTCTGTTTCTGTCTTTTTTTCTGTCTATCTCTCTCTCTTTCAGTTTGGGCATTATTGTTTGCAATTCAGGTATTGAATGGTTATCACATATTTCCCTTTACCACTTCTCAGCACTTCTTGTCCAGATCAATCATTTCCAACTACCATTTACCATCCTCAGTGACCCATTCTCTGTCTTAACTGTCCCCTCCTCACCAAACCCAACAACTTGTGGCAAACGTACAACCAAGCACTTGTCTTCCTACCATCATTTCTACTGTCCTTAGGTATTAGTCACATATTATGTTTTTTTTAATACTCCACAGATGAATGCAATCAGTCTGTTCCTCAGCTTCTGACTCATTTCACTTAGCAAGATACTCTCAATGTCTATCATTTTAAAGAAAAATTCATGACTTAATATTTCCTAGTGACTGTGTAGTATTCTGTTGTGTTGATGTATCATAGATTCTTTATCCAGTGTTCTGTTCTCAGGCACTCAGGTGCTTTTCAGACTGGCAATTGTGAATGGTGCTACAATGAACAGAAAATTACAGATGGCTTTTCTGCATTGTTCTTTTGGGTCCCTATGGTATATTCCCAGACTAGTATTACTGGATCATATGGAAGCTTATTTAGTTTAGTTTTTTGAGGAGTGCTCATATTGTTTTCCAAAAAAGGCAGACTACTCAGCATTCCTGCCAACTCTCACAGTGAGTGAGATTCCCTTTCTCCCACATCTGCTCCAGAACTCATTGTTCTTGTTCTTTTTAGTGTGTGACAATCTCTGTGGTGTGAAATAATATCTCCTTGTTCTTTTAATTTGCAGCTCCCTAATGATTAGTAATGTGGAACATTTTTTCATGTGACCATTGGCCAATTTAATTTCTTCTTTGAGGAAGTTTCTGTTCATTTATTCTCCCCATTTTTTTGATGGTGTTGTATTCTTTTTCTTGTAAAGGTCTCTCCATTCGTCATATAGCTATGATATAAATGTCTTTTAAGTGAATATTGGATGAATGATTTTCAAATTCTTCAGACTATCATTGTATCTTGGTCACCATTTCCTTTGAGGCACAGAAGCTGAGTTTAATGTCATCCCATTTATATATGTTTGCTTCCAATTCCATATTCAGTGGTGTTTCATCTATGAAGACACTTTTAGGTTAATGTCATGGAGAGTTCTGCCCATGTTTGCTCTTTGTATCTCATTTATGTGGGTCTAATATGGCGGTCTTTAGTCTATTTTGGTCTGATTTTTGTGCATGATGTTAAAAAAGAGTTCATTTTTTGCATGTTGTTGCCCTGTTTTACCAGCACCACTTGTTGAAGAGGATTTCCTTGCTTCACTTCATATTTCTTTCTACATTATTAAAGATTAAGTGATCATACACTTGAGGGTCTGTGTCATGATATCCAACTGTATTACATTGATCTACGGGTCTGTCTTTATTCCAATGCCATGCTGTTTTAATTATTACAACATTGTACTAAAGTTTAGGGAAGGTGATACTTGGCATAATCTTTTTCACAAGAATTAATTACCTATTTCTGGGGTTAATTATTCCATATGAATTCTAGGAGTGCTCGATCCCTTTCTTTGAATAATGTAATGGATATACTCATAAGAATTTCACTGAACCTGTATAATGATTTGGGGTGTCAAACAATATCAGTTCTAACAATATCCATTATAGCAATATCAGTTCCCCGATTCATGATCAGAGTATGTGTCTCCATTTCCTCATGTCCTCTTTTATTTCTTGAAGTAGTTTTCTTAGTATACATCCCCATCCCTCACCTCTTTAGTTATGCTGACTCCAAGGCATTTGATTTCCTGAGGTACAATTTAGAATGGAATGTTTTTTTGTATCACTTCCTTCTCTTTCATTCATTGTATATAGGAAAGCCATGAACTTTTGGGTATTAATTTTGTAAACTGTCATTTTACTATACAAGTCTATTGTTTCTAAGAGTATTTTTGTAGTCTTCAAGAATTTTTAAGTATAGTAACATGTCATCTGCAAATAATGAAAGCTTGACTTCTTGTTTCCTACCTGGATACACTTGATATCTTTATTTTGCTTGACGTCTATAAAAAGTATTTCCAGCCCTCCCCTCTATTAACTGTGAGTGGCTAAAGTTGGCAACCTTGTCTTGTGCCTTATAATAGAGGAAAGTGTTTTAGTTTTTGCTCACTGAGAATAATTCATTCTGTGGGGTTGTGTAAATAGCTTTGACAACACTGTAGAAAGTTCCTTCAACTCCAATTTTGCTGACAGTTTTTATCATAATTTGGTGCTGAATCTTGACAAATGATTTCTCTGCATCTACAGATATTATTATATCAATATCAATCTTTTTATATCAATATTTTTCTTTAATTAATCATTTGTATTACTTGTCATCCTGTTGATATTTGATTTACTTGAGCGGGTGCCATTTGTCCCTGTCATATTCTAGTGTAGCCCAGTGATATCTGCTCACTCCAGGATCAGGAAGAGACTCAAATCATTCATTCAGGGTTTGATGAAGAAGTCTGACCATCTTCTTGGTGGGCAGCCACTCAGGCTTTTCTTTTTTAAGTTAACAGATTTTATTTAGAGGCTTTTTGAGGGAAGGAGGGAGGAATAAGTGGAAGAGAGAATAGTAAGAGTACCGTGCTCAAGAGAGAACGCGGGCTTCTCCAAGGGTGGAGAGAGCTCCACACACATCCGAGCTTTAGACACAAAAGCATGAAAGTACATGTCTCAAGAGGGGAGATGAGGGTGACACATGTGCTCAGGCACCGCATGTGCTCAGCCACATGGGTGCAAGCAGCACATGGGCTCAGGCAGCATATGTTCCAGCCACTTGGTCTTTTGTCATCCCGTGGAATCCAGTCGGTAACAGCTCTAGTCCAGGTCGGTAACAGCTCTAGTCCAACATACATCTCTAAATCGCATTACGTGTCCAGCCCATCTGATTTTTGATGCCTTGGGAAATCAGACAGCACTCCTGATTCTTGACCGTCTAAGGAGGTCAGAACTGCGGATTCCTTCTCTCACTTGAGTGAAACGTGATACTCCAACCATTGCTCTTTCCATTCCTCTTTGGGATACCCAAATAGTATTTTCATCCTGTTTGAATAGGGCCCAGGTCTCTGAGGAATATGTTAGAGCAGGGAGAACGGTGGAGTCGAAAATATGCGCCCAGAGCCAGAGATTCTTTGTTCTCTTAACCACTTCTTTGACACTCTTAAAGGCATTTCACGCTATTCTCTTCTTCCTGAGCAGTTCTGGTGCCAAGTCATTCCTCATGCTGAGTTCTTGACCCAGGTACACATAGTTGCTGCACTCAGAGAATTTCGTTCTATTGAGAGCCAATGGAATGCCAGGGACTAGTCCATTTTTCATGAACATTGTTTTGCTGAGATTCAGCTGCAGTCCAACCTTTCCACACTTGTAGTCGAAGTTAGCCAGCATTTGTGACGCTTAGCGAATATTTGGTGTTATGAGAACGATGTCATCAGCAAAGTGGAGGTGGTAGAGTTGCCGAGTGTCTATCTTCACTCCCATTGCTTCCCATTCCAGTCATCGCATGATGTTCTCAAAGGTGGCACTGAAGAGTTTCGGTGAAATGTTGTCACCCTGCAGAACCACTCTCTTTACATAAATGATTACTTCCTTATACAATGGTGAGATTCTGGTGGTAAATCTGTAATAAAGCTCATGGAGGATCTTGATGTACTGAGTTTGAACACCCACTTTGGCTAGGGCTTCAATGACCATTTCAGTCTCAACAGAATCAAAGGCCTTCTTTAAATCGATAAACATTAGACATAGTGGCATCTTGAACTCTTGCAAAACTTCGATGAGCTTGGTCACTGTGTGGATATGGTCGATGGTGCTGAATCCTTTTTGGAATCCGGCTTGCTCGCATGTTATCCTTCGTCTAGTGTTCAGCCTATTCTATTCAGGATGACTCGTGTGAACAACTTGTAGATGACGGATAACAGGTAGATTGAGTGATAGTTGCCGGTATCATGGATATCTTCCTTCTTGTACAACAGAACGGTTCTGCTGGTTTTCCATTGGGATGAAAGCTTGCATTCGGACAGGTAACATGTGAAGAGCTGAGCCAGTGTATTGACAAATACTGGCAGCAGATTCTTCCCTTATTGGGGTCTGACCTTTTCTGGACCAGGTGCTCTATGCATCTTTACAGATGAAATGGTGTATCAGATTTCAGAAGGGAGGACGTTGGGAAGGACATATTCATCCTGTGGAATTTGGTATGTGGGCAGGTGGATGTGGCTGTGAAAGAGATCTGAGTAGAAGTTGTGAATAATCCTCTCCAATGCCCTTCTGGATGATGTGATAGATCCATCCGGACATCGGAGGGCATTCATCTTGGTCTTGTAGTTGGCGAAGGTCAGGCGAGTGTTGCGAATACTTTTTCTGGCTTCTGCCACACTGGCCAACACTGCTGCACTTCTCTCTTAGAAGTCTTCCTTTATTGCTTCTCTGCACAACTTTGCAAGCTTGGACGTTAGCTTGTGGTTGTCTGAAGCCCTTGCCAAACCACGTTGGTGAATGAGCTTGAAAGTTTCCGAAGACAGGCGTCTGTTTGTGGCTTTCCCACTCTCGGGATTCTTTGCACAGTCATGGAGATGAATCATATTCCAGTGAATCATATTCCAGTGAATCATATTCCTCGTCGATGTTGTCCATGATGGCATCTTCCCCCGTTGCCACAATAGTGCCAAAGAGCTCCCAGTTGGTGTTCATTCTAGGATTTCTCTTCTTAAATTTAAACTTTCCTGGTCTTTCTCCCCGCTCTATCAATCTTTCATTGTTATGGTGTATTATTTTCATTGACTTGTGAATGTTAAACCATTCAACTGGAATGAAATCAACTAGGTCACGGTGTATGGTCTTTTTGATGAGTTTTGGATACTATTTGCTAGTATTTTGTTGAGGATGTTTGCATCTGTGTTTTTTTTGATATCAACATGGAACATTCTTTTTCTTTTTCTTTTTTTTTTGTGGTGTCACTGTTTTTGATATCAGGGTGATATGTACCTCAGAGAAACTATTTGAGAGTGTTTCTGTTTTTTTTTTTAATTTTCTGGAAAAACATGAGAGTATTGCTATTTACTCCTCTTTAAAGTTTTGAAAGCTGTAACTGTACCCTCACAGTGATTCAATAATAAAAGAAAGTATTACTCCTATAAATCAGGAATTACATGAATAATCTTGAATTAGAAAACTAATAAAGGCTTGAAAGAATTAAATCGGTTCCTGGACTTCTGTTTTGGGGCAGACTTTTGACTACAATTTTAATTTTCTTGTTATTCATAGTTCTGTTCAGGGATTCCAAATATTATTAGTTTATTCTTGCTAATCTTTTATTTTATTAATATTATTTTTTATTTTGTGGTCACAACTAACAGTGATTTGAGGTTACTCTCATATTTGCGTTTGGGGGTTTCCAGCAAAAGTGTTCAGAGAAAAACTTATGGCCGTACTCAGGGAACATGTGGCCCTGGGATCGTCTCTAGGCATCCCACACGCAAAAGGCATGTGCTGAGTCCGGTGAGCTACCTCTAGAGCTGCCCATTACTTATTCATTGAATCGAGTATGTTATTATTTTTTAAATATGTGGGGCTTTGTAGTATTTTATTGATGTTTGTTTATTCTATTATGATTATAGGATATAGTTTGTTTGGTCCCATTGTTTTATATAATTATACAAATAAAATTAGCTCAGGATAAGTTTTCTGTTGATTTTTGTCTTATAAATATGCTTCTTTTAGAACAAAACACTTTTAGATCAAATTGTACCATACATATAACTGATATATATATATATACATATATATATGTCATTGTCATCCCATTGTTCATCGATTTGCTCAAGCAGGCACCAGTAACATCTCCATTGTGAGACTGGTTACTGTTTTGGCACAGTATCAAATATGCCACAGGTAGCTTGCCAGGCTCTGCCGTGTGGGATACTCTCGGTAGCTTGCCGGGCTCTCCAAGAGGGGTGGAGGAATGTAACCCAGGTTGGCCGCTTGCAAGGCAAATGCCCTACCCACTGTGCTATCACTCCAGCCCCTGATATATATATATATATATATATATGTATATATATATATATGTGTGTGTGTGTGTGTCGGTTATGTTCCTGTTTTGTTTTTTGATTTGGGGTCACACACGGAGATGCTCAGGGATTTCTCCTGGCTTTGTGCTCAGAAATCATTTCAGGTGGTTCAGGGATGATATGGGATAATGGAAATTGAACACGGATCAGGAAAGCACCTTCCTTCTTTACCATCTCTCAAACCCCTATTGATTATATTTTTATTGATTGGGAAAAAAACAGAGGACTGAAAACAGAGAACTTAATTTTTGATTGAGAAAAATTATATATAGTTTTGATTATATATTATATTTTTATTGATCGAGAAAAAGTAGAGAATAGACTTAAAATCTCACTTCTAAGTATAACGTAATCTTACTCTAAAGAAAGAAGACTCAAAATTGGAACCACAGTGATAGGACAGTGGCAAGGTTTCTTGCATTTCACACAGCCGATCCAGATTGGATCTCCAATATCTCATATGAGTACCCCTTGGAGTAATCCCCGAGTTTAGAACCAGAAATAAGCCTTGAGCAGCATTGCTGCGTGTAAATGGTGGAAGGAAGAAAAAAATGGAAGGAAGTAAGGAAGGAAGCAGAAGGAAGGAAGGAAGGAAGGAAGGAAGGAAGGAAGGAAGGAAGGAAGGAAGGAAGGGAGGAAGAAAGGAAGGAAGGAAGGAAGGGAGGGAGGGAGGGAGGGAGGGAGGGAGGAAGGAAGGAAGGGAGGGAGGGAGGGAGGGAGGGAGGGAGGGAGGAAGGAAGGGAGGGAGGGAGGGAGGGAGGGATGGTGGGAAGGAAGGAGGGAGGGACGCTGGGAAGGAAGGAGGGAGGAAAGGAGGGAGGGATGGAGGGAAGGAGGGAAGGAAGGAGGGAAGGAAGGAAGGAAGGAAGGAAGGAAGGAAGGAAGGAAGGAAGGAAGGAAGGAAGGAAGGAAGGAAGGAAGGAAGGGAGGGAGGGAGGGAGGGAAAGAAGGGTGGGAGGGAGGGAGTGATGGGGAAGGGGAAGGGGAGGGGGGGACGGGGAGGGAGGGGAGAAATTATGGAAAGAAAAAAAGAAAGGAAGGAAGAAAGAAGACCTAGAAGCAGCAAAAGATTCGATTCCTTTTCTTGGAAAAGAATCAGAGGATCAAGCAAATGCACAATCACCAACCCAGATGAGTTGAATCATCTGATTAAATGGAAAAAACTAGAGTGCTATACAAAGATAACACTTAGCTCTTTACGCTCCACCACTCAGAACTACTGGATGAATAAGATCTAACCTGTATTTTACGCCGAGATAACTAAATCCAAGGATTTATTAAATGAAGAATGTTAATGCTCTTTGGTGTTTCGTCTTTTGCAAAGTTCTACTGGTGATGTGAATGTTAACTCTAAGTTCTCAAAATCTGTTTGCCTAAAGTATGTGGTTAAGGTTTAAAGAAAAGAACCAGTGAAAAAAATAATAGGAAATCTGAACCTCAGCCCAATTAAAACTGAAATGCTCTCTATACTTCCCACATCACACTCAATTAAAATACTTGAACAGAGAGGTCATGCAAGATACAAGGCACTTGATTTGAAGATGTCAGACCACATTTCAAATTTCCAGTCCCACATATGGTATCCTGAGCATTTTATGGTGCCTTCTAATCACGGAGCTAGTAATAGATCCTGAACACTATTGGACTTAAAAAACAATTGCAAAACCACATTAAAAATGCTTGAAAGAGGACTGGAGCAATAGTACAGTGGGTAGAACATGTGCCTTGCATGTGGCTGACCCTTATTCCATTCCCAGCATCCCATATGGTCCCCTGAGCACTTCCAGGAATAATTCCTGAGGGCAAAACCAAGAGTAACCCCTGTGCATTGCCTGGTGTGACCCAAAAAGCAAAAAAAAAAATCTTAAAAGAAAAGAAATCTCAAGTGTGTCTGGAGGTTATATTTAAGAGCAGAAATCCAGATTATTCTAGTTAAAATGAAATTAGTCTTGGATGACAGTAATAGGCATCCCCTCACCTTTCCACTTAAATTAATGAACATTATGTAGGTTAAGAGGTTGCCGATCCTAGAGGTCTCCTATTTGAGCTGATTTTAGTAAACTTTTGTGGTTTCATTTTGAAAGTTAAGTGAACCTTTGTACCTTAGTTTCCCACTCTTATATATGTACCTTAGTTTCCCACTCATATATATGTTCTCCTTCCTGATTTTGTGGAGAAGAGCAGATCCTTTTGCCTAAAAATCTTTATTGTTTTCTTTTTTGGAAAAGAACCAACATTTCAGAGAAAAAAGGATTTTCTCTAGGAATTTAGAAGTAATATTGTTCAGAGAGAGAGAGTACATGGTTCTTAAATATGAGCCCTTCAGTTTAATATCTGGCACATATCTGCAAAATTTAGTAAATAAAACTTTCTCAGAATACTCTAAACACTAAGGGATAGGTCTGATATATTCTGATGGGGGCATATATCAGTCTGGGGTGCCCGCTGATAAGCCATAGACACTGACTCTGTTTCTCATTCATTGTTTATTCCCTACAGTATTGGAGGTATAAATAATGTACACACTGCGCGCACGATGCCTAGTAAGTGAAAACCAGGACTTGGAGACTATCTACTTGTTTTCTTACCCCCCGGCATCTTGAGAGTAAATGTGTGTTCATAGTGGATAACAAAACTGTAAATGAGAACCACTTCTTGGTACCTAGCCCAGTTTATCATGTTATTTTGACTCAGATTTCAACTGTTTGGCACATTTCTCCTGGAGTTGTGAGTTCTCCATGCCACTGGGTCCCCTCTCTCCCAGGGGATGGGTCATTCCACTTGGGGGAATCAAAACAAAGAATATATCCTGCACTTCTATCCTGAGCTCTATGTGTCTCATTGGCAGATATAATTCGTCATTTCTACCACAATAATCTCAAAGGATTTTCCATTGGTACTGGTGATGAACGCAGCAGTGATGCTAAGTGTAATCAGGCTATCAATGAAGGACTGAGTAGGTATGGCATTTGGGAGAGGGGTGTACAGGATGAGATTTGAGAGGGCAGTAATTTTTAAATGTCACATGACCTCTATGCACAATGTCTGTTGACTTTCCCCAAGATTACAACTTGTAATAACCTTGAAGAACAGGCAAAACCTGAGCCTCAGCATATGTACCAGCTGGAATAGTGGTGTATCACTTGTATCACTTGTCACCCCATTGCTCATCAAGTTGCTCGAGCAGACACCAGCAATGTCTCCATTCATCCCTGTCATATTATAGTATAACCCAGTGGTGTCTGCTTGTTCCTGAAACATGAGGAGTATTAACAGACTTTCCTTACTTGTTGTTCCCAACGCTGCCATGCTGGGGGCTCTTTCAGGGTCAGGGGAATGATACCCGTTATTGTTACTGTTTCTGGAATATCGAATACGTTATTGGTAGCTTGCCAGGTTCTGCTGTACGGGCAGTATAACCTCAGTAGCTTGCTGGGCTCTCCAAGAAGGATGGAGGCTTTTGGGGCAGCCTCTATGCTAGAGGCAGTTTGTGGGTTGGCTGTCAAGCTACTGAAAAACTGGGGATCTAGGTGAAGCAGGCCCAGTCCTGATCCAAGTAGGCTTGGAGATCTCAGCCATAGGTCCCACATACCTGGGTTCCTCTGATGGTTCCCTCATGGATGAGGGAACGTCCAAGCCTGATGTGCTATAATGTTCTTGAAATTCCAGTTGGGGCAGGTTAGGAGTAAAAGTCAGTGCACTTGTTGCAACATGGCTGATTTGTCTCCTCAGGACCTTAACCGATCAAAGCAGGGCTCTGATACCAAGAATTCATGGCTTGGTAAGTCAAAGTTATTTCAATTAATATGGTATGTTAACTTCAAAATTACCTTAAAATCATTCCTGATGCTAAGCTCTCGTCATTTCTAAATGAACCATTCATATTCCATCAAGTCTTGAGATTCCATTTCCATTATTTCAGTTCTCAAATAATTCTTATTTAACAAAGGTTATATAGACTTCTTGGTGCAGCAGTGGATTTGCTCAATGTTTATGGGAAATCATCCCTTTGTCTCCCTGGATAGCAAATAAATTATCCGAGAGATTGGAAGCTCATTACAGTGATGATTGGATACCAGGATTTGTGTGAAGTCTGCAACAATGAGGTAATGAGAGCAAGGCCAGGCCTCCTCACAGATCCTGGTTTTGATCTTGGGGCTTTTGGGGTCTCCTTATTATAGTTCCTAGAATCGATTTTCATCTCGACCATATAATCCAGTGTGTGGGGTCATGCTCAATTCATACCAGCTGCATGAACACAGAACTTTCCCTACAGCACCCATGTTGCTGACCTCACCATCAGGTCTCAAGTTGTGTGTGTGATGTGTCAGATGAATAGTGTTTCTATTTTGGTCTCTTACTCTGAGAATGGAGAAACAGAAGGCACTGAAGTCCGGCAGCTGAGAGGAGGTCACTCCACTGTCTGCTTTGGAAATACAGTTGTGGCAGGAGGTCTCAGTCTACTTGGCACTGTATCTAGGCAACAGTCAGTGCTCAATCATTCTTTCCAATGATAACATGAATAATTGTTTATTATAGGATTCTCAAGGGAGAAACTTCTTAGAATCAGGAGGTCTGGGAGGCCTATAGCTGCTTCCAATCTTCTCTAACTAAGAACTTTCCCTGTCTCTGAACAGGAGAAACTTTCTGCAGAAAATTTTGTGAAAAATATTCGTGATGGCCTGGATTTCCTGCAAAAAAATGTAAGTGTAGGTCTTTGGAAGATGCACACAGCTATTTATTGGTGATGTGGAGGAATGGCAGGGGTCTCCCTTTCCAGAATGAGAAAGTCACAGAACTGAGATCATTCCGTTGAAGAGGCTTGAGTCAACTTCAGAGGAGACTCATTCCTTCTGGAATCAGCCATCCCAGTAGCATCTAGTATTGAAGAATACATGGCACTTTGATTAGTAGTGATCCACCCTCCTGATAGCTGTTTGTTGGTTACAATTATGTGGCCCTTAAGCCTGGACATTACACTCTGAACAGGTTTTGTCTAAAGCCATCCTTTTCACCCTCCACCATGAACATTTTATCCCCAAGCAAGCGCTTGGTCAAGGACCACTCTCGACTCTCAAGTACCTCTTGGCACTGCAAAGTCCTAGGTTTTCCTAGCAGAGCTGATTTCATGTTTTGCTAGAGGGAAATAGTACTTTTTTATCCGAGGCCTGTAAAAAGGATCACCTGATGCTGACCAAAGGGAGCTGAATTTTCACACTTCCACCCTGATTGCCATCGTCGGCCTCCTAGGATGTTCCAGGGCCAGGAGTATTTCAAGACCTCCCGAACCCATAGACTGAGCCTTTGAATAGGTCTCACAAGAAATCCACTCCAGCAAACCCTGGCTGGGTAGTTCCAAGGACTCCAGTGCTATTTCTCCACGTTGGAGTCTGAGAAGGAAGGCAAAACTGTGTATGTCTCACTTGCAGCCTTGTTTTTAGGTGCCCAGAACCCTGGTAAACCTGTTGTACTTTATGGATCCCATGGTCAGACGGCAAGCATTTATCACTCATCCAGGTGCCTGCAGTGCTATTTACCGGTAGGCAAGGTCTACTTCCCTGGCGGGGTTAGTGTTCACCACATCTCTCACCCTTGCTAGAATGCCGCCTTCACCCTGGCCCTGTCCTGTGCTTTAACTCTGCTCTCACCTTTGATCTTGCTCCTACTCTCTCCTAGTCTACTATGATCTTGTCCCTGCTATCACGCTGCTCTGGCCACTGCAGCCTGAACCACAGTGTGTTTCATGGCTCATGTTCTCTATGGGAACAAGTCTACAATTAGGTTATGCAAGGAGCACTGCTTGTAGGGAGGTGGTCACCATGGTTGCCCTGACCTATAGCTAAAGAAACCAGTAGGTACCTAAATCATAGTAGCAGAGCAAGACTCTATCATCAGCACTGGCCTTATGAATTGTGAACTGGGAAGGGACATGGGGAACCCTGTGGGGAGGGTCTCCTTTCCTCTGTTCCATACAGGGTGTGTTTTCTCCTTTCCTTCCTCCTGTGCCCACTGATTGGTTTCAGAGAACAGCCCCAGGTGCTCTTTCCAGTACTTTCCAGATTCCTCTTTATATTTAATAGATTCTATGACTGTTGCTTGAGATAATCAGGTACAGAGTTGTTCATGATAGGGTTTCAGTTGCACAATGTTCCAACCTTCAATGTACTTTTCCCATCAGCAATGCCCCCTGTTTCCCTCATGACAATCCTCCCTTGTCCAGTCTGCCATTTACTCTTGTCCAGCCACTTTTATTCTTGCTTACTCTCTGTCTCTGTGTCTCACTCTGTCTCAGTTTCTCTCTCTGTCTCTCTCATGCTCTCTCTCCTTTAGAGCATTATAGTTTGAAGTATAGGTGTTGAAAAGTTATCATATCTGTTCTTCACCCATTTTCAGCACACACCTTTTATCTAGAGTGATCATTTCCAACTATCATTATTATAGTGACCCCTTCTCTGTTCTAACTTCCCTCTACACCCACTGCTTGAGGCAAGCTTTGGACCTGTATTCCCCGTGTTTGTATTTACTGTCATTACAGTCAAAACTACCACCCAGAGTTTGATTCAGAGCTCCCAGTGTATTGCCTGCCTGGCCTTTCTTTAGTTTTTAGGGTCCAGACCAGGGCTGGGCAGAGGCAGACTGGGATGGCTAGTGTCCTGCCCCTCTGCATAGGAGGTCCACTCCCAACCTGGGGAGCAGAAAAGGGGATCCTGAGTTTGATGCAGAGCCCTTGACATTACCCAGCCTGGTCTTCGTCCCCCTCCCACTTTTTAAAATTTTAAACCAAGAGTGTATGTGAGGGTGATGCCACCATCAAGGAACCAGGACTTGCTTTATTTAACTTTTCAAAATTGGAACATGAATTTTTGTTCTAATATTCTACTTGCCCCGTGAAAATTTATTTTAGACACAGGTCCTGCAAGCATTAGAAGTCTGTAAATAGAAAAGAAATGTACTCATACGCCTATAGGTCTGAATCCTTGCGTCATTACACCTGATCCTCTCTATGGATCTCACATTCTTCACTCAGAACACAAGTGTCAAATGCATGACACTTTTGCTCCTGAATTAGGGATAAAGGGGAGGGATCAGCAACATCACTACCTAGCCCACCCACATGTAGCAGAATCAGACCCTGAGCAGAGCTTTTCTCTGTTTCCTCCTGGACTCCTCTGTACAGTCAAAGATGTCCATGCATTTACAATCCGAAAGGTGGCGCTTCTGAGGCTGCCAAGGTGGAGGAAATGGCCATGGCCTATAAGGTAAGAGAAAGATGAGCATCATTCTGGGTACTCAGCACGTCTCCCTTGCTTAACAAACCAGCTCAGGGTTTTTATGCGAGACATTCTAGAAATGTGGTGCTCTGTGGTTTCAGAGTGATGCAGCATTCCAGGTGGGCCCTTTATTTTTTTCCTCCAATGTGCCTCTACCTCCTCAACTGGAGGCATCTCAGAGGAATCCAGGTGCTCAGCCTTTATGCTTCATCTTGTGCTTGTCCAGGAGTGGGGGTAACCTGAAGCATCCCAGTGGGTTCCTTTCCTTCCCGCACCCTGAATTCCAGAGGTCCCTCACACCTTCTGCCCAGACGGGCTACAGGTCCCCAGCTAAGAGCCACCTGAGACCTTGTCCTGGTTTGGGTCCCATGGGACTTGGTGCCTGGCCCATCAGAGCTGGTAGCTACATCCAATAATAGTGTCGCCCATACTGTCCACAGAACTCCAGAAAGTCACCTATCAGGGAGATGGTAATTCACCTTCTCCAGATGTGGGCTGAGTCACTCTGGCTGTCCTGGGGGAAGAGGCTACTCTCCTTGCCCCACTGGTGCCCAGGTCTGAGTAGGGCCTATGCCAGACTTGCTTATCTCTGTGTTCCAGAACAAGTTGACTAATTTGGTTTGGTCGGGCCGCTATGACACTCGAGATGACTTCACTGTGGTGCTGCAGCCTTTCTTAAACAGAGCCATTCATCCTGCCTTTCATGTATGTGTCTGACACCTTCATGGGGTCCAAGGACCTGCCTGCAAGGGTGTCCTCACAGATGGATAGTCAAGGCAGAAATTCCGCTTGTACATATTAATTTGTTCCCCACTGGGAAATTCCTGATGCTAGTTTGGTGGCACAGCTTCTGGAGGCTCCTAGAGGTTGCATGGGTGGAGTTTGCATCTCTATTGACAATGGTCTCAACTAAGCATCTGCTACATCATAAGCCATGGTGTTTTCATATCACCTTGTCTTTTGAGGATATTTTTTATAATTTAGGTCTTGTCTAAATTTACATCCTGCCTAAATTCACAAAAGAAGTAAGATAAGAGACAGAAAGGCAAGATTGGAGTGTGCCTGGACAAATCATCATTATTTTTGTCTCACCTTCACTCCACCCTCCTGGCACATTTAGCAGGCCACTAGTTATCCATATTGCACATAAAGCATGCCCTGACACCTGTGGGTTCTTTAAAAAAGGACTCTTGGATATGTTCCTTGAGCCAGGACCCCAAGGACCTTTCCTCAGAGAGAGAAATCAATGAAG
Organism: Sorex araneus; assembly: GCF_027595985.1. NCBI lineage: Eukaryota > Metazoa > Chordata > Mammalia > Eulipotyphla > Soricidae > Sorex > Sorex araneus. Next base: position 365,878,956 of record NC_073313.1, on the reverse strand, counting down.
TTTGGAACACATTTGAGTGACCCAAGTGAGGAGGACTGTTTCCTGGTAGCAGACTGCTGTGGCATGCTTTTGCCCATGCCAGGTCTCTTTCTTTCAACCAAGAACCTCATAATATCTGGCCAGTTGGTTGAGAAAGGATGTCAGGGTCTTGGAGTCATTTAAGGCTATTGATTTTAAGGGATTTCTGTGATCTCACAAGTTAGAGAATCGGGCATTAAAAGAACTATTATCTGTGATTGCACAGATGGGGAAGAGGATGTAGAGTGGGCAATCCCAGGAGTCAGTCAGTCATCTACACAACCCCCTTCACTTTCTAAACAAACAGGAGTTTGAGGAAGTTTATTTTTCTCTTGCAGAATGGTTCAACTGATCTTTATTTCTTATCTCCAGACTGCCTACACCTCAGTTCACTAAGCCATGAGAAGCTCACTTATGCCCTGTGGAACAACATGGTAAAATATCCAGTTATACATAGTGCTATGGAAATATAATCTAGTGCAGAGGAGAAGAGAAAAGAATGTGCTCATGTTCCCTTGATAGGACCTCAATATATAATGAGGGAGTATAGCCCATTGGTAGATGTCTCTAGAATTAAAACTATAGAGTCGATAGAATTGCAGGGTTCACTGCCCTTCTATTTGCTGGGAGAGAGTCATTTGAGGACAGAAGCTCAGGATAGTACAGATGCCCACCATGAGGTCAGCATTGCCAAAATACCAACGACTCATACAGGGAGCTTAGACAAGTTTATCTCATGTATCTCTCAGTGGTCTGTCAGAGAAGGGGCATGAATTTCTGTCAGTGATCAGTTCTAGGGAAGTAAAGGATTTGCCTTTTTTTAAAATCAGTTGACAAGTGGTAAAAGAAAGGGTGATGATTAGTGCCACTGAATTTATGTTCCAAGCTTTCCCACTACAGGATTCTATCAGAAAGAAGAACTTCACGAAAAAAATCAAGAAAACAAACAAACCAATTGTTACCAATATCACTTTGTATCCCTAGTTTGAAGAATTGGGAAAGAAAACAGATAGCTTCGACTTTTTCATGAATGATACTATCCGATGTCCAGAAGATGGAGAGGTAATGGGGGAACCTGCTTCGCTCATCTTCTTATAACCAAACTGGGATACTCCCCCTGCTTCACTGTGGTCTCTTTTTCCTGGGTCTATTGAGTGGAGTCATGGGATTTGGAGGCTGGAAGAAAGGAAATGGAAAAATATGGGAGAGTATCATGAGAAAGGGCTGATTTCTTTGGACAGAAAGGAAGGTCTGAAGATAAAGACTCAGGATCAAGCTATAGGAGATGGTGGTAGTAGCAGATGTTACCTTCAAGCCTGAGAGTCAAAAAGCACAGCGGATGGCTGGATGGTTGATTTTAACCGTGGCACTTGGTGCAGATGGAAAAGACCTACTAGAGGAGAGGTCCTGATAATCCTAGCAAGTTCTGATGCTGTGGAAACTCTCGTGGCACAGGCCTGAGAGTTTCCGTCTGGGAGAAGTTCATAGAGCAGAAGCTTAGGGGAGAGATAGCATTGTGTGGAGATGGGAAATGTGGAGAGATCTTAAAGAAACTCAAGGAATTAGTTCAGAGTCCTTTTTTGAAGGGAAATATAAGTGGTTTACAAATGATTTCTGCGTGGAGGTGTGGGAATGGGTTTCATTTCAGTTCTGCTCCTAGGCACCATCGATTAGATGTGTGCTCCTATCTACTGATCTCCTACCCACGTCTGTGGTCCAGTTTCATTTTGAGGAGCAACAATCCATGAGAAATGTAGAAACTCTAGGAGTATGGGCTGCAGAGGGGGAGGCAGTAGTACCAGGGACTCAGTTTGGGGATACAGTGTCACATAAGCGAAGAGTCAAATGGGAAGTAAGGGAAGAGATTAGATTAACAACTGCCACACAGAAGCTGGAGATTGCATGAACTGGGGAAGGGCTTCAATTCCCAGAAGGCTTGGCTAGACCAGGGTTAATTAAACTGAATCTATGTAGATTCTCAGCAAAGGCATGGGACAGGTACTTTGGGTTCTTAACAGAGGTTCTAGCATCACTACTTCTACTGGAGTGCAGTGTTTCAACATTTAGCCACTCACATATCACACATTTCAAATTCCCCTCCAATCTGCTAATTAACTTTATGGAAAATAGCCAAGGTGCTTCCTGGTTTCCAGGAGCTTACCTATAAGTTTTCTGTCCACAAATGTTTGCTAAGAACTAGTTTGAAAGGTCCAGAGGTGTCGTTCCGGGGTTAAGGCATGTGTCTTGCATACAAACAATTGAGGTTCAGTTCTTTGCAGCTCATGGTCCTCTGAGTATTGTGTGCTGCAGCCTTGGAGGCCCTGGACACTGCCTGAGTGGCCCTTATTGTCTACATCATGCAGGGCCTGGGCAATACCACTTTCTCAGATAAGCATTTTGAAATCTTTAGTCAACTGGACACGAATCATTAGGAAGGCAACTGGGCTTACTGAGAACCACTTGGAAGGTGCCTCCCCTGCCAAAGAAAAGAACCAGGCTTGAGCCAAATCACAGGTCAGAAAACCTTTGACCCCATGAGACATAGATGATCTGTGTCATCCCCTGCATAAAACCAGGCAAGTATCCCCACAAGGACTCTGCTTCCTGAGCATCGAAAACCGTAGTGCCTCTGACCAGAGAAGGCCTGGGCTGGTGAACCGTAGAGAGTGATCCAGCTTCCTGGAGAAGAGAAATCTGGCCTGTGAGGAGTTTCTGCTAGGCAACCCCGAATCTCCATACCATAGGCTCCCATAGGGCAGCCAGACACATGGAGCATTCTTGAAGCACCAGCACCTCAGTGTGAGCACTCAGTCTGCACATATCTTAGTTCTAGGTTAGTGTGCATATACATGAGTCATAGAGATAACTCAAAACTTAAACACAGGGGCCAGAGCGACAGCACAGCGGGTAGGGCGTTTGCCTTGCACGCGGCCGACCTGGGTTCGATCCCCGGCATCCCATATGGTCCCCCAAGCACTGCCATTAGTATTTCCTGAGTGCAAAGCTAGGAGTAACCCCTAAGCATCGCTGGGTGTGACCCAAAAAGCAAAAAAAAAAAACTTAAACACATACTTTTCATGCAAGAGTCCTCGGTTCTATTCCTTCATGAATTCATTTTCTGAGATCTTCTTGGAGCAACATGAAATCACAGAGCCAGGGATATCATTGAGCATCATTGGGCACTACCGAAAATCCAAACCAAAAAAAAAAAAAGAAAAACAGTGACAAAAACAAATGGGTAGAGGGAACATGGCAATTGGCAAGACTAGTAGGTGACTTCAGCAATGCCAGTAATATTAGGTTTTTGTTTCCAGCCCTCTTTTTCCCCTTAATCTCTTGTGCACTCAAAGGAATATTTCCTGGTTAGCTAGGGTATTTGTTAACTCTTTGGATAGGCTGTATTGAATGAATTTGGACAAATGATATTACATATGACTTATGATTAATAGCCCTGTACACTGTGCTGGGTTTCCCTTTCTTTTCTTCATTACATCTATTCCCTTTTCCTCCCTATACCTTGATAGCTAAATCCTACTCATGTTTTGAAGAAATGATGTGAAAAGTTCTTAGTCTTTTTTGACACCTTCCCACCAATGAATAATTGGTCAGTATGAACAACTACTTCCTTGAATTTTCTTCATTCTTCTCTCTTTGAAGCTATTAGTATAATCATATGAGCATCATATTTCCTTTTCTAGAATATATTGATTTAGTCACTGTGACTTCTCATAGTGGTATTCTTAAGAATGGTATTCTTAACCAAACAGTGTTTATATACTTCTATTCTTGTTTTTATTTTTATTTTTTTGCTTTTTGAGTCACATCCGGCGATGCACAGGGGTTCCTCCTGGCTCTGCACTCAGGATTTATCACTGGCAGTGCTCGGAGGACCATATGGGATGATGGGAATCGAATCTGGGTCGGCCTCATGTAAGGCAAATGGCCTACCAGCTGTGCTATTCTCCAGCCCTATATTCCTATTCTTAACCTTACAATGTTAGTATTTTCCAACCTTCCTGTCTTGAGCTTATGCCTCATCATTCTTTGTATCTCCATATCCCCATGGCAGTTATCCATATTATAGAGTTCTCCTTAACTTTCTATGCACAGGACTACTCAGTTTTCATTCTTTTTTTCCAAACTCTAGCTACACACAGTAATAGGAGCCATGATCAAGTGGAATTCACAGTGATACAAATATAGTTCAACATACTCAAGTTAATTAATGTATTGTGCGATATACTATATCAAGGAAAGGAAATATGATGATCACATGATTATACTAACAGCTTCAATGATATAATGTCCATTCATGACTTAAAAATACTTTCAAAATTTAGAGAAAGAATAATAAATCTTCAACATAATTGTAGTAATCTACAATAGACAGTTTTCCAATATCATGCTCAGTGGTAAAAATCTGAAGTCTTTATCCCTCAGATAAGATAAAAGATAATAACATAGACTGTCATTAATATTCTCACTATAGTTTTGGAAGACCTTGAGACACAATCAGACAAGAAAAAGATAACAAAGAGACCCTGTTGGAAAATATGTTATTATTTGTAGAATAAGTAATAATATAGACTGAAATCCCTAAATATTACACCAAAGGCACTTAGGAACAATAGACCAAAGCAGTAAAGTAGCAGGATAAAAAATTACTTCACAAAAATTTGAGGAATTTCTATATGCAAAGGATGAATGAGGAGAGAAAGAAATTTAAAGACCAATCCCTTAAACAGTAATGTCTAATTCTAATTGAAGTAGGTTAGAATCAACAAGTAGGTAAAATATTGTAAAGCAGAAACTTTAAATCACTGTTAAAAAGACTAGAAGAAGATGCCAATAAATGGAAAGACATTCCCTGGTCATGGATTAGAAGAGCCATCATTTTCAATATGACCTCCTCACACAAAGCATTCCATAGATCAATGAAAAAGCATTAAAATTCCAGTGAAAATCTTGAAAGACTTGCAACAAGCTCAACTAACATTTTAATAGAACCATAAAACACTGGAAGTCACAAAAGTAATGTTTAGGAGAAAAGATGGAAGGTTTTGTGCTTGTGGATTTTGAACTGTAATGCAAAGCTATAATAATCCAAAGTGCATGATACTGTATTAAAATTAAACTTGCAGTCAAATGAAAAAGAATTGAGACTGCTGAGTTAAAGTCCTAGATTCTTGATCAATCATTCTGTGACAAGGATCTAAGACATAAAGTGTAGAGGAAGGGCAATCTCTGTAACAGAAAGTGTTTTGAAAACTAGTGTTGCATGAATATTCCTGCAGTCAGAGGCACTGAGATAAGGCACATGGAAGAAATGTCTTGATTGGAGGACTAAGACTCTCTCTGGCTCTTAGCAAAGGCAGAGGGCCTCATGCATCTCCTTTTATGGATCATGGCACTTCTAAAGGGCACTATACATTGATGTCATTAAAGGCAACAAAAGATGTCACAGGAAGAACATTGACACAACATTAGTTCCTTGTATCTGGGGACCAGTAATCTAGGCCTCTGGAAAGTAGATACAAAACCAAAACCAAAACCTTGCTTGGGCTAAAAGCACTTGGATTTACATCCCAAAGACTAGGCTGGGCTGCCACAGGAAATCTACAGGTCAATTACAAAACTAGGCAGCACCTGAAATCTAAATCCCCAAAGACTAGGCTGGGCCAGAGCCTGGAATCTACAATGTCAAAAGTGAGGCCTGGCTAGCACCTAAGATCTGCATGTCAAAGACCAGCCTGGTTTCTTTGAGGAAAGGAAAACTGCCTCTGAAATTGTTTCCTGAAGGAAGCTGAAAAGGGGAAAACATTCCTGTCACAGTACAGTGTCCCCAACGTAGTCTCACTTAAAAAATATAAAATTGTAACTGTATCTCACACCACTCACTGAATAAATTTAAAGTGAACAAAATTCCTCAAAATTTTACCATAGTCTATTTCATATATATTTTTAGTTCAAATTATTTTTACCAAATCACGATCATAAGATGCAGTTTCAAAACTTTTCATTGTTTTCAATCATACAATGTTCCAACACCCATCTCTTCAACCGTACACATTTCCTAACAACAGTGTCCCCTACTTCCCTCCCACCACTCCTCCAACCTCCCTCTGTGGTGCACAGTTTTCTTTCTTTCCCTTCCCCTCCTCTCCCCCCTCCTCCTCCTCCTCTTCCTCCTCCTCTTCCTCCTCCTCTTCCTCCTCCTCCTCCTTTCTCTCTCCCTTTGAGAATTACGATTTGCAGTACAGGTATGAATGATTATCATATCTTTTCTTTTACTTGCTTTCAGAGTGATCATTTCCAACTAACATTATCATAGTGGTTTCTTGTCTATCCTAACTGTCCATCTGTCCACCACTTTGGGGAAGCTTCCAACCATGGATGAGTCCTCCTGGCCCTAGTTTCTACTGTTCTTGGCTATTCGTCTCATAGTGTCTTTTATATCCCACAAGTGACTGCAATCATTATATGTCTGTACCTCTCCTGACTCATTTCACTCAGAATGATATTCTCCAGTCCATTTGTTTATAAGAAAATTTCATCACTTTAATTTTCCTCATGGCTGCATAGTATACCGTTGTGTTGATGTATCACAGTTTCATTAAACAGTCATCTATTCTCAGGCACTCAGGTTGTTTCCAGATTCTGGCAACTGTGAATAATAGTATTGCAATGAACATAGAAGTGCACATGACATCTCTGATGTCTATTTTTCGCCTCCAAAATGAAAAAGGTACCTTCTCAAAGATACCTTGCTGGGTCATATGGAAGCTCAATTTCTAATTTTTTGAGGAATTGCCATGTTTTCCAAAAAGGTTGTACCAGAAGGCATTCCCACAAGCAATCATTGATAGTCGCTTCTTCCCCGCAATGGCACCAGAACTGGTTGTTCTTGTAGATGTGTGCCAGTCTCTTTGGTGTGAGATGATATATCACTATTGTTTTGATCTGTTTCTCCATGATAATTAGTGATATTGTTAGGGGTGGCAGATCTCTGCCCGGGGGAGGCTCAGAGAAACAAAAGAACAAAACCAAGAAAACTATTTCTGCAAATGCACCGGGGTTTATTCAAGCCAATATTGGGACCTTCAACTGTGCCTGAATAGCACAGCAAAGCTGAAGGCCCGGAACTTAAAAAACGAGCTGTTTTTATGCCCTTTTGGGGAGAAAAGGGAATCACACATATTGCAGCATCAAAGGGAATCAAACCTTATTAGATCAAAGGGAATCACACATAGGTCACTTAATTTGCTTATCTCAACATTTGTTGACTATTAACTGTTTCCCTGCAAATGTTTTCTTACAGTTCCTAGGGCAATTTGTTGGCCCATTTGGTTACAGTTTCCTGCACAGTGGTAGGTCTCACAAACATCTTTCAAAGCAACCAAGCAATTACAAAGGCAAATTTAACCCTTAACCTGCCCTCCTCTTCAATATGTCTTTTGGCCATTTGTATTTCTTCTTTGAGGAAGTTTCTGTTCATTTCTTCTCCCCATTGTTTTCATTGGCTTGGATGATATTTTCTTGTAAAGTTCTTCAAGTGTCCTCTATGTCTTTGATATATATTCCTTATCAGATGGACACTGGATAAATAAAGTTTTCTATTTCCATTCCTTTGCTTCTTGTTAGCCATTTCTTTTGAGGTGTGGAACCTTCTCATTTTACTGTATTCCCTTTAGTTTATCTTCACTTTCACCTACTTGGTCGGTGGTGGTTCATCTTTGAAGAAGTCTTTTGTTTCAATGTCATATAGGTTTCTGCCTGCGTTTTCCTCCATGAATCTTGTGGATTCAGGTATGATATTGAGTTGTTTAATTTATTTTATTCTTACATTTGCGTCTGGTGTTAGAAAGAGGTCTGCATTCATATTTTTGCATGTAATGCGCAGCTTTCCCAGCCACAATTGTTGAAGAACTTTCCTTCTAGACTTCGTATTTCTTGCTCCTTTATTAAATATTAAGTAATCATCTATTTGAGGTCAATTACATGGCATTAACTTGGTTCTATTTGTCTGAAATTGAATAAATTCAATTACCATGTTATTCATTACTACATGTCCCTAAGATTGCTTTAGCATGTCATGGGTGTTTTTTGCTCCAAGTGAATTTCAGGAGTGTTTTATCTATTTCTTTGAAAAACGCCATGGATATCCTTGTAGAGACAACAATGAATTTGTATAATAATTTGTGGTGTATTGTCATTCTGACAATGCTAATCCTCTCAGTCCATGAGCAGGGGATGTGTGTCCATTTCCTCCTGTCCTCATATTTCTTGAAGAAGTGTTTTGTAGTTTTCTTGTATAGGTCCCTCACCTCTTTAGTTAAACTGTTTATAAGGTACTTGGTTTTCTGAAGTACAATTATGAACGGGATACTTTTAAAACTATGTCTTTCTTTTTCATTATCTACATATATTAAAGTTTCATATACATTATCTGTATTTATAGACTGTTGGGTATCAATTTTTTGCTTTTTGAGTCACACCCGGCTATGCACTGGGGACAATCCTGGCTCTGCACTCAGGAATAACCCCTGGCGCTGCTCAGTGGACCATATGGGATGCTGGGAATCAAACCCGGGTGGGCCACTTGCAAGGCAAACACCCTACCTGCTGTGCTATCACTCCAGCCCCAGGGTATCAATTTTTAAATCTTCCACATTACTATACAAACATATTGTTTCTAGGAGCTTTTTTTGTAGAGTGTTTAGAATTTTCGAAGTATAGTATCACATCATCTGCAAAGAGTGAAAGCTTGACTTCTTTCTTATCTGGATACCCTTGATATCTTTTTCTTGCCTGACTGCTATGGCAAGTACTTCCAGTAGTATAGTGTTAGAGTTGGCCTACTTTGTCTTATACCTGATCTTAGAAGAAAGGCTGTAATTTTTTTTCCATTAAGAATAATAGTTACTGTGGGCTTGTGGTTGGTAGTTTTGACTACATTGAGAAAGTTCTTTTTACTCAGATTTTTGAGAGTTTTAATAATTCATGAGAGCTGGATCTTGTCAAATGCTTTCTCTGAACCTATTGATCTGTCACTTTTGCTTATTTTTTTAATTTGCATTTTCTTCAATTCTGCTCTCATATCCTCTTGTGTTTTATTGGATCTGTGTTTCATTTTTATTTGAACTCCTTATGCATCCTCAACAAATCTGTTTTCAATTCCTTATCGGAGAGTTTTTCTTAATCTCATTATTACTTACCAGACTAGCATTTTCACTTACTAAGTGTGATGCATTTCTGCATTTCTTTACCATTGTGACCTCTGCAGTTTGGAATTATTTATTGTGTGTGGTTGTGTGACTAGGAACCTACAGTTAGGATGTCTTTGTTTACAGTGATTTATGGAGAGGTGTTGAAATTCCTGGTCTTTGCAGGCAGAGTTAAATCCTGACCTGCAGAGAAGAATGGTGCTCCTGAGTTCAATCCAGACACCCTCACACCAGATGTACCTTGCCTTTTGTTTTAGTTTTCAGAGACCGTAGCTGGGTGGAGCCAATCGGGAATGTTTAGAAGCCATCTCCTCGTCCCTTGGGGGGCAAGAATCAATCCTGATTTATAGAGCTGAATGCACCCATGGAAATCCATTGGATATATTCAATAAAACATATAGCTCAACAAGAAGCAGATCTAAGAGATGTTTTCAATGATATGCTCACAAAATCAAGGAGAACAAAAAAATGGAACTAGATCAAATTAAAAGCTTCTGCATGATGACATAACTAAGATTTTTATTTAAAAGACACTCAACTGGATGGGAGAAATACTTGTGCACAACATCCCACATAAAGATCTAATATCCCATATTTATAAGCACTCAAAGTTCAACAATGAAATCCCCATCAACCCCATGCAAAAATTGCAAAAGAATGTAAATAGCTGCATGTGCATGTTCACATAAGAGAGATGTCTAATAATAGTATAGCAATGTGCTCATTATTACTTATGTAAGAAATGGGTACAGATGTGATTAGGGAAATGTAAGTCAAAACCACAATGAGGTATCAATACTGACAAGGACACAAATCAACAATCTGCAAATATCCAGTGTTGTCATGATTGTGTGAGAAAGGAGCCCTCATCCACTGTTGGTGAAAATTCCATCTTATTCAAACTCTATAGAATCCAATATGTAGTTCTCTAAAAAAAATTAGGATAGAACACCCATATGACCCAGATATAGCACTGTAAAAAAGTACAAAGAACGCATATGCACGGGAGAGTGTGATGCGATGTGTGTGGTGCGTTGTTCTGTTGTTCCCGGGATCTCAGGGTGGTTCTCTCCCACGCACACTGCTCATGTTTGGTGCTCTCGAGCTGCTGTGTATGGTCCAGATCAAGATGGCTCCTGCTTCTGCTCCGCTTCTGTGTGTGCCACTGTGCTCTCTTCTGTCTGTCTGTCTCTGTCTCTGTAATCTCTCCTCTGGTCTCTTCCGAACTCTCTCTATCTATGCTTCTGTGTCTTCTCTCTTGCTCCTGTGTCTTCTCTCTCCACTACTGTGTCTTCTCTGCTGCTTCTGTCTTACCTCTGTGTCTTCTCCCTGCTGTGTCTTCTTCTGTATGTGTCCTGCTGCCTCTGCCTGTGTCCTGTTGCCTCTTCTTCTGTGTCTGCTGTCTTCCTCTCTTTCCCCACAGTTTTAGTTTATATAGCATTCATAGGGCAGTGACACAAAGGTGGGTTGACTTTAACAAATCAACAAAGGGGGTAAGACCATTTCTCGAGGAGATTAACAAAAATCTCATCTAAGGAGATTACTCCAGATTACTAGGAGATCTGCTCAAGGGTGTCCAAACAAGGGTGTGTCAGGGTGTGCCCTTTCTTCCTCCCTCAGCTAGTAATCTACTTTAATAGTTGTAGCAATTCTACTTCAAATATTTCTAGCAATGTCATTCTGTATGAGCACAGTAAGAGATGTATCAAACTTACAGTTTGGTTCTTTCTGAGGATATATCACTCTATTTTCTAGACCACAGTCCTAGGGTCAGGTTTGCCTTCCTAACCCCAGCAGGGTCCTTGACTCGTCGTTATTTTTGGATCATGACAGTATTTGTCTATGACCATGTTCTCAACTTATAGTTGAGTATTGTGGCTCTTTGACCTGTCCCATTTTGATGCCAGGGTAGCTCATAGGTTGGCCTAGGTCCATTCAATCCCTCGTCGTGACCCTGCTTTTTGGGTGTTAGGGACTAAGGGCAACTGAGTCGAGAAAACAAATGCCCAGGAGTAAATATTTTTGGGTCAATCAACTCCCAAGTTACCAAGTATAATATTAACTGTCTTCCTGTGGCCATACAGAAAGGACATTGCTTTAAGGTAAATTAAGTTCCCTGCAGGAGGGGGGAAACCAATGTAATCCTACAGTCATGATTGTGGTGAGAAAGGAACCTACATCCACTGTTGGTGAAAAATTCCATCTCATTCAAACTCTATAGAAGGCGATATATAGTTCTTCCAAAAAACTAGGGAAAAACTCCCCATATGGCCCAGATATACCACTTCTTGGCATCTCACCCCAACAGGAAAGTACTAATTCAAATTAACACACACACACACACGTATATATATATATATATATATATATATATATACATATATACACCCACAAACTACCCCTAGTGCCATACAATCCCATCAACAGACAGAATACAGAGACTATAAAACAATGCTCCGAGAAGCGTGCGGCCACATTCATAGCCACACAACCTCTCATCGCCTAGTTCTCCCTCTCAGAGAATCTGGCAAGGTACCAAGAGTATCTTGCCCATGCGGCAAGCTCTCCATGATGTATTCAATATGCCAAATACAGTAACAATTATTGGTCTCATTCCCCTGATCTTGAAAGAACCTCCAAGGTAGCACTGCTGGGAAGAATGAGTAAAGATTCAGGACTAGTACTAGAACTAAAATCTCAGGACTAGAACAAATGGAGACACTACTGGTGCCCACTCAAGCAAATGGATTATCGACAGGATGACAGTGATACAGTGATTTATTGTATATAATATATGTATGCCTACATATAAATAAATGTATGCCTTTGTGATTGGAGTTTCTAATACCACAGAAAAGATGCAAAAAACAATTCACATTTTCAAATACAGGTGTATGTATCAAGAATTTGTGGTATATATCAGCAGTGCACATGTAAACATCCACCCAGCTTCACAGCATCACTACTAATATTGGAAGAGATGCCAAGGAACCCAGTGAAACTGGAGTATATTGGTATTTGAGCTGAAAACACTGGGGCACCTATGGGAGGTAGCGGGCATGGTTCTAACCATGCTGAAGCCCTGGAAGCCACACCACACCAAATAACTACCACCATCAAATGTCCAACCCCCCTGTTTTCCAACCTGTCTGCAAAGACACCAAACCAATGTAAATCCCAGATATACTAAATTGGAGGCTGAAACCTTTAGGGTATTTTTGAAGTGGGGGCAAGTAACTCTCTAAATCCCCCAAATGCTGAAAACCACAGCAACCACACCCATATCCCAAAGCAGTCTCCACGTAAAGAACAGCCTAGTTTCAATGTTTCACAACTAATCTTGGAAGAAATGACAAGCTACTGCAATTTATGGGTACATTGTACTTCAAGCTGAAAACTTTGGGGTCCCCCAGGGTTGGGGACACACTGAGAATTGCCCAAGTTTTAGAGATACTGGGGCTCCTGGAGCATGGAGCCTTATATGCAGCCACACCAAACCTCTTAGTTCTACAATCCTGTCAACCCAGTAAGAGCATAACAAAATAAATAAGAAAGTAGCATAGAAGTGAACCAGGCTCAAAACAAAAACAATAACAGAGAAGACTCAGCTATCAACAAAGAAATCAGTAAAGCCTTAGAAAATGACTTAGTAGCCCCATTGTGAGACATAGCTATTGATAAATGTGTTTGACTGAAATAGTTTTTGATAGTTTCATTTTACACCCTGTAGAAACAAGTAATATAAAATAAATAATTTGTGCATGCTAGGTGAACAGGTGTGGGGTATTGGAGGGAAACTGGGGACAATGGTAGAGGGAAGGTTACACTGGTGGTGGGATTGGTGTTGGAACACTGAATGCCTGAACAAATATATTATGAAAGCTTTAAAAACTGCAATGTTTAAAGTTAAAACATTTTAAAAATGTGTGGTATGTGTACAGTGGAATTATTTGAAACTGTAACGTAGTACACTCATGCAGTTTCCAATGCCATAGATGTAAATAATGGGGTGACATGGGGAATAAAGTGAGTTAAAAAGAAGGGTAGAGACAAATATATGTGGGATGTAAACCTAACCAGGAAGGGGGCAACAAAGGGATAAAGGCAGGAGAACTAGAGATGTGGAACAAAGAACTACGTTTATGCAATATAAGGGTGTTGGATTTGAATGGGAAGGCATTTGGGAGCTTAATGGAGGGAAGTTGGGTTGATAATGTGGTGCTGGGTGTGCTGTTAGAATTACTTGAGGACAGAATCTTCACTACATAAATATCTCAGTAGAAATTGATTAAAAAGGTGTCTTCAGTGTAAAAATTTCAGATGTGGATGCCAGGCTATGATGACAGGATATTTCTGTAGAGATGGCAAAATCTTAAAGAAGTTTCCCATTTTGAAAATAACTAAGACTCACAATAGTAAGGCCAAAGAGAAGTCAGACAAAATAATGTAACTCCTGGCAGAGTTGAGGCTGTGACACTCTAGTCTCAGCCCCAGAGGTCCTCCAAAACCAATTCTCTAATATATATTTTTAGTTCATATTTTCACTTTATCCCCCCAATTTTCAGACGCTGGTCCTTCTAGACCACTTGAAAAGGTGACAGGGCTATCCCAGAAAATGCTCTCACCCCTGGGACCAGCATCCCCTTTTCTAATATTGGTCTTGCTTTATTTCTTGAAGCAAGTTTCTGGAAGGAGGACCAATATGTAACGCAAATTTCATCTCACATATTTTGGTACATTTCTTGCTTTCTTGTTTCTCCATTGCCTATTTGCTCCCCCTCATATTCTAGTTAGCCTTTTACATACAAAACAATAGATGGGATCCTTGATGGGGCTTTTGAGCAAACCAATTGTAAAAAACATACACGGGAGTGTGCAATATACAGATTGTTCCAGAACCCACAAATGACCCAAATATATAAAAACAATGTGACAGGTGCAAGCTTGTTCAAAGAAAGCACCAAGGAAAAACAATGAATTAAAATATACTGATGCATCCTGTGTTTGTCTTTGATCTCACTTATCTGTGGAATACAGGATATTGGAGGATGAAATGTAATATAGTAAGAGGGGTATGGTTAGATCATCCTTGACCCCAGTGTATAGAGAGGAGACAGACAGACAAGGAAAAAAATCAAGGCAGGGTTGAGGAGTGGGGAGAAGAGAATAAGAAATAGTGGGTTAACAGGAATGGGGGGGCTTGTGTTATTCTAGTGATATGGCTCAAGGGTATAGCCATATATACAAACACAACAGGTTTTTTAAAAAAATTATTTAAAAAAAATTATCAACATGAGATCGTTACAAGCTTTAATGTTTGGGTTACAATCACAATGATCAAACACCCATCCCTCCACCAGTGCACATTCCCCACCAACAATATCCTGCGTATACCCCAACTTTCCCACCCTCCCCCAGCCTCCATGGCAGATAATATTCCCCATACTCTCTCTACTTTGGGGCATTATAGCTTGCAGACACTGAGAGGTCATCAGGTTTGGTCCATTATCTACTTTTGTCATACATCTCCCATCCCGACTGATTCCTCCAGCCATCATTTTCATAGTGATCCTTTCTCTATTCCATCTGCCTTCTCCTCTCTGCTCATGAAGCAGGCTTCCAGCTATGTGACAATCCTCCTGGTCCTTGGATCTATTGTCTTTGGGTGTCAGCCTCATGTAATGTTGTTGTATACTCCACAAATGAGTGCAGTCCTTCTGTGTCTGTCGTTCTCTTTCTGACTCATTTCACTTAGCATGATACTCTCCATATCTATCCGTTTATAACCAAATTTCATGACTTCATCTGAGAATAATAGTTTTAATGTTTATGACAAACTATCTTGGAAGAATTAGTCTAATCTGATTCAGAAGTTGTTAGGGTGTGTTGCTAAAGAAATTATCAAAGAAAAAATACAGGCCATAAATAGTGTTAGGAAGATAAACAATAGAAGTATGGGGATAAATAGTAGTACAGAAGGTAGAACAAATATAGAAGGTAATTTCTGACATTTACTCTGTAGATCTTTTCCATTGTTAGGAGAACCGTAACAGAATAAATGGAATAATATTTTTTTCTATTTGATCTGGGCATAATTATGTAAAATATATGTATGAGTCAAAATTCTCATTTGTAACTTTCTGAAGCATTCTCTTATGCTGTCTACTTGCACCTCTGATTGATTATGCATGTTTTTTTTAGATTAGTCCCTACATAAGAACCCGCAACAACAGTAACTATGTGTACCCCAAACTGATAAAGGACCAGGTAAGCTCGATGCTCATCTTATTGTAAGGAAAAAACTTGGGCACATATTTTTGTTTCAGAGTATTCACATTAGCTAAAATGATCCAATTTTAAAAATGAAAGTGTGCATACATTAGTAGCCTTTTGAACCATAAAAAATTTTATTTTATTTTATTTTTAATACTATTGGATCACTGTGAGGTAGTTACAAGCTTTCATGTTTGGGTTACAATCATACAATGATCAAACATCCATCCCTTCACCAGTGAACATTCCCCACCACCAATATCCCCGATATACCCCCAATTTCCCACCCTCCCCCTGCCTCTATGGCAGACAATATCCCACATACTCTCTCTCTACTTTTGGGCATTATGGCTTGCAACATAGACTCTGATTGGTCATCATGCTTGTTCCATTTTCTACTTTCGGCATGCATCTCCCTTTCTGACTGATTCCTCCAGCCATCATTTTCATAGTGATCCCTTCTCTATTCCATCTGCCTTCTCCCCTCCACTTGTGAAGCAGTCATCAATCTATGGGGCAATCATCCTGGCTCTGGTATCTCTTTTTCTTGAGTGTCAGTTTCATGTGATGTTATTCTACAATCCACAAATGAGTGCAGTCCTTCTATGCCTGTCCCTCTCTTTCTGACTCATTTCACTTAGCATGATATTCCCCATGTCTATCCATTTGTAAGCAAATTTCATGACTTCATCTCTCATAACAGCTGCATAGTATTCCATTGTGTAGATGTACCAAAGTTTCTTTAACCAGTCATCTGTTTTAGGGCATTTGGGTTGTTTCCAGATTTTGGCTATTGTAAATAGTGCTGCAATGAATATATAGGTACAGATGTCATTTCTACTGTGCCTTTTTGCATCCTTGGGATAAATATATTCCCAGAAGTTGTATTGAGGGGCCATATGGAAGCTCAATTTCTAGTTTTTGAAGAACTGTCCATATTGTTTTCCAAAAAGGCTGGACTAGTCTGCATTCCCACCAACAGTGAGGGAGCATCCCTTCTTCCCCACATCCAAGCCAGCACTAGTTGCTGTTTCTCTTTTTAATGGGTCTCAGTGGTGTGAGATGATATCTCACTGTCGTTTTAATTTGCATCTCCCTGATGACTAGTGATGTGGACTAGTTGTTCATGTGTCTTTTGGTCATTTATATTTCTTTTTTGAGGAAACTTCTGTTCATTTCTTCTCCCCATTTTTTGTTGGGGTTGGAGTTTTTCTTAATACAATTCTACTAGTGTATTGTATATCCTAAATATTAATTCCTTATCAGATGGGTATTAGGTAAATATCCTTTCCCATTCTGTGGGCTCTTTCTGTTTTTTGGTCACTGTTTCTTTTAAAGTGCAGAAGCTTTTTAGTTAGATGTAGTCCAATTTGTTTATGTTTGCTTCCACTTGCATGGTCAGTGCTGTTTCATCCTTAAAGATGCTTTTAGCTCCAATGTTATGGAGAGTTCTGCCTACATTTTCCTCTCTGTATCTTATTGATTCATGTCTGATATTGAGGTCTTTAATCCACTTTGATCTGACTTTTGTGCCTGGTGTTAGACAGAGGTCAGAGTTCATTTTTCTTGCATGTAGCTATCCAGGTTTCTTCTCAGCACCACTTGTTGCAGAGGTTTTCCTTGTTCCACTTTTCATTTCTTGCTACTTTGTCCAAGATTAAGTGGCCATATATTCGGGGGTCTGTGACAGAATATTCAACTCTGTTCCATTGATCGGCAGGTCTGTTTCTAGCCCAATACTATGATATTTTGATTACTACTGCTTTGTAGTAGAGTTTGAAGTTGGGGAAGTTGATGCCACCCAACTTTTCCCCCAAGGATTGCTTTAGCTATTCATGGGGGCTTATTGTTCCATATAAATTTTAGTACTGTTTTGTCTATTTCTTTGAAAAATGTCATGGGTATCCTGATAGTGACCACATTCAATTTGTATAGTGCTTTGGGCAGTGTTGCTGTTTTGATAATGTTAATTCTCCCTATCCAAGAGCAGGGGATGTGTCTCCATTTCCTATTGTCCTCCTTTATTTCTTGAAGTAGTGTTTTGTAATTTAGCTTGTATAGGTCCTTCACCTCTTTGGTTAAGCTGATTCCAAGTACTTGATTTTCTGAGAAACTAATGTAAATGGGATTTTTTAAATGTCTATTTCTTCTCTTTCATCATTCGTATATAAGAAAGCCATGGATTTTTGGGTGTTGATTTTGTAGACTGCCTCTTTACTATATTGACCTATTGTTTCTATGAGCTTTTCTATAGAGTCTTTAGTGTTTTCGTAGTATCATATACTCTGCAAATAGTGATAACTTGACCTCTTCCTTGAACCACAAAAATTTTTAGAGTGTAGTAATATAATGATAGTTACTTGATGACAGCATCACTGCATCACTGTTATCTTGTTGTTTGGCAATTTATTCGAGTGGGTTCCAGAAACGTGTCTATTCCTCCAGTCCCTAGATTGGAGCAGTCTCTCCTTACTTGTCTTTCCCAACGATTGGAGGCTCTTTCAGGGTCTGAGACCTGTCCTTACTGTTTTTGGCATATTGAATACGCCACGGGTAGCTTGCCAGGCTCTGCCACGCAGGCAGGATACTCTTGGCAGCTTGCCAGACTCTCCAAGAGGGACCAAGGAATTGAACATGGGTCAGTTGTGTGCAAGGCAACCTGCCCTATCCTCTGTGCTATCACTCCAGTTCATAGATAGATAGATAGATAGATAAATAGATAGATAGATAGATAGAAAGATAGATAGATAGATAGATAGATAGATAGATAGATAGATAGATAGATAGAAAATAGATGGGTAGATGGATAGATATTGATAGATAGGCATATTACTCTCTATAATTTGTTGCTTACTGTATGAATTCCTTCAAATATGGTGTGGTAATTATGAAAAATGCATAGGAAGTATCTTATAATGTGCTGCGTGTCTGCAAAGCAGCCACACGTTCCAGAAAGTGGCCAGGAGTGTGGCAGCGGTTGGTTAGTGGATGTCAGGGGCTGGAACTGGGTCCTTTGAGCAGGGATGGTTCTCACCCGTCCCCCTATGGGGTGAACCAAGTGAAAACAGCCTGGTGCAGAGTCCCTGATGACAGCATCAGGCTCAAGAACATTCCTGTGTATTTGTTTTCTGAGAATTCTACAACATCTTGTTGAGTATGCCGCACACCCACAATGAGACAAAGGCAGGGGGGTGAATATAACATGAATTTCTATCCTGAAAGGTGCTAGCTGTGTGTGGTACCTTAGTTTCAGGACCCAGATCCAAGAAGGTAGTTTACACATCTTCACTTGGATTCTCAGGGCTTGGTAGATACAAGTTAAACCCAAAGAATTCTGACCCAAGGTATAACACAGTGGAAAAAAATATGGCCTGGATGATCCATGGAGAGGCAGAGCCACGCTTGCTTGTAGGACCACAGAGTGGAAAGGCATAGTTGCAGGCCTATATTGATGTGTCTGCAAACAAGAAAGGTTGATTGACTATATGCATGGAAGTTTGATAGTGAGGGGAAAGCAGAGAACTGGAGGTATCAGGGGCAATTGGTTTTCTATGTATTATTTCTATTATTCCATCTTATTTTAAATTTGTATTGTGATGAGCAATTTGTGGTAGAATTTAGTGCGCCAGGAATTACATTCTTGAGTGCTTAGAGTCACACTGGCAACACTGTTGGTACCTCACTTGCAGTATGGGGTGGTGTCAGGGATTAATCTTGCAACCATTTGCCTGCAATAAAGCTGCTAAATCATGCCCAGGTCCCTACTGTCCCTTTTATAAGTACTGCCTAACGAATATCGAAATGCCTTGAGAAAGGAGCAGCAGGGAGAGAGAGGGGGGAGACCTTGTACATGAAGATTAATACTTGAGACTAACACATGGCAACATCTTAAAAGATGGAAATGCTAAGTCAAGGGTCCCAACATAGCAACTTCTCAACCTGCAAGTGGCACTATATGGATAATCTGGGGGCTTGTGTTTACCCAATGGAGCATTAATCAAGGCAAAATTTACACTGAATCATTAAAATTTAAAGGTCAGTTGTATCTTGTCTGGCAAAATAGAGTTGGTGCTGCTATGTCTGACCTATGTAATATAGAGAATATTGGGGACATTGGTGGTAGAGAATGTGCACTTGGGGAGGGATGGATGTTTGATCATTATATGACTGAAACTCAAACATGAAATTTTTGTAACTGTAACTACAGTGATTTAATAAAAATATAAAAAAATTCATGCATATGTGTGGGATCAGGAACAGATATTTTCCCCTACTTCTTCCTCAAATAATTCTCATGTCTGCGCTCATTTCTTCTTCAGGTGCGACTGCCAACCTGCCTCCTAGAAAATGTACTTTGTATTCCAGAGACAAAAAAATTAATTAAAACTCCCAAATTTATAGCAATTTACCTCACTGTCACTGTCACTGTCATCCCGTTGCTCATCAACTTGCTTGAGCAGGCACCATAACGTCTCCGTTGTGAGACTTGTTACTGTTTTTGGCATACCGAATATGCCATGGGTATTGCCAGGCTCTGTGGTGCGGGTGAGATACTCTTGGTAGTTTGCTGGGCTCTCTGAGAGGAATCAAACCCGGGTCAGCTGTGTGCAAGGCAAATGACCTAGCACTGTGCTGTTTCTCCAGTCCCAGCAATTTACCTATACAAACAAATTATTGAGTCAAATATACAGATAAATGCACACATATTCATGAATGCAGTATGGAAACTAGTTCCTCTGGCATTGCAAAAATATTCAGAGTACTTTGTAAAATATTTAAACCAATTGTTTGGTCTGTTGCACTAAAATAAGTTTCTTTCAGCCTCAGACTAATGAACCAAATTAACACCCACATCTTTATACTGGGGTACAGATCTATGTTCCTTTGAATATAATTATATACATGTATGTACATAGAAATACATATACTTATGTGTATATGAATAATTAAATAGTGAAGCCTAAGACCTCATGCACAAAGACAGTGTCTCACCTGCTAAGTTATATCAGTAGCCACAAAAACTATAATACTTTTAGAGAGTATCATAAAATAGTCTTACTGCTGTTACTTTGCTTTGGAGAGAGCCTACTGATTCATTTTACAAGGTGCAGAAGTTGGGGTGAAAACATTGTGAGTGCTTGAGGGACCTACTCACACATGATCTGCTTCATGCAGAGGCAAACTGACTCACATTCCTCCCCCCTGAGTTCTCATATCACCTATAATAATTGTCCCACTCACAACTCTCCTTAGTGGAGACAGTCTTCCTCCAATGGAACATTCCTTTGTCTAATTGTATTTGCTGTGATTTATCTTCCACATAGACTGCTAAATACTCTCTTTTATCCTATTCACTTAGGAGTGGGGTAGTGATATTATTTGTGATGATAAGGAGGTAGAGGACATCAGCGACTCAGGTAAGTGGAAATTTCACCCCCAATTTGAGTACTAATGTGGGAGTACTAATGGGTGGGAGACCCTACAAGCACACTCTGGAGCTCTCACAGGTACTTTCTGATTCCCAGAGAATGCACACATAACTCCTGGCCTCCATGTGAAGTTCCCCTACAGTCTGGTGGGTTCCCTGAGGGGCTCCCCAATAACCCCTATTCCCAGCTTCAGGTAATCTCAGGAGCAGCTAGTTAGGCCTCTACCCACTGAGTAGATACAGTGAAAATCTGACTGCCTATTAAAAGGAGCCCTGCAACTGGAACTTTCCAGAAAAAAACAGACTCTTGCGAGGATGGACAGTATCTAGTAGGCCCTTGTACATCTGTGTCTTGATTGTTCTGAATGAACACTAAGTGTCATAAAGGCTCTGAAGCTTGAGATTGGCCTAAAATTTGCACTGGAGACCAAGAACTTAGAGTCGAATTATAGATTCCTGACATGTCATACTCATGAAAATTATTCCCCATCCCCCTGATCTCCCCAGTCCAACAACTAATCTTTTTCCATTTCATTTAGTCCACAGTCTGCAACCAGGAGATATCAAAGTGGTGGCGGCCCTGGGTGACTGGGTCACAGTGAGTACTGGGCAAACAAAGGGTATGGAATCTACCAATTACTCTGTACCATTTTAAGGAAAAGTAAATGTAAGCCCTGATGTGAACATGAGGCAAAAGTTACCTTTCTCCAATGAGCTGAGTACAGAAGCAAAAATTTATTTTTCCTTTTACAGACTGCATGGGGTTCCAGCCCTTTTACCTATGCCAGACCTCAATCCTGGAAATCACTCTCCTGGAGGTGAGGTTATAAATTGATTTTCTATTATTGGTGTTCCACCTTCAAATTGGTAGAAGTGATTGGTTTGCCTTTTCTCTCTGGTGAGACAATACTAGATCTCAAGAGTCTGAGAATGGTTCTAAGACTTCTTAGGAAAGTCCAGATATAAATACTCACAATAAATTGATTTCTTATGAATCAGTAATATGTTAGCCCATGGAATAATTGGTTGAGGTATTTTAACTCAGGGACTTTCTCATTCCTAGCACTGGATCATATAAGAATGTGAAGAAATTTACTACAATTCCCAGTAAGTATGCATGCAGATCAGCCACCAAACTAGGTCTACACCAACCCCTTGTTGTGGCCAGTCCCTTCCCTAGGGAGGGAGTAGAGGTCAAATGTCAGGAGGAAATTCACCAGCCCTGGGGCAACCCAAAATTTCCCTGCAATCACCCCTGTCTCCTAGTGACTGCTCACTATCCTCTCATGTGATTATGTCTCCTTCTTCCTGAAAGATATTCTAAGATATTTCAAAGTTTCTGTCCTGGGTGCCTCTGTCGGATCATGGCTGGACTTGACAGGGCTGAATGTAGCAGAGGAACATGCCAGAGCTCGGTAAGTCAACATGGATACTCTAGAGAAGTCATGAAAGGAACATGAGAGGGGCAATTGAGATCAAGGTCAGGTAGTGGATGTTGGAGGCATCTTGGAGCCTGAACCCAAGTGACAACAAAGGCTCAGTTCTGGAAAATGTTCTTGGTCATTGACTCTTGTAGGGATGGCCCCATATCATGCAACCTCACCTCAGTGGAGAGGAACTGCAAAGAGAAAAAGAGGTTTGCGAAGGTTGCTGAATGTCCCAAGTTACCAAAGCAAGCGGGATCACAAGGTTCAATCATACCTTTCACTGTGACCTTTGTGCTCTTACTTTGATTTCAGATAAGCAGAAAGGGGAACTCTGGGTCACTAGGTGAGGAGAGAAAGTCGTCTCCAATCTGGGAGGAATATACAATTGGCCAAGCCTCACTCCCTAGCAGAATCACAGGTGCCAGGTGATAGGAAACACTCAGAACCTGTGAATCTCATTGAGTGGTCACAGGATTGCCCACTATTAACTCACCTCACAATGTTTAACTTCTTGGAACTTTCTCTCTTTGGCATCAACAAAACTAAAGAGTAGTGTGAAACTAGGGAGTTTGATGCTAGTCTCCTGAAACAACATGGTTTTATTTTTTTTCACTTAAATTTTGGATGTTAACAACTCTGATGATTAATGGTCAAATGCCTTGAGAGTTCATAAGTATGTTGCATACAGTGTGTTGGGTAAATGCTCTTTTCTATAGGCATGCTACATTAATCACAAGGAAAAGTGAGCTGAGAATTCTTCCTGTGTCCTGCTCAATAAACTTTCATGTTGAGACTGTCCGAACCACAGAAAGCCATGTCAGTTCCTCAACATCACCACAAGATGAAATAGTCATTTTTTCTGCAAGAAAGATTTCATTTTGTGGGATCATGGTAGCAAAATTTATTCACTATTCCTAATGTGGCTGCTGTTACAAACATCATTTATTATTGTGCAATCCCCTTGTCATCAAACTGGAACCCTTTCCTTAATTTGGTGACATGTAAACTTCCAGTCCTTTCCTTTATCCCCATCTTCACTGGCCCTGCGAGATTCACATTCTGATGATAGCCATGAAAAGGGTATTCTGTCTTTTCTTTAAAAAAATTTTTTTTCAAAAGGAACTTTATTACTAGCTCAAGCCAGCACTAGTCTGAGCTATGCCCAAAGTCTCATCCAAGACAGTGGAGTCTTGACAAGGACCTCCACTCCATATCACAAGCATTTTATATAGGGTTCACTTTTAAAAATTGTTATTGAATTGGTGCTGGAGTGATAGCACAGCTGGTTAGGGCATTTTCCTTGCATGGGGCCGACCCAGGTTCGATTCTCAGCATCCCATATGGTCCCCTGAGCACTACCAGGTATAATTCCTGACTGCATGAGCCAGGAATAACCCCTGGGAATAATCAGGTGTGAATAAAAAAATCAGAAAACAATTTGTTCAATCACTGTGAAATACTTACAAGCTTTCATGTTTGGGTTACAATCACACAATGATCAAACACCCATTCCTCCACCAGTGCACATTCCCCACCACAAAAATCACCAGTATATTCACCCCTTTCCCACCCTCCCCCTGGCTTCATGGCAGATAATATTCCCCATACTCTCTCTACACTGAGGCATTATGGCTTGCAACACAGACACTGAGAGGTCATCAGGTATGGCCCATTATCAACTTTTGGCACATATCTCCCATCCCAACTGATTCCTTTAGCCATCATTTTCTTAGTGATCTCCTCTCTATTGCATCTGCCTTCTCCCCTACGCTCATGAAGGAGCCTTCAAGATATGGGGCAATCCCCTGGCCCTGGTATCTACTGTCCTTGGGTGTCAGCTTCATGTGATGTTATTCTATACGCCACTAATGAGTGCAGTTATTCTATGTCTGTCCCTCTCTTTCTGACTCATTTCACTTAGCATGATACTCTCCATGTCTATCCATTTATATGCAAATTTCATGACTTCATCTCTCCTAATAGCTGTATAGTATTCCATTGTGTAGATGTACCAAAGTTTCTTTAACCAATCATCTCTTTTAGGACACTTGGGTTGTTTCAAGTTTTGGGCTATTGTGAACAGTGTTACAATGAATATATAGGTACAGATGTCATTTTGACTGTGCTTTTTTGCATCCTCAGGATATATTCCCAGAAGTGGTATTGCGGAGTCATATGGAATCTCAGTCTTTCTTTATTTTAGCATTCTATTTGGTCCCTGAGATTTTATCAGCCTCTTCTTGCTCATACTTCTTAACGCTGCCGTATTGGGGGCTCTTTTGGTGTCAGGAAAATGAGGCTCATTGTTACTGTTTTTGGCATATCGAATATGCCGTGGGTACTTGCCAGGCTCTGCTGTCTGGGTGGGGTACTCTCAGTGGCTCATCGGGCTATTCAAGAGGAAGTGGGTGTCTGTACTTTCAATGAACTTATGCTGGCATCGGAAGCATCCATCGAGGACCTGATGGTACAACTGCAGAAAATCAAGTACATCATTGGTCTGACCGAAACAAGAAGGCATCAATCACATCACGCCATTTTCGATACTGGAGAACTTTTCCTCAGAACATGAGACATTAGAGGTCTCAGTGGCATCGGTGTCCTTGTCAACACAAACTTGGCCATGAGCATTGATTCATTAAAATGCCTAACATCCCAAATCAGACAATTATGCTTCAATAGATGTGGTTCACTGCCGGCAGTTTCTATCTTCGTTGCCTATGCACCAACATCCAGCTACAATAAAGAAAAAATTGAAAAGTTCTACACAGACCTGGAGAAGTTCTATAGAGAATACCACATCTTCCACAAGATCATTGTTTGTGATTTTAATGCTAAGATAGGAACAAGAAGATTGCCCAAAGAACTCCACATTGGGTCCCATGGCCTAGAATGGAACGAACAGGGTGTGAGACTGTCTGAGTTTATCATGTTGACCAACAACATCCATATCTGTAACTCACAGTTCCAAAAGGCCATATCTAAACATTGGATATGGGAGTCTCCCAGTGGACAGTTCCACAACGAAATTGACCACATCATGTTCAATCGAAGGTTTTGCTTGACTGATGTCGTTGTTGTCCCCAAATTCCAAACGGGATGAGACCACCATCTCCTTTATGTAAAATTCTACTTCACAGAGAGGGGAGAAAGGACTGCAAAGTTTAAGAAGAAAACTCCCAGAATGACCACCAACGGGGAGCTCTTTGGCACTATTGCGGCAACGTGGGAAGTTGCGTCATTGACAACATTGACGAGGAATATGATCCACTGGTTCAGCACCTCCATGAGTGCGTGAAGAATGCCAAAAGTGGGAAAGTCACAAACAGCCACTTGTCTTCGGAAACTCTCGACCTCATTCGCCAATGAGGTTTGGCATGAGCGTCAGGCAACCACAAGCTAATGTCTGA
Organism: Sorex araneus; assembly: GCF_027595985.1. NCBI lineage: Eukaryota > Metazoa > Chordata > Mammalia > Eulipotyphla > Soricidae > Sorex > Sorex araneus. The sequence continues at coordinate 365,853,176 of NC_073313.1, read as the reverse complement.
GATCACAAAGCTGTGCAGAGAAGTGATAAAGGAAGACCTCAACGAGAGAAGAGCAGCAGTGTTGGACGATGAGGCAGAAGCTGGGAAAAGTATTTGTAATGCTCGCCTGTCCTTCACCTAGTATAAGACCAAGTTGACTGCCCTTCGATACTTTTTCCGGCTTTGTGAGCTCAGACCTACTTTCTTCCCCACACATGCTTGTGGTTGATTCCAACCACTTACCAGCCATGTGGACCCTATTTTCCCTGGCCATGGATATGTCTTATAATATTGTATATATGTATGTATATATATTATATATAATATATTTGTATATTACAGCAAATGAAACAGTCATTCTATGTCTGTTCCTTTCTTTCTGACTCATATCACTCAGAACGGTATTCTCCAAGCTCATTCATTTATAGGCAAATTTCATGACTTTATTTTTCCTAACAACTGAGTAGTATTCCATTGTGTAGGTGTGCCATAGTTTCTTTGTACATCCGTCTGTTGTCAGGTACTCAGGCTGTTTCCAGATTCTGGCTATTGGGAATAGTGCTGCAATGAGTGTAGGAGTGTAGATGGTGTTTCTGTTGTGTGTTTTTGTATGCCCAGGCTATATTCCCAGTAGTGGTATTGCAGGTCAAATGGGAGCTCCATTTCTCAATTTTTGAGTAATATACCTATTCTTTTCCATATTGCTGAAGCAGTCACCATTCCATTCCCAACAACAATGCAACAATGGAAGAGAGTCCCTTTCTTCCCCCATACATGACAGCACTGGTAGTTCTTATTCTTTTGTGTGTGTGCCAGTAAAATTTATGAGCTACGGACATTCTCTCTCCTCCACCCCCTGCCCAGTTCTGTGGTTTCACATAGCTGTAAAACTATTGCAGGATTTTATGACTATTGCCCAAGAACAAGTTTTCTTCCCTAATAATCCTGTTAATATTATTTTTGGCCACTGAATTTGCTGCTGTAGTGAATGATAAATGTTTGGGTTGGACAGTGATTGCTCTGGTGTTAGAGAGGTGGAACAGACTTTAAAGACTATAGAAAGCTACTAACTATCTCACGGTGATTCAATATAATTTTAAAAAAATTTAAAAAAAAGAAGAAATTAGAAGCAAGAAAATTAAAAAATAAAAAGACTATAAGTATAAAGTTCATACTTTAGCTCAAATCTATCTAGTTGTCTGCCACATAGAATGGTCTCCACGTATATTGTGACTCTTAGGCCTAGATTCCTAGCCTAATAAGTGCTATAGCAAAAGATTGATGTTCTAAGGTGAAATACTTGTGCTCTCATGACTAATGCTCAGTTTCTGTCTGCTAAATAGTATAAACAGAATTTTCAGTAGTATTTTATTAAGCTCTTCAAGCTGTTAGGAAATTTCATAAGTGTGGACCAACAGACAGATGTATAGAGAGAGTACAAACACAAGGAAATTCTGGATCCATAGATCTTACCTGAAGGTATGGTGAATTTTAGGAAAAACTCAGCTCTGGTACAGATATAGCTGGAACTAGATATGTGGCTCAGAAATTGAATGACCTTCACACAGAAACAGACCCCATAGCACCTTCAATAGAGCCTTCAGAGGAAAGTAAATTACATTCACCATAACCAGCTGACATCAAGCTCACTTTTGATCTGTCAATCATCCCTTCCTGGTTTCCAAATAGTTACAGCACAAGCAGCTGTTTTCTGGGGTCTTTTTGGATGTCTCTAATATCTATCTACCTATCTATCTATATTGGTAAATGATGATGATGATGATAGATAGATAGATAGATAGATTAGATAGATAGATAGATAGATAGATAGATAGAAAGATGAAGGGACCGAGAGAGAGAGAAATAGAAAGATGCCTGTTGTCTCACTTTAGCTTGACTCCTTTTCTTCAAGTTTGGAAATGTGAGAAAGAAAATATTTTAATACACTCTGGAGACATTATTGAATATTTTTCTTATAGCTCTTCTATTTACCAGCAAAGTACAAATTCCCTCATTTAAACCCTTGCTTCTGAATCAACACTAACATCTCCTCTTCTTTACCATTCTAGGGACCTTCCAGATCAAGCCTATAAATTGGTGAAGCTAATAGAAACCCATGAAGTGAGTTCAGAGTCCCTGAATGCTCTTTAGAATCCAGGTCTTTAGGTGATTGACCTCAAAAGTGCTACTTCAGTCCCTTAGCCCCAGATCAAGATTTTCCTCCAAGAGGCATAACAATAGCTAGAGATGGTTATTTGTGATTAAATTGCTCTCTGAATTTTACCACAACGAGTCTCTTACAAAGAAATACATTGTGAGGGAAGGATGGAGCACAGAAATGTTTCAAGATTGATGGTCTTATTTCCTGGAGCTTCAGACTTTCCATTAGCTCTGACGTCCCAGAGTCCTATAATGAAGCCCTGGTGGATCAAACTAGTTTTTCCCTCCGAATCCTTCTAGCTTCCTGCTCACTGGACCTGAATATATGTGTAACCAGCACATTACAGGATCTCTAATTTCCACAAGTCTTGGAGTTTAAGTCATGAAAAGACTCTGGTTTGGGTGGTTTGGGAGGTAATTGAATCAGACTCCTCCAAGGGCTTTGATAACCCCCCTCAGCCTAGGGAGGGCTCTCTCTGTAGTCTCTCTAGCTGCATGCAGACTCAGAGGACTCTGGCTAACAGTGACTCCGGGAAATTGCTTCTGAAACAGATCTTTTTTTTTAGGTTCCAGGGGTAGTTTTATTATTTACTTCCTCAGGACACATTTTTTATTTTTTAAAAATTTGTTTTAGGACCAGGAGAGATAGAATAATGGGTAAGAAAATGGCCTTGCATGCGGAAACTCTAATTAGATTCATGGCATAAAATATGGTCCTGTCTGCCAATTTTGACTCCTGTGTGCAGAGTGAGGAGTAAACCCTCAGCACAGAACTGTTAATCCACAATCCTTGCAAGCAAAAGAGCACTGTATCACTGTAGAACTGTCATCCTGTTGTTCATCAATTTGCTTGAGCAGGCACCAGTTACATGTCCATTGTGAGACTTGTTGTTCCTGTTTTTGGCAAATGAATACGCTAAGGATAGCTTGCCAGGCTCAGCCATGAGGGCTAGATACTCTCGGTAACTTGCTGAACTCTTTGAGAGGGGCAGAGGACTCTAACCTGGGTCAATCTTGTGCAAGGCAAAGACCCTAACCACTGTGTTATTGTTCTGGCCAAGCAAAAAATAGTTTAAAAATTTATTTAAGTAATATGTTTACTATAAATTTATACTACAATTTTATTGCATTGATATACAAAGTTGCAGGTCCCAGTTTTCATTGAAAAGTTCAAAGTGAATAATAAATTCTTGTTCACAGTGAGCAGATGCAGTCACTCAAACTCACACATGAACACACACACACACACACACACTCACACACTCCTATCATGTTTCTCCTTGTTCCAGACACTAGGATGGCAGAATTTTCATGAAGTTCTTGCCTCCAGGCTGGCACAAGGCAGAATTGCTTTGGGGGGACTGGTTGTCCGGTATGTGAAACTCCACGCTCTAAGTCTAAATTCAGATTTCTGTCCTTCAGGAGATCAACTTTAAAAATGACTGGAAAATGATCACAATCTTCATTGGGATCAATGATTTGTGTGATTACTGTGCTAACCAGGTAGGACCATGAACAAACTTAGTGAGTGACTAATGAAAGGTGTATCTGACCTTTGTCATTATCAAGAAGGTTAGTGGACTCCAATATGGTATTCTCAATCAGGCAAGGATGGTATGAACTCATTCCAGTATATCAGATATTTCTGCCTTCAGTTCTACTGAGGAAGTGGCTCCATGTCCACACAAATACTATTCTTGGTTGTCAGTGGGCATATAATTCACATCCCTAATTGTTTAGGATCCTAGCAAAACACACTAGGGGTTGTTTTCTTGAGAATAGTGACTAGGGAAAGGCAAAACCAATTTCATCAGTGAGGTTGAATACTGACAAAGGGGTCCTCGAGCTATAATTGGTTGCTCACATGACTTAACAATCTTTGCAAGTTGTCTAGGCTTCCTGTCTAGGAAGAATGTTTCTAAAGATGTTTATCAGAGGAAATATGTCCAGACTTGTAAACTGTGACAAATTGTGACATAGGACATGACATAACTTGTTCTAAATTGTGGGTAGCCTGCATCTTATTGGTCAGATAAAGACTAGAGATCTGTCCCAGAGAACAAAGAAAACAGGATCTTAGATATAATTTCTTACTTTCGGCTCTGAGACTCCACCAGGCACTTCAGAACGTCTCTCCCACAAGGTTTGCTCCTCTTCCTCCTGACCCTTCCCAGATCTTAATTACAGAAATGACCCAATGTCATGGGGATTAAATGCTAATCTTTCACTTAGTATTTGGGAATACAACTGAAGTTAACACAGAAAGCCTTTTTTGAGGTTGTCAGTTACATGAGATCATTTTCATGTGTATGGAACGTAGAAGCAACCCCAGGATGAACTCAGGTCACGTTTTAGGAAACGGCCAAACTTTGACGATGGTCACAGGAGAAGTCTCAGACCTGAATCACTATGGGTAGTGGTTAGGGGGATGGAGAAAGAATAAGGGTTCCAAAAGTGTGGGCAGCATGTGCCAAAACCAATAGAAACACAAGTATGGTCACTGGGGCTCAAGTGTATTCATGATGACTGAAATCAGTGACAGATGGAAATGAAAAAATGTAGCCCTCAAGTCTCACTGGCTCTGCATTTAGATATGGGACCACAAGGATCAGGGGTGTCTACTAGGGCTCAGGTTTGACTCTATAAAACACATTCTTGTATTTCTCAACAGAAAGAAAGTATTTTGGAATTCGCTCACTGTCTCCAATTTTAGTATATTTTTTGCCAAAGTGAGCACTACTGACTGATTCCAAAATCCCTCCAAAACTTTACAAAGTCCCTGGATGCTAAGCCTCTCCTCTTTTGAACAAGTTTTCCTCATCTCAAAGGGAACTAGGTAGTTTAGGAAAACCTTTTCTTCCTTCACAGGATCCACATATGACTGCAGATTTTTTCCGGCATATCAATGAGACCTTGAAGATAATTTTCAATAAGGTAGGAAAGAGTAAAGATGTTTCTAAACTCCATATATTCCTGAAACCTGTTTTCTTGTTGTAGGTTGCATTACTGGGGGACCCTGGGCAGGCAGGGTTCAGTAAGAGGCAAGCAGTGTCTGAATTCCACTGTTACTACCATTAGGGTTGATTGGTGGGAGGCCACGTTAGTGCCTTGTGGCCCCAAATTAGAGTTATAAGGGGCTGGAATAATTCTGAGTCAGATTATATTGCTGGGTGGGGAGTCTCTGGATGGCCAGTCTCTGTGTGGCCAGTCTCTGGAGTTGGTTCATCTGATGTGCTGCCAGAGATTCACAGGCATGGAGACTCTGGGTAAGGTAATTCCCTTTTTCTCAACTTCTCCACTGTCAAGAGGTAAGGTAATAGAATGGGAGCTGGGCTGTGAATCAACTGAGGTTCCTTCCAGTTTTCATCAGTGCCCCCTTCTACCACTGTGGGAAGTAAGAAAGTTTCCCTCTGTTCCCACAGGTTCCGAGGGTTTTCATCAACCTGGTGGAAGTAATGGATGTGATTACATTTTTTAACAATCGAGGAGGGAGATGTGGTAAAAGGCCTCTGTAAGTAGATACATGATGTGAATCATGAACCCAGTTGAGAAAAGACAAGACCAAAGTAGGAAGTTTAGACAGATAGATGACTTCAGATATCAGTCAGGGTTTGTACATCCCTTGCAAATGTGTCAGCCTTATTTATGAGTAAAAGTCACTTCATATCTCTGCGCTCAGTGTGGTCACAGTAAATTCAGCGCCAGAGCAAATTCTACTGAAAATAAAAACTTTTTCAGGGTACGTGTTTACAAATACCCTTCAACGGGTAGGGTGTTTTTCCATTCAACAGTACCTGGGACCAGATTCTGGTTGCTTCATTTGGGATCTGTGAACTCTTGCATCCAGCACAAAGTCTCTGTTAGCTTCTTATCCCTTACATTGGGGTAAATTAGGGGTGTACATTTACCAAGGCAGCATCTCTCCTAATAATAGTTTTTCACTGTGGGGCTGAAGACCAGGAGTCAGAAGTACATTTCCAAAATGCAGAATAAAAACGTGTTTGAAGGCTGGAACCCTTTCAGGTTGAGGGAGTCTCCTGTAGAAATCTTCCAACTTCTAAATCAAAATGTTCTCTTCAGTTCTCTTCTCATCAGGGAGGGCCACCATAATTGTCTTTCCCATTATTATCCCTTCCTGAAAGGAGCCCTAGCATCAGCTGTCAACAGTTCCACCACTGACAAGTATCCATTTAATCCTCTATCTCTGACTTATGTTTCTGTGGCCTGTCTCCAGAACTCAGCAAGTCTGGTTATAGAAATTCATGTGAGTATTTATTCATTGGGATTGCGTCCAGAGAAAATCTGCAGAAATTTCTCTGATCATTTCACAGGAAATGTCCTTGCTTTGAAACCAGGAGTGAGGCGTTACAGAAAAATATTCAGGAAACAAATAGCTACCTTCAGGTAATTCCTGCTGCCGAGTCTGAGAGACACAACATATCCCCTTCTTACATCCTTTAAAAGGTTTACAAATTCTATGTAGTGCTGGGGTTAACTGCAGCTGCACAGCTCTCTAAACGAAGGTGCAGTCACTGAAATATTTCCCCCAGGAAATCAAATACCAGGTCTGAGAGGATCGGGTCCAAATGACATTGCAGTGGGGATACTGGGAGAAACCCCATCTGTCAGTTCAGGGGGTGAACAGGTAAGCACCCTTGAAACAGAGGAAGGAGTGATGGTGTCCACTGCCCTGAAGGTCTTCCTTCTTTAGAAGAGCATGAGGTTCCCTTCTGCTCTTTTAAGCTCCACCCGAACTTTTCTCAACTCTTACCTGCTTCCTTAAGAGCCTTCACTTCTTATCCCTCTATAAGGGATAAGCTCATGTACATATTCTTAATCTTTAATCATGTTCTCCAAACTCAACTCCCTACCAATATCTCCTCTCACACTTTCTCCTCTGTATAGGACAATTATCTGAAATTTCCATTTTGATTCTCTTAGTTTCGGATCTTTTACTGTCCCATGGGAATCGTCCACTACTTGAGGATAAGCACATTCAATGTATTTATTTTACAGTCCCTACCCTGGCACAATAAATATAATGACCATGTCTATGCAACCCCAAGCCATGGGAACCTGAGCTGCTGGTGAGAAAATGATTCTCCATGTAAACAAGATTTTATTTGTTTACTATTCTAAATTATCTCTTTGCTAAGTGAGAAGAAATGCTTCTCAGAAATGTAAGCACATAACTGGGTGCTTTTGGGTCTGTTTACCCATGGAGATACCACAAGAATTCTTTCATCTAAAAGGGGTTGGTATGCCACAGTCCATGCCAGGAATCAGGACCAGAGATTGTCCATACACCCTTGCAAAGAATTCCTCTCTTCCCCTTGCAGAAAATGCTCTCCGAATATACCTATAGTGATGCATTTGACGCACGTGAGGACTTTGTGGTGGTCACGCAGCCTTTCCTCCGAAGATCTGATTTGCCACGGAACACAGTATGTTGCAGGTGGTTCTGGGAGGACCTCTGTAGACACCGTTAGTGGCCATGTGATGGTGGGAACATGGTTTGAAAAGAGTCTCTCAAGGGTTTGCACTTTTGCTCTTCTATTTTCTTTCCTATTTTGATTGTTGGTGGAGCTTTGATAGCCTGTTATTGCAGGTAGCTTATGTGAAATGACATGCAGAAAGGAAGCAGCATAGAGAGTGAAGTTTACTGCTTTCTTCTTGACCTAACTTGGTCACTCAGGGAAGTGCCTGGGTGGGTCAGGGCTGATCAAGTCTGCCAGGAACACCTGTGAGGAATGGAAGGTGCATTTCAGCAGTTCTATTTAGCAATTATCACATTGCACAGAATCTAATTTAATCTACATCCGGTGATAATTAATTTCTTCAACCCACAGTCTCAGGGATCTTATAGAATCCAGGGTGGAAGGAGGAATTGCTCTTTGCAGAGAAGGAAAATCAGTCTTAATCATTGCATAATTCTCTATAGGTCTATCTCATTTCCTCTCAGAAAAGAATTTAGAAGGTATAGTATAGTGAGGTCAAAACAGCTTTATTTAGAGATTATAAGAAGGAAAATATAGTTTGCCAAGACAATGGGGCCTTCTCCAAGGGAAAGCTAAGTAGATTACATAAAGTTAAAAAAGCAATGACAGATGGTCATTGAGTTGAGAGATGAGTGTGGAGGTTAATCCTCTCCATTTGCACAGTTGTATAGCTTTTTTCCCAAACTTCTCTCGATTCCTTACATGGGGTTTTCTATATAAATGAGTGAAGTCTTTTGTAAGTTTATTTTCAAGAGGAAGAGCTTAAAGGTTTTGTTGGTTCAGCTTCTGGTTATTGGTTTCCTGCTTGAGCTTTTCCTCTCTGGACGAATTTCTAACCTCTGAGCTGGTGCTACTACGAGTTAGAATCTTATCTATTTCCATTTTTAAGTCCGTAAGTTGCGTCCAAAATACATGTTTTGGAGCTCCTTTAGGACTAGTGTTAGAGTAATATCTCCAAAGTAATATATGGTATTATTACTTTTCTAAGCTCATTGCTGCACCTACCCCTGCCTCTATCTAAGTGCATACTTCACTGGGAAAGATGTGGAGTAAATCGGCATTTCCCATCCTCCTGAGGCAGGGTTCTGGTGTTTACCGTGTAAGGTATAATAGACTAGATAACAATATTTGGTGGCCAGGATGCTAAAGATTGCTTGGGGATGTATGTTCTAGGGGCTTGGGGGGCCTGACCATTCCATTCTGCTTCTAAATATTCCAAATTGGCAAGTTTCCCCATCAATGGAACCAGTTCATTCACATCGGGCCTCAGAAAAGTATGAAAGTGGAAACACAAAGGGTATCTGCAATATGGCAGTGATGGGACCTTCTGCTCATGAAGGTTGTCACCATCCCTTTGCTTGCAGGATGGGGAGAGTGACTCTATGTACTTCTCTGACGATTGTCTGACCTTCTCAGCACTTATGCAAAACGAGATGTCCATTGGACTCTGGAACAACATGGTGAGTGCCCCAGTGCCAGGGGAGCTGCCCACAGATGTCCATGCTATTTTCCATTAGGACCCACATGTTAGGTTGACAGAACTCCTTTCTGCCAGAAGCTGAAATTGCCAAATACCTTACCTACCCTCCTGGGGAGAACCACAGCCACCCTGACAGTGCTTGGGTGCCTCCAGAGCAGCACGTGGTAATGCTATGGCATCTCCATAGCTACAATCTACACTGAGAGCATGTGCTCCCGAGTACCAAACCTCAATTGAACCTCTCATACTGTCCATTGATAATTTCTCTGGAGATTTTTTTTTTTTTTTTTTTGCTTTTTGGGTCACACCTGGCGATGCACAGGGGTTACTCCTGGATCTGCACTCAGGAATTACCCCTGGCTGTGCTCAGGGGACCATATGGGATGCTGGGATTTGAACCCGGGTCGGCCGCGTGCAAGGCAAACGCCCTACCCGCTGTGCTATCTCTCCAGCCCCTGGAGATTTTTCTAAGCCAGTTAGAAACACCACAGTATCAGATGTTACTTGTATTTTCTGATACTTGTTCCTTTTCTATTGCCAGTTTTATCTTCTGTTGACACCCCTCCCCGAAACATGTGAGTTTCCTCAGGCCCCAGTGATGCTAGCTTCCTATTTGGCCCTCTCTCTTCAGACTTATAGCATATAATGTAGCAGTTCTCAGCCTTAGCTAAACATTAGAGTTATATAAGATTTGAAGTACAATTGGTGCCAACAAGCTCTTTGGAAAAACTGTTGATATATGTAAAACCTGACCATCCATGTTTTCCTTCTGGCATTACTTTTTCCTCCTAGGTATATTCACATTAAGGAGATATCTGTTCTCACAAACATATGTGTATATTGGGCTAGAGCAATAGTACAGTGGGTAGGGCATTTGCCTTGCACGCGGCTGACCTGGGTTCGATTCCCAGCATCTCATATGATTCCCTTAGCACCACTAGGGGTAATTCCTGAGAGAAGAGCCAGGAGTAATCCCTGAGAATCACCTGGTGTGACCCTCCAAAAAAGAAAAAAAATATGTGTATAATGATTGTCTTGGCCATATCCTTTATATTCCTCATATAAATCAACCAAAATGTTCCCCAATAGCAGGATGTTTTCTGTATACCTTCCTCTGATGAAATGTGTATGGAGATACAAAGAAATCCTAACAACATGCATTTATAAATTTCAAAAATGATGCAAATTAGGAATTAGAGCAATAGTACTCTGAGTAAGGCACTTATATGCATTGGTCAACCAATGTTCCATCTCCAGCACCACATATAGAGCCACAAGCATTGCCGGGTCTGATCCCTGCGGACAGACCCAGGCTTAAGCCCTGAGCACAACTGGATATGGCCCAAAGGATAAGGGAAAATAAAGAACAAAGAAAATAATTTTCCTTTGTGGTGAGTCATACTGAAATCAGGTCTCACGAGACTTCAAAGTCAGGGACTCTTCTGGACGTATTTCCTGATGCTAGTTAGGTGCCTTTTAGTTCCCTTTATCACAAATTCCCACCAGATCCTTTTGATCAGAAGTTGTGGTTCTATGTGTGTTAGCTTCCATTTCAAATAAAGTGCAGCACCAGTGTTTGATTGCCAGGAGTCATGGCATGGGGTGTAAGCCATGTTTCTCGCATGTGGCCACAGTTTCTGCAATCCAAATTTCAGTTCCCAGCACTGTATGGGCCCCTGAGAACAACTTGGGGTGACTCATGTGTAGAACCAGGAATTCTACCTGAGAAATGCAGACTGTGGCCCAAACAGCCCCAGCTCTCCTGACCCAAGAAAATTGTCTAAAATCAATCTCAGTGCCTGGGCCTCATCTCCACAGAACTGATTTCAGTGAACTTCATGGGTGGCATATATGAGGTGGGGAGGAAGAGACAGTCATTTTCTCCCGATCCGCCTCTGCTACCCTGGATTCTTATGTCACCTCACAGAAAAGAATTTCATAGTAGACAATAGTGAAGCAAAACAGATTTTATTTGGACACTTCTTGAAAGGAAAGGAGGAAGAGACAATGAGAGAGAGACTGAGAGAATAAAGTGCTTAAGAGCGAATGCGGCTTCTCCAAAGGCAGAGAGAGACACACACACATCCCAGCATTAGATATGAAAGTACACACCTTGAGACGAGATGTGGATGCCCTATGTGCTCGGTGCCCTGCAGACTCTCACTTGTTTTTTTTTTTTTTTGATGTGCTGATACTCTACTGCAGACTCAGATTTTGTAGGACACATGAACTAACAAGATGCTGAAACTTGGATAATTTTCTTCATGGGTTTTTACTGTTATCTAGACTGGCAGACTTCATCTTTTAGAGAGATTGAAAGGTTTGTGAATTCTGTTAGCTCTTTTGGGCCCTAGCAGGCAAGGCACTGTAGTAACAATTAGTCCAGGAAAACCCTTTTCCCCTTTCTTTACAATGACCAAGTTGAGAACATTCAGCTTGGCATCCACAATGCAACAACAAACAGATGTGTGCTTTCTTTCACTGGCCCTCCATGATCCCTAACAGGAATGCTCTTTACTCAACAACGGTTGGACTAGACCTTGTGCTAATAACCCCTGCATTATAGTGAAGCCTTGCTTATTGCTCCTGCCACTGATCTGAACCACATAAACCTTCCATTCCCCCCCTCCTCCAAACAGCAACTTTGGTTGACATCTGCTTCTTATGAAAGGTCCAAAGTTTGTCTTCATTGTGCATCTCAGTGGTTTTCTGGCAACCTGTAGCTGAGTAAGAGATTTTTATCTTCATATTCAAAGTTCAATATCACCTAGCCATCACAAAGTATAGGCTGACTCCCTACATCTTTCAAGAAAATTCCTTACAATTATAATGTTCTTACTTCAAATGAATTTTTTAAAAAAGAGAGAGAGTGAAATACAGGCTACTTTATATTACTGTGGATTTTCTCTTCCTAATCCATGTCTTGTACATCCCTTTCTACATTTCTCTACATAATCATCAATATTATACGCTGCCCCTCTGCCTCCCACCTTGGCACTCATATAGGTGAAACTCCTCCAGGAAACCTGATCTGAATGCCCAGGGAAGTCTTCAGAGAGGTCGCTCTGACCCCACTGCTTCATCTTGCTTCTGCAAGAGATGGATTGAGGAAAGCAAGGGCATAACACAAAAGATCACTTGGATAGCTTCCAGGGATGAGTTAGTATTAGATCCTCTCTGTTTCAGACTGACTCATTAATGAGATCAATGAGTAAGCAAGGGAATTTTATCAGTGTGGCATCCCAGCCCTAGGGAATCAGAAAAGGATTCAGTTATGAGAAATTCATTAACAAATATTCGCTATAGGTGAATGGTGGTCCTTGAAACTGAATGAAACCTTGGGTTGGTTAGGATTGAGAAAAAGAGCAGATTCAAATTCTTTCACTTTTTAAAAAAAAAAAAATCCGTTCTTTTACAGAGCTTACAGCCAAATCAAGGAATTGGAGAATAAATATCCTAATATGGCACATAATTTGTTTAGAGTTAAAAAAGAGAAGGGGAGAAATTCAAGCAAGAAAAGGAATTCTTAAGGACCTATTTTGGAAGAGGGTTGTTTTCCTTTCATTCTTGACCAGGGTAAGCTTCACTTAGAAGAGAAAGAGCAGAAGGTGCCCTGATTGTATAGAAAGCAGACAGCACTTTCTCAGATAGGGTGGTGTGAAAGGAAATGCAATTACCCAAGGGCAAATGTTAAGATACAGGGCTAGAGAGGGGTCACAGGATCATTCATATTGACTTTTAGTCACCTGAAGTATACTTGCTTAAATCTGGGCAGGGATGACTTGGCATTCATCTTTGCACCTGCAGCATGTAATACAGATAAACCATGAATGTTTTTGAGCTGAGCTCTTAAATATCTCAGTATCTGGAATAGGACTCAGATCCATTGACCATAGACTCCTGGACAAACCTTTTGTCCTCAATGAGGGGGTTCCTTTTTCAAAAGAATATAATTATATCTCTGATGGTTTTTCATGACTGCCTTCCTGATATTTGAGGGGAAAGATTATTGTTTAGCACTCTGAGCATCAAGCACACCAAGATGGAAAGAGTAGGCAACAAGGTGGATTGGATAATAACTTAACTTGGATGAAATATTCTTGACTGGAAACCTATTTTATTCTATATATTAGATATTTCATTCATTATTTTCTTTTTAGGATTTCTTTAGAACAATCTGCTACAATTTTTATGGGAACCGGCATATATTTTATTTTTTAGGTTTTTCTCTTGCTGCACTCAGGATCTCTATCTTTGGCTCTTGCCAGTTAAATTACCACGTGTTTTGATGTTCTACTGCTTGGGACTATTGTGATTGATACTTCTTTGAGCTTCCTCAGTTTTAAAGTCTAATTTGATCTTTAAATTGGGACTCTTTTTATTAGAACTGTTCTCACCAAAATATCTCTCCTCCCATATTTTTTCTTAATTTATGGGCCTCCTATAATTTGGATATAACTTCTCGAAAGCTGTCCCATAGCTCCTTGAAATTTTTTTCTTTTTCCTTATGCTTATTTTTTCTTTTGCTATTCTTAGATGATTTCTTATATACATTATTCTGCTTTTGTTATTCTGCTCCTTAGTCGGAACCTGTCCACATTACCAACAACAGTGGAAAACGGTGACTTTTTTTTGCCTATCCACGTAAGTCTGGCTGTTTTGTTCTTTTTTTAATGTGTTTCAATCTCACTGTTGTGGGATGATATATTCTTATTTTTATTTTCATGACCTTAATTATAAGTGATATACAGCACATTTTTCAACATACCTGTTGACTGCTGTTTTTTTTTAAACAGGTGTCTGTTAATCTCTTTTTTCTTTCTCCCTCATCAGTCCCTTATGCTTTATTTATTTATTATTTATTTATTTATTTATTTTTGTTTCTGATATATATTCAGCACTTACTCATGGCTCTTCACTCAAGAAGTACTTCTTGCAGGGCTTGTGCGACTGTATGGGGTGCTAGAGATAAAATCTGAGTGCTGTACTAACTCTAACCCCCTTTTTCCAATTTTTAAATTGGATTGCTTGTTTTTATTTTGTTGCTAATTTTTGCAATTGCTTTATATACCTTGAATATCAGTTCTTTCTCATATGAATGGGTGAGCATATGTTTTTCTCCCAGTCTGGTCTGTGTTTTTTTTTCTTTTTGTAACCATTTATTTTGAAATGAAGAATCTTCTTACTTTGAGTACCTATTTGTTTTAACTGAAATCTATGCTGTTTGATATATGCATTGCCACACAGCCCCACTTTCCATCCCTTTTTGCAGTTGTTTTCTTCTAAGATGGTGTTCTAGCCTTTTACTTTGAACCTGAATTGACCGTGAGTATGTAGATGTATCTTTTATAGGTAGAAGAAAGTTGGGGTTTAGTTGCCTGATCCACACTGCCAGTCTATGTCTCTAGGTTGGTGAGTTAAGGCCATTAATGTTGATGAGATTATTGAGATCGTGGGATTTATTACCATCATTTTGTGCTGCCATCGTTTGCACATTGTGAACTGTCTCTGATCTGCTCATTTTGATTCTGGTGAGTTTACGGCATCACTTTCTCTGTCATCCTAACCTTGCCACATACAAATCCAAGGAAAAAAGTATTTTAAAAATTTTTATTAAAGCACCATTACCTACAAAATTATTTATAATGGAGTTTTAGACATATGATATTGCAACACTGATACCCCCACCAGTGTAAACTAACCTCCACTGATGTTCCCAGGTCCCTTTACATCTCTGACTTCCTCCCTTCCAGCCTACCCTCTTGGTAAGCATATAGACTTATTGCCATTTTTGATATTAATTAAAGAGAGGGGAAATTTTAAGAGTGGTGTATCCAGCAAGTTAGATAATGAGTGTGTTTCCAGGGAGTAGACTTTGATAAGTGTGACAGAAATGTTGAAGAAGATAGAGGAAGAAAATAAAAGCATAGTATCTGGTAATGGGGTGACTATTATTAATCTTGATCAAAACTTAGGTCAAATAATAGAGACTAAAGATGGATTAGATTAATAGAGGAGACACAAATTACAGCCAGGCTTTGCTCGTTGTAAATCTCAACAGCTCTTACTGGAATTGTCAGAAGTGCCTGGAAAAGATACGGCATGAAGTAGAGGATACATAATTTATAAGGGATAACAGGACTGTTCCTGAGGACATGGTAACAGAAATGAGAGACTGATGGGCTCTCCGTCCACGTCGGTTGATTCCTTGACTCACAGAATAACAGTGTAACCAAACAGCCTGTTCTGTAATTTGTCTATGTTTTCCACCAAATGTCTGACAATGATAGGTTTGGCATTTCTTCTAAAGTATCACTGGAAGTATCTGGAAGGTTTGAACCAAATTGTATTAACCCAATGCCTTAATTTCTTCCTATTCTTGATTTCCAAGCAACTCATTATTTAACAGAAAGTATTAGGTGGCATGCCTGATTGCTTGAGTCAGTTAATTTTCTTGCCTTGCTCCATACTGCTTATGTTTTGCAGGTCTCAGACTAAACATGATGTGCTTATTTCATTCTGTTCTCTCTCATAGAATAGACTTTGCTTTCCACTATCACCAAGGGACAGATGAAAAATTCTTTGCAACAAGAAAAAAGCAAGATTGTGGTTCCAGAGCTGTTATTAGCTGGCAGACAACTTTCCCTGCCCTCCTGGGCAGAAATTGGGGTTTAGGAGCTGATAGGTCAAGCTATGTAAGGTAGACGATTACAGGAAAGATAGAACCTCAGCATTCAGAGAAAATTCTGCAAATTGGCATGTGGTCAATCTCCTAATCTTCTCTATCTACAAGTCTATATGCTGGGGGAAGGGAGTGGGCAGCTTCTGGGTCATTATTAGAGTTTTTCAGGTGCTCTTGTAATCCTAATTGCTCTCTCAGAATCTTTCAAGAAAACTCCCAGCATCATTGAGCCCGAAGAGCACAACATATCCAGGCAGAACACTCTACAATCACACTTGAACTTGCAGCCCTGTATCACTGGGAAAGCTCCCAGGCCATCTGAGTACAAAATGGGCGCCACAAGTTCAATACTAAGAAAAATATTAAAAACTTTACAAGAAATCTCCGATTTCACAAGGTTGGCAATCCAAGTGTCATAAACATGCTATGGTAATAATTAAAGTTTTCAGAGTTTTTCTGAAATAGACTATCCCAAGCATTCTAAGGATCTGTTACATATAATTATCACCTCTGTATAACATTGAAAAAATTCTGTGGCTGTGACACTGAAAAAATTAGAAAACACCGAGGAAAGCAGTGCATGGAACTTGAAGGTTCTACACTTCTACACATTCTGACTAGTCAAAATCTCTTAGTAATCAGGCTCTTCCTGGAAGAGTCCAATGCACACACTTGGGATCTTACCTGGTTCCCATCCATTGCTGACCTGTCACTTTGTGAGATAGAAATTTGGTTCAGTTCTAGTCCAGACTGCTGGTCTAAGTCCTCATCCTGAACTTTGCTGGTTACACCCCTTCTTTGCCAAATCATGGAATGATGTAAGCCTGCCTGTGGGTAGGTTCCATTTCCAGCATTGAAGAGAACTCATCTATACTCTCTGTCTCTCTCGCTCTCTCTCTCCAGTTGGAACCTGTAGATTGGAAGTCCACCAGCTATGACTTCACATTCGATCGAAATAAAGTCAAGTGTCCCGCTTTTGTGAGTAATGTTTGTATGTCTTGCCTGGAATGGTCAGACATAATCCTTGGGTCTAAAAATGGGTATTTACCTTCCCCCAACAGCACAGACATCTACTGATGCACCCCCCTCCCACCCAGAAGACTTAACATTCATTTCTTTTCAGTCACCTCTTTCAGCTTCCCCTCCTCATTTCCCTGCAATTTCTCAGCTCCTCAGGGTTGGGAACCATGTAAGGGATGAAGAAAATACAAGTCCACAGGGAGGTGAGGAGAAACCCTCAGGCAGGCAGTGAACTAACACTGGCCAATACCAGGCACCAGCACCCTGAGTGTTCCCAGACATCCGCTGCCCTGCAGCTCCTGAGTGGAGCTGTCCCAGGCCAAACAGTCTACTAGGTAGCTGGAAGAGCAAAGTAAAATAAGACAGACTCCATTTGGGGTTCTGGTACCTCCTACCCTCCAACCACCATCTGTTACGGGCCTTATCTGCTATTTCTTGGTCCATGCACAAAACAATTAGGTAGTATCCCCACCTATTTCTCTCTGACCTTCTAGCCATCCCATTGCTGCCATTACCTGATATGGTTTTCCTGATCTTGCCTGGCTGCTTGAAACTCTCCCTTGGTCTCTGGCCCCTACTGCCTGTTGGAGAGTACAGAGGGAGGCACACATTTCTCTACCATGATACAGATTCTGTGGTCCTATAACTGGATCTACTTCCCATGAGTAGATGGTCACTGTTTGGGACTCTGCTTCTCCCTTCCTCTTGTTCTCTAGGCCCATTCTCTGTCTCTGGCCTCGGCATATGGATTTTTCTGTCAGCCTCCCAAGCCTAGTGTGTCTTAGTAGCCATTCCCATCATAGAGCCTTCTTGAACTCCCTTCCGCAGCCTTGACTCAGTCTTTCCCTCTGTGAGGTGATAATATCTGAATATGATTTCTCTGAAAATGAAAGTAGAATCATGCCCTTTAATCTCCTACCCTTGGGCTCCACCCAGCAGGAAAACCCACTGTTTCCAGAAAAAGGAAAGCTGAGAGGTGGGGAAGGGAAGAAGAAATTATCTATATTGTCCTCTGTGTCCTTTCCCCAGTACTTTTTGGCTTAAGTTATGTAATCTATATCCCAGCTCTGTTCCCTGGGTACCCCTGTGATGGGTGGGAAGAGAGTATTGGTATTGTGAGCTGGGTAAATCTATGCACATATCTAGAATAATGTATCATTTTTGTTTGGGGGACTGAAACTGTCATAAGTGGGGAGATGAATGGTTTCTAGTGGCCTTAACCACTGATCTTTCTACATATACAGATGCAACCCTACTTCTCCACCACAAAGAACAGTGGTAAAATATACAGAATCTGGATCCTGAGTGCATTTATCCTATTACTGATCATCATCATAATTATCACCATTATACTAGTGTTTTTTAGAAGGATTCGTGAGACACCTACACAGAAGCCGTAGAGGCAGCATGCAGGAAGGAAGAAGAGGCCTAAACGTGAGCATAAGAGGAAGACAGGCGCTTAGTTTTAATGACCTGGACACTACGACACCTAGGATTTTGTGAAAGTGCTCCTGCTCATCCCTGCCTCATTCCTCACCAGTTCTCTAACTCAGCCACCTTGACTAGCAAGAGAGCCTGTTTCCATAACCAGTGACAAGAGAAACCAAAGGGACAGTCACAATATATTGGGGCCTGGAGTCAATGCTTGTCAGCTGGCAAATTAAAATAAAATCCAATGTTTATTTTTATCTTGTGTGGTCCCGTTTTTGAAGCTTTCCTCTTTTGAAGCTTTCCTATATTGCTTTTCTCTTTCCTTTATGTCATATGCATGGTTTACTTAGAAATGTCCTTTTCGTATAGACACAGGAAGACAATTGATGTTATCCTATGTAACATGGGAGTTAAGGGACTCCAAAATAATATTTTCTTTTGAACATCAGTATTTACTTGAATTAAACCTCAGTTGCCCTTAGTTCCTAGCCCTCCAAGAGCAGTGTCTCGCAGAAGGACTGATGAACTGAGGGCAGGTTGTGAGCTACCCTTTCATCGAAATGTACCTGGCCAAGTGCCATATTACTTAACTCTAAGTTAAGAGCATGTTCATTGACAAACTGGGTCATGACCCCAAAGAGGTAACTGAATAAAGACCGTACTGGGGTTGGGAAGACTAACCTGGCCTGAGGACTGTGGCCTGGAATATACAATGGTATGTCCTCAGGAAGAACCAAATGTTAAGCTTGCCATCTCTTACTGTGCTCATACAAAAAGACATTGCTAAACAAACCATACAAATGACAGGAAGGGAAGAGAAAAGCAGGATAGGATTATTAGTTGTGCCTCAGTTGCTCTCTTGTACGAGTGGCTCAATAAACCTTAAGCTCCCTGTGGGAGCAGCAAAGTACTACCCAACAGAGAAGAATGAAAATGACAGGAAAATGGTGAGAGTGGAGGTGGTGGGATTGCTGGACTATAAAGTGTCTGTTTTGATTTCCATGAAGACGAGACGCAGTCTAGATTCCCAACAACAGGGGTAAGGGTGACTTTTTTTTGGGCACATCTGTATCAGGACTGTTTATTTTTGTTCATTTTTTGTGTTAGCCAATGGAATGCGGTGATATATTCTAGTTTGCTTTTCACTTACATAATAAGTAACTTACAGGGATTTTTTTCCATGTAGCTGTGGACATCTGTAGTCAGATGTCTACTTTCGTGTAGAAGCTATTTGTTGTAATTTGAAATCTATGCTGTTTGACATATGCGTTGTTACCCAAAGCTTCCACCACCACCACCCCCTGCTTCCTTATCCCATTTGGTAGTTATTTTCCTATAAGATGGTTTTCCAGACTTTTTCTTTGTACCTATATTTACCCCCATTATTCAGATGTGTATCTCGTAGGGAGAAGAACATTGGGTTCAAATGTCTGATCCAAATGCCACTTTGTGTCACTTCTTTGGTGAGTTTAGCTATTGATTTTGATGAGATTATTGATATCTCAAGATTTATCATCATTTATACTGCAATGATTTGTACATTCTGTTACTATTATCTCTGTTCTACTCATTCTTTGTTCTGGTGAGTTTTTATTACTTTCATATTAATTTATCTGTCACGATAATCTTGCATACACTAATTAAAGGATTGAATTATTATTTTTAAAAATTTTATAAGCACAATGATTTACAAAGTTTTATAGTTGAGTTACAGCACCAATCGCCCCACTAGAGTCAATTCCCTCTGCCAATATTCCCGAATTCTCTCTCATATTTGCCCTCTTTCTCTCAACTTCACCTCTTGGCAGGCAAGTATACACTTACTTCCACTTTTGATATTAGTTGAAGATGAAAATAGAGGAGAAATTTTAAGAGTGATATTTTCAGTAAGTTAAGATAATTGAGTTTTTTGGAGGGAGTAGACTTTGACAAATGTGGCTGAAATTGGAAGAAAATGAAGACAGGAAATAAAATCATTGTATCTGGCAACGTGGCGAGTATTGCTGACCTTGATCAGAACTGGAGTCAAATGATGGAGACTAAAGCTGGGTTAGAATGACTGATAGAGGAGATTGCAAATTTCAGCCAGGACTACTAACGGCTCTTACTGGAGTTGTCAGAAGTGATTACCAAGTACCTTGAGAGAATACTGAGTGAAGGAAAGGGCAAATAATTGACAAGAGTTAATAGGTAGGCTGTCCCTGAGGTCAAGGTGATAATGAAATGATAGATTGATAGGCTATCCATCTAAATCATTTGATTTTTGCACTCATGGAAAAACACTGTAATCTAATAGCCTCTCCTGTAACTCATCTATTTTTGTTACTAGATGTCTAATGATGTTAAGTTTGCCAGTTTTTTTCAGATCTAAAGAAGTGTCGGTGAAACTATATTGAAGTTGTGAACCAACTTGTGTTTGTCCATGCCTTAGTTTCTTCCAACCCTTGGTTCTCAAACAACTTACTGCTGAACTGCAAGCACAGGGTAGAATGAGTGACCCTGATTTGAGTCAGTTCATTTGCTTCCCTTGCTCCATACAGTTTACTTTCTGCAGGTCCAGGGCTCAAGATGATGTGTTACTTCATTCCATTTTCTCTCCTAGTGTCACTAAGGGACATGAAAATTGTACTTCTCCAAGTAAAAAGAAAAATATGGGACAGGAGTGGTTATTAGCTGACAGGCAATCTTTCCCTGCCCTCCTGGGAAGAACCTGGGGATTAGGAGCTGAGAGGGTCAAGATATCCAGACAAGAAAAATACAGGATGGACAGAACAGTAGAACACATAGCATTCAGAGTGAATTTTGCAAATCATTGATATGAGGCCAACCTCCCAATCTTGGTCATCTGCCAGGGGTTCTCCTACATGTTTATATGCTGCGGACTGGGTTGGGAAGCAGCTTCTGGATAATTATTAGAGTGTTTCAGTTCTCTTTGAATTTTAATTGCTCTCTCATGAATATTTCAAACAACCCCCAGCATCATTGAGACTAAAGAGTGCCACATATCCAGACAGAACACTCTACCATCAAACTTGAACTTCCAGAACCTGTGTCACTGGGAAAGTCTACGAGACCCTCTAGCACAGATTGGGAGGCCCAAGTTAAAAGCAAAAATAATATGTAAAAGTGCTGAATCCCTCAGAGTCTACTTGAATTTTGGTAGGGGAGAGGGAGGACTGTCTGAAACAGTGACTTTACTCCAAAGCTCATTTTCTTTTATAGTATGTAGTGAACACTCCGTGGGAAAGCCAAGGGTTGCAAGTTGATTGAGCTACATTATATGTTATTCTGCTTTGCAGCTGTGTATGCAGACAGTCCCTTGAACTCTCTCAGGAGTGGGAATCTGGCTCCTGGCCCGGCCAAGGTGAATCAGGTGCAGCCTTCCCTTCAGCCTCCCCCTTCATAGGGTCAGCTGCCTGTCAGGGCATGGTGCTCCCACAAGCCTAGTTTTTCCAATGCTCATTCCTTTGTCAGGGAAAGCAAGCAGGGGTTACAAGGCCTGTGCCCAACATAGAAGTCTATGAGGAAGGTTCCATCTCGTGAGGTTGACAATCCAAGTGTCAAACATGTTATGGTAGTAAAGTTTTCAGAGTTTTTCTGAACTTGACTAGGCTACACTGTATCACTGTGTCACTGTCATCCTGTTGTTCATCGATTTATTTGAGCAGGCATCAGTACTGTCTCCATTTGTCCCAGCCCTGAGATTTTAGCAGCCTCTCCTTACTCGTTTTTGCCAAGGATTGGAAGCTTTTTTCAGGGTCAGGGGATGAGACCTGTTAGTGTTACTACATTTGGCATACTGAATATGCCACGGGGAGCTTGCTAGGCTCTTCCATGTAGGGGCCATACTCTTGGCAGCTTGCCCGGCTCTCTGAGAGGCATATATATATTTCCTTTTATGTCGCATGGCCCCTCATGCATGATGTTCGGCCCAAGCATGTGGAAGAAAAATTAAATTGTTCAAAATTTAAACCAGTGGTCATTCCAAGAAATTGTTCACTTGTATCACTTGTGGTCCCATTGATCTTTGTGCTCGCGCGGGCGCCAGTGACATCTCCATTTGTCCCTGTCTCGAGCCAGTGTAGCCCAATGATACCTGCTTGCTCCAGGAACAGGAAGAGCCTCAAATCTTCCATTCAGAATGTTGATGAAGAAATCTGACCATCTAGTTGGTGGACGGCCACAAGGTCTTCTTACGTCCCATGGAATTCAGTCGGTAACAGCTCTAGTCCAGTAGTCGTCTCTGAATTACATTACATGACCGGCACATCTGCTCTTTGATGCCTTGGCAAAAGAGACAGCATCGCTGATTTTTGACCATCGATGGAGGTCAGAACTCTTCCATCTCTCACTTGAGTGAGACATGATATTCCCAGAATAGCTCTTTTGATTCCTCTTTGAGATGCCCTAATAGCGTTCTCATCCTGTGTTTGCGTAGGGCTCAGGTCTCTGAGGCATATGTTAGTGCAGGAAGAACGGTGAATGTGCCCGGAGTCGGAGGTTCTTCATTCTCTTGACCACCTCTTTGACTCTCTTGAATGCATTCCACGCTGCTCTCTTCCTCCTGCACAGTTCTGGCACCAAGTTCATTTCAAAACATGAATACATGAACACTTAATTATTGGTAACATTTCTGTACCAAATGGAACATCACATTTTATAAAGGAACTAAAAATCAGTGCTGACAAGCTCTATTAATATCAAAACTATAGAGATTGATAGATACACATAGATAGATATTAATAGCTGGTTAAGTCCAGCTGGTTTTGCCCCTGAACCCAGATAACTAAGTTTTCCAATCTATGTCTTACTGTGTTTATTCAAATAGCTGAAAATAGTAATAAGAAGTAAACTTAATTGTCTAATGTGTATTTGTAGTAGGGAAAAGAGAAAAGCAATATAGATGCTTGTTGCTTCTGAGGGAATTTCTCAGTATAGCCCCTGGGAGACAAGAGTGTCTCATTGAATTAGTCCCCACAAAAGAATAGTCTTTGTTGTGTGAATATTCTTTCAGTAGGGGGCACTGAGATAAGAGAAGCCAGAGACATGAGATTTGCTGGAGAGGCTCCTTGCTCGCTCTGGCAGAGAAGTGCCCAAGAAGCATCTCATGGCCTCTTTTATTCACTATCCTCAGTACACAGCTCTAATGCACTCAGTTCAGACAGCATTAATGGGAAAAGGGGTTACTGGAAGATATCAGGACAGCAAAGCTACATTGTTCTTGTCACTTTTGCAAGTCCAATGGTCAAAGCCTCAGGAAAGGAATCCAAGGACAAGCAGTCTGGCAAAATGAGCGACAGCCCTTGCACCTAGAGTGATAAGGGGATATGGGAGAATATCTGCATTCCAAAGCTGAGCTGGGTGAGGGATCAGTGAGAGAGGGAAGATTGCTCTATGTAACACTAAAGGCTACAAGGCAGCCAAGGGAAGAGATGTTAACCCTTTCCAAACCAGTCCGGACACACGACTCATGGCTCGCCCATTTTCATGGGGCTCGTGCTCCTGCCCACTTGCTGGTCAGTCTCCATGGGCTCATCCTAACAGTCTGGTTAGGCAGCCCCCTTAAACTTTACTGTATATAAATTTCGGGGCGACACTTCTTCCACACTGGTTGGAAGTTTATTTCTAAAATAATTTCAAAAGGTAAAATAGACCTAGAGCCAGTACAGGTTTGCCAGGATGGACATCCATAACAGTCCTTCCCAGAAATGCCCCATCTAGGTCTAGATTTATCCTAGATTACTATTTTATAGGCCCAGTTCTAATTTAATCATAAAGTCTCTTACTGAAAATGTGACCGCAGGAAATGAATCCAAGTTGGGATCCTTCTGAACAGGAAAGTGAATGTGATTCACAGCACACCTGCTCTCAAAGGTTCTTCCTAGCTCCTTGACTGCTCTTCACTTGCCAGTGCTGGAGTGACATGGTGCCACTGCATCCTGTCTGTGGTGAGAGGAGAGGGTTGTAGACAGGGGTTTCAAACCCTCCTATTGGGAGGCACCTATAAGATCCTCAGTGTCTGGACAGATCACAGGATTTGCTTCTCCAAAGAGAACCACAGAGAAGTTTTGTGTTTTCTATCTGTTGAACAATAGCTCATTATTTATCTTTGTGAACCATAAGACTGATGATAACATTATCATCATTGGAGGCCTCACTCCAAACTTTAGCATAGAGTCTTATTTTTAGAGTAACTTTTACATATGGGGGCACATCATGTTGGTGTTTGAAATACCTGGGGAGATGGAACATAAACAGGTCCTGTTTATTCCCAGGAAATCCCTCTTAGAAGGTCACCCATGTGTCTATTTACTGAGTCACAGCACAGGCAGTATAGAGTCTCTCTGCTATAGGAAATCAAAACATCTTTATTAAAACACCCGTATTAAAGCTGTTGTAATTTATGTACTTTTCAAATCTTTTCTTTGGCAGATAGTATACTTGTAAATAATATAAGTATATAATATAATAGGACTGGAGTGATAGTGTTAGGGTCAGGCAGATATCTACCCAGGGGAGGCGCGGAGGAACCAGAGAGACAAATCTTTCTGCAAACTCACAGGGTTTATTCAAGCCAGCATGCTGTGACCCTACAGCTTGCCTGAGAAGCAGGTAGGGTCTGAGAGCCTCGAACTCAGAAAGCAAGCCGTTTTTGTACCGTTTTGGAAAAAAAAGGGGGGGGATCACATATTGGATGAAAGAGAATCATACATATTGGAACAAAGGGAATAACACATAGGTCACTTAATTGCCTAATCTCAACATTTGTTAACTGTTAACTGTTTCCCCTGCGCAAATGCGCAAATATTTGCTTACAGTTACTAGAGCAATTTGTTGGCCCATTTGGTGACCATTTGCTGCCAAGAGGTAGGTCGTGAAAACATCTTTCAAAGCAGCCAAGCAGTTAAAAAGGCAAATTCAGAGGTTATCAGAAGAGAGGTTTTAACACTTAAACTGCCCTCCTCTTCAATCCCCACTTCTTGTTGTGAATATCTCTAATCTTAGAGATTGTGAAGGGGGTCGTCTCCCATTGTCTGGACATGCCACTAGTCAATGTCATTCTGATTCCAAGAGGGGAGACAGCTTTTTTATTCCATCCTCCTTCAAAACAGTTGGTGTGTTCAGGATCACAGTTTGAAGACCTCTCCACCGAGGTTCTCTGGTGGCAGTTTTTATCACCTGATTCAAACCAGATATCTCAATGCATACGAATGAGGAGTTCACTCTGGCAGTGTGCTCTAAGCCCTCATGGAGCTGGGCCTTGATACCTGTAAAGGCTAGTAATAACTGGAAAAGAGAGAGATCATACATTCTGGCCTACACTTCCTTTTCAAGGCTAAATTGGAACAGTGGCAGTTGACCCCCCAAAAATTTTAAAAGGGAACAGAGTTCCTCCATTAATGGAGTTCACACTCACAGCAGGGCAGTTGGGATTTTCAAGGTGGGAGGGGCTTCCTTAATGTAGCTACCTACTTCGTATTCCCCTAGAGATTCCATCACCTTTAATCCTTAAATAGAAAATGGTCGAAGTTCTGTCTTCTGGAGCTGCTTCCTGCTGACACAGAGACGCTGAACCTACCCTGCACAAGGGGTGAAATCTCAGACTACCTTAGTTTTTAGTGAACACCAGGAAATGAATTTGTTGGGTTCCTCAAGTTATCTGAAAGAAAAGATCAGATCAATTAGGCTGAGGGATGGCACTTGGAAATGATTAGATCCTGGAGATGTGGAAGGTCCTTTCTGACCTAGTAAGAAAAAAATAGTTTGCTATCTTAGAAAACATAAGAGTTAAAGCAACAGAAACCAAAGCAATGTAATGCCATACCCATTTCTATCATAAAAGCAATGGAAAGGAATAACTGCTTCACCCATGGTTGATAGAAAATGACTTCTTACATCCAGATTTTTCTAGTAAGATAGAAACACTAAGCTACTTCTCAGATAGGAAAAGCTATCCATCCACTGAAACTATCAGTTGGAACCAGTAGATATTTATACCTTGAATATGAGCGTTTGATCATTTGTATGTCAAGCTGCCAATCCTATCCTTGATAATTTACTTGAAGTTACAAGTGTTAGGAAAGGAGACCTGTGATTCATTAACAAAACAGAAAGCACAGTTCTGAGTTCCTTCCCATGAAAGATGGCATTCACTAATGTTGGAAGCTTAGTGTAACCCTTTATCAATTCCTTTTGAAAACTTTGTTCCAATGCCTATTGTTCCTCTTTTGCAGAGTATCTTAGATGAGTATTCTCTGGATGGGGTATTAAAACCATGATGGAACGAGAATTAAGAGCTGTTAAAATTCTAGTACTCTCCAAATGACTGTGTTCATAGAACTAAAAGTGAATACTTAGATGTCGACTCTTGGCACTGTAGCCAATTGACAGGTTGGGGGAAAGCAATTAATTCTGTACTTTGAGCTGAGGTTCCCCCCACTAAAGCTCTGGCTCCCAATACCCTGGTCAGACTAGTGACAGCATGTTCAATATTGAGTCCCAAAGACTAGGCTGCTCACTTTACAGTCAGCAAAACACATTTTACCTGAATTACTCAAAAGGGATACCTTTTAGATCAAGATTAGAATATATTTACTAGATCACTCTGTAGAATTTGAATCTGATTCTTTAAAAAGCAAATTACAGAAACATGGTTTTCTCTCCAACTTCATTTTAAAATTTGCCCTGATGGCTTAACAAATCTGACTTGTTCTTTTGCATAAATACAGCAAGATTAGAGAACTCTCCATTTGGGGTACCCCAGTTATTTACTGAGAAGTTCTGGGGGTTGGCTAAAGACAGGAGGCACACCAATAACGTCATTAATCTTATGTAGCATGTCAGAGTTACCCAGGCCTGGCCAAAAGTGTCCCACAATGAACTGGATGGCCTCAAGTCTTCAGGTTGAACTGGAGGTGGCCTTGGGCCTCGTTTTCCGTAGAGGCATCCTGGCAGAAAGGAGTCCCTCCCCTCCCTTCTTCATGGCTAGGAGAGATCCTAGTTTCCAGGAATTTTCTTGATGCTGAGAGTAGGCCAGACTGTGTCAGTCACACAGATTTCCGGATTCCTCATTCTCCATAGCAATGTTGATTTCCATTCTTTCCTTGAGCCAGCCTGCCTCTAGGGTCACCCTGAGGTTTGTAGGGTATATGAAACAGTACCTGTTAAATACATGCTCCTGTCATTTAGACCCATCCCTTGACTGTTTCCCTGGAAGAGGGTGTTAGGGTCCCATAACTGATTTTCCTGTCTGCATGAGGGGTAGACCCTACTACAGAGAGGAAAGACTTTTATCTGGATTTATGCATACCAACATAGTGCCATGAAGCATCAAAAACATACTGGATGTACAAAAGAAGAGAAAAGCAAACATTTCACTTTACTCACAGTGAGATGCAACACACCCATTTGTTGTGGGTCCTAGTCAAAAAATGCTAAAATCTGTAGAGGAAAAAGTGTACAATTTAACATCATATTTAACACATTCAATCCCATGTTGAAAATCTTGACTTCCCATTAATAAAAGCACTGTATTGGGAGTCAAATGTACAGTTAAACGTGTCTAATTCATATAATCCCATTTGAAAAACCCTTGATTTTCCGCAACTTTTGAAGAATTCAATTATCTAAGACTTGTACTGTAACAAGAGTCCAGATACTTCCAATATCAAAGATACTTCCACTATCTTTCCCATAGATCCGTAAATCCCAGACTAAGTCCTCAGGCCAATTCAGCCTGTCCTTCCCCATAGGAGTCCAATGTTGTTGACTCTTCCTCAGATTTCCTTGTGACTTCCAGCTGAGATCTGTTTGAGGTTGATGTTTGGAGGGTTGTGGAGTCTCAAGTGGTTTGGGGTCTGTATCAGGAGGATGAAGTTTATTCCAGATGAAGCCATAGCAGGCCCAGAGTCCATTATTAGGTGTTATCTGTTAAAATATAAGCATAGAGTCTTCCTACTACAAGGAGGTTTCACACTATTTCTTTTCTGTGTGTTTGTCAGATTTCAATGCAACTATAAGAATCAATTGTTTTCCCAAGCCCTTTCTCATTTACAAAGTTGCAAGAACCAGATTCCTGGAAGAGTTAAGAAACTGGATTAGTAAGTCTTATCTGCTGGGCAAAAGTGTGATTAGAATTCACTGTTGAGGTTAGGGAGGGTCTGCATATCCAGTCTGAATTAAGCAGAGCTTGCTGAGCTGGGAATGCAGGGGGATGGGTAGATCCAGGGAAAATCTTTAAAAAATTCTCAAGCTGACATCTGAGATTAACCCCTCATAACCCTGAGCTAAGTAGCTTTAAAATTTTTTGTTACCAGAAGTCTCAGAGATCAAATAAAACACAGGTACAAAAAGTTTTTCAACCAATTTTGCAACTCTAGAAAATAATATTTTAAACTGAAGCATTACTCCTTGAACCTGTTTTCATATATCACAATTATTTCAACTCACAAGATTCTCTAGGTCGAATAATTCTGATCCAGTGCAGATACAAATATATACATTGGTATAATAGCATAAGACCTCTGGACCATCAATTTTTGTGAAAAACCGTAAGACCTTCTTTGACTTAAGTTCAATAGTTCTCGTACCTTAGTTAGTTAAACTCATGAACTTTCTAATACAGAAAGAGCCTCCCCTTTTTTGTTTTTTTTTAAATCAACCTTTGATATTAGCATAGAAAAAAATCACTTGGACCGTCAATGTTTATGGAAACATAAGAAAACTGTTTATTTTGATGGTTTCTGTACCTCTGTTGCTTTAAAAACAGCTAAATTCCTCATTAAAATTGGCTGAGGCTTGTAAGATAAAGCTTTGCATCCTCTGAAATGTTATTTCACTTTAGTTTTAGACGCTACTTCTGAAGCTCTTCCTAGATAGTACAGATTACGAATTTCAGAAGAGTTACAACTGTTAATAACCATTAATGTTCTTCCAATAAGAAATCTAGATTGAGAAATTCAATTTCTTTGTAGGTGCCACATTCTGATTAGAAATCTTTTTAAACCTGATCTAGCAAGTTCCAAAGATACCTAGATCTTTTAAATTGCTGAGCTACATATCACTCTGATCTCCCTTGATTTTGTTTGCCCGGGTCTAAACAGTGCTCCTCGCTTCTCTGCCTGACCAGTCAGTTCCCTGCTTGTTAAAAACAGGTCAAGAAAGCGCTTTTGTTCATATACGCCGGCAAAACAAATTATGACAAAGTTGTTGAAACCTAAGGTTGTCAGATGTCACCATTTTAAGGTCAAGGCTACTTTTGAAGCAGGGAGCTAGTCTCTTCTTATCAACCATGGGTGTAGACTGCCTTCCTTTATAGGGAGAGAGGTTATGAGTCCTAGCCCGAACCTCAGACCAATGGGCTAGGGTTAGGGACAGGGGAGTTGATGTGTTTTGTCACATCTTGAAGTACAGGAAGATTCCTGCGATCACCAAACCTAGAAAAAAGCAGGACGCAAGTCCCCTTAGGGGACTTTAGAAGGAGAGAGAAATAGTAATAAGATCAGTAAGGCTGGAAGGATCCTCTGAGAATGAAGGATAAAAATCGGAGGAGGAAAAAGGCCAATATTGAAGAGTTGGCATTCGCCCGCCTGCCCCATTGGGGATGCCTGGGCCAAAAGGGCATAAGGGGAGAACAACAGCCTCTGCCTCATTTTGATCATCAGGGGATCGGGCGGCCCGCCCATGGGTCCCGTAAGCTGGTCCTGATGGGGAAACAGAAGAATCGGGAGGCGGTGCAGAGGCAGAGAAAGGGGGATCTGTTGGAATGGGAATCAGCGGAGGCAGAGATTGAGGATATGGAGGCGGCTCCTCAAAAAGGAGGAGGTCCTGAGACTCCAGCCGAAGGGGTTTTAGTTGAGGATATAGAAGTTGCTGTGGAGGCTGTAAAGCGGCCAATGTCAGAATCCAGGTAGAAGCAGAAGCAGGTATGGGAGTCAATATGCCAGAGGGGGGTAAGAAAGGTTTAATCCAAGAGGGTTCCTGGTCTGGATGCCCCTCTGGTCCAGGTTTATAAATGACTCCTTTCACCTGCAAAATAAGGGGGAGGTGAAAAGACCCCTCAGGGGGCCAGTTAACCTTAAAAGAAGGCCATTAGGCAGAACAAAGGGTTTGCCATTTACTTCTCTTAACTATGAGAGAGAGATTCTGAGCCCTTGAGCACATTTCAGACCAGTGAGAGAGAGTCAGAGACAGCGGGGTGGAGGATGACTGCCCCATGCTCAGGAGATCTCTGTGGAGAAGGATTCTGAAGATGATCCAACCTAAAACAAAACCAAATGCCAGAAGGAGAGAGAAATAGTAAAGTGGCCGATGTTCCTGGGATAGGCCAGACGTAGATCCTCTGGATCTACCAGAAAGGAGGCAGCCAGGCGTCCCTGGGCCTCCTCATCCACCCTTGGTGTGTCCCACAGGGCTGTAGCCAGTGTCACCTGGACACATCTGTCAGACACAAAGCTACTTCAGATCCCAGGAACGGTATACAGAATACACAGATACAGAATAATTGTGCACATAAAGTAACGGTACCGAAAAAAAAAAAATAGCCGCCAATATTTACACCAAAGAGAAGAACGAGGATCAAGCTGGTTGCTGATTAGTTACCGTTTACTCAATCTTCCATCTTACTCATCTCCTGCACTCCTAGCTCCTGTCTCTCTCTGGATCCTCCTTCACTGGTCTGTCCCCCTACTTGTCTCTCCCACCTTGCCCTCTAGGCTACACACAGTCAGGTAGCAAAATCAACATAAGAAAGCCCTTCCTGACTGCTAGCAGACCAAATACCTCTTAAGGTTTTTCTCCTTTCCTTAGCCCAAAAAATTATTCACATCTTAATACTAGTTATTTTTTTATGGACCTAGCAAGAGATACATTGAGGCATGCAAGGCAGCTCTTGGCAACATCTTGCTACAGACTCAGACAACAGCACTCAGGCCAGATTAATCATTCCTAACCCTATCTGGGTCTGAATCTAGTTATTACTTTTTGGATCATGACAGCCTTTGTCCATGACCAAGCTCTTCACTAATAGTTAAGCATTAGGTGCTTTGGCCAGGCCCATCTCGATGCCAGGGTAGCACATAACTCACTACTTGCCCTGGGTTCGTCCTGTCCCTCTTCAGGACCCTGCTTTTGGGGGTGCTAGGAAGTAAGGGCAGCTGAGGCTTAGGTCGAGAGAACAGATGGCCAGGAGGAAAATACCATGTAGTGTCAAATGACTCCCAGGTTACAAAAGCATAGCAGTTGCTACAGTCTTCCTGTGTTCATACAAAAGGACATGGCTCTGAATGAACTATGCAAAGGACTCAAGGAGAAGAGAAAAACAGTATATACAAGTCAACAGAACACTAAGAAGCTACAAATAAACACAGAGGAATGGGAGCACTGTGATGGGATTAACCCAATAAACCTAAACTACCTGAGGCTATGTTGTCTATAGGGAGTGATGGTGAAGATAAAGAATAGAAGCAACTGATAGGGATTTGGGCCCTTCCAGCACATAAAACTGTGTATGAATGACCAAGCTAGCAGAGAGGGAAAGGGACATAAGGAGCACAAAGAGCCATGTACCTAGGGGCATCCACAGTCTGACCACCTTTGATGATGTGCAGGTATCCATGCCGAACTCAAGGCTACAAAGGGGTGAGCAGGAACCTAAGGAGGACTAACAATGCCTTGAATTTGGTCCCTCTGGGCACCCAACTCTTCCTGACTGTGATTACTGACAGGAAGATCCCCAGGGGGGAGGCGAGTTGTCTAGCATATGCTTGTCAGTAGAAGAGCTGAGGGGTAAATCCCAGTTCCATATGGACGTTTCCCTCCCCCTCCCCCATAGGGTTCTCAGGGACAGTTAAACAACTCCCAGTGGCAGTTGCTTGGGATGGTTGGAGCGCCTCTCAGGGAGTTGCCTGAGATACTGACTCAGATCTTGTTCAACCCTGCTGGCTCCCTAAAGGAAGGTGAGACAATGTCATCACGGACTGTGAGGCTCAGTGTCGGTGCTCCACCCCTTATTTTCAGGTTTTCTGATGATTTTGCATGGCCTTGGGGAAACAAACCTGTCTTCAGCATCTTTCTTGTTAAACCATACCTATGATCCTTTTTCCTTTGCTTGCTTGAACTGATATTTAGTAGTAGTATTTCCCTTTTCCTTGTCATTCTGACTCTATTTATCCAAGTACTGCTTGACAAGTGTTTTCTGTGAAGACAGCTAGCAGAAAATGCTGTCATGGCAAAGAAAACTCAGGTCTCAGTGAATGCACGCTTTCCTGGGACTCAACAAGTGTGACTTTCACACTTTCATGATACTGGAAAGTATCATTTTTTTTTCTAAATTCACATCACTAGTCCCTTCTCTGTTTTATGCGTGTTTCTAAATACTTAAACTAGTCTTTAATGCTTTGATTTTAGCAATGATTATGCCAAGATGAAGTGAACTGCTCAAGTTGCTTGTGTTGGAGAATGTTTGCTCATGTGTGTGGGTTCATGAGCATTATGTACACATAAGAGTAAGGGCACCTGGACATCATAGGAGTTTAGACAGTCCTAATGTGGGCATGCTTTCACTTCCTTCCTTAGGAAGGATCTTGTAAAAAAGAGGCTTAATAATACCTTTTATCCCTGGAGAACTCAATGAATAGAAGACTTATGGAGAGCCTGATTTGTTCAACATACTAAAGTTGGTCGCAGGTGGGATGTTCTATGGATGTTAAGATGGGAAGAAGAGAAAAGCCATCTTTTTCCTTAGTATACCCAGCAGGAATTGGGATAATTTCCAAGAGTCAGGAGGGAACAATTCAAGACCACTGTGATGGGGGTGAGAGGTGGTAATACTCTTGAAAATCTGTAGCTGGGGCAGACAGCTCCTGGGTCTTTCCTGATAGCAGTGTAGGTTATGGTGCAGTCAACACTGATGCGGGAGCTGTGCAGATGTGTCTCTTTTCCCTTTTGGTTCAGTGTTTAGGATATTTTTATGAATTAAAAAATGTGTAAAAATGATACTAGAGGGGCTGGAGCGATAGCACAGCGGGTAGGGCATTTGCCTTGCACCGGCTGACCCAGGTTCGATTCCTAGCATCCCATATGGTTCCCTGAGCACCACCAGGAATAATTCCTGAGTGCAGAGCCAGGAGTAACCCCTGTGCATCGCCAGGTGTGACCCAAAAAGAAAAAAAAAAACAAAAAACAAAAAAAATGTTGCTAGATTCAGAGTTGGAAAATAGAAAAGTTTATTGTAATGTAGAAGAGAAAGGAAGAAACAAGTCCCCAAGTGGGGAGAAACTTAGTATTGGACTAAGTGAAAGGTAAGGTAATTTCTGATGAATTGCCAAATGCTTCAGAGGGTGCTATGGAGTTAAGGGTAAAGAGTCTTCCTGTAGACCCTTTTAAAGGTAAATTGGGATCTTTACATTTCTTGTCAATAGGCAGTATGTTAGAGAGAATGTAGGGAAGTTATAGAGGGTCTAGCTCATCTGTCTTTGTGGCCTCAGGTTTTGTGGGCTTCCATGAGCCTAAAGTCTTGGGCAGAATTTTTTTTAATTTATTGTATTGAATCACCATGTGGAAAGTTACAAAGTTCTCAGGCTTATATCTCAATTATATAATGCTCAAACACCCGTCCTTTCACCAGTGCCCATATTCCACCACCAAATATCCCCAGTATACCTCCCACCCCCCATCTCCCCAATCCGGCTGCATAACTGATAAATTTCACTTCATTTTCTCTATATCTTGATTACATTCCATATTTCAACACACAACTCACTATTGTTGTTGGAGTTTACCCCAAAAAATATGACCCTACTGACAAGAAAGCATTTGATAATTAGTTTTCCATTGATGAGAATGAAGAGATATGAAGTCTCTTAAACCACAGCCACGCGGTTTAAGATTTCTGTATTTTAGTAATTAAGTACAGGGCAATTTATATTGGAAATTGCATCATTTCCCTTCCTGGGGCACCATGGGGAAAAGGCTTAGTTCACAGTCTGGAGACATGGCTGCAAGCACTTGCTGGGACCAGAAGTACTGTAGCTGGTTTCTGGATCTTGGCCATTCAGCAGCAAAGTGGCCATGCAAGAGCATGGCCTCGGGGGTCAAATCTCAGCAGAGCGTGAGCTGGTATCGGCCAGGGCCCAAGACTTGGGGCAGAATTTTATGATCCTGGAGAAGTCCTGGAATGTTAACATAGGATGCTGGGGATGAAGTGTGTCCATAGGAGAGGGATGGGATATCTGGCATGAGCAAATTTTGGGTTCCGCTCTACTAGCACGGGAAAACAGATTTCTTCTTCAATATCCATCTGTTGCA
This sequence comes from Sorex araneus, assembly GCF_027595985.1. NCBI lineage: Eukaryota > Metazoa > Chordata > Mammalia > Eulipotyphla > Soricidae > Sorex > Sorex araneus. The sequence goes on along the minus strand of NC_073313.1, from coordinate 365,818,621 downwards.
CCAGTCCTAGTGTTTTTTTGTGGACACTTCCTCTTCCAGCTTGTAAAATGTAAAGATGGACAGACACTGTCAGAGTACAAATTTCTGGGCTATTGGCAGGATCTCTAGAAGCCAGGGAATTTGTTACCTGTTTTTATTTTTTTAATCAATTTACTGTTACCAACGTAAAAGGGAGACTAAAATGGAGCAACAAGTCTAGTTTTTTAGAAGCTTATTTATTTTTTAGCTGACTTAACTATTTCCTTCCATAAGTATCCTGAACTTTCCCCAATGGCCCAAAATTCTGTCATGTATTAGGAAAATGCTCACACACTAGGGTTTCAAAGGGATATAGTTAAAGATGACTGATATTTAGTTTCATATACTCTAGCTGTAACTGCTTCTTCTGACTTCTGTAACAATTCTTGCTTTGCTGAGCTTGAGTGAATCTACAGAACACCAGGATGTGAGTTTGGGGGCTCAAACAAAATATGAAAATGCTTACGAAAGTCCTCAGGCAGCAGGATGTGATTTTTTCTAATAAAAGGGGAGTGCTTCTGCTATGGAGTTGCTGTTCTTGCTAAGGCAGAGAGTCTGCCAACTGCCAGCTGGTATAAATAAAGATTCAGCCCAATTTTTAATTTGGCTCTGGTGGTTTATCCATTGTGAACCCATAACACCAGCATTAAGAACTTGCTCGTGGAGCACCCCGGGCTTCCCTCCCCTCCGGCACGCCACCCCCAGCCCGTTGACCGCTGTCGGGTTGTTGGAAAGGGGCGTGGCCTAACCGCCAGGGGCGTGGCCTAAGAAAAGTGGGCGTGGCCTCATTGCCCCCCGCCGCTAGTGCGGCAGCAGGTAGTTTCCTCAACATCCTATCCAAGACTAACATCCTAGCTATTGGCAAGCAGTAGGACAATAATGCACAAGACTTCACATAAGGATTGAAGGAAACATCTCAGTAGGAGATCAGGTTCTACAAACGGCAAGTAAAAAGCCAACCACTATTAACTGAGCCTATCCACAATCCTTTTGCTCAACAAAAGGAGAGAGGGATACTCATCTTCAAGGGGCCTCTTTCATACCACCACAAACAACATGAAGAAACAGCGAAAATCCCCATTGCAACCAGAGGACGATCAAAGGAGTCCGGAAACCTCAATGGGCGCTTCCTACAAACTTGACCTCTATGAGAAAGAATTCAGAGTTGAAATCCTCAACATGTTCAATGAACTCAATGCAAAGATGGACAACTTCAAGGAAGACCTGGCAGAAACAATACAACAGACAGCCGACAAAATACGGGAAGAAATGAGAGCAGAAATAAAAAACCTTCAAAAAGAAATGAAGGATTCCATACATGAAATCAAAAACTCTCTGGCTGCCCTCAACAATAGGATGACTGCAGCCGAAGACAGAATCAGTATGCTTGAAGATGAGCTGCAAGAGGCCTACAGGCAACAACAAACCATGGCAAGAGACCTCAAAATAGCTCTAGCCAGAATCAGAGTCCTAGGGGATGAATTCAAGAGGAACAACATTAGAATCATTGGACTACCAGAACCACAGGGAACCGCCCACAACGAAAAAGACACAGTCAAACAAATCATTGCGGAAAACTTCCCACAGCTGGACAATGCGGGCATGCAGATTCAAGGCGCCCTAAGAATGCCAGCTAAAAGCGATCCTAACAGAAAAACCCCAAGACATATCATAGTTACAATGATGGACATCTTCCAGAGAGACACAATACTCCAAGCAGCAAGGTCCAAGAAGGAAATCGCATACAAAGAAGCACCCCTTAGGCTTACAGCAGATCTATCAGAGGAAACCCTCCAAGCTCGAAGGCAATGGTGGGATATAGTGAAAAAACTCAATGAAATCAACGCTTCACCAAGAATACTTTATCTGGCTAAACTCTCATTCAAACTAGAAGGAATCATACACTACTTTGGGGATTAACAACAGCTCAGGAGCTTCATGAACTCAAAACCAAACCTAAAAGAAGCACTAAAGGGGCTATTGTAAGACAAGAATTACCCCTACAAGCACAACAAACCCTTGCACAAAGACGGCACAAAATCCCATAACAATAATCTCCCTTAATGTCAATGGTCTGAATTCACCAATTAAGAGACACAGACTGGCAAAATGGATTCAGAGACTCAACCCAATATTCTGTTGCCTACAAGAAACACATCTGAATAGCCAGAACAAACACAGAGTCAAAGTCAAAGGATGGAAAACAATCCTGCAAGCAAACAACTCCCTCAAGAAAGCCAGGATGGCTTTACTAGTATCGGACAACATAGACTTCAGGTTGAAAAAGATTAGAAAGGATAGTGAAGGCCACTTTTTATTAATCAAGGGATGTGTACATCAGGAAGAAATCACACACCTAAATGTCTACGCACCCAATGAGGGACCAGCTAAATACCTACAACAGCTGCTAAGAGACCTTGAGAAGGACATCTCAAGCAACACAATAGTAGTTGGAGACTTCAACACCGCACTGTCTCCTCTGGACAGATCTAGAAGATTAAAACTCACCAATGATATACTGGCTTTGAAGGAAGAAATAGAAGAGAGAGGACTAATAGATCTATACAGGGCTTTATATCCCCCCAAAAAGGAATACACATTCTTTTCCAGTGCACATGGAACATTTTCCAGAATAGACCATGCGCTGGGCCACACAACATACCTCAACAGAATCAACAAGATAGACATTGTACCAACTATCTTTTCAGACCATGATGCACTGAAGATAAAACTTAATCGTGGACAGATGCAGAAAACCAAATCAAACACCTGGAAATTAAATAGCTCGATATTGAACAATGAGTGGGTGAGGAAGGAAATCAAGGAAGAAATCAAAAGGTACCTAGAAACAAATGAGAATGAAGACACGAGCTACCAGAACCTGTGGGACGCAGCTAAAGCCATTTTACGGGGAAAATTTATAGCTCTGCAAGCATATCTCAGGAAGGAAGAAAGGGCCCACACAAATAACTTGACTTCACAGCTCAAGACCTTAGAAAAGGACCAACAAAAGGAGCCAAAACCAGGCAGAAGGAAAGAGATAATAAAACTTAGTGCAGAAATTAATGACATGGAAACCCAAAAGACAATCCGGAAGATCAATGAAACCAATAGCTGGTTCTTCGAGAAAATAAACAAGATTGATAAACCACTAGCAAGACTCACAAAGAAAGAGAGAGAGAGAACCCCTATAAGCCGAATCAGAAATGATTCGGGGGACATCACAACAGAAACCAATGAAATTCAAAAGATCATCAGAGACTACTTTGAAAATCTCTATGCCACGAAACAAGAGAACCTAGAAGAAATGGATAAATTCCTCGACTCCTATTATCTCCCAAGGCTGAACCAAGAAGACATGGAGTACCTGAATAGTCTAATTAACATCAAGGAAATTGAAATGGTAATCAAAAGTCTTCCCAAAAACAAAAGCCCAGGTCCAGACGGATTCACTAGTGAGTTCTTCCAAACATTTAAAGAGGACCTTTTGCCAGTCCTTCTCAAGCTTTTCCAGGAAATTGAAGAAACAGAAACCGTCCCAAACAGTTTCTATGATGCTCATATCTCCCTAATACCAAAAGCAAACAAAGACACCACAAAAAAAGAAAACTACAGGCCAATATCCCTGATGAACACAGATGCGAAGATTCTCAACAAAATATTAGCAAATAGAATTCAACAACTCATCAAAAAGATCATACACCACAACCAAGTGGGATTCATCCCGGGGATGCAAGGATGGTTTAACATCCGGAAATCAATCAACATAATCCATCATATCAACAAAAGAAAAGATAAAAATCATATAATCATATCAAGAGATGCAGAGAAAGCATTTGACAAGATCCAGCATCCGTTTATGATGAAAACACTTGCAAAAATGGGTATAGAAGGGAGCTTCCTCAATATTGTCAAAGCCATTTATCACAAGCCTATAGCAAGCATTGTCCTCAATGGGGAAAAACTAAGAGCCTTCCCTCTGAGAACAGGGATGAGACAAGGATGCCCACTCTCTCCACTTCTGTTCAATATAGTACTAGAAGTACTTGCAATAGCGATTAGGCAAGAAAAAGACATTAAGGGCATTCAGTTAGGAAAGGAAGAAATCAAGCTCTCACTATTCGCAGATGATATGATACTATACTTAGAGAAGCCTAAAACCTCTACCAAGAAACTCCTAGAAACAATAGACTCGTATAGTAAAGTTGCAGGCTATAGAATCAATACCAAAAAGTCCATGGCTTTCCTATATGCAAATAATGAGAGAGAAGAAAGTAACCTGAGAAAAGCAATCCCATTCACAATTGCGCCTCAAAAAATCAAATACCTAGGAATCAGCTTAACAAAGGAGGTAAAGGACTTGTATAATGAAAACTATAAAACACTACTTCAGGAAATAAAAGAGGACACGAGGAAATGGAAAGACATCCCCTGCTCATGGATTGAAAGAATTAATATTGTCAAAATGGCAATTTTCCCCAAAGCATTGTACAAATTCAATGTGTTCCCTATAGGGAAACCCTTGACATTCTTCAAAGAAATGGAGCAAGCGCTCCTGAAATTCATATGGAACAATAAGCCCCCACGAATAGCTAAAGCAATCCTTGGGAAAAAGAAAATGGGAGGAATCAACCTCCCCAACTTCCAACTCTACTACAAAGTGGTAGTCATTAAAACAGCATGGTACTGGAACAAAGGCAGAGCAGCAGACCAATGAAACAGGGTTGAACACTCTGACATTCACCCCCAAATATATGATCATCTAATCTTTGATAAGGGAGCAAGAAATGTGAAGTGGAGCAAGGAAAGCATGTTTAACAAATTATGCTGGCAAAACTGGACGGCTACATGCAAAAAAAATGGGCTTAGACCTCCATCTATCACCATGTACAAAAATCAGATCAAACTGGATTAAAGACCTCAACATCAGACCAGAATCCCTAAGGTACATTGAAGATAAGGTCGGCAAAACCCTCCACGACATTGAAGCCAAAGATATCTTCAAAGCTGATACGCCACTGGCCAAGCTTGTGAAAACAAAGATAAATAAATGGGACTATCTCAAACTAAGAAGCTTCTGCAACTCAAAAGAAACAGTGACCAAAATACAAAGACAATCTACAGAATGGGAAAGGATATTTATGCATTACCCATCCGATAAATGGTTGATAACAAGGATATACAATGCACTGGTTGAACTCCACAAGAAGAAAACTGCCAACCCGATCAAAAAATGGGCTGATGAAATGAACAGAAACTTTTCCAAAGAAGAAATCCGAATGGCTAAGAGGCACATGAGAAAATGTTCAACATCACTAATCATCAGGGAGATGCAGATCAAAACAACAATGAGATATCATTTCACACCACAGAGACTGGCCCACATCCCCCAAAAACAAAAGCAACCATTGTTGGCGTGGATGTGGGGAGAAAGGGACTCTCCTTCACTGCTGGTGGGAATGCCGACTGGTTCAGCCCTTTTGGAAAACAATATGGACGATTCTCAATAAGTTAGAAATTGAGCTCCCATTTGACCCAGCAATACCACTCCTGGGAATATATCCCGGAGAGGCAAAAAGGTATAGTAGAGATGACATCTGCATTTCCATGTTCATTGCCGCTCTGTTCACAATAGCCACAATATGGAAAAAACCATAGTGTCCGAAAACAGATGATTGGCTAAAGAAACTCTGGTATATTTACACAATGGAATACTATGTAACTGTCAGAAAACATGAAGTCATGAAATTTGCATATAAGTGGATCAACATGGAAAGTATCATGCTGAGTGAAATGAGTCAGAAAGAAAGAGACAGACATAGAAAGATCGCACTCATATGTGGAATATAAAGTAGCTGAAAGGTACAAGCTTACAATGTTGTGATTCCTGGCAGACATTTCACTAGACTTAGTTACTAAAATACAGAAATCCAAAACTATGCTGCTGCTAGTGCGGCCTCCGGACCTCATATCTCTTCATTCTCAGCAATGGAAAACAAATTACCAAATGCTTTATTTTCAGCAGATCGACTTTAGGGGGGAGAAACTCCAAATCAATAATAGTGAATTTTTTATTGAAATATTGAATGTAATCAAAGTGAAAGTAAAGTGAAATTTACCAGTTACACATGCGGGGTGGGGGGCTGGGGAGGTGGGGGAAGGGGGGAGGTATATTATGATTCTTGGTGGTGGAATATGTGCACTGGTGAAGGGACGGGTGTTTGAGCATTGTATAACTGAGACTTATACCTGAAAGCTTTGTAACTTTTCACATGGTGAACTAATAAAAGAAAAAAAAAAGAACTTGCTCGTGTACTTATATTGATAGTGGCTTGTTTTGATGCTGACTTGTACCTAACATGAATTTTTGACTCTGGCTCTTACCAGCATGGAGTTGGTCCTAGCTTTAATCAGAGGGCAAAACTAGTCTCTTTTTTATCAAAGTTTTGGTTTTTGGTTAGTATTATTATCTACTACCATTTGAATGAAAAATATTTTTACATCATATTATATATGCTTGTGTACATTGCATATTATTTATGTTTAATTGAAACTAGAGTTTCTCCATTTGTTACTTATCATTACTATATGTAATACCTGAGATATTTTATAGTGTACTTTAAAAAAGGAAGCAGTCATCAATCTATTTAAATTTATAGCACATAATAGATCATGGCTGTTTTAATCTTACTGCCTCTGGGACTATGAAATATATAGGAGTGTACAGACCTTTCAGTCACCAAAATGACTTCTGAACTAGGCATAGACTACCTCTCTTAAACATTTGAGTTCATTAACGCTTACATTTCCCAAAAGAATTATCGGCCGAATTCTGCAAAAAAAAAATATGAATTAGCACGCCTCCCCACTCTAGGGCATGTTTAGGGGTTTTGTTCGGCTTTTAGGCTGCATCCAATGGACCCTTAGCTCTGCACTGCTGGAGAGGCTCCAAAGGACCCTATGGGGTGGTGGGGAATCCAGGTCAGCCATTGTAATACCATCGTCCTACCCAACATAATATGTCTCTGATTCCTGGGCATGTTTTCTTAAGAAAAGTTAGAAAATTTCAAAGAACAAAACCTTAAGAAGCGATTGAGCTATTGTTGGATCATTAATGCTGCAGGCATTGTGAAGGATGGTCTCCGTTCAACATTTCCAGGTTCTTCACTATTTTCAAGAAAGAAAATATTGAGGAATAAAGATGCTCAGACTCAGAATTGGAAAGCAGAAAAGTTTACTGGGAAGTAGAAGAGAAAGGAAATAAACATTTCCAATTGGGGAGGAACTTAGTATATGACTAAGTTAGCTATGGCTCTTTTTATGTGTTTTTTTTTTAATAAGAAAACTAGGTCTGTGTTACAGGGAAGTTAAAGATAAGATTAGACCCTTTTTAATAAAAATTAGGTTGTTTGCATTTTTTATCAATTGAAAAGAATGTAACAGAGAATGCAAGGATCCAACAGATCCTGGTATGGCCATTTACCTTAGGTATTTCCCATTATTTTAGCTTCCAGGGGCAGAATTTTAGGATGGACAATTGTTAACTTCCTGTTTATCAGAAAGGGCCAGTAATTCAAGGGAAGTCAAAAATGTAGGAATGGGGCAATCAAAATTGGGACTGCTCACAGCAGCTGGCAAGGATTAACTGAAGCTTCCACTTTATTGACAATGCCAGTGAGAGATGCAGAAAATTCTTTCCCTACTGGGTCTGTTCCTTAGGGTTCCTCGACGCACATTAAGATTTTAAGACTTTTTCTAAGTCGAAATTGAGTTTTTCTTCATTCAAATTCTCAGAAATTATACTCTGCTAAAGTCTTTTTTTCTACTCTGCTTCAAATCAGTCACCTGGGGGCCTATCAGAATCAGACTGGCGGTGCCCTATAATAGTGCCAAAGCCCAGAGCCCTCTCCCACTGTGAGATTGCTAGGGGGCATGACCTCCTGTGTGATCTCAGGACGAGCTGGCTTTCCCGACCTGAACCATGCAGAGAGATGTGTTTTGTCGCTTCACCTGTACCCACATACTCATATGTACGACAGATGCCCGTAGTAACGTTGGATCAACAGACACTCGTATACTTGACTTATATCCTCTGCTTGTGGAACTGAGACTTACATGTCAGAGAGAGGATCCCTGGCCCTGAGATTAAGACTCAGAAGTGTCCTCATAAGTATGAACAAAGAAATGGAGAGCCAGTCTTTGGTAGGAAGCTTAACTAGAGCAGAGGGATGGGGAAATTGGGACAGGGATGTGGTGGTTGTTCACTGAGATGGTGGTGGAGGAGCTTGGGCACTCTGGGGAACGGTGTGGGGAGGGTTGTACAATGCACAGAACCTCATCATTAACAATATTGTGAACCACAGTGCCTAAAATTTTTATAAACTTATGAAGTGCTTAAAAAGCATAAACCACATACAGAAAATACTATGTAATGTTTATCATGTCTTTCTTGCAAGTTTCTACTAATATGAATAAAAGAGAATTATAAATCTCCCAATGTTTTATTGCTTACCATCATTAAGAATCATTACATACTCCATATTCAAAGGTAAAAAATGAGCAATTTTGCTTATCGCATTATTTTCATATAAATGTGTTCATGCAAGATCACATGAATGCCAAAATCAATGAGAAAGAAAATATTTGTGAACTTGTGACTGCATTAAAAAATTCAGCTCTCCTTTAGCCATTGTTTCAAGTTGCTCCTAGAAATGCCTTAATGCTTTAGAATTCCTACCAACCCCCAACACAAACACCAACTTTATCTTAGCACTATGGTTTACAAAGATGTTCATGATTGTAAAGAATACAAGCTCACACACAGAAGGGTGCTAGAAACTAAGGGCAACTGAATCAAGAAAGCAGATGCCCAGGAGTAAATATTATTCGGAGTCAATCAACTCCCAAGTTACAAGAGCATAATATTAAGTGTCTTCCTGTGTCCATACAGAAAGGACATTGCTTAAAGATAAACTATGCAAAAGACATAATTTACAATACAAGTTCAGTTTCCTTAGAAGGCTCTGATCTTACAAGCTAACAAAATTTGATTAGGGAAAAGGTGATTAACTCGTTGGGAAGGAGGGTGCAGAGAAGAGTTTACAGATAAACAAAGGAGTCAGAGTGATTTGGGAACACTGTGATGGATGTGGCCTAATAAAGCTAAATTCCAGGCAGCAAGGCTGAAAAGACAAACCAAATGTTATCCTACACATGATACTTTGTTACAGACATTCAATATTCCATCATCAATCCCATCACCACAAATATCCCCATTATTTCCAATTTTCTTAACCACCCTTCAAACCTGCCTCCATAAGCAAGCCCAAAATAATTTACTTTATATTTGCTTGTTACCAATAGATTGCTAATGGAATGATCAAAAATATTTCCGTAGAAGAAACTTATTGAAAATTATTTTATGTCATGCCCAAAAGTAGAGTGAGAGTATGGGGAATATTGTCTGCAATTGAGCAGGGGAGGGTGGGAAAGGGAGGCCATACCCAGGATATTGGTGGTGGGGAATATGCACTGGTGGATGGATGGGTGTTTGATCATTGTGAGATTGTAACCCAAACATGAAAGCTTTTAACTACCTTACGGTGATTCAATAAAATTTAAAAAAATTAAAAAGAAAATTATTTTATGTCACCATAGAGACATTAATTCTTTGTCTGAGGGAATACTAAGTTGCTGTTACAAGCTAAGCCTTCTATGTTAATGTTTTCAGTAGTTGAAATTGGTTGGCTCTACATTGCAGCCCACCCAATCTGGTGTGCAGCTAAAAAATTGTCAGTGTTGTAGAGTTTAGAGCTTGGCTGCACATTCCAGGAAATCCAGAATTTTAACTGAGTGGTCCTGTTGGAGTTAAGTTTTTAACAGGGTTGTGTATGGGGCTATGAGCATGACCCCTGGGGATTCCTGAAGTTTCCAGGAAATCCAGAATTTTAACTGAGTGGTCCTGTTGGAGTTAAGTTTTTAACAGGGTTGTGTATGGGGCTATGAGCATGACCCCTGGGGATTCCTGAAGTAAAGGTAGATGGATCGAGGTAGCTCATTCTAACTCTGAGAAAGCCTGGAGTTTTCAGCCACAGGACCCCCATGTACCTGAGTTTTCAGCAGAAAAATTTCTCTGTGGAATTCACTCCTGAGGTGATGAAATCCAGCCAGAGGCACAATTGGTGACTAGTGTGGGTGGCTATAAGGGCTCTCTTTGGGTGGGCACTTACTTTCTCTGAGAGATCCCAGTTATCTCAGCCAGCAACAGTATCAAGAATGTTTTGTCGTGTTAAGGTCTTCTCAGGCCTTAGATACTGTGCTCACAAGGTGAGCGTTTTGCATCGATGGGTCTGTTCTTCTTTCCCCAGAATTCCACTGCTGTGGGGAACCTTTGGTACCTACCTTTCTGTGTGAACTCCATCTGTTATTATTTCCTTAGCTTACAGCTGAGGATGCAATGCCAGGTTAAGAACCCTTCCTCTCTGTTGTAGTCAACCTAGAATTCCTGCTCTAGTGTACTCAGTACTGAGTTGCTTCCAATACTCAATCCTCTACTAGCAATCACTGGTCATTTATAATTTTGGAAGTTCATACAAGGGAAGGTTTGGTGCTTTTTTTTAAAATTGTATTTTTTGGGGAAGGCATAGCTGGCAATAATCAGTGTATCCTCCTTGTGGATAGGACCATATGTGGTGCCACAGCCTGAACACAGGGTGACAGCTTGCAAGGAGGATTCATTTTCTTTTTCTTTTTTTTCCTTTTTTAATTTTTTTAAAGAAATACCATGAAATAGAATTACAGATTTACATACTTTCGTGATTACATTTCAGTCATACAATGGGCAAGTACCCATCCCTCCACCAGTGCCCATTCTCCAGCACCAATGTTCCCAGGTCCCTCCCACCACCCTCCTGCCTCTATGGCAGGCACATTCCCTTTTACTCTCTATCTATCCTTTTGGGTGTTGTCACTGTAACTGTCATCCTGTTGCTCATCGATTTGTTTGAGCGGGTACCAGTAACATCTCTCATCGTGAGATTTTGCTGTTACTGGTTTTTGGCATATCCAATACGACACGGGTAGCTTGCCAAGCTCTGCCGTACAGGTGTGATACTCTTGGTAGCTTGCTGTGCTTTCTGAGAGCAACTGTCATCCTGTTGCTCATCGATTTGTTTGAGCAGGTACCAGTAACATCTCTCATCGTGAGATTTACTGTTACTGGTTTTTGGTATATCCAATACGACACGGGTAGCTTGCCAAGCTCTGCCGTGCAGGTGTGATACTCTTGGTACCTTGCTGTGCTCTCCAAGAGGGGCAGAGGAATCAAACACTGGTTGGCCATGTGAAAAGCGAACGCCATACTGATGAGTGTTATGGTTTGCAAGTCAGGTAATACATGGCCATCATGTTCGGTCTATAATCTACTTTCAGCACACATCTCCCATCCTGAGTGAGGCCTCCAAGCATCCTTTGCTTGGTATTCCCTTCTATATCTCAGCTGCCTTTTCCCCCAGCAAATGAGGCCAGCTTCCAAGCTATGAAGGAGTCCTGCAAGGAGGATTCTTAACCCCTCTACTTACTCTCTGGCCCTGGTGCTCATCTTATTATCTAGAAAGTGTTGCTCATCCTTCTTCTAGCTACCTCAAATTTCTGCTAATGACATATTTGTCTTTCACAGCTGGGTGCTGCTGCTTTTCAAAGGTGAAAACGGTAAGATTTGTGAAGGGTGCGCTGTGGTAACACAGAGGAAGCTAGAAGAGGAGGGAAGAGTGTCACGCACAGACTGTGGCCACGGCTCATTGAGGCCCATGGAGCTGTGGCTGTGCCTGGCGTGGATGCTGCTACTGGGCTTGGGTAAGTGTCCCGCAGGGGTCAAGGAAGACATCTCTGCTTGTGGCCACTCTGTTTGGACTTCTTTCTCTTCTTTCTCTACATTGCTTACATGTAGAAATGAGTGAAACAAAATTTTGATATTGATTTTATACTCAATACTCAATACTTTAATACATTGGTTTATTTATAATTTTCAGAAGAATATTACAGACTTTTTGTGCATTAAGTATCTATATACAGGGGCTGGAGAGGTAGCACAGTGGGTAGGGAGTTTGCCTTGCACGCGGCCGACCCGGGTTCAAATCCCAGCATACCATATGGTCCCATGAGCATGGCCAGGGGTAATTCCTGAGTGCAGAGCCAGGAGTAATCCCTGTGCATCGCCGGGTGTGACCCAAAAAGAAAAAAAAAGTATCTATATACACATTGATATATTACTATCGGCAGATAATGCTAATCAGATATTTTTACAATTTGTGTTTAAAATTTTCTTATGTAATAACTGCCAAATTTTGAGGATTCCAAATCTATCTTGAAAAATAGCAGAGAGAGCCAACATTCTTCCCTTGTGCATTCAATATATTAATGATTAATGGTTGATTTATTTGTTTATTACTACATTCTGGCAGGTTTTCACTAGCTCAACTTATTCTGAATTTTTATTATGAATGTGCCTTAAGTCAATGTAATTAGCCCCTTGAACTACCATCCAGTGGGGGTCAGTTCCAAAGAATGAGACTGGCAGAAGATGATCAATCATATAGGAACTGTTCAAGTATTAGGACTGTCTGCACAGCCTTCATTGATCTCACAGGCAAGACTTTTATTGAATACCATAATGCTCCCACCTTTCCCACCTCACTCCCAGGCTCCCAATGCTATGAGCCATTGTTTAAGTTGACAGAGACATTAAGAAAAGTTAGTAAGCACATCAACATTCAATAGGTACATGAATTGCTAACGCTACAGTCATCTGACTGGCTTTGTGAAATATCCTGAACTGTTCATTGTAGGATAAAAATACTGTTCACCGTAGGATAACATTGCCAGAGGTAGCTTAGGTTTATTGGGTTATCCCATCAATCTAATGCTCCCTAAAGGGAGCATTTCCCTTTCCTCTGTGTTCATTTGTATCTACTTTCTTTGAGCTCTGTTGACTTGTAAATATTGTTTTTCTCTTTCTCCTTAAGTCTTTTGCACAGTTTGTTCAGAGCAATGTCCTTTTTGTATGGGGACAGGAAGATAGTAGTGAATGCTGTGCTTTCATAACCTGGGAGTTATTGGACTCTACATGATATTTTCCTCCTGGGCATCTGTTCTCTCGACCTAAGCCTCAGCTGCCCTTACTTCCTAGCACCCCCAAAGGCAGGGTCCAAACGATGGACGGGATGGACCAGGGCAAGTGGTGAGCTATGTGCTACCCTGGCATCAAGATGGGCCTGGCCAAAGTGACTAATGCTTAACTATAAGTGAAGAGCTTGGGTATGGACAAAGGCTGTCATGATCCAAAAAATACTAACTAGATTCGGACCCTGCTAGGATTCGGAATGATTAATCTAGCTGAACACTGTAGTCTGAGTTCCCAGGCAAGATGTTCACAGGACAGCTGACCTACGGTAAAAAATTACAAAGGCGACGCGCATGGGAGGGGGAGACGCAATGATGTGTGGTGTTGTTCTGTTGTCCGTAGGCTCTCGGGGCAGTTCTCTCTCGCACATGCCACTCGCGTTCAGTGTTCTCGAGCCACTATTATTGACTGGATCGGGATGGCTCCTCCTTGTGTTCTGCTTCTGTGTGTGCTGCTATGCTCTCTTCTGTCTGTCTCTTTGTCTTTGTCTCTGTAGTCTCTCCTCTGGTCTCTTCTGGCCTCTCTCTGTCTCTGCTTCTGTGTCTTCTTCTGTCTGTGTTGTCTCCTTCGCTTCTGCATCTTCCCGTGTGTCTTCCTCTGTCTCTTCTCTGTCTCCTCTTTCTTCTTCTGTCTCCCTGTGTCCTTTTTCTGCCTCCCTCGTCTTCTTCTGTCTCCCTTGCCTTCTTCTTATGTCTCCCCATCTTCCCCACAGTCTTAGTTTATATAGCAAATTACATAGGGTGGTGACACAAAGGTGGATTGAACATTCACAAATCAACAAAGAAGGGTAAGACCATTTCTCATGGAGATTAACAAAATCTCATCTAAGGAGATTACTAGGAGATCCGTTCAAGGGTGGGGTCCAACAAGGGTGTGTCAGGGTGTGTCCCTTTCTTCCTTCCTCAGCTAGTAAAGTGCTGTAATAGTTATAGTAAATTTACTCCTAATATTTCTAGCAACGTCATTCTGTATGGACACAGTAAAAGATTCATCAGACTTAAAGTTTGGTTCTTCCTGAGGACATTCACTATATATTCATGATCACAGTACTCAGGCCAGGTTAGTCTTCCTAACCCCAGCAGAGTCCTAGTCTCATCATTACTTTTGGATCATAACAGCATTCATCTATGACTATGCTGTCAACTTATAGTTGAGTATTGTGGCCCTTTGGCCTGGCCCATTTCGATGCCAGGGTAGCTCACAGTTTGGCCTGGGTCCATTCCATCCCTTGTCGGGACCCTGCTTTTGGGGTACTAGAAACTAAGGGCAACTGAGTTGAGAAAGCAGATGCCCGGGAGTAAATATTTTTGGAGTCAATTGGCTCCCAAATTACAAAGCATAACATTAACTGTCTTCCTGTGTCCATACAGAAAGGACATAGCTTTAAGGTAAACTAAGTTCCCTGTGGCAAGGCTAAAAGGACAAACCCCATGTTATCCTACACCCTACAATGTATCTATTATTGAGTCCATACCAAAATTAACTAGTATTAAGATGTTGATTGAGTTTTTGGACTGAGGAAAGGAGAAAACCACCTTAAGAGGTATTTTCCCTGGGGGCAGTCAGGAAGGGCTTTGGAATACCTCTAGGTGGTGTTTCCTTTGAACCTGGTGGGCCCTCAGGAAGGGCTTGCTTATGCTGATTTTGCTACCAGACTGGATGTAGGGGCCCAGAGGGCAAGGAGGAGAGTCACAAGTTGGGATGGAGAGACTAGTGGGGAGAGGGAGAATCCAGAGAGCTGGGATGAGGAATGAGGGGCTAGGAAGAAAGAGTGTGTGAGCTCAAAGAGACTGGAATAGGTGAGTGGAGAGAACGGAATAAACGACAACTGATCAATCAACTGGCTTGGCACTTGTTTCCTCCTCCATCTGCCCCATGGCCAGGGACACCCTGGCTGGGTGAACAGCCCAGGACTAACCCTGAACCTGGGCTCTCCTGAGAATTTTTAACAGCTGGCATCCCTGGGTGGGCACGAACCAACCTTTCTATTTTTTTTTCTTTTGGGTCACACCCTGCAATGCACAGTGGTTATTCCTGGCTCATTCTCTCAGAAATTACTCCTGGCAGTGCTTGGAGGACCATATGGAATGGTAAGAATTTAACCCTGGTTGGACACGTGCAAAGCAAAAACATATTGTGCTATAGCTACAGACTCTATTTTCTGGACATAGTTTTAGTTGCCCTGTTATCTACCCTGTTCTTCTCTGGTTATAAGTTTGCAATCCCATTGTATTTGAAGACCTAAATTGTTTTATCCAGGGGAATAGCTGAAACATGGTGTTTTTTTTTTTAATGTGTGTGAAGGGGGTGACTTTTCATGGATTGCATATTGTATCTTGTGAAAAAAATACTTGAGCAAACTCTGTTCCTTTGCTCTCTCAATTTTTAGTGGGGTTGTTAGGGTTTTTTGTTGTTCTTGCTCTTGTTCTTGTTGTTGATATTTGTGAACAGTTCATAGATCCTAGATATCAACCCTTTAGCTGATGTGTTGATGTGCATATTTTCTCTCACTCAGCGCTCACTTAGTTTTAGCCTGTCTTTCTTCTGCAATATAGTAATTTTTAAATTTGACGTAGTCCCATTTGTTCAAAAATTTTTGCTTTTTAGCCTTTTCTAAAGGCTCTGTACTTTCCCAAAGGCATTGAAAACTCCTTTGAGGTCTATGTCTTGGAGCATTCTGCATGAATTTTTCTCACTGTACTTAATAGATTAAGGTTTGGTCTCAAGGTCCTTGATCCACTTTTAAATAGACTTTTCTTTAAGGTGTGAGATATGGATATAGTTTTAAATTCTTGCATGTGGTTATCCAATTCTCCCAATACAATTTGATGAAAAGCTTGTCCCATTTCCTGATTCATCCTCTCAGCTAGTTTGTAAAGAAATTAAATATAAATTACTGTATCACTGTCATCTTGTTCTCATCGATTTTCTCCAGTGGGAAACAGTAACATCTCCATTTGAGACTTGTTACTGTTTTTTGTCATATGGAATATGCCATAGGTAGCTTGCAAGGCTCTGCTGTGTAGACGATATACTCTCGGTAGCTTGCCGGGCTCTCTGAGAGGGATAGAGAAATAGAACCCGGGTCGGTGGTGTGCAAGGCAAACACCCTACCCGCTGTGCTATCACTCCAGTCCAAATATAGATAGATAGATAGATAGATAGATAGATAGATAGATAGATAGATAGATAGATAGATGAATAGATAGATAGATATTAGATTTATGCTTAGATATTATATTCAACACATTAGTTAAAGAATCTTTATTCCAGTACAACACAGTTTTCCAGCACAAAACAATAAGATTTAATTTGATTACTATGGCTTTATGGTATAGTTTCAAGTTAATTCAAGTTAGATAGTGAGATACCTCCCAGTTTCTGTGTTTTCAGTATGGTTTTGGCTATGAGAGGTCTTTTATGATTTCACACAAACTTTAAAATTGAGTATTTTAAGTCCCTGAAGAATGTTGTCTAAATTTGGATAGGCATTGCATCAAATCTATTTACAGATAACATGTTAATAACATTGAAGACCCTAAAGAGTCCACTCAAAAGCTCCTAGAAACAACAAACCAATACAACAAAATTGTTGGCTACAAAGTCAATACACACACACAGGGCAGTTGCATTCTTATATAATAATAAATAATAAATAACATATTACATAACAATAAATAATAACTAATAACAAAACAAACAGTATTTTTTACTGTCTTCTTTGAAAAGATGACTTTTACCTGGGCTCATAGTGCTATATATTAGTGTTAAGTATTTTTTTATATTCTTGAATTCAGATTTTATTTTTGTTCTACATTGTTTGTTTGAATCTTCTAACACATTAGTAAAGCCATAGTGGCTTCAAAACATTTAAATTGTTTCTTTTAGATCTCTGATAATTTTATCATTCAGTAACTTATAGGTTCACCAAATTCTTTTGTATTCCAGTAGTATTTCTGAGTAATATGTGGGCTGCGAACCAACTGAACTATATATATATATATATATATATATATATATAGAGAGAGAGAGAGAGAGAGAGAGAGAGAGAGAGAGCGCACAGGATCCTAGTACAGGTCTAAGTCTAGATTTTCTTTCTCCATTGTTAAAATATTACATTTTCTAGATAACTAGACCTTTGAAGTAAGTCTGAAAGTCAGACACCTTACTTGTTCTCCTATTTTTTTCAAAAGTTGTTTCCAGTTATTTATCCTTTTCATATATCATCCCATTGATTGTCTCAATTTTCTCGAGTGGTCTCAGTAACGTCTCCATTTGTCCTAGCCCTGAGATTTTAGCAGCCTCTCTTTACTCGTCCTTCCCAATGGTGCCTCACTGGAGGCACTTTCAGGGTCAGGGGAATGAGACCCATTATTATTACTGGTCTTCTCATATGAATACGCCACGGGGAGCTTGCCAGGCTCTTGCCAGGCTTTCATGAATGCGGGCAGGAAACTCTCGGTAGCTTGCCAGGTTCTCTGAGAGGGAGAATTAGGCTATAAGATGTCATTTAGCCACAAAGCGGCTTCGAGCTTTCAGGAGCTTAGTTTTATAGTCTCTGGATGTTGGCTGTTGATTGGATTACATGGCGCCAAGGGTGCAGTTTCTGGGTGAGATTGCCTAGCTACTGGAAAATGGGGGAATCTGGGCAGAAGAGGCCCAGTCCCTATCCGAGCAGGCTTGGAGATCTCAGCCCCGGGTCCCACACAACTGGGTTTCTCTGACACTTCCTTCATGCATGAGGCTTGTCCAAACATGTGGAGGGGGCCCTTGAGCATGGCTCTGGCTGAGTTCCAGAGGTCTTCAGCTGCCAGGGCTCTGCGCAGGTCAGGGAGGGAAACTGATACCACCCCCTCCGAGGGGCCCCGGTGAAAACCAGAGGATGTTTATAAAAGTTTTAAAAATATTTCAATTGTATATAAAAAAGATCAGGCCGCTCCCTTATACTCAGCCAACCTGGGTTTGATCCCCAAACCCCATATGATTGCACAAGTCTACCAGGAATGATCCCTTGGTGCATAGCCAGGAATAAGCCCTAGGTATTGCTGGGTGTGGTTTAAAAAAAATGCCCCTATCTCCTAAAATCCCAAAACTCCAAACCTGGCAAAAGCAAACTAGCTATGCAAATTATCTATTTGCCTTTC
The DNA here is from genome assembly GCF_027595985.1 of Sorex araneus. Classification (NCBI taxonomy): domain Eukaryota; kingdom Metazoa; phylum Chordata; class Mammalia; order Eulipotyphla; family Soricidae; genus Sorex; species Sorex araneus. The sequence continues at coordinate 365,800,279 of NC_073313.1, read as the reverse complement.
CTTTCTTGTTCAACAGGCTTACACTTGTTAATTTTACCATGCTGTACTGTTTCCTCTGCTGAATTTTCTGTTCCTCTCTAAACTAGACATTCCTAAAAGGCAGGGAGAGCTCTCATTTCTATATGTATTCTCTATTCTCTATGTATCATGAAGGAACTAATATTCTGTGTGTTAAGAAATGATAAAATATTGTGAGGTCATTTTAATGTCACAAAAGAGCTTAAAAGGACCTGGAGTCCACAATAGTGGTTGTTGTTCAATTTTCGTAACTGTACAATCTTAGCAATGTTTATTTAAATCCTTTAAAAATCCAACTGCCTCACATATAAGAGAGGAATAAGTAATTCACAGGGACTTAGAGAACTAACTGAATTCCATAAGCTATACAAGTAAGAATTACTTGTAAGAATTACCAAAACTTTAAAAACGTAAGAACATTAAATGACAAACTAACCATCCAAATTTTTATACTTTTCATATATATTCCAAAATATGTTTGCCATTGAAAATAATCCCGCTGGGATTTTGATTCGAATTGTGTTGAATCTATGGATTAGAATGAGGAAAAATAACAGCCTAACAATATTGAGTTTTACGTGAATACATCAATATATCTACATGTATTTAGATTTTTAATTTTCTTATCAGTGTTTCACAATTTTCAGCATAAAATTTGGCACATATTTTATAATACATGACATGATACTTGGTACTTTGTAAATTGTACCATTTTTGAAATATAAACTGTTACTACATATAAAAAGAAGATTTGTGTGTATTGATTATAATATCCTGTAAGCTTGTTGAACTCATTCAATAATTCTGGTAACTACCTGCTCCTAATCCAGCTATTTGTATGCAAAAGCAGCCATGCACTCTCAGAATACATGACTTAGTTTCCTTTTAGTGATTATTCTTAGATAACTTCATCTTGGGCTTAAACTGTCTTTATAATAATGTGCAAGAAAACACACGAAGATTAGCAGAGAAATGTTGCTACCTGGGTCCTAGAATGGGTAATGTTGTTTCTGGATCCTATATGAGATCAAAAGAAAATTGATGTGATTTCCACACAGTAGAACTGACAGAATTGTGCATTTGATACTTTTATCTTTGTTTTTTATTGAGCCCATAAATGGTAGTGCTATTCCTTTCTACCTACCTATTTTCTTTGTTTTGAAAGGTGGGGTATTAGTTGATGATTAAGAAATAGTTCTATGATACAATTACTGGTAAAATTTATTTATTTTTATCTATTTATTTTACTTTTGAGGGGCAATAGCGCAGTGGGTAGGGTGTTTTTCTTGCACGCAGCCGACCCGAGTTTGATTCCTCCATCCCTCTCGAAGAGCGCAGCAAGCTACCAAGAATATCCCGCCTGCACGGCAGGGCCTGGCAAGCTACCTGTGGCATATTCAACATGCCAAAAACTGTAACAACAAGTCTCACAATAGAGAATTTACTGGGGCCTGCTTGAGCAAATCGATGAAAAATAGGACGATAGTGCTACAATGTGCTACGGTGCATTCTTACATACCAATAATTAATCAGAGCAGAAAGCGATCAAAGAGGCTATCTCAGTAAATTAGCTCCCCAAACATGAAATACCTGGGAATCAACTTGACAAAAGAGGTGACACTTGTACATTGAGATCTTCAAAGCACTCAAAGGAATTGAAGGTCATAGGAAATGGAAAAATATTCTATGCCCATGAATTGGAAGAATCAACACTGTCAAAATGACCATCTTACCTAAACAGACATTCCTACCTTTTTATTGAATTCTCAAACAGCAGCACGTATTTTAGTGTTGAGGAACAAATTGAGGAAAGTGACATAAAGTGCCTGTATATGACAGTGGGTTCCTGTTCCATTGTCTCTAGATAAAGTTTTGCATTTCAACCTGGATATTCTGCATTAATAGGAGACACTAACAGAAGTCATTTTGCCAAGAATAAAGATGATTTTTGAGGAAGATGATGTGAAGTTTCCTGAATAAGGGATAGTAATGGAACCTAAGGAGAGTTGAAAAGCAAGGAATGAAGGCTGAAAACAGGGATTGGAATTAATTACAGCTAAATAATGATAACTGTTGTTCTTTTTTATAGGGAATACCCAGGACCCAACTTTTTCTGAGACCTCAACAGAAAAGGAACTGTGGCCAAAGGTAAGGAAGGCATGGTTCTAACGGGACAGCAGGGAGAATCCTTCAGAGTTAGGAAAAGTTAAGACTTCTGCAAGTGAAGCAGGTTCCTCCCTAAAGCCACCTGAGAAGGAAGTGGAAGAGCTGCTTCTCCCAGGGATAGACCTGCAGCTTGGTAGACAGGGGCAGCATAACCATTTATCCTAAACTCATTATGACTCTTTTCATAGTGCGTGGACTGGGATGTTTCAAGGAAAGAGTTATCACTGGGCTTGTTATCTCAGTAGATCTTGAAACGATTTCTGTGAATTTTCTGCATGCTTCTGGTAAAGTTTTACTAGAATATGGACAAGACAAAAGTTGATTGGACAGAAGGACAGGGGCAGACATAGAAAGAAGGCACTCAATTGTGGGTCATTAAAAAATTCATAGCATGAGGCCCCGCTTCCCGCCGCCTGAACTCCCCGAGACCCTGCAGCCGCCCCACCCCGGGTCCTCCACGCCCGTCTCCTGACCTGGCCCCCTAACTGTGGCCCGCCCTCGCAGGAAGACACTGGGGGCGTGTCCCGTATCTTAGTGGGCGTGGTCTAAAGTGGGCGTGGCCTCCTCTCAGAGCGGCGGCCGCTAACGCGGCGGCAGTTATTCTTTGTAACCTCAGCTCAATCGGTACTTGTATTTCTTTGAAAATTCACTTTTGCAATCTCAAACACGCAAAATAGCCATTAGCTTAGTCTGACACTATAAAATCTGTCAGTTAATAAGAAAAATTTAGCACGATCAGAGCCCCTTCTTTACACAAGAAGAAAAAGGAATAAATAACTACAGAGTTCCAACTCTATACTTCCGTAACAATATGAGGAAGCAGCGAAAATCCCCTCCACCAAGAGAGGGAGAAGAAAAAATTCCAGAAACATCAATGAGGCTACTCACATCTACGACCTCTCAGATAAACAATTCAGAGAGGAGATCTGTAGGAGAATCGACCTACTCCAAGCAACCATGGAACAGACATCCAATAAACTAAGGGAGGAGATGAATGAAGCACTGGAACGGTCCACCAAGAAAATACAGGAAGAAATGAGAACAGAAATCTCAAACCTACGAACGGAAGTCACACAAATAAAGGAATTGGTAGACGAATTAAAAATCTCATTAGATGCCCTCAACAGTAGAATGACTACAGCTGAAGACAGAATCAGCGACCTGGAAGATGAGCTGCAGAAAGCTTATAGACAACAACAAATCATGGCCAAAGACCTCAAAATGGCTATAGAGTGAATCGGAGCCCTGGGGGATGACTTCAAGTGAAACAACATAAGAATCATTGGAGTACCAGAAACACAGGGAAGTAACCCCAATGAAAAAAACACAGTCAAAGACATCATTGCTCCCCTCCCCGCCCCCTGCCCACCGCGGCTCGGGGCTTCTCCTGAAGCCCCTGCCTGGCACCTTTCCGCCGCCGCCGTCGGATCCTGACCAATCTCCATCCTGCAGGTAAACAGGCAATCCCTTGGAGAGCCTGCCTCAGCGCGGAGAAGCCCCCCTCCCCGCCCCCTGCCCACCGCGGCTCGGGGCTTCTCCTGAAGCCCCTGCCTGGCACCTTTCCGCCGCCGCCGTCGGATCCTGACCAATATCCACCCTGCAGGTAAACAGGCAATCCCTTGGAGAGCCTGCCTCAGCGCGGAGAAGCCCCCCTCCCCGCCCCCTGCCCACCGCGGCTCGGGGCTTCTCCTGAAGCCCCTGCCTGGCACCTTTCCGCCGCCGCCGTCGGATCCTGACCAATACCCACTCTGCTGCTTAGGGGCGTGTCCTCATCTCAGGGGGCGTGGCCTAAAAAGTGGGCGTGGCCTCTTTTCGGAGCGGCCAACGCTAACGCGGCCGCAGTTAGTTTTTTTTACCATTCCATGCCTTCTCCTTTGGCCACAATTGATAGAATTCATTCCTTCAAAGAACTCCCTGAGGCCCTCCCTTTCCCCCACTTCCCGCTGCTGTCTGCGTCTCCCGAGTTTCTGAAGTCACTCCCTGCTCGCCCGGCGCACCCTGTCTCCCGAACCGGCTTGTAACTGCGCACGTCCCCCCCATCAACAGGAAGACACTGGGGGCGTGGCCTGTGTCTTATTGGGCGTGGTTTAAAGTGGGCGTGGCCTCCTCTCAGAGCAGCCAACGCTAACTCGGCCGCAGTTATTCTCTGCTACCTCAGCTCAATCCGTACTGTGTATTCCTTTGAAAACTCACTTTTGCGAGCTCAAACATTTACGCAAAATAGCCATTAGCTTAGGCTGACAGTATAAAAGCTATCAGTGAATAAGGGAAGTCTAGCACAATCGGAGCCCCTTCTTCCCACAAAAAGGAAGAGGAATAAATAACTCTAAGGTTCCAACTCTGCACTTCCGTGACAATATGAAGAAACAGCGAAAATCCCCTCCACGAAGAGAGGGAGAAGAAAAGATACTAGAAACCTCAAAAGAGTCTCCCAACATCTACGACCTCTCAGATAAACAATTCAGAGAGGAAATATGGAGGAGAGTCGACCTACTCCAAGCAACTATGGAACAGACATCCAATAAATTAAGGGAGGAGATGAATCAAGTGCTGGAACGGTCTACCAAGAAAATACAGGAAGAAATGAGAGCAGAAATGAGAGCAGAAATTTCAAACCCTCGAACGGAAGTCTCACAAATAAAGCAATCGGTAGATGAAATAAAAATCTCACTAGATGCCCTCAACAGCAGAATGACTACAGCCGAAGACAGAATCAGCGAGCTTGAGGATGAGCTGCAGAAAGCTTACAGACAGCAACAAATCATGGCCAAAGACCGCAAAATGGCTATAGAGCGAATCAGAGCCCTGGGGGATGACTTCAAGAGGAACAACATAAGAATCATTGGAGTACCAGAACCACAGGGAAGTAACCCCAATGAAAAAAACATAGTCAAAGACATCATCACTAAGAAATTCCCAGAGCTGGAGAAGGCAGGCATCCAGATACAAGAAGTCCGAAGAGTGCCAGCAAAAAGAGACCCAAATAAAAAGACTCCAAGGCATATCATAGTCAGAATGGCGGATGCTGTAGATAGAGACACAATTCTACAAGTAGCAAGGTCAAAGAGGGAAATCACATACAAAGGAGCACCCCTCAGATTTACGGCCGATCTGTCAGAAGAAACCCTCCGAGCCCGAAGACAATGGTGGGACATAGTGAAAAAACTCAACGAAATGAATGCCTCACCAAGAATACTTTATCCAGCTAAACTCTCACTCAAACTCGAAGGAACCATACACTATTTCTCGGATAAACAACAGCTCAGGAACTTCATAGACTCAAAACCAATCTTGAAAGAAGGTCTAAAGGGGCTACTGTAAGACAAGGAGGAGCCCCATAAGAACAACAAATCCCACAGAAAGATGACACAAAACCACATCACAATAATCTCTCTCAATGTCAATGGCCTAAATGCACCTATCAAAAGACACAGAGTGGCTAAATGGATCCGGAAATTAAACCCAACATTCTGTTGCCTGCAAGAAACACACCTGAACAAACAGAGTAAACATAGACTCAAAGTCAAAGGATGGAAAACAATCCTCCAAGCAAACAACCCCCTGAAAAAAGCTGGAGTGGCCATCCTGGTATCCGACAACATAGATTTCAGGATGAAAAAGATCAAAAGGGACAGCGAAGGTCATTTTCTGTTTATCAAGGGATATGTACAACAGGAAGAAATCACACGCTTAAACGTATATGCTCCTAACAAACGACCGGCTAAATATTAAAACGACTCCTAACAGACTTCAAAGAGGACATCACTAACAGCACAATTGTAGTCGGAGACTTCAATATCGCCTTATCACCTCTAGATAGATCCACAAGAACAAAACTCAACAAGGAAACACTGACTCTGAATGAAGAAATTGAAGAGAGAGGCCTAATAGACCTATACAGGGCCTTACACCCCAAAAAGAAAGAATACACATTCTTTTCCAGTGCACATGGAACATTTTCAAAAATAGACCATGTACTGGGCCCCAGAACATAACTCAATAGAATCGGAAAAATAGAAATTGTATCAACCATCTTTTCAGACCACGACGCGCTGAAGATAGAAGCTAACCACCCACAAATACGGAAAATCAAATCAAACACCTGGAAATTAAACAATTCCATGTTGAACAATGAGTGGGTCAAGAAGGAAATCAAGGAAGAAATCAAAAGATACTTAGAAACAAATGAGAATGAAGACACGAGCTACCAAAACCTATGGGATGCAGCTAAAGCCGTGTTAAGGGGAAAATTTATAGCTCTCCAAGCATTCCTCAGGAAGGAAGAAAGGACCCACATAGATAGCTTGACTTCACGACTCAAGACCCTAGAAAAGGACCAGAGAAAGGACGCCAAACCAGACCGAAGGAAAGAAATAATAAAAATTAGAGCAGAAATTAATGACATCGAAACCAAAAAAACAATCCGAAAGATCAATGAAACAAAGAGTTGGTTCTTTGAGAAAATAAATAAGATTGATGAACCGCTAGCAAGTCTCACAAAGAAAGAAAGAGAGAAAACTCTAATAAATCGAATCAGAAATGAAAAGGGGGACATCATAACAGAAACCAGTGAGATTCAAAAGATCATTAGAGACTACTTTGAAAGTCTTTACGCCACAAAAAAGGAGAACCTAAAAGAAATGGATGGATTCCTCGATTCCTATAATCTCCCAACACTGAAGAAAGAAGACCTGGAATACCTGAATAGACCCATCAATGTTAAGGAAATTGAAACGGTAATCAAAAACCTCCCCAAAAACAAAAGCCCAGGCCCAGATGGTTTCACTGGCGAATTCTTCCAAACATTTAAAGAAGACCTATTGCCTGTTTTCCTCAAACTTTTCCAGGAAATTGAAAAAACAGGAACTCTCCCAAACAGTTTCTATGAAGCACATATCTCCCTAATACCAAAAGCAAACAAAGACACCACTAAGAAAGAAAATTACAGACCAATCTCCCTGATGAACACCGATGAGAAGATCCTCAACAAAATACTAGCAAATAGGATCCAACAACTCATCAAAAAGATCATACATCACGACCAAGTGGGATTCATCCCAGGGATGCAAGGATGGTTTAACATTCGGAAATCAATCAACATAATCCAGCATATCAACAAAAGTAAAGATAAAAACCATATGATCATATCAATAGATGCAGAGAAAGCATTTGACAAGATCCAACATCCGTTCATGATGAAAACGCTCGCCAAAATGGGGTTTGGAGGAACTTTCCTCAAGATAGTCGAAGCCATCTATCACAAGCCTACGGCAAGCATTATCCTCAACGGGGAAAAACTAAGGGCCTTTCCTCTGAGATCAGGCACAAGACAAGGATGCCCACTCTCACCACTCCTCTTCAATATAGTACTGGAAGTACTTGCGATAGCTATTAGACAAGAAAAAGAGATCAAGGGCATCCAGATAGGAAGGGAAGAAATCAAACTCTCACTATTTGCAGGCGACATGATACTATATCTAGAGAAGCCTAAAACCTCTACTAAGAAACTCTTAGAAACAATAGACTTATACAGTAAAGTTGCAGGCTACAAAATCAATACCCAAAAATCCATGGCCTTCATATATGCAAACAATGAGGCAGAGGAAAGGGACATGAAAAAAGCAATCCCATTCACAATCGTGCCCCAGAAAATCAGATACCTCGGAATTAGCTTAACCAAGGAAGTAAAAGACCTTTACAAAGAAAACTACATAACGCTACTCCATGAAATCAAAGAGGACATGAGGAAATGGAAACATATACCCTGCTCGTGGATAGGGAGAATCAATGTTGTCAAAATGGCAATACTCCCTAAAGCATTATACAGATTCAATGCGATCCCTTTAAGTATACCCATGTCATTCTTCAAAGAAATGGATCAAGCAATCCTAAAATTCATATGGAATAACAAACGTCCAAGGATAGCTAAAACAATTCTTGGGAAAAAGATGATGGGAGGCATCACCATCCCCAACCTCAAACTTTACTACAAAGCAGTAACAATCAAAACAGCATGGTACTGGAACAAAGGCAGAGCCGTAGACCAATGGAACAGGGTGGAATATCCCTACACACAACCCCAAATGTATGACCATCTAATCTTTGATAAGGGAGCAAGAGATGTGAAGTGGAGCAAGGAAAGCCTCTTTAACAAATGGTGCTGGCACAACTGGACAACCACATGCAAAAAAATGGGTTTAGACCTTGACCTGACACCATGCACAAAAGTCAGATCAAAATGGATTAAAGACCTCAACATTAAACCACAAACCATAAGGTACATTGAAGACAAGGTCGGCGAAACCCTCCACGATATTGAAGATAAAGGTATCTTCAAAGGTGACACGGAACTAAGCAATCTAGTAAAAACAGAGATCAACAAATGGGACTACATTAAACTAAAAAGCTTCTGCACCGCAAGAGATACAGTGACCAGAATACAAAGACTATCCACAGAATGGGAAAGGATATTTACACAATACCCATCAGATAAGGGGTTGATATCAATGGTATATAAAGCACTGGTTGAACTCTACAAGAAGAAAACATCCAACCCCATCAAAAAATGGGGCGAAGAAATGAACAGAAACTTTACCAAGGAAGAAATACGAATGGCCAAAAGGCACATGAAAAAGTGCTCTGCATCACTAATCATCAGAGAGATGCAGATCAAAACAACTTTGAGATACCACCTCACACCACAGAGACTAGCACTCATCCAAAAGAACAAAAGCAACCGCTGTTGGAGAGGATGTGGGGAGAAAGGGACCCTTCTTCACTGCTGGTGGGAATGCCGACTGGTTCAGCCTTTCTGGAAAACAATTTGGACGACTCTCAAAAAATTAGATATTGAATTCCCATTTGACCCAGCAATACCACTGCTGGGAATATATCCCAGAGAGGCAAAAAAAGTACAATCGAAACAACATCTGCACATGTATGTTCATCGCAGCACTGTTTACAATAGCCAGAATCTGGAAAAAACCCGAATGCCCCAGAATGGATGACTGGTTGAGGAAACTTTGGTACATCTATACAATGGAATACTATGCAGCTGTTAGAAAAAAGGAGGTCAAGAATTTTGTAGTCAAGTGGATGGGCATGAAAAGTTTCATGCTGAGTGAAATGAGTCAGAAAGAGAGAGACAGACATAGAAAGATTGCACTCATCTATGGTATATAGAATAACAGAGTGGGAGACTAACACCCAAGAACTGTAGAAATAAGTACCAGGAGGTTGACTCCATGGCTTCGAGGCTGGCCTCACGTTCCGGGGAAAGGTCAACTCAGAGAAGCGATCATCAACTACATTGTAGTCGAAGGCCATGTGGGGGAAAGGAGTTGCGGGCTGAATGAGGGCTAGAGACTGAGCACAGCGGCCACTCAACACCTTTATTGCAAACCACAACAGCTAATTAGAGAGAGAAAACAGAAGGGAATGCCTTGCCACAGTGGCAGGGTGGGGTGGGGGGGAGATGGGATTGGGGAGGGTGGGAGGGACACTGGGTTTACGGGTGGTGGAGAATGGGCACTGGTGAAGGGATGGGTTCCCAAACTTTGTATGAGGGAAGTATAAGCACAAAAGTGTATAAATCTGTAACTGTTAAAAAAAAAAAAGACATCATTGCTAAGAAATTCCCAGAGCTGGAGAAGGCAGGCATCCACATACAAGGAGTCCGAAGAGTACCAGCAAAAAGAGACCCGAATAAAAAGACTCCAAGGCATATCATAGTCAGAATGACGGATGCTATAGATAGAGACACAATTCTGCAAGCAGCAAGGTTAAAGAAGGAAATCACATACAAAGGAGCACCCCTCAGATTTACAGCAGACCTGTCAGAGGAAACCCTCCGAGCCCGAAGACAATGGTGGGATATAGTGAAAAGACTCAACGAAATGAATGCCTCACCAAGAATACTTTATCCGGCTAAACTCAAACTCAAACTCGAAGGAACCATATACTACTTCTCGGATAAACAACAGCTCAGGTCCTTCATAGACTCAAAACCAAACTTGAAAGAAGGTCTAAAGGGGCTACTGTAAGACAAGGTAGAGCCACATAAAAACAACAAATACCACAGAAATATGACACAAAATCCTATCACAATAATCTCTCTCAATGTCAATGGCCTAAATGCACCCATCAAGAGACACAGAGTGGCAAAATGTATCCAGAAATTAAACCCAACATTCTGCTGCCTGCAAGAAACACACCTGAACAAACAGAGTAAACATAGACTCAAAGTCAAAGGATGGAAAACAATCCTGCAAGCAAACAACCCCCTTAAAAAAGCTGGAGTGGCCATCCTAATATCTGACAACATAGATTTCAGGTTGAAAAAGATTAAAAGGGACAGCGAAGGTCATTTTCTGTTTATCAAGGGATATGTACAACAGGAAGAAATCACACTCTTAAACATATATGCACCCAATGAGCGACCAACTAAATATTTAAAACAACTCCTAGCAGACTTCAAAGAGGACATCACTAACAGCACAATAGTAGTCGGAGACTTCAATATGGCCTTATCGCTTCTAGATAGATCGACAAGAACAAAACTCAACAAGGAAACACTGACTCTGAAAGAAGAAATTGGAGAGAGAGGCCTAATAGACCTATACAGGGCCTTACACCCCCAAAAGAAAGAATACACATTCTTTTCCAGTTCACACGGAACATTTTCTAAAACAGACCATGTACTGGGCCCCAGAACATACCTCAATAGAATCGGAAAAATAGAAATTGTATCAACCATATTTTCAGACCACGATGCACTGAAGATAGAAGCTAACCACTCACTGACATGGAGAATCAAGTCAAACACTTGGAAATTAAACAATTCAATGTTGAACAATGAGTGGGTCAGGAAGGAAATCAAGGAAGAAATAAAAAAATACTTAGAAACAAATGAGAATGAAGACACGAGCTGCCAAAACCTATGGGACGCAGCTAAAGCCGTGTTAAGGGGAAAATTTATAGCTCTCCAAGCATTCCTCAGGAAGGAAGAAAGGGCCCACATAGACAGCCTGACCTCACGACTCAAGACCTTAGTAAAGGACCAGAAAAAGGAACCCAAACCAGATCGAAGGAAAGAAATAATAAAAATTAGAGCAGAAATTAATGACATGGAAACCAAAAAGACAATCTGAAAGATAAATGAAACAAAGAGCTGGTTCTTCGAGAAAATAAACAAGATTGATAAATCGCTAGCAAGTCTCACCAAGAAAGAAAGAGAAAGAACCCTAATAAATCGAATCAGAAATGAAAAGGGGGGCATCATAACAGAAACCATGAGATTCAAAAGATCATTAGAGACTACTTCGAAAGTCTATATGCCGCAAAACAGGAGAACCTAAAAGAAATGGATGGATTCCTCGATTCCTACAATCTCCCAAGACTGAACAAAGAAGACTTGGAATACCTGAATAGACCCATCAATGTTAAGGAAATTGAAACTGTAATCAAAAACCTCCCCAAAAACAAATGCCCAGTCCCAGATGGTTTCACTGGCGAATTCTTCCAAACATTTAAAGAAGACCTGCTGCCTGTTTTCCTCAAACTTTTCCAGGAAATTGAAAAAACAGGAACTCTCCCAAACAGTTTCTATGAAGCACACATCTCCCTAATACCAAAAGCAAACAAAGACACCACTAAGAAAGAAAATTACAGACCAATATCTGTATAAAAATAAAAAGAAAAGTCGCGGGCGAGGGAAGGGACGCCTCACCGCACCGAGCCAGGCACAGGGCCTATGCAGCAGCTGTCTCTCCCGTCACCCGAGTTCGGTAGCCTCCAGCCACTTCCCCCACCCCGGGGAGGATGATGGCGAAGATGTGGCAGGCGAAAGAAGGAACGGAGCCAAGATCGTTGGTCTCACTTGCAGTTTATTCCAGTCTTCCTTCTATACACTCTCCATCCTCTCTACACCTTTCCGTGCCCCTCACCTTCTCTCCAAACCCCTTTTATTGATCATGGCCCTTCCAAAGGGTGCAACACATTGACGTCACCAAAAGCACCAAAAGATCTTACAGCAAGAACATTGAGGCAACATAATTCTCTTGTATCTGCAGGCCCTTAATCTAGGCCCCCAGAAAGAAGATACAAAAACAAAATGGAAGCCTTCTTTGGGCTGAAAGCACTTGGATTTACATCCCAAAGACCAGGCTGGGCTGCAGCAAGAAATCTACATGTCAATTACAAACTAGACAGCACCTGAAATTTACATTCCAAAGACTAGGCTGGGCCAGAGCCTGGAATCTACAATGTCAAATCAAGCCTGACTAGCACCTTAGATCTGTGGGTCAAAGATCAGCTAGCTTTCTGTGACAAAAAGATTCTGTGACAAAACTCCAGAAGGCAGCTGGAAAAGGGGAAATATTCCAACAAATATCCCTGATGAACACCGATGCGAAGATCCTCAACAAAATACTGGCAAATAGGATCCAACAACTCATCAAAAAGATCATACAACACGACCAAGTGGGATTCATCCCGGGGATGCAAGGATGGTTTAACATTCGGAAATCAATCAACATAATCCACCATATCAATAAAAGCAAAGATAAAAGCCATATGATCATATCAATAGATGCAGAGAAAGCATTTGACAAGATCCAACATCCTTTCATGATGAAAACCCTCGCCAAAATGGGGTTTGGAGGAACTTTCCTCAAGATAGTCGAAGCCATCTATCACAAGCCCATGGCAAGCATTATCCTCAACGGGGAAAAACTAAGGGCCTTTTCTTTGAGATCAGGCACAAGACAAAGATGCCCACTCTCACCACTCCTCTTCAATATAGTACTGGAAGTACTTGCGATAGCTATTAGACAAGAAAAAGAGATTAAGGGCATCCAGATACGAAAGGAAGAAATCAAACTCTAACTATTTGCAGACGATATGATACTATATCTAGAGAAGCCTAAAACCTCTAGGAAGAAACTCTTAGAAACAATAGGCTTATACAGTAAAGTTGCAGGCTACAAAATCAATACCCAAAAATCCATGGCCTTCATATATGCAAACAATGAGGCAGAGGAAAGGGACATGAAAAAAGCAATCCCATTCACAATCGTACCCCAGAAAATCAAGTACCTCGGAATCAGCTTAACCAAGGAAGTAAAAGACCTCTACAAAGAAAACTACAAAACGCTACTCCATGAAATAAAGAGGACATGAGGAAATGGAAACATATACCGTGCTCGTGGATAGGGAGAATCAATGTTGTCAAAATGGCAATACTCCCCAAAGCATTATACAGATTCAACGCGATCCCTATAAGTATACCCATGACATTCTTCAAAGAAATGGATCAAGCAATCTTAAAATTCATATGGAACAACAAACGTGCAAGGATAGCTAAAACAATTCTTGGGAAAAAGACGATGGGAGGCATCACCCTCCCCAACCTCAAACTTTACTACAAAGCAGTAACAATCAAAACAGCATGGTACTGGAACAAAGGCAGAGCCGTAGACCAATGGAACAGGGTGGAATATCCCTACACACAGCCCCAAATGTATGATCATCTAATCTTTGTAAAGGGAGCAAGAGATATGAAGTGGAGCAAGGAAAGGCTCTTTAACAAATGGTGCTGGCACAACTGGACAACCACATGCAAAAAAATGGGCTTAGACCTTGACCTGACACCATGCACAAAAGTCAGATCAAAATGGATTAAAGACCTCAACATTAGACCACAAACCATAAGGTACATTGAAGACAAGGTCGGCAAAACCCTCCACGATATTGAAGATAAAGGTATCTTCAAAGGTGACACAGAACTAAGCAATCTAGTAAAAACAGAGATCAACAAATGGGACTACATTAAACTAAAAAGCTTCTGCACCGCAAAAGATACAGTGACCAGAATACAAAGACTATCCACAGAATGGGAAAGGATATTTACACAATACCCATCAGATAAGGGGTTGATATCAATGGTATATAAAGCACTGGTTGAACTCTACAAGAAGAAAACATCCAACCCCATCAAAAAATGGGGCGAAGAAATAAACAGAAACTTTACCAAGGAAGAAATACGAATGGCCAAAAGGCACATGAAAAAGTGCTCTACATCACTAATTATGAGAGAGATGCAGATCAAAACAACCACAAGATACCACCTCACACCACAGAGACTAGCGTACATCCAAAAGAACAAAAGCATCTGCTGTTGGAGAGGATGTGGGGAGAAAGGGACCCTTCTACACTGCTGGTGGGAATGCCGACTAGTTCAGCCCTTCTTGAAAACAATATGGACGATTCTCAAAAAATTAGAAATTGAGCTCCCATTTGACCCAGCAATACCACTGCTGGGAATATATCCCAGAGACGCAAAAAAGTATAATCGAAATGGCATCTGCACATGTATGTTCATCGCAGCACTGTTTACAATAGCCAGAATCTGGAAAAAACCCGAATGCCCTAGAACGGATGACTGGTTGAGGAAACTTTGGTACATCTATACAATGGAATACTATGCAGCTGTTAGAAAAAAGGAGGTCACAAATTTTTTATTTAAGTGGATCGGCATGAAAAGTTTCATGCTAAGTGAAATGAGTCAGAAAGAGAGAGACAGACATAGAAAGATTGCACTCATCTATGGCATATAGAATAACAGAGTGGGAGACTAACACCCAAGAATTGTAGAAACAACTACCAGGAGGTTGACTCCATGGCTTGGAGGCTGGCCTCACATTCTGGGGACTGGGCAACTCAGAGAAGGGATCACCAACTATAATGTAGTCGAAGGCCATGTGGGGGAAGGGAGTTGCAGGCTGAATGAGGACTAGAGACTGAGCACAGTGGCCACTCAACACCTTTATTGCAAACCACAACAGCTAATTAGAGGGAGAGAACAGAAGGGAATGCCCTGCCACAGTGACAGGGTGGGGTGGCGGGAGATGGGATTGGGGAGGATGGGAGGGATGCTGGGTTTACTGGTGGTGGAGTATGGGCACTGGTGAAGGGATGGGTTCCCGAACTTTGTATGAGGGAAGCATAAGCACAAATGTGTATAAATCCATAACTGTACCCTCATGGTGATTCATTAATTAAAAATAAATAAAATTATTATAAAAATATTCATAGCATGAGATCAATACCCAAGGACAATAGAAACACAGGCCAGGAGTATTGGTCCACATTTGGAAGCCTGCCTAAGGTGTTGGGGTGAAGGCAATTGGGATATAGAATAAGCCAATATGAAGAGTAGAGGGGAGGGGAGGCATGGGAAGGGGTGAGGATAAGAGAGCAGAGGAGAGGAGGAGAGAAGAGAGAAGAGAGAGGAGAGAAACGGAGAGGAGGGAATGCACAGGAGGGAAGAGGAGGGGTGGGAGATCAGGAGGGAGAAAAGGGGTCCAGAGTGGAGGGGAGGGGAAGGAAGAGGTGAAGGAAGAGGAAGAGATGAGATGAAAGGCGAGCAGAGGAGAGACGAGAAAAGAAAAGAGAAAATACTGGGAAGAAAACATCAGAACTCCCTTCCAAAGCCTTCTCAGGGAGTCAGAGAAACAAAGAAAGAAATCTAAGCACTGCAGAGGCCCTAATTTGGTCCTTGTCATCTCTCAAGTTCCTCCTCTGCTCTCAGATTCCTCATGCTTTTGGACACACTGACCTGGAGAGATCAATGTTTCCTAATTTTCATTTTCCTGCTTCCAGCAACAGATATACTTAATGAATCATATGCTTTGTCTTATATAAAAATAAATTAAGAGAGTGAAAAATACAAGCAAATGTAATAAGATGAATGAATATTTTATTTTAAATCTAACATATTAGGTCTCTTCTGAACAACTTCTTTTTCAGTTGTCATAATATATGCATAACTTCAAATTGACCATATTAGGCACCACTGAATATTTAGGAGCCTCAATTACAATAACGTTGCGTGAATTTCTCTCATGCAACCAGAACCCTGGTTCCATGCCAGGACCTAGTATTTATTTTTCATTATTTATGCTCCCTTGCTCTTAACTGAAAAATAGAGTAAGTTTTATAACTTCCCTACTACATACTAAGATTATTGTGAATAGGCAAATGTTCATTTTTTTTGAAAACTGGTTAAGAGTAAGAAGAAGAACATGACCAACAGCAAGTATTTATTCCTGATCTTGAGTCCAATGAGAACCCTCGAAACAGTCCTATCCACACGTGTGCTTTCTGTTTCCATAAAAATCAACAATGTTGATGTATCCAATATTTCTTTTTAGTTGCAGATATTGAACTCTTTGCCATTCTCTTGCAAGCCAGAAATGTTGAGGTCAAACATATCCTCTGTATCAGGTATGGGTCACTGAGTCATGATCTGATGTTTGTCACCTCTCCAGAGCAGTCAGTGGAGGTTCTCACCCTAATCTCTCTTGTACCCTTTTAGGCTTTCAATCACCTTTCTTTTCTTTGTCTCTCCCACTTCCTCTGTTTTTCTTTCTCCTCCCTCATTTATTCCTGCACATTCCCCCGAAATCTCTCCGGCCCGCAGAGAGACAACAGTGGAAAGCGCTCCTAATTGGGTGGGTTCTAAGAGCAGTCCCGATCTGAAAATAAAACTGGTGAGGTTAGTAAAAAGGGGCTCAAGACAACACGTGCTGATCAAGAGTGGCTTTATTGGCAGTCATGCTGGTTTTATATATTTCTTAGCAGGGGGTTGGTACATGAGTTGTCAATCATCATGGAAGTGTCTTCTCAGACCAAATAAGGAAAAGTTCGGGGTATATTTGGTGGGCTTACAATATTCTCCAAGAGTCGGTTGAGAAATAGTGGGGAGGGGAAGACACAGGTTTATCTGGCAGGAGCATCTGTCAGGAGGAATGTACAAGGCTTTTAGTGTAGAGGAAGGCACTCTACTTTACGAGCTTTTTGGGGTCTTGTGGTTAACTGCCCTGGGCTACTTTTACTACTTGAGTTTAGCAATTTCCTTTGTCACAAGGGCACCTGTGCATCAGGTTATGCAAACGCTGGTAATGGAATTTTCCGGTTTGTCCAGGGTAAAGTTTTCGGGGCCCTCATTTGTTCGGGTTCCTGAACAGTCCCCAAATATTCCTGTTGTAGAACACAGACCATCCCAACTTTTAGAGGTAAAACCAAAATGCCACTTAAGTGGCTAGCCTGGCTGAGGGCCACTTCTCATGCTCACTTATTGTGGGTAACAAGTGTCATGAAAGCTGTGGTTTGTGGCGTGGTTGCTCATGTGCTTTCTCTGTCTTTGTAGCATAATCCCAGTGAATTCTCTCCATATTGTTGCTCTGTGGATGATATATGTAGGCTGTGGTTGATGCTCTTAAACTTGTCAACTTTTATGGTTTTATCCTTGGAAGGGCCTTGCACAAAAATGATGCCTAATGATTTTTCATATTTCTGTGACATTCAGCTTTCTTCTGAAGGACACTATTCTTCCTGGCATGTTCTTTGAAGTACATAGGTAGAAAAATCAAGGAATAATTTTGTTGAGAAATTATGGAAGAGACTAGGATGGGAAGGAGCGTATGACAATGATGGAGGCAAGTGGACACTCTGGTGGAGGAGGTGGTGCTAGAATGTATATGCATGAAACCCTACCACTAACAGCACAGCAATCACAATGTCTTAAATTTAAAAAAAATTAAAAATAAAAACTATTCTGCAGAAAATTTATCTTTAGTTCCTCATTACACCAAAGGGCAGAATCAGTAGTTTCTAGGAAGACTGAATTACAGATAAGTCTGCTTGTCTAGGAGAGTCTCTATGATTCCATTGTTTCTGGTGTCTTTGTGCTCACAGAAATCGACATTTTTTGGCCATGTAGAGTCTGCCATAGTCTTCTTGTTCCCTCATGATTCCCTTTAAGTTTGTTATTCTCACTGATCTAAAGAGGTTTGAAATATAAAGCCAGGAAAGGAGGGAAGCAAAAGGTAAAATAGGACCAGGAAAGAAGAATGATGGGGCTATTTGGTGACCTGCCGTGGGCAGCTATTTGACTACCCTAGCTCAGTTAAAGGTGTGGTTTCCAGAAGGAGACTTGACCTATTTGAAGCATGGTTCCCAAGATGGCCAGAGTCTGTGTACTTTTCTGCTTTCCCATCCCACGTCCTTAAGATTCATCCTTAGCAGTTTCTCCAAGACTGGGGAGGTGGAGCTAAGTTTTGGAGAATTAATGACTGAGAACTCCTTACATGTTTCCTGCCCTCACAGTCAATATGCTGAGACCTTCAGATGTTAAATTTGTGGCTTCCATTGGCATTAAGGGAACTGTGAGTATTTCTGGGAAATGGAGATGGGCAACAGGTTTTGGACTAGTAACCCTTTGAATGGACTTTCTTGGAACTAGGCAGAATGCTTCATTTGGGGAAAGAAGACATGAGTTATAGAATCACCAAGTTCAAAGTTTTATTTTTTCTGTATTTTCCAATCATATATTTAATCATTTTTAAATAAGAATAATGAAAAAAAAATTAAGTTTCTATAACAAAGTTCAACCCTTTAAATGTCAATGATCATACAGAACTGTTAAAATTAATTTTAATTGAGATATCTGTCTTGATATACAGATATAAGGGATTTTCAAAGAAATCAGCTGGTGTTATGGTGGGGAGTGCCCAACTCACAATTGGACATTTCATGTTCTAGGAATTTTGAGAGAGATCATTTCTGTCAGAAAGAGTAAAAATAGTGGAATTCAAATCAGTTACTATCTTTGTAGCACTTTGTAGTTATAATTAGTTAGATTATAACTAAAAACATACCTAGAAAATTTCAAATTGCAAAATATCTACTAGATATATTATACTTCACTGTATAGTGAAGTTCTGTACCCTTGTATCAGGTATTATTTGAATAAAGATGAGAATCTGAAACTTTTCAGTCTTAAAATAGTACTTAGGACAAAATATCTATACAAAAATATTTACGAGTACCCAGATATGTGGTAAAGCAACAGGCACACAGGGGGCTTGAGAGACAGTCTAGTGCATAGGGTGGTATCCTTTCACGCTCCTGACCTGGGCTCAATCCCTGAAACCCCATATTGTCTCTTGAGAACCATCAGAATTGATTTCTATGTGAAAAGCTAAAGTAACTCCTGGCTATCTCCAGGTGTATATCCCCAGCAATAAAAGAAGCAGACAGACAAACCACTTCACCTTCCTGCTTACATTCTACTAGTTACGGGTAATAAGAAACACTAAACAGATTTAGTTTCAGACCATGGAGTTTCAGACCATGCACACAATTGTGTGTGTGTGTGTGTGTGTGTGTGTGTGTGTGTAATCCTCATCAGGCTTGATGATACATTACAATGTAAGCCTTCTAGCCCTGGGGCTCTGTGCTAAGGGAAATATTCATACCCTCTATGGCTCTGATGTTATTAACAGCTGATGTTAGGGAAAGCAGTCTTTCTTCATTGCAAAGCAAAATGGAGGGCACAACACTTCTCTAAATCATGGTTCCATGTCAGTGGAAGCTTTGGTCTTTGGAATCTGAGCCACAGTCTTCCCTGCAAGGGTGATTCAAGTGTTTTTTTCCTACAGTATGCATTTCCTGTTATGGTTGGTGTGATGGAGAAACTGAATAGGTGAGTTACCTGGATCCAGGCTGATGGTAGGAGGTATCGTTATGCCATATTCTCTTGATTGGTTCCCTGATGAGGAAACCCTAAGACCAGAAAGTTTGTTTGCTTCAAACTCCCTAGGGTGTATTGGCAGAGCAGGAGCCAATCTCCTACAGTCCTGGCCAATACTTTGGGTATCCTGTAAATTCCCTGATTCTTCTAGGTAAATCATGGAGGAAGGATAAGGGAAGGATATGAGGGCTATGTGCCCGCAGAGTCCCTGTTCTCTCTGGGGCTACTGCAGGGTGAGGAAAGTGTGATTTTTATGCCACATCCAGATGAGCATATCTTTCAACTGGGTCAAACTACAGACGTTTAGGGACACAGTCAAGGGGATATTATGCAACGTATCACTTTATCAGATGATTTCTGTCTTCATCTGATATGTATCTGACTCTAGAAAGGATGAACTCAGCGCAGAGCCAGGAGGAGCCAGTGCTACCCAGGGCACAGATCATAGACACCAAAGGGATGAACCATTGGCAGGCAGACAAGCACTGTCTGATGCTCTTGTTTTTGCCTCACTCGCAGGACTGAAGAAACCCAGGAGCTATGCTTGGTAGTGGGGAAAGGTGAGCTTTATATTTTCTTAGTCATCAAACCTATTGTATGTGTTTCATTAGATATAACAGCATTTGATTATTGACAAGGATGGGGACTGGAGAGATAGCACAGCGGTAGGGTGTTTGACTTGCACATGGACGACTTGGGTTCAGTGAAACAGCATGCAATATAAAATGATGTGATTTTGGGGAGCACTACAACTCTTTGCCAAAGATAAGCAGAAAGGGGAATGAGATATCTGTGGGTAAGCTTGTAGTGATGAAATTCCATCAGTCTGTACAGTCTGAGCTATTGTTATGCTTCCTTAAATGTCACATCATTTTATATTGTGTTTTCACTATGAAGAAAATATATTTAATGGAGGAGAAGTATTTAGTTCTGGGATGAGAATGAAGCAGACAGAATCACACAGAACTTAGGTGTTTAGGCCAGCTGTCCAGGCAAAGCCACCTGTCTTCCCGTCCCCTCTTGCCCACTGCTGCAGTTCTCAGAGAAGACCCAATTCAGCTGCCTTCTGGAAAGTGCACACACAAGCTCCCAGGAGTTTCTTGATAGTGGAATCAAAGAATGGGGTCCTGGGCTCTGTGTAAACACCAAGCCACTAGGAAGGCCTCCAGCTCTCTCACTCCACCTGCGTGTAGGCTCGGGTCACTTACCCACCCGGGTCAGCCGATGCCATGTGTGGATGAAGGGGGAAATTCGGGCCAGGCTGGTTGGTTATCAATTGCCGATTATTTCATTCTCCCCAAACACCTGTTCCAACCTCACTAAGCCCCTCACTCCTGTCTCCTCCTGTCTCCCATGCTCATCTCTCCTCGCTCCCACTCACCACAGCCTAAGTCTCTCTCTCATCTCTCCCCACCTCCCCAGCACTCAGGGTAGCACAACAGCACAATCAATGTATGAAAGCCCTTCCTGATCACTGATCAGGCTCAAGGCAGAATATCACTTAGGAGTTTTTCTCCTTACCTTAGTCCAATAACTTGATTAACATCTTCATCAACATCTTAATTCTATCTCTTAATTATTATCTCTTAAGTCATTTTGTATGGAAACAGTAAGAGATACATTAACCTTGTAGGGTAGCTCTCATGGGAACATCTTGCTATAAATCTCAGACTACAGTTCTCCGGCCAGAATAATCTTTTCTAACCCTAGCAGGGTCCTAATCCAGCTGATACTTTTTGAATCATGACAGAATTTGTCCATGACCATGCTCTTAATTTATAGTTAAGTATTATGGCACTTTGGCCTGGCCTATTTTGATGCCAGGGTAGATTACAGCTTGCCCTGCGTCCATTCAGTCCCTTGTCAGGATTCTGCTTTTGGACCTAGGAAGTAAGGGCAACTGAGGCTTAAATCAAGAGAATAGATGCCTAGGAGTGAATATCATTCAGAGTCAAGTTACAAAAGCATAGCATTAACTGTCTTCTTGTGTCTATACAAAAAGGACATTGCTCTGAATTAACTATGCGAAGAATTTAAGGAGAAAAGAAAAACAATATTTACAAGTTAACAGAGTCTGATTAGGAGATAAAGGTAATGGACCAGTTGGAGAAGCAGGGCACAAAGAAAGAGGTTACAAATAAACACAGAGGAATGGGAGTACTCTGATGGAAGTAACCCAATAAATCTAAGCTCCCTGTAGCAAGGCAGAAAGGAAAAACCAATATTATCCTACAGACCTGGATTGGAGCATCTCCCTTCAGGCCATTCCAGGATCTTCACTCTCTGCTCATGACCAACAACACTGATACACTGCTACTGACATTGTTATTTCTTATTGCCCCTCTTTTGGTTAGCATAGAAAGTCTTTTCCTGTATTTTTGAGAAATTCCTACCCTGTTATCACTAATAGCATAAAGAGATAATAGCTGACTCCTGACTCAGCTACTCTTTCCTTCCCAAGTTGAAATAGATGACAGCGAATAGTTTAGACACCCAAGAGCTTGGTCCAAACCCTACTAGTTGGAAGAGCTGATAATTTCCTAATATCTCATAGCCTCAGTTTTGCCTTTACCCAGGAGAGGCATATAGCACAGGTCTTGGCTTCATGCTTGAAAGATGATAATATCTTGCCTAATTCACTGTAGGATGCTTTTGGGACTTTGACATCAGAGTCCATATTGGGTCAGAGGGTAATACTTCCAAGAGGGATGTCAACTAGGAGATTAATCTCTGCAGGTAAGTCCCAGTGTCAAGCCATGTTCTCAACATACCTCTCTATAGTCCTTTCAGATATCATCCGATTCTTCAATCCCACTGCTCTGGACCCATTGTGCATCCCTGTGAAGAAAACTACACCTTTGACAGATGCTGAGTAAGTCATTTTTCTGGCTGTCTTCAAGCTGTGAGCTCCTGCTGGTTGACACCATGTATAGATAAAAATTTATAGTAGTAGGAGACATAGTCAAGTAGGGCTAAAATTAGGATTGATGAAACATGTAATTCAAGAGTCAAGATACATGTACTCATGTGAAGCTGCCCTTTGTTTGATCTCTGGCACTGTATATGGTCAACTGAGCATTTCAAGTTGTGATAGCTAAACAGATATTCATAAATTAAGCCCTGAGCATTACCAGGTATTACCTAAAGCCTATTGACCAAAATACATGAGAATTACAATCTTACATGACAGCCAGCACCTCAGAAACTAGAGTGACATAATACTGCCCTAATCTCAGAGATGATCGATGATCGTAGACTAGGGTGGGTCAATAGACTTCCAGTGCTCAATAAACAAACCTAAATTTATTGTCTGTTCTTCTACTGTCTCTCTGCATAGATACTTTTGGACTCAGGCTACAGAACTAGTGAGGAACATGAAAGCAAATGTGGTAAGACACCCTTGGTCCCCATGTTCAGGCAGCCTGAGTTCGCTAGAACCAAAGGACATCACACACTGGACTCCACAGTCTTACCATCCAGAGTTCAGCCTCAGTTTAGCCTGTCTCCCCAAACCCCTCCCTCACCGTTCTCTGGATGCCCTAGAAAATAGGGCTCCTTACTACATTCAAAGAAGTGAACACACTCAGTGTCTTGGTGATAGTATAGGAAACTTGTCCTCAAATTATATGGCATTGGGTCAAGATCCAGAATTCTCTGTCCAGTAGCTGTGTAGTGTGCAATTAAGGTACATGGGCTCTGTAATTCTGTTTTCCCAGCCATGAAATGGCTGCTCTTGGCCAATTATCAATACAAGGTCTCTTTTTCTACCAAGCTGGTTTTAACCCAATCCTGAGGTAGGATCTCTGGACTCTAAGGAAGCAGCCAGAAGAGCTCTGGCATTAGACCTGGTCATTTCAAGTTATGCATGGACAGTGAAAATTTTCTGGAACTATGCCCAAAATAATTGATTGCTCATGAACAAGATAATTCCAGAATTTTTAAATTAATCATAATATTCTGGAAAATAAGTGTGAAGTCTAGATTTCAGCATGATAGTTTCACAAGTGGTGAAAAATAAAGCTCCAAGTTGACCTGTGACCTAGTATATTCATAAAGTTTGTTAAAACTGGAATGGAACTATCTGGAATTATAGCCCCATAAATATCCAGGATACCAGGTGCCTCTTAAATAAATGAAAATCTCCTTTGCCCATAAATTCATCAGGTTTATTATAGAAAAGTTAGAAAAGATATAAAGCAAAATTATTTTAAAATTGTTGTTATATAGAGATTATTGTGGTTGACAACTTGTTATATGTTTCATAACTTTGAATCACATAGATAGCACTGCAGCACTGTTGTCCTGTTGTTCATCAACTTGCTGGAGTGGACACCAGTAACATCTTTATTGTGAGACTTGTTGTTACTGGTTTTGGCATATCAAGTATGCCGCGGGTAGCTTGTCAGGCTCTGTCGTGTGGGCGGGATACTCTCAGTACCTTGCTGGGCTCTCTAAGAGGGACGCACGAATCGAATGTAGGTCAGCCGCATGCAAGGCAAATGCCCTATCTGCTGTGCTATTGCTCCAGCCCAATCACATAGATATACATCTATTTTTTATAAAGAAAAATCTAGGACATAAGGTTACTTTTTACAAAATGCATTTTTTCATTGCAAAATTTTTTACAATTTCTTCATTTCCCTGAATGATCATAGTAATTTTGAGTGTGCATCAGAGGCATCCAGAGTTTACTTAGAAATTCCCCATTCCAGATATTACTTCTCCTTGCAGATTTTTCACTTATGAACATGTTTTTGAACATTGTCTTTCTTTTCATTATCTTTCTCTTCCTCCCTTCTTCCCTCCCTCCCCCTCCTCTTCCTCTTCCTCCTCCTTTTCCTTCTTCTTCCTTCTTCTTTCTTCTTTCTTCTTCTTCTTCTTCTTCTTCTTCTTCTTCTTCTTCTTCTTCTTCTTCTTCTTCTTCTTCTTCTTCTTCTTCTTCTCCTTCTCCTTCTCTCTTCCTTTCTCTCTTCCTTTCCTCCTTCCTTCCTTCCTTCCTTCCTTCCTTCCTTCCTTCCTTCCTTCCTTCCTTCCTTCCTTCCTTCCTTCCTTCCTTCCTTCCTTCCTTCCTTCCTTTCTTTCTTTCTTTCTTTCTTTCTTTCTTTCTTTCTTTCTTTCTTTCTTTCTTTCTTTCTTTCTTTCTTTCTTTCTTTCTTTCTTTCTTTCTCTCTAATTTTTGGCCAGACTTGGGCATTCTCAGATTTTCTTGGTTCTCTAATCAGAGGTCATTCTAATCAGAGGCATTCTCTTGGTTCTCTAATCAGAGATCACTCCTTGTAGGGTTCATTGAATGATATGTGGTACTAGGTATTTAATCAACATTACTTTCAAGGCAATCACCTTAGCACTATTATATCTGTCTGGTCCCAGAATATTGCTATTTTATTTAACAATGTTCTCAAAATTTTCACATACCTGTTTGCTTAAAGGGGTTCTTGATGAGATTCTACAGTGGGTAAGTTTATTTCCTTGCATTGGCCAAGTTGGATCTTTGTCATCCTACAAGGTCTTCCCAAGCTATATCAGGAATGAGCCTTAACCACAGTCAGGAATAAGCCCTGAGAACTGCCTAGTTCACCTCCCAAAACAGAAAACAAATTCTTATGAGAAGGTAGATTATTACATCAGAGGAGTTTTTAGTTTTTCTTATGTTTTGTGGAATTTTCAGTTAGAATCAATTGAGTATACTGTCATCTAGATACAATTTTATGTTTTCGTTGCATACTTCTTTCATTGCATAAAAAATTATTAACATTATTTTATGAAGGTGGGTTCTGAAACTGATAAAAAGAATGAAATCTGGACCAAGGTTTCACTACTATCAATTTTGATTTCATTACTTTGTCTCACTATTTTTCAGCAACTTGACTTTCACAATGACTGGAAGTTAATCAATGTGTTCATCAGTAATGCAAATGAGTGTTACTTGTGTCCAGTTGATGGCCAGGTAAGCTTCAGGTTCAGAGGAGTAGAAATGCAAGTGTGGAATAGGCAGCAGAGTGTATGCATGACTCGTATTGACAGCCAACATCATGTAGGTGGAATTTTCCAGAATGAAGGCAAATAAAAAATACATTTTTTCTTAGGATTAAGAAACTAAACATAAATTAATGTCTCCCTTAATCTCTCTCCATTTCTCCCTTCCTTCTTCCTTCCTTCCTCCGTCCCTCCATATCTCCCTCCCTTCCTCCCTCCTCCCTCCCTCCCTTTTTTTCCTTCGTCCCTCCCTCCTTCCCTCCCTCCCTCCCTCCCTTCCTTCCTTCCTTCCTTCCTTCCTTCCTTCCTTCCTTCCTTCCTTCCTTCCTTCCTTCCTTCCTTCCTTCCTTCCTTCCTTCTTTTCTTCCTTCCTTTCTTTCTTTCTTTCTTTCTTTCTTTCTTTCTTTCTTTCTTTCTTTCTTTCTTTCTCTTTTTCTTTCTTTCTTTCTTTCTTTCTCTCTTTCTCTTCCTTCCTTCCTTCCCTTTCTTTCTTTCTTTCTTTCTTTCTTCTTCTTTCTTTCTCTTTCTTTCTTTCTTTCTTTCTTTCTTTCTTTCTTTCTTTCTTTCTTTCTTTCTTTCTTTCTTTCCTTTCTTTCTTTCTCTTTTCTTCTTTCCTTCCTTCTTCCTTCCTTCCTTTCCTTCCTTCCTTCCTTCCTTCCTTCCTTCCTTCCTTCCTTCCTTCCTTTCTTCTTCTTCCTTCTTCTTCTTTCTTCCTTTCTTTCTTTCTTTCTTCTTTCTTTCTTTCTTTCTTTCTTTCTTTCTTTCTTTCTTTCTTTCTTTCTTTCTTTCTTTCTTTCTTTCTTTCTTTCTTTTCTTCATTCCTTCTGTCCTTTCTTCCTCCCAGAACCCTGGTCCTCACACATGCAACATAAATTCTCTAACTGTGAACCTCATCTATGGCATTCAGATGCAAGTATTTTGACTTACAATTATTTTTTGTATTGTGAACAGAAAATTGAGGTGTTGCTAAGCTAAGTTGAGAACAGACTTTCCTCTGTTACCGAGGAAAATCCATACTACTTAAATACTATTTTTTTTCTTGTAACTGTTATTATAGGTTCAATTTATAATCTGTCCTATGATATTTTCAGACTAATACTTCCTTTATTTTTACTGAATCATAGAAATCATTGGAAGAGGTATTACAAGCCTGATGAATAGTTGATCAATAGCATGGACAAGCTCCTGGTGGGGGACGGGGTACCATATTAAACTATATTTGTGGTTGAAAGAAATGAGTGTCACAGACTTGATGTTTCATATAAGAGCACCAGATCACTGATCCAGCATGATGCAGTTTGGAGCTACACCATTGCCTCCTGCATGAGACCAAATGGGTAACACCTAACTGTTCAGGGATCACTCTTGGCAATGCTTTGGGATCAAACTTGCATCAGTTGTATTCAAGGCTCCATTGCTCTTAGATATTGTCCTTAAGAGCCAATGGACTGAAATAGTATGAAAAGACAGAGTGGCTGAATGTGTCAGCAAATAGGAATGGCATCTTCTGCTTCTCCAAGAGACACTTTTGGGGCTGAGCAATAGCACAGCGGAATAGGGCATTTGCCTTGCACATGGCTGACTGGGGTTCGAATCCCAGTAGCACATATGGTCCCATCAGCACTGCCAGAACTAATTCATGAGTACAGAGCCTGGAGCAACTCCTTTGCATTGCCGGGTGTGACCCAAAAAGCAAAAAAGTAAAATAAAATAAAGAAAAGAAAAGAGATACTCTTAAGGGGGCTGATTTGAAAGGGCCGGTGTGATAGTACAGTGGGTAGGGTGTTTGCCTTCACGAGGCCGACCCAGGTTCAATTCCCAGCATCCCATATGGTCCCGTGAGCACCGCCAGGAGTAATTCCTGAGTGCAGGAATAACCCCTGAGCATCACTGTGTGTGACCCAAAAAGAAAAAAAAAGCGAGACACACTTGATGTTGACTCAGCCATAGGCCCTCCTCAGCGGCTTCACAAATAAATCGCAGAGGAGATGCAAGCCAAGCAGCGAAAGGTCATGGAAACACCAAATTCTCCTGTTGAAAACTTTTGGGCACCCTCAGGTGGAGGGTAGGCCGAGTATCCGCCTTGCGGAAGCCAGGCAGGGGCATCAGTATCCCACTGCTGTGGCCACACTGATGGCTCCACTGCACCACTGCACTAAGACTCTCTGCACAGACACCAAACGGAATATAATTTCAGTTACCCCAGTGGCCTGGCTGAGAACTCTGGTGTCTTACTAGAGTCAAACTGGGCAGTTTTTCCCCTACTTCCCTCAACCACCTCCTGTATCTGCCACCATGTCAATTCATTGTCCCCAACGTGGATCCTGAAGTCTCTGGCAGGCAGCTGCGTATTTGGACACCACATAAATACCCAGTGCTGAAATTCCAGTAGGAGCACATCAAATTAGGTGGGGAATTGACATAGAAACCAATTAAACTCAACAAAAGAAAACAATGCAGAAGTGTCAACTAGCAAGGAATAGCTTGGTAAATTTTTTCTTAAATTTTTATTAAATCACCATGGGGAAAGTTACAAAGTTCTCAGGTTTATATGTCAGTTATACAATATTCAAACACCCATCCCTTCACCAGTGCCCATATTCCACCACCAGAAACCCCAGTATACCCCCGCCCCCACCCCCTACCCCCTACTGTATAACTAATGAATTTCACTTCATTTTTTCTTTACCTTGGTTACATTCCATAATTCAACACAAAACTCACTATAGTTGACATAACTCTCTCTCTCTCTTTTTTTTCCTTTTCCTTTTCCTTTTTTTTTTCTTTTTTTTCTTTTACCCCCTCATCCCCATTCCTGCACCTCATAGTATGGTGTACGCCACGCAGCGTCGGCCAGTGTGGGGCTTTTGCTTAGTTCACAGTCCAGAGGTGGCTGCTACATTAAAAACCTTCAATATTTCAACAAAAACTTACTGTTATTATTTGGAGTTTTCCCCCCAAGTCAGACCTGTTCAAATGGAACCGTTTCACATTGCTGACAATTATAAATGTTAAGTCGCGCGGACGCGGCAGCGTCCGCGTGGTTTTGGATTTCTGTATAAAGTCCAGGGAAAATTCTGCCAGAAAATACATAGCCCAGCTCACAGTCCCAGTGCATTGCTGTAAGAAGTCTCTGAATTCAAAGTCTTTAGGCGCAGAGGGTCCGATTCGAGCTCAGCTGCTCCGGGTTTATCTGGGCCGAGGGCGTGCCGGTTACGCCCCCTTCCCATGAGTTCCTGGGAGCCCCCAAAGTAAAATCCGAATACCTGTGGGTCTGGAGTCACAGAAGATGGCGCCTGCCACATGGGTGCCGCCAGCCCGCCGCTTTCCGTGCAGGAAGACAGGGTGGGGAGGAAAAAAAATCCATCCCCGGCAGCACAGAGTTGTAGCCCAGTTTGGTGTCCCAGTGCATCGCTCTCGGATGCTGCGCTGGATGCCCGAATGTGTTACATCTTTGGAATCAAAATCTTTAGGTGCAGAGGGTCCGATTCGCACTCAGTGGCTCCGGGTTTATCTGGGCTGAGGGCGTAGCTTGGTAAATTTTTAGACAAGGATTTAGCAACTTCATGATGAGATACAACAATAATTTTCACATAAAAATACATCTTTTTACATTACTTATTTTTTGTATAGTAGCTTTGTTATCTAATCAATTTCAACTATAGAATTGTATCAATAATTGTGTCTTATTAGATATGTATTGGTTAAATATTTTCTACCCCATTGTGTGGGCTTTTTGTATATTGGACACTGTTTCTTTTGAGGTGCAGAAACTTCTGAATTTAATGTAGTCACATTTGTTTCTCTCTGCTTCAATTTGCTTGGTCAGTGACTTTTCATCTTTGAAGAAAACTTTAGCTCAATGTTATGGAGTGTTCTGCCCACATTTTCTTCCATGAATCTTATGGACTCAGGTCCGATATTGAGATAGGCAAAAGGCAATGCTGAGTAGGCTGATTTCACAGAGTTTCTTGGCCTTAACCACTAACAGCCATTTCCTGAAACGATCCAGAGGAGAAGAAGACAATTACAACCAAGTAGAATGGGTAAACCCTCTTCTGACATGAACTTCCCCACACTGAGGGGTTTTTAGGGCTCCCTCCACAGGGAATTGATAAGGGTCTGTGTGTGCATTTTTTCACATCAAAGTCAGAAGAGACTTAAGCCAGGAGCTCCCACTCTGGAGCAAGAGTGCTGCTTTGTGTCCCAGCCTGCAGGCAGGTTCATTGGAGGCAATCAAGGAACTAAGTCAGAGCACAGCTGTGACCCTGTGTTTGGCTCTAGGATATTGGCTCTAGGATATTTGTGTTTGGCTCTAGGATATTGTCTCATGCTCTTTTGTTAAAATCTAATTGATTTATATTATTTATTTAATTTTTGGTTTTGGGGTCACATCCAGCGATGCTCAGGGGTTACTCCTGCCTTTGCACTCAGGAATTACTCCTGGCGGTGTTTGGGGGAACATATGGGATGCCAGGGATCGAACCCGGGTTGGCCGCATGCAAGGCAAATGCCCTACCTGCTGTGCTATCGCTTTGGCCCCCAAATATGATCCTGTATCAGTTACATGATGGGGTCGGTGAAGGTGGGCAAAAGAAAATACAAAGCATATGTCCCTATGAGAAAACAGGCACATTTATTGACTTTGTAAATGCCATGAAAAGTGTCAGCATTTGGAGTGTGTTCTAGAAGAATGATCAAGTAACATAAAGCTAAATGTATGTTTTGACTGAATAAATCTGATGACATTCTTATCAGGGAAGATGTAATATGATGATAGGTACCTGGATGAAAATAGAGTTTTGAAAAGAAAGGTGGGCATTCATTGGAGAAATGATGCTTTTCCTTATTTTGGGTTGAAGGATGATTGATATGAGATCTAACAGACAAAGGACAGTTTATAGGAGTGACCTATTTGTTCATACAGGACAGATAAATTTGTGATCAAAGCAGCAGCGTCTCAGCATCAAGGAAGTCTGGGTGGACTCACTGTCTCTCTGTTGGCCAAAACCTGGGAATCAGTGAGGGGAGCAATCTAAAGCCTTGTGCACACACTTTGGGGGAACCTTCAGGGCCTCCTGATTTTCTGGGGAAGATGGATGCCTCCAATGTGGTGAAGATGTGCAGTGAAAGCATTTTTCAAAAGAATTACTGACTACCAGGTACTCTAAGATTAAGTCCGGTCTCCTATCTCTGGATTTTAGATTCAAAAATGTCCTTTGCCTGGCATAAAATGTGCCCATTGAATAAGTTTGTTATTGTCCTTTTCAGAGCCAGATAATGAGTAACTTAGAAACACGTAGAAAAGTCTGGGAAGTGTACGCATGCTTGTGGGAAAAGGGTCTACATGACCTTTTGTCAACATTCTGTTAGTCCAGAGTAGGAGTCAAGTGGATGGTCTTAGCCACCTGTGAGCCCACATCCCAGTTCCCACAATCCTGTCTTATCTGTGCTCAGCATGTTTGTCCTCCCACAGAACGGATTTGTGACCAGTGCCATGAGTAAGCTGAGACAAACCCTGGAGTACCTGTATCAGGAGGTGAGTTGGGTCATCCTCTCCCCCATCACTCTGGGGCCCCTTATCTGATTGTCCTTGCCAGCACCTGACAGAGCCACGAGGGTTGGTGGGTGAGATCTTCCACTGCTGGGGAAAATAGGGCTGCCAGGAAGGAAGTAGATATTAAGGGTAAGAGACAGCTCTGGAGAAATCCCTTTTCTCTCCCTTGAATAAGAACTCTGGTCATTGACACAGTCATAGGATCTCATTTGGGTCCCAGCAATTGACCCCTATCCTAAGATCTCTCTCTCTCTCTCTCTCTCTCTCTCTCTTTCTCTCTCTCTCTCTCTCTCTTTCTCTCTCTCTCTCTCTCTCTCTCTCTTTATTTCTCTGGATAGTGACTTACAGGTGAGCTCTTAAATCCTTACTAGCATATTTTACAAGAATTACCATAAGGGGTGTGACAGTTCCTCATTTTTATGGGATCCCTATAACTTTCATGTCACCAGCACCCCCTATTTTATCTGCAAGTAGACACTCTGTCAGTGAGAACCTCCCACCCCACCGAACAGTGAAAGGGGAGGGACTCAACGGGGAGGTAGTGAATACCAACTCTTTGAAGTGTGGCCACCTATCTCCGCTGCAGGGCCAGTGCATGTGACCTAATCTCCCCAAGAGCATGATATTTAAATAAAGTCCCATCAAGCCCAGGCATCCCTGAACCTGGCATCCAGCCAGAAATTCCTGAGCTACCCAAGTAGAGCTTGGTGTCTTCCAATCCCAAGCCTCTCCCTTGTCTACTTTCAGGTTCCTAGATCATTTGTAAACCTGGTGGATATCACTGATACTCTGGAGTTCTCCGCCTTGCCTAATATGGGGACTCGGGACAGGTAAGAAGGGAAGTCTAGTGGAACCAGCCTTTTCTGATGCCTGTCACGCCACTTGTTAATGCGTTCTTCACCTATATTAATTGTTCTTTCATATCCAAAGGTGAGAGCATAAAGTGTTGGTGGATCAAATATTCTACCGCTTGGAAATTCAACTCCTGCGTGTGATCAGTAGTAATCAGAAAAGATATACCCCAAGTTTATCTTAAGAGAACTCAGAGATTGAGTATCTGAGATATGGCTCTGTTTAACAGCACTTTATTCAGACTCTGGGTTCTTTCTTGGTATATAAATTTTTAAATCAAATTGCTAGTGGAGTAAGGAGAGATAATTGGGAAGGAAAAATGAAGGAAGACAAATCTGAGAAAGAGAAGCTGAGCGGAAACTGAGATGCTGAGATAAAAGAAAGAAAGAAAATTAAGTGTCTGCTGTGGTTGGTATAATGCCAGAGCCAAAATCCCCCACCAGCCTTCTCCTGAATTATCTACAAGTTTGGTCAGGGTGTAGCTCATTAATAATTTACTGCTTCACAAATATGCAGCTGTAGATTTCACCCTATCTGCCCATCTGCATACACACCTACTGTATCATTGTAATCGCAATTGCTCATCAATTTGCTAGAGTGGGCACCAGTAATGTCTCCATTGTGAGATTTCTTGTTACTGTTTTTGGCATATAAAATACACCACGGATAGCTTACCAGGCTCTGCCGTGTGGGCGAGGTACTCCCGGTAGCTTGCCGGTCTCACTCTCAGTGATGGAGGAACTGAATCTGGGTCGACCGCGTGCAAGTCAAACGCACTACCTACCTGCTATGCTATATTCCAGCCCCTACACACACTCACACACAAAGATACAATGACTTGAGAATTTAAAAACTAATTGTGGTGGTTATAACACCAAAGGAGAGACAGATTTAAGGAGATAGTCTAGCTTTAGCATACATGAAGCTTGAATACAATCACTGGCACCTAATAGTTCCCATAGTCCAGGGGTATTTGATCTCTGAGCAAAAATGTTGGAGAACCTGAGGAAAAACAGCTGTGTCTTTCACCCAGAAAGTAACAGTCAGCTATCGCAAAAAGTTAAAATTTCAGAAACATTACTTCTGGATTCTGGGCATGCGTTTGAAAGATTTTCTTTCCAGAACTCAAATTGTAAGCATTTCTTCTTTTCAGAACTAGAATTTAAATACAATAAAAAAAACTATGATTTCTGTCTCTACAGAGGAAAAGCAGCTCTTCTAACAAATATCATTTGTAGAGGCACCTGGGTTTGGGAGCTCCAAATGAGAGGACAGGCTTGGATACAGTGGGCTTTGAAGAGGAAGGAAGTTGATATAAATGGAAGAAGAGAACTTCAGATTTATTCTGGTTTTGGGTGGTGTGAGCACAATTTTAGAAGGAGCTGGATCAGGAGAATGAGGGGAAATTTTCACATGCATTCTCACCCACCACAGGGGATAGCAGATGGAGAAACCTCCCCATGATAGTCCATCCTACCATGCATATACTTCCTTTTACCTGCAACTTCACAGACTTCTACTTCACTACTGCTCATACCAACCTCAGTGTCCCCAGTATTTCCTTGCCAGCTGAAACCCAGGTCCTGGAAGTCTGAGGGCCTTTTCTGAATTCTTTCTGCATGTTTTACTTTGTTGATGTTGATATTGAGGGTATCAATTGTCGGAAGACTCAGGGACCTTTGAATGGTTCTCCTTGGGTTCTGACTGCCTCATTCAAGACTATAGGGATTTATCATTTATATTCTCACTTTATGCTCTCTGCCCCTCATTATGCATGGTTTTATCTGCAGCAAAACCAGAGAGTCCTGCAGGTGTTCAGAGGAAACAGTCCAATATAAAGCTTTTGCACAACGGTCCTATCAGGTGAGCTCACTCTGGGAGACTGATGGCTGGCTCAAAGATGCTGGTGTCGTGGAGCAGATCGGGGATGGTGGGAACCATTGGAGGAAGGTTATCCAGAATCGGACTTTCTCATAGAAATCCAGGACAAGATTCATGCACCAGTGAGAGATGCTCTTATTTTCCTTCCTGATAACAAATCATACCTCTGTGGGCATAATGGTGAGGCCACTATTGGGTGTTGGAGTTGGAAGTTATGGAAGAATATTGGGTTAAAGATGTTGAAGAACATTGCTATTTTTCTGAAAATTTTTGCTCATCATCCACACTTGTACCACTGCATCTGCAGCTGGTGGCCAGGTTTCTAGGCTGACTTTGTACCCTTGATTGCAAATCAGAGTCAAGTCAGGACTCATGGAGGTGTGTTTACTAGTTTAGAGAACAGAATCATAGAGACTGAATGGTCTGTTGACATCACTGTCCCAGTGAGCAAAGTGCTCCAAGTGTACTTTCCAATAATAAGAGTGTACTTGCCAATAATGTATATCAACATTATTCCTGTTTAAGGAAAACTTAGTGAACAAAGTTCTAGACCCCCTTCTCTCAACCTATAGAACTTATTTTGAGTGCTTAAGTAGCAAATCCCTGTATGGAGCTGAGCTCTTGAAGAGACTGTGAGCCTAGTCCAGGGATGCACTATTGCTTCCTTCTTAAACTTCCTTAGAAAATATTCCAGATCTGTCTGGTACTAACTGAAGGTCATCCTTAGATAGAAAAGCAACCAAACTTAATGTCTGGAAGATATTGTATGACAGACATGAAGAGATTTCTGGACAACATAGAATTGGGAATAGCAATTGTGATGAGCTCTAGGTATGGGGATCAGTGAATAAGGTGCCCTCAGGGATTCTGTATTCATGTCCTTTTGCTCTCTCCTGCAGGACTCTTGGGAAAAGGTCCTGGCCTCCAGCAAGTACAACCAGGATGAGTCCTTTGCTCTGGTGTTTCAGCCTGTTTTCTATGAAGCAGATCAGTCCCCTCTCTTGGTGAGAATCTGCCCCATGCCATGGTAAAACCTGCTTTCCACCAAGTGCAGAATATAACCTTGTGGAGGGAAAGGGGGTGACTGTCTGTTTTCCTTCCCTGTATGAATCCCAGTGGGATGAAGAGCTCTGGGGACACTTCTTAGTAGCAGGACAATCTGCAAGACTTTCCTGATGTCTGCAGTCTGGATTCAAAGGAGAAGAATGCTAATCAAATATGTTCAGGCATGGCCCTGTCTCTTCGTGTTCTATTTATTCCCCTTAAAGGGAGCCCCATGATACCAAGGAGCAGCAACATGGTTATTTCTGCATGTCCTAAAGAAATGTCTGCCTTGTGGAAGTGGTGGGTGGAGAGAAAGCAGCAGGATGGATCAGAGCTACTCCAGATACCAGGGAGAACTTCAAAGTGTGGAGATGCCCCTCATCCTTGGGAGGGGCGTGTGCAGGCTTCTTATTTGGTTCTCTTTCAGATGGAGCAGTCACTGCAAGACCCCACTGAGCTGGGCGTGCACCTCTGGAACAGCATGGTGAGAGTTTGGGGTCCTGGAAATTCATCAAGCTGGCAAGCAGAGGTGGTTGAGCTGTAGAAAACGAAGCTACCAGTGCCCTCACCTCTGTGCCCACTGCTCTGTCTGACAAGCTCCAGGATGCCCGCATGACCAAGTCATGATGCCTCTTGGCTACCAGGGTTCACACACCCATTCCCCACACCAGCGATAGCCCAGTTGTGCTCACCTTCTTCAGGGGCAGGGCTGGGGAATCAGGCGTGTGTTTCCCACATCTAAGCCATGTTTCTCATTCTATGGGACCTATGTAAACTGGGAGCAGGGAGTGGTTCTCCTAGTAAGTTCTGTCCACCTAGATTTACTCACTAGTCCTGATGTTTTGTTGAGCTTCTTCAGAGGTCCTGGCTGGGACCTAGGATTGTCTATAGGCTTTATCATAAAAACCTGTGCCATTCCCATCCAGTCTGTCACTAACTTGGAAACTTAAGGTTTCAACTCCCATTCTGCAAATACAAGATCACACACTTTGACATAACCCTTCATAGGTCAACTGCGTTGTTCCCTCCTGGTTCGAGGAAGAAATCCACACCTGCTTCCTGTCTATTCACACTATATCTATTTCCCAACTCTAACACTCACAACCACTAGCCTGACTGGTAGTAATCCATGGATATGCCACATGTGGAGCCTCACAGGATACTAAAAATCACATTTTACATTTCTTGCCCCCTACCACCCAATCATAATAACATCCTTATTTTAGACTTCCCATGAGGAAAACTTGATTCTATCTCTCTCCCTCTCACTGCCATATCTTTTTTAATCTATTCCCCTCAGTTTCTCTCTCTCGCTCTGTCTCTATACCTCTGTCTCTGCCTCTATCCTCATTTGATATGCACTGTCCTGCATTATAAACTGTTGCGTCTTAATGTGGACTGACCAGTAGGATGGGCAGTGAGGAATCCATCCCACGGAATACAGATCAACGCAATCTCTTACTTTCCGAAAACATTTGACTTGCACAAGTCTCTTACTCGGTGGTTGTCTCATAGGTATGATTCTATCTCTCCCTCAAAACTACTCTCTGGAAACAATTTGCCAAACCTGTAAAACCTCTGTCTTCCAACTCATCCTCCCAACTTTCTTCTTGGCCTTTTAGCCTGGAAATTGCTGACATTGTGTCCTATGCTAGATCTTTGAATATTCAGAGATGCACCAGATAGCATTCACCCCTCTCTGCTGAAGGTTGGTTAATTCAGTGAGACAATGATGAAATTGAAATCAAGTGCAGCCATGAGCACC
Source organism: Sorex araneus (assembly GCF_027595985.1). NCBI lineage: Eukaryota > Metazoa > Chordata > Mammalia > Eulipotyphla > Soricidae > Sorex > Sorex araneus. The sequence continues at coordinate 365,763,427 of NC_073313.1, read as the reverse complement.
TTCTTAAAGCCAGAGAATTCTGAAGTTACAGAGCTCCAGTGGGGAGGGGTTCAAGTTCTCTTTTAGGGGACTGAGAGCCTAGAAATGGATGTTTGAAATACATTTCCTGGTGACGCTGCTGCTGAGGGACAGACAGAGCCAGACTCTGGGAAACCCAAGAGTGTATCTTTCTCAGAAACACCAGAAAATGATCCCTGTAAGCCTTTTCTGGTCTAAATCTCAGCTTCTCTTCTAGATGGAGCCAGTGGGACAGAAAGAAAGTCCATCCAGTGAAAGCGAGAGGAGCATGGTGAAATGTCCCCCTAAGGTACATAAGGGCTGTGGAGAGAGACTTCTGCTGAATTCCAGAGAGATTCAGGTCATCTAAAGTGATTTTTGTGTCTGAATTATAATCTCTTGATAGTATAAGGTGTATACAAAATCTGGCAAAATCTTGCATGCTTTGCACACAGAGGGTAACACCTGGGGCTAGAGAGTTATTTGGCTAACTAAAAGTCCCTTTTACTTTAACAGGAAATAATGTTGCATCTTATCTGGCCCTAAATGCCCCAAATGTGAAGATAGGTATCTTAAGCATGTGCCTTACAAGTTATGGGCATAGATTTAGTGTTACTGATTCAGTCAATGTAAAAATGACTAAGTAGCAATGATTGCACTTCCGTGAATACATTTAGGAAGTATAAATAGAACATTTGCTTTTTAATGAATTGGTAAATTCTGTTTACTGGATAATAAAACCTGATAATGAACAGATTCCAGGACCATAACGCAACATATTCTTTTCTCTCCAGGGACATCCTTATCTGTTCACCTACAGGAACAGCGACTATCAGCCAAAATTGTCTTTAACCTACCCTGCATTAACGGTATGACATTTTCTTTGATTGACTAACATATGACTAATTCGTGGATCATAGCTCTTGCTGAGTGCCTCAAGGAGGCAGTCTGTTTCTGTGCCTTTGGACTTCTCATGATACGATACCAGTGAGGTCCCCAAGTGATTTATGTGAAGTGGGGAGAAAAGAGGTGTCAGCTTTGAGAAGGGAATCTACTATTTTCTTTCTATCCACCTATCTGGAAACAGCTTGGGAACTTCTTTGAAACTCCTTTCCAAGCAATTGTTCTCAGATGAGATCCAGTTATCTCTGAGTCTGTACTGTCACCACGTCAACATCTTATCTGGCCTTTATAGCTGTGTTTATAAGGTGGGCTTTCACAGCCTTGGTACTGTTGGTTTTATTGCTTTCCAAGAATTCATTTCCATGAGGGCCCTACACTACCTACTGATCTGCCTCGATTCCATCCTTAGAAAAGCTGGATACCTAGTTCTCTGTGTAGCTTCTTCATGTATTGTAATGTGTTAGGAATATAAGTTTTGCCCATCCACCTGTCATTTTTAAGTAAGAGGAGCTTCTTAATGCTCTTCCCAAGTTCTTGGCAAGTTCTTTTGTACTCATTTTAGGCCTTAATCTGAAATAAAATGTGTCAAACGAGTGTTTGCTTAGTAGGTTTATACGAGGCTTGGAGGAAGTTCAAGAAAATGAAAGAAAGTCCTGAATACTGTCATATTTATGAAAAGAATTCACCAAAGTGAGACTGGGATGGAGGAACTACCACTGAGTTGGAATCTTTGAGGAATCTCGAGTAGGGGTATTAAAGAGAAAGAAATCATCAATGGCACTTCATTTCTATCTCAAGTGGTTGATTTCTAAGTAGACTCATTTTCTCTATCTATCTCTACTACTTTATAGGAATCATACCTTCATATTGTTCTTATCTCATTTCAGCTCAAACAACTGCCAATAGACTGCCCTGACAAGACTCCCTCCCGGACTGTTCCCTTGTCAGGTACACAAACTAAATAGAATGAGCTTGAAACTTAACTGATACTTGATATCCTCAAAGAGGAGCTCCCATAAAATAACAGGGATTTACACAAATCTCAAGTGTTGGGAGTTTCTGAGTCCAAAATAATAGATAAGTATGGATATATGTAAATTCAAGCCCATCATTAGTGTACCTTTAATTTAAATATGATGACATCATTATCCATCCTCGTGTCATTGTCCTCTGATACTGATCCTGAAATTTGCTGAGTTCTGAAAAGAGTGCAGTGTTAATTGAGTGAGTCTTTGTGATTTCCTTGCCATTAAATCCCCAGGAAGTGAAATGGTTCTTCAAAAGTAAGACAACAATATAGACAAAAGCATCATTTACCAGGACACATCCCCTGGACATCTCAGGAAGAAATTTTAAAGTTATCAGTACTATGAACATGTTACCTCATCTTTAACAATAGCAAATTGGACAACCAAAAAAAGAAACACATAGAACAAGAAAGAATGGCATTTTCTAAATGTGTCTTTTCAGTGCTTCTGAGCGTTTCAAACCATCAGTTGCTCAACCTTGTCTTGGGTCTTGTGAACCAGAGAAGACCCTGCTTACTAACTCTCAAATCAGGACCCACCCTTATTGAACAGTCACTTAAAAATATTTTTTAATAATCTAGGTATGTCTAAGAATCTGAACTTCTTCCCTCCCCATCACCTCCTGTCTCATTTCCTCTCCTGAGTTTGATTGACTCAGGAAACCCCTCCTGCCTCGCTCTAAAAATAAAAACCCCATCAGACCCATCTGTTCCTCACGCACACCAACTCAAAGGGCTTGTAGGTTCTTCTTTTTTTTTTTTAGCTACAACCAAAATACCCCTGTTCTGTAAAAAGGAATTATTAGATATTCACCTGTATGACTACTGAAATAGCATCCAAAGGGGATCAGAAACTGTTAAATTAGCTACTGGTAATGAATCAAACCAAACCTCATATAATTGGTAATCTGTACCTTCAATCACAGCACCCACAAATCTTTAAGAACAACAGGGATAACAAAGGAATGAACCCAACCTGGAAAACATGGACAGAAATCCTGGCAAATCATCGAGCCAAAATAAATCCTCAAGCTTTATTGAGGAGGAAGTCAAATAAACACTCAGTGAAATGGCTGTGGAAATATAACAATAACTGGAAGGAAAATTTGACCACATCAGGCATGAACTGATCCAGGCTACTGAAACCTTCATAATAATGTAATTAAGGGACAAACAGCAAGTCAAAGCAACAGAATTCAACACAGAGAAAACAGTATTAGTGATATTAAAGACAAAATGCTGCCATCAAAATAAAGCCATAACAGATATTTCTCTGGACTTAGATACTAAAATACAGAAATCCAAAACCGTGCGGCTGATAGTGCGGCCTCTCAACCTCTCTTCATTCGCAGGAATGGAAAACAAATTATCAAATGCTTCCTTTTCAGCAGATTGACTTTAGGGGGGAGAAACTCCAAATCAATAATAGTGAGTTTTTTGTTTAAATATTGAATGTAATCAAAGTAAAGTGAAAGTAAAGTGAAATTTTCCAGTTACACATGTGGGGTCGGGTGGTGGGGAGGGGTGGTGGAGGTATACTGTGATTCTTGGTGGTGGAATATGTGCACTGGTGAAGGGACGGGTGTTCGAGCATTGTATAACTGAGACTTAAGCCTGAAAGCTTTGTAACTTTCTATATGGTGATTCAATAAAAGAATAAATTAATTAAAAAATAAAAAAATAGCCCCTCCCCGACCCTGCCCGCCGCGGCTCGGGGCTTCTCCTGAAGCCCCTGCCTGGCACCTTTCCGCCGCCGCCGTCGGATCCTGACCAATCTCCATCCTGCAGGTAAACAGGCAATCCCTTGGAGAGCCTGCCTCAGCGCGGAGAAGCCCCCCTCCCCGACCCTGCCCGCCGCGGCTCGGGGCTTCTCCTGAAGCCCCTGCCTGGCACCTTTCCGCCGCCGCCGTCGGATCCTGACCAATCTCCATCCTGCAGGTAAACAGGCAATCCCTTGGAGAGCCTGCCTCAGCGCGGAGAAGCCCCCCTCCCCGACCCTGCCCGCCACGGCTCGGGGCTTCTCCTGAAGCCCCTGCCTGGCACCTTTCCGCCGCCGCCGTCGGATCCTGACCAATCCCCACTCTGCTGCTTAGGGGCGTGTCCTCACCTCAGGGGGCGTGGCCTAAAAAGTGGGCGTGGCCTTTTTCCGGAGCACAGGCCGCTAATGCGGCCGCAGTTATTATTTTTTTTTTTTATTTTAACATTCCATGCCTTCTCCTTTGGCCACAATTGATAGAATTCATTCTATCTGTGTCTTAGTGGGCGTGGTCTAAAGTGGGCGTGGCCTCCTCTCAGAGCAGCCAACGCTAACGCGGCCGCAGTTATTCTCTGCTACCTCAGCTCAATCCGTACTGTGTATTCCTTTCAAAACTCACTTTTGCGATCTCAAACATTTACGCAAAATACCCATTAGCTTAGGCTGACAGTATAAAAGCTATCAGGGAATAAGGGAAGTTTAGCACAATCGGAGCCCCTTCTTCCCACAAAAAGGAAGAGGAATAAATAACTACAAGGTTCCAACTCTGCACTTCCGTGACAATATGAAGAAACAGCGAAAATCCCCTCCACCAAGAGAGGGAGAACAAAAGATACTAGAAACCTCAAAAGAGTCTCCCAACATCTACGACCTCTCAGATAAACAATTCAGAGAGGAAATATGGAGGAGAGTCGACCTACTCCAAGCAACTATGGAACAGACATCCAATAAATTAAGGGAGGAGATGAATCAAGCGCTGGAACGGTCTACCAAGAAAATACAGGAAGAAATGAGAGCAGAAATGAGAGCAGAAATTTCAAACCTTCGAACCGAAGTCTCACAAATAAAGCAATCGGTAGATGAAATAAAAATCTCACTAGATGCCCTCAACAGCAGAATGACTACAGCCGAAGACAGAATCAGCGAGCTTGAGGATGAGCTGCAGAAAGCTTACAGACAGCAACAAATAATGGCCAAAGACCTCAAAATGGCTATAGAGCGAATCAGAGCCCTGGGGGATGACTTCAAGAGGAACAACATAAGAATCATTGGAGTACCAGAACCACAGGGAAGTAACCCCAATGAAAAAAACACAGTCAAAGATATCATCGCTAAGAAATTCCCAGAGCTGGAGAAGGCAGGCGTCCAGATACAAGAAGTCCGAAGAGTGCCAGCAAAAAGAGACCCAAATAAAAAGACTCCAAGGCATATCATAGTCAGAATGGCGGATGCTGTAGATAGAGACACAATTCTACAAGTAGCAAGGTCAAAGAGGGAAATCACATACAAAGGAGCACCCCTCAGATTTACGGCCGATCTGTCAGAAGAAACCCTCCGAGCCCGAAGACAATGGTGGGACATAGTGAAAAAACTCAACGAAATGAATGCCTCACCAAGAATACTTTATCCAGCTAAACTCTCACTCAAACTCGAAGGAACCATACACTATTTCTCGGATAAACAACAGCTCAGGAACTTCATAGACTCAAAACCAATCTTGAAAGAAGGTCTAAAGGGGCTACTGTAAGACAAGGAGGAGCCCCATAAGAACAACAAATCCCACAGAAAGATGACACAAAACCACATCACAATAATCTCTCTCAATGTCAATGGCCTAAATGCACCTATCAAGAGACACAGAGTGGCTAAATGGATCCGGAAATTAAACCCAACATTCTGTTGCCTGCAAGAAACACACCTGAACAAACAGAGTAAACATAGACTCAAAGTCAAAGGATGGAAAACAATCCTCCAAGCAAACAACCCCCTGAAAAAAGCTGGAGTGGCCATCCTGGTATCCGACAACATAGATTTCAGGATGAAAAAGATCAAAAGGGACAGCGAAGGTCATTTTCTGTTTATCAAGGGATATGTACAACAGGAAGAAATCACACTCTTAAACGTATATGCTCCTAACAAACGACCGGCTAAATATTTAAAACGACTCCTAACAGACTTCAAAGAGGACATCACTAACAGCACAATTGTAGTCGGAGACTTCAATATGGCCTTATCACCTCTAGATAGATCCACAAGAACAAAACTCAACAAGGAAACACTGACTCTGAATGAAGAAATTGAAGAGAGAGGCCTAATAGACCTATACAGGGCCTTACACCCCAAAAAGAAAGAATACACATTCTTTTCCAGTGCACATGGAACATTTTCAAAAATAGACCATGTACTGGGCCCCAGATCATACCTCAATAGAATCGGAAAAATAGAAATTGTATCAACCATCTTTTCAGACCACGACGCGCTGAAGATAGAAGCTAACCACCCACAAATACGGAAAATCAAATCAAACACCTGGAAATTAAACAATTCCATGTTGAACAATGAGTGGGTCAAGAAGGAAATCAAGGAAGAAATCAAAAGATACTTAGAAACAAATGAGAATGAAGACACGAGCTACCAAAACCTATGGGACGCAGCTAAAGCCGTGTTAAGGGGAAAATTTATAGCTCTCCAAGCATTCCTCAGGAAGGAAGAAAGGATCCACATAGATAGCTTGACTTCACGACTCAAGACCCTAGAAAAGGACCAGAGAAAGGACCCCAAACCAGACCGAAGGAAAGAAATAATAAAAATTAGAGCAGAAATTAATGACATCGAAACCAAAAAAACAATCCGAAAGATCAATGAAACAAAGAGTTGGTTCTTTGAGAAAATAAATAAGATTGATAAACCGCTAGCAAGTCTCACAAAGAAAGAAAAAGAGAAAACTCTAATAAATCGAATCAGAAATGAAAAGGGGGACATCATAACAGAAACCAGTGAGATTCAAAAGATCATTAGAGACTACTTTGAAAGTCTTTACGCCACAAAAAAGGAGAACCTAAAAGAAATGGATGGATTCCTTGATTCCTATAATCTCCCAACACTGAAGAAAGAAGACCTGGAATACCTGAATAGACCCATCAATGTTAAGGAAATTGAAACGGTAATCAAAAACCTCCCCAAAAACAAAAGCCCAGGCCCAGATGGTTTCACTGGCGAATTCTTCCAAACATTTAAAGAAGACCTATTGCCTGTTTTCCTCAAACTTTTCCAGGAAATTGAAAAGACAGGAACTCTCCCAAACAGTTTCTATGAAGCACATATCTCCCTAATACCAAAAGCAAACAAAGACACCACTAAGAAAGAAAATTACAGACCAATTTCCCTGATGAACACCGATGCGAAGATCCTCAACAAAATACTAGCAAATAGGATCCAACAACTCATCAAAAAGATCATACATCACGACCAAGTGGGATTCATCCCAGGGATGCAAGGATGGTTTAACATTCGGAAATCAATCAACATAATCCAGCATATCAACAAAAGTAAAGATAAAAACCATATGATCATTTCAATAGATGCAGAGAAAGCATTTGACAAGATCCAACATCCTTTCATGATGAAAACCCTCGCCAAAATGGGGTTTGGAGGAACTTTCCTCAGATAGTTGAAGCCATCTATCACAAGCCTACGGCAAGCATTATCCTCAACGGGGAAAAACTAAGGGCCTTTCCTCTAGATCAGGCACAAGACAAGGATGCCCACTCTCACCACTCCTCTTCAATATAGTACTGGAAGTACTTGCGATAGCTATTAGACAAGAAAAAGAGATCAAGGGCATCCAGATAGGAAGGGAAGAAATCAAACTCTCACTATTTGCAGACGACATGATACTATATCTAGAGAAGCCTAAAACCTCTACTAAGAAACTCTTAGAAACAATAGACTTATACAGTAAAGTTGCAGGCTACAAAATCAATACCCAAAAATCCATGGCCTTCATATATGCAAACAATGAGGCAGAGGAAAGGGACATGAAAAAAGCAATCCCATTCACAATCGTGCCCCAGAAAATCAGGTACCTCGGAATCAGCTTAACCAAGGAAGTAAAAGACCTTTACAAAGAAAACTACATAACGCTACTCCATGAAATCAAAGAGGACATGAGGAAATGGAAACATATACCCTGCTCGTGGATAGGGAGAATCAATGTTGTCAAAATGGCAATACTCCCTAAAGCATTATACAGATTCAATGCGATCCCTATAAGTATACCCATGACATTCTTCAAAGAAATGGATCAAGCAATCCTAAAATTCATATGGAATAACAAACGTCCAAGGATAGCTAAAACAATTCTTGGGAAAAAGATGATGGGAGGCATCACCATCCCCAACCTCAAACTTTACTACAAAGCAGTAACAATTAAAACAGCATGGTACTGGAACAAAGGCAGAGCCGTAGACCAATGGAACAGGGTGGAATATCCCTACACACAACCCCAAATGTACGACCATCTAATCTTTGATAAGGGAGCAAGAGATGTGAAGTGGAGCAAGGAAAGCCTCTTTAACAAATGGTGCTGGCACAACTGGACAACCACATGCAAAAAAATGGGTTTAGACCTTGACCTGACACCATGCACAAAAGTCAGATCAAAATGGATTAAAGACCTCAACATTAGACCACAAACCATAAGGTACATTGAAGACAAGGTCGGCGAAACCCTCCACGATATTGAAGATAAAGGTATCTTCAAAGGTGACACGGAACTAAGCAATCTAGTAAAAACAGAGATCAACAAATGGGACTACATTAAACTAAAAAGCTTCTGCACCGCAAGAGATACAGTGACCAGAATTCAAAGACTATCCACAGAATGGGAAAGGATATTTACACAATACCCATCAGATAAGGGGTTGATATCAATGGTATATAAAGCACTGGTTGAACTCTACAAGAAGAAAACATCCAACCCCATCAAAAAATGGGGCGAAGAAATGAACAGAAACTTTACCAAGGAAGAAATACGAATGGCCAAAAGGCACATGAAAAAGTGCTCTGCATCACTAATCATCAGAGAGATGCAGATCAAAACAACTTTGAGATACCACCTCACACCACAGAGACTAGCACACATCCAAAAGAACAAAAGCAACCGCTGTTGGAGAGGATGTGGGGAGAAAGGGACCCTTCTTCACTGCTGGTGGGAATGCCGACTTGTTCAGCCCTTCTGGAAAACAATATGGACGACTCTCAAAAAATTAGATATTGAATTCCCATTTGACCCAGCAATACCACTGCTGGGAATATATCCCAGAGAGGCAAAAAAGTACAATCGAAACAACATCTGCACATGTATGTTCATCGCAGCACTGTTTACAATAGCCAGAATCTGGAAAAAACCCGAATGCCCCAGAACGGATGACTGGTTGAGGAAACTTTGGTACATCTATACAATGGAATACTATGCAGCTGTTAGAAAAAAGGAGGTCAAGAATTTTGTAGTCAAGTGGATGGGCATGAAAAGTTTCATGCTGAGTGAAATGAGTCAGAAAGAGAGAGACAGACATAGAAAGATTGCACTCATCTATGGTATATAGAATAACAGAGTGGGAGACTAACACCCAAGAACTGAAGAAATAAGTACCAGGAGGTTGACTCCATGGCTTCGAGGCTGGCCTCACGTTCCGGGGAAAGGTCAACTCAGAGAAGCGATCACTAACTACATTGTAGTCGAAGGCCATGTGGGGGAAGGGAGTTGCGGGCTAAATGAGGGCTAGAGACTGAGCACAGCGGCCACTCAACACCTTTATTGCAAACTACAACAGCTAATTAGAGAGAGAAAACAGAAGGGAATGCCTTGCCACAGTGGCAGGGTGGGGTGGGGGGGGAGATGGGATTGGGGAGGGTGGGAGGGACACTGGGTTTACGGGTGGTGGAGAATGGGCACTGGTGAAGGGATGGGTTCCAAACTTTGTATGAGGGAAGTATAAGCACAAAAGTGTATAAATCTGTAACTGTATCCTCACGGTGATTCTCTAATTAAAAATAAATAAATTAATGCCATAGAAAAAAAAATGGAAAAATAAAGACAAGTGAAATTTTATTATTGAAGCTGAAAAAAAAAAATAAAAATAAAAAAATAAAAAAATAAAAAATAGGTGGTACACAAGTTTCTGCTAAATATTTAGCACATCAAAATTGTTCTTTGTTTCTGATGATAAAGAAGTAGATATTCTTAGGGACTGTATGTTTGAAAAATGCTGTCAAAGCCTGTTCTCATTAACACTCACTCTAGCTCCTGATAAATTCTATAGGAGATAAAATGTGAAAATTGAATAAAAGGATATTTCTGTACTGCATTCTTATAGATAGTAAAAGTGCCAAAAAATAAAATAAATAAATCCATAAACAATAATGGCAAATGAAAAGATAATCCAATAAATAGAAGAAAATTAAAGACTCTTGACAGATCATAGCAAGAGAAATAATCTCTGAATTTTAGGAATACCAGGAGAGGAAAACAGAGAGGGAACGTATGACTGATAACTTCTCTGGTCTCTGGAGAGAGCCTTCAGCACAGATTCAAGAGCCCCAGGAGTACCAAACAAAATAGACTGAACAAAATCAATACTAAGGCTCACAATAATCAAAATAAACAGAATACAAATAAATACTACTTAAAGCAGGAAGAATAAATGAAAAAAGCAAGGTATATAATACAAGAATCACAAAAGATGGGAGCATATGTTATCAAGCAAACCAGAAAAGGGTGGGATGACCTATTCAAAATATTTAACTAAAAAATCTTCCAACCTAGAGTTTGGTGCCCTGCAGAGCAACCATTTAGACTCAAGAGCGAGATAAGAACTTTTTTAGACAAACAAGATCTGGCAGCATTTGGGACACCTAAACCAATCCAGCCAGAACTACTGAGAAGTCATTATGAAAGAAAAATATATTTTCAAAAACAACTTGATTGAACACACATACACAAAAATGGCAACAGAACCCCTTTTTTTGCTGGAACCTTCACCAGGTGGGAACAGAGCCCTTTTTAATACCCAAAGATTTATATCTATAATATCTCTCAATGTTAATGAACCAAACTCCCTTATAAACTGGTATATAGTAGCTAAATTGATCTGGAAAAAAATCTAGCCATCTAATGCTAAAAGGAAACACACCTAAATGCACAGGACAAATAATGATACAGAATGAAAGAATGAAAAGCAATCATACAAGCCAATAGTAGAGAAAAAAAGTGTTAGAGACAATCTTAGACCAAATAGTATTCAATCACCAAAAAAGATATAGACAGTAATGTATACAACTTATTGGTTAATGGAATAATAGATCAAGAAACACTAACTGTGATCAATATTTGTGCACCAAAGAACTGGTCTGCAAAGTTCATAAAGATAAAGAAACACTGATGGAAGCACAACAGTAATTGGAGACTTTGTCACTCCAACTTTGGTATGGGACAGTAGACTCAGACAGAATATCAGTTCAGACAAGAGTTCTGAACAAGGAGTTAGAAGAACTGAGTTTGTTGAACAAACAGAAAACCTGAACAAGGCAATCACAGTAAGGGAATAAAAAATATTCCCTTAATTGAAAATAATTGGATTTTTTAATTAAATAAATATTCCTTAATTAGATATTCCTTGATTAAAAGTAATTAAATATATCCTCAAGAATACAAGTCCTGGTCTAAATGGATTCACTGAAGAGTTATATTAGGTCTTCAGAGAATATTCACTGCCTTTACTTTTTAAGCTCATTCAATCTATTGAGAACACAGAAATCCATCCTAACATTTTTTTAATGAATCACTGTGAGGTACGGTTACAGACTTACAAACTTTCATGCTTACATTTCAGTCATGCAATGATCGAGTAAGATAGAGGAACTTCAAAAAAATTTTTAGAAAAGTCTATGTGATTAACATCAAAGCAAAATTCCTTAATGAAATCTTAGGTAACCAAACCCAACAACATAACAACAACAGTAATAATAACGAAAAATTATACACCCAAATCAAGTGGGATTTATCTCAGATTGAAAGGATTGCTCAACAGACACAAATCAAATAATAATGAATCACTTTAATAAAAGGAAAAAAATATACTATTATATCAATCTATGAAGAGAAAGCTTTTGACAAGATCCAAAATCCATTTATGATAAAAAAAAACCCTTAACAAATTATGGGTGAAAAGAACCTTTTATAAGCTAGTTATGGAATAACGAGCATAAACTTGCAACCAGTATCATTCTATTTTTCTGTGTTTTTTTTTTGAGTCACCTACCAAATGATACTCTGGAGTTACTCTTGTTTCATTCAGGAATTACTCTTGGCAGTGTTCAGGAGACCATATGGAATGCTGGGGAATAATCCAGAGTCGGCCATATGTACAGAAAGTGCCCAGAATAGCTATAGCTCCAGTATCAGTCTATATATATTACATAAATATATATTATATTTATATAATGAGCTATAGCTCCAGTATCAGCCTATAATTTAATGGTTAAAAATCTGATACAATTCCCTCTGACATCAGTACAAGGCAAGAATGTCCACTGTCTCATTTTTGATTAAGTATATTATTCAAGGTCTGGCTATTGCAATCAGGCAAAAAGAACACATCAAAGAGATGCTAATTGGATAAGCAAAACTCAAATTTCACTATCTTCAGATCATATCATAATATGCATAGAAGAATCTAAAGAGTTCACATAAAAAGCTCCTAGCAACAATAAAGGTATACAGCAAAATAGTTGGCAACAAATTTAATTCACAAAACTTAGTGTTATTCTTATAAACAAAGAATGAATCAGAAGAGAAAGTAATCAAGGTATTTATCCCATTTAAAATAATGTCCAATGAAATCAATTATTTAGAAATCAACAAAAGATATAGGGAACAATTAAAACTTTAAATTACTTAAAAAGTGTTAGAAAACCTTAGGAAATGGAAAAAAAATATTCCATGCCCTGGATTGGATGAATCAGTATTGTTAAAATGACTGTCATATCTGAGCTATTATACACATTCAATGTAATTCCCATCCAAATTTAGAGGACTTTCTTCAAGGACCTAGAAAAGTCAGTAAAAAAGTTCATATAGAGTCAGAAAAGACCACAAATAGTCCAGACAGAGTAAAAATAAGAAATTGAGAGGTATATAATTACTTAGTTTGAAATTGTACCATGAAGATATATTATCAAAATTGGATAGTAGTGGAAAACTTGCTATAATAGTGCTCTTTGGTACTACTGCAGCAATATGGGAAGATGTCATCATTGACAACATCGACAAGGAATACGAGTGACTGGTTCAGAACTTCCACTATTGTGTGAGGAATGCAGAGAGAAAGCCACAAAAAGTTGCCTATCTTTGGAAACTCTCCAGCTTATTCGTGAGCGTGGTCTGGCACAAGCCTCAGGCAATCCCAAGCTAATGTCCGAGCTCGCAAAGCTGTGCAGAGACGACCTCAAAGAGAGAAGAGGGGCAATGTTGGCCAATGCGGCAGAAGCTGGGAAAAATATTCGCAATACTCGCCTGTCCTTCGCCAACTACAGGACTAAGATGATTGCCCTCCGACATCCTGATGGATCTATCACATCTTCCAGATGGGCGATAGAAAAGGTTATCCACAACTTCTACTCTGATCTCTTTGATAGCCACATCCACCTGCCAATATACCAAATGCCACAGGATGGATATGTCATTCCTAGCTTCTCCCTTCCAAAATCCAACATGCCATTTTGTTGGTAAAGAAGTGCACAGCACCCGGTCCAGACAAGATCAGACCCGAACACCTGAAGAATTTGCCGCCAGTACTCATTAGCATACTGGTTTGGCTCTTCACACGCTGTGTCTGAATGCAAGTTTTCGTCCAAATGGAAAACCTGCAGGACTGTTCTGTTGTACAAGAAGGGAGACATTCACGACATCAGCAACTGTCTCCCGATCTGCCTGTTGTCAGTCATCTACAAGTTATTCGAGTCATAATGAATAGAATTGACAAAACACTAGATAAAGGACAATCATGCAAAAAAGCCAGGTTCTGAAAAGGGTTCAGCATGATCGATCATATCCACATGGTGATCAAGCTCATTGAGGTTTCACAAGAGTTCAAGATGCTGCTATCTAATGTTCATTGATTTACAGAAGGCCTTTGATTCTGTTGAGACTGAGACGGTCATCGAAGCCCTAGCCAAACAGGGTGTTCAAACTCAATACATCAGGATTCTCCATGAGCTGTATTATAGATTCACCACCAGGATTTCACCATTCTACAAAGAAGTGATCATTGACGTAAAGAGAGGGGTTTGATAAAGTGACACCATTTCACCAAAATTCTTTAGCGCCACCCTCAAGAACATCATGTGACGATTGGAATGGGAAGAAATGGGAGTTAAGATAGACAATTGGCAACTAAACCATCTCCGCTTTGCTAATGACATCGTTCTCATAACACGAAATATCAGCCAAGTGGCACTAATGCTGGCCAACTTCGACTGTAAGTGTGGAAAGGTCGAACTGCAGCTGAATCCCACCAAAACAATAGTCATGAGAAATGGACTAGTTCCTGATATTCCATTTGCCCTCAATGGAATGAACATCTCTGACTGCAGCTGTTATGTGTACCTAGGTCTAGAACTCAACATGAAAAAAGACCTGGCACCTGAACTGCGCAGGAGGAAGGGAACAGCGTGGAACACCTTCAAGAGCATCGAAGAAGTGGTTAAGAAGATGAAGAAATTCCGGCTCCAGGCACATCTTTTCGACTCCACTGTTCTTCCTGCACTAACATTTACCTCAGAGATCAGGGCCCTATGAAAACAGGATGAGAACGCTATTCCAGTATCCCAAAGAAGAATCGAAAGAGCTATGGTTGGAGTATCATGTTTCACTCAAGTGAGAGAAGGAATCTGGTGTTTCGACCTCTATCAAATATTGAGAATCAGGGACACTGTCTCATTTGCCAAGGTGTCAAAAATCAGATGGGCTGGACACGTAATGTGATTTAGAAACAACCGCTGGACTAGAGCTGTTACCAAGCATATTCCATGGGATGTCAAAAGACCGCGTGACTGCACACCTATGAGATTGCCAGACTTCTTTGTCAAAACCCTGAACAAACGGTTTGAGGCTCTTCGTTTTTCCTGGAGTGAGCAGATGCCATTGGTTACACTAGTAAGCAACAGGGACAAATGGAGACTTTACTGGTGCCCACTTGAGCAAATCAAATATCTACAGGATGACAAATGACAAGTGATACAAGTGATTGGAAAAAATATAGGTTCTTTGATCAATGAGTCATAATCAAATGCCGAATGGAAAAAATCTCCTATTTATGGACATTTTTATAAAGTAGATGAGAACATGAACAGGATTAAAGATAGTGCCTTCAATGAATGCTGTTGGAAAAACAGGAAAACCATAAATAACAAATCAAACCTGGAACCATATCACACTACTTACATAAAAGTCAATTCAGAGTGGATCAGAGATACAGAGACTCGCATAAAGTCTCTGGAAGAAGTCTTGGAAGAAAGCAACAAGCTACAGAGATGCCTCCAAACTCTGTACAGGCTGAGTTTCAACTGCGGTGCCGCCAAGGGGCGTGAGTCGGCCCACTTCCTGTCCCAACAGAGCCCAGCAGCTGAAAACCTCCAGTACCCAGTGGCTGCTGCCATGCTCACGGCCAATGTCCACATGCTTGGGATGAGCATCACACATGAGAATGAAGCTGTTTAAAAACTCAGGTATGAGGGTTTTGTGACTGGAATCTCTAGGCTCTTGCAGATTTTGGAATGGGCAACCTCTCCACTTCTCTCCCAGTTCTTCTGGGAGACTGGCAGTCACGCCCACAGACTGTCTCTGATGCCATGTAATCTCACTAATGCCCATCATCCAGAGACTCACACAATCTCAGAAGAGAGAAACAAGCTGCAGAGAAGCTTTGGACCCCAAAGTCACCACTCAGTTAAAAAATTAACTCCAGTTGTCACCTATTTAAAATTTTAGAATTCCTGGAATGCACAGCCGTGACATACCATAATCTACACCACTGATGTACTAAGAGTAGCACCCCACATTTGGTTGTGTGTAAAGTAGAAGGCAACCTATCTGGATCAAAAATATATATATAAGCATACCAGACTCAACCTGTAACAACATGTTAGTAATCTCTTATTTTTTTAGCCTTTTGGGTCACACCCGGCTATGCAAAGGGGTTACTCCTAGCTTTGCACTCAGGAATTACTCCTGGCAGTGCTCAGGGGACCACATGGGATTCTGGAAATCGAACCTGGGTCGGCTGCAAGCAAGGCAAACGCTCTACCCGCTGTGCTATCGCTTCAGTCCCCCATGTTAGTAATCTTTTATACAGGGGTTTAATGTGTCCAGGGTGAGATACAGCAATCTTCAAACACTTTCCTCTAAGGAAATTTTTTGGGATCTTTTTTAGAGGATTATTTGTAACAACCAATACAAAATAAATTATTTTAAATCTGCTTTTAGAGCAGGCTTGGGTGGTGGTAGGGCACTTCAAAAATTATGGTGGTGGGACTGGTGTTGCAATATTTAATGCAATAAATATTTTGTGAACAATAAAATATTGTGAACATATTTAATTATGTGAACAAATTTATTGTGAACAAATTTATAAAAATAAAAGTAAATTTTTAATTTTTAATTTTCTTATTTAATGCATTAGACAAATGATTGATATCCAGTATATATAAAGTACTCAAAAAGATGAACAACAACTAAAAACACGAAAACTATGAAAAAATTAGTAGGAATAAATATACGTATTTTTCACAGAAGAAAACATGGAGATGGCATACAAAAAATGTTTAGCATAAATTAACATTAGGGAAATCCAAATAAAGGCAACTATAAGAAATCACCTCACATGAGTTAGAACAGTACATATCAAAAATAATGGGAACAATGTAAGTTAGCAGCAATATGTCAAAAAAGGAACTCTTAAATACTGCTGGTTGGAATACTGTCTGATTCATACCCTGGTGTAAACAGTATGGAGGGTTCTATGTGAAAGTATAATTAAACTGCCATATAACCCAGTGATTTCCATGTGGAAAGTTACAAAGTTCTCAGGCTTATGTCTCAGTTATACAATATTAAACACCCATGCCTTCACCAGTGCCCATATTCCACCACCAAAAACCCCAGTATACCTCCCACCCCCCGCCCCCTGCCCCTCCACCCCAGCCTGCATAACTGATAAATTTCACTTCATTTTCTCTTTACCTTGATTACATTCCATATTTCAACACAAAACTCACCATAGTTGTTGGAGTTTCCCCCCAAAGAAGACAGCCCTACTGCCAAGGAAGCATCTGATAGTTTTCCATTGTTGAGAATGAAAAGATATGAAGACCTGCTGTTCCAAGTACATAACTTTATTTTTCTTTCCTGCACCACCAAGTTCGTGTCTGCTTAGTAGTCCTCATAATATGGCAGACGCCATGCCACTTCTCCCCGGAAAGGGAAAATAAAATGAGAAAAAAGGATATTTCCCCTCCTTGGCTGGCGTGGGGCTGTGCCTTAGTTCACAGCCCAGACACATGGCTGCAAGCAGTTTCTGGGACCAAAAGTAGTCTAGTTGGCCCCTAGATTCTGGTCGATCAGCAGCAAAGCAGCGGCACAAAAGTGTGGCCACCTGGCTCGAATCTCGGCGGAGCGTGCGCTGGTATTGGCCCCGGCCTGAGACTGCCCATGAGTCCCGCTGTTCCAAGTACATAACTTTTTTTTTCTTTTTTTTCTCCTTTCCACGCCACCATGTTCATACCTACTTAATAGACCTCATAATATGGCGTACACCACGCCGCTTCTGCCCGAAAAGGAAAAAAAAACAAGAAAGAAGGATATTTCCTCTCCTCTATCAGTGTGGGGCTATGGCTTAGTTCACAGTCTAGAGAAATGGCTGCTACTTTGATTACCTACAATATTTCAACAAAAGACTCACTATTATTGTTTGGATTTTTCCCCCAAAGTCAGAATTGCTAAAAAGGAACCGTTTCACATTGCTGACAATTAAGAGATATTAGGTCGTGCGGCCGATGTTGGTTTTGAATTTCTGTATAACGTCCAGGGAAAATTCTGCCAGATATTGCATCACTGCAAGCTTTTACTTCCATTTTGTGGTGCTCCTAAGATGGAAAAGCCTGGAGAGAAAGACCCTACCCGCCTGGTGCCACATGGGGCGATGGCTCAGTTCACAGTCTAGAGGCATTTCTGCGAGCCCAGCAATTTCACTCTTTGGCATCTATCCCAAGGACAAATAACATTCATTCAAAGGATATATGCACAAAAATATTAATTGCAGCACTTAGTATCATAGCTAAAATATAGAATCTAGTTGTTCAATGATAGATGAATGGATTCTGAAGATGTGATACACATGCTTAATAAAACACTACTGCTGCAAAGAAAAGACAAAATATAAATTTTCTTCAACCTGGTTGGATGATATAATGTTAAATGAAATAAGTCAGAAGAGGATGATCACAGGAAGATCTCCCTTATCGGTGGTGGGCAGAATAACTAGAAGCAGAAATATCATGATGGAGAAATTGCTGAGGTCACACTTGGCCCCAGAGTATATGGTGGAGAAGAATATAAAAGGAAATAAACAGAGGGTGGAAGGAAAGGAAATAATGGAAAACAGGGATGTGAGCTTCAGATATACTGGTAAAGCACAGATTAAAAAATATTGAAAACCTATGATCAAAACCAAACTATAGGCACTAAACTGCAAAGAGTCTGTGAAAGTGGCAAGAGCAGGGGCAGGGAGGGAACTTAGTACACTGGCAGAGGGAAGTTGTCATTATTGGCAGTGTTATTTCTATATCTATATCACCGTATCACTGCCATCCCATTGAACATCGATTTGCTCAAACGGGCACCAGTAACGTCTCCATTGTGAGACTTGATTAATAAAGTTAAACATAGTTGAGTCTTGGACATACGGTATTTCAGCGCTGAACCACCATGAGTGCCAAGTTCTCTCCACCACTCTTCCCAGGTTCCCTCCCTCCCACAACCTCCTTGTTATGTGCCCACAGCCCCCCATTCACCCTCCTCCCACCACACACACACACCATGCATCTTGACAGGCACCTTTGAAAGTTTGGTTGTTAAAGTTTGGGTCTCATGTTTTCCTGACTCTGTATTTGGGATATTTAGATATACCATTCCCTGCACCACTAATATGCCCCAAGTTCCCTTGACCCCTGTGTAAAACACAAAACTAAAAAAAAGGGGCGCCACACCAGGGAGGTTGAATGGCGATGACGAGGCAGGTGAAGGAAGGAATGGAGCCAAGATGGTTGGTCTCACCACAGTTTAATCCAAACTTCTTTCTCCATTCTCCTCTGATTCTCCTCCTGCTTCTTCTTCCACCATGCTACTTTATTCTCTCTCCTGTTTCTCTCCCGGCTCTCGGTCTCTCTCTCGATCTGTGGATCTGGCCCCCAACCCACTCTTACAGCCTAGTTAAATCTCCACAGCATGAGGGCATTGGGGAATACACATAGGTGTGGTCAGCAATAGGGTAAGGTTCCTTTCCCTCAGGGGATGCTTTTCCTAGGACTTAATTCTCTTTCAGCAGGAGGATCCTCCCAAGGGCAGAATCCCATGAATGTGTTTCTCTTCTTCTCAGCCAGCAAACATATAAGAATTCATAATATTAATCATTTTGTAAGGACACAATAAGACATGCATTAAGCTTATAGAATTGCTCTCCTGGGGCCACCTCAATCTCAGACTACAGTGTTCAGGCTAGAACAGTCTTTCCTATACCTAGCAGGGTCCTAGTCTCATCATTACTTTTGGATCATGACAGCATTTGTCTATGATCAAGCTCTTAACTTATACTTAAGAATTAGGCACTTTGGCCAGGCCCATCTCGATGCCAGGGCAGCACATAACTCACCGCTTGCCCTGAATATTTCCTGTCCCTCGTCGGGACCCTGCTTTTGGGGTGCTAGGAACTGAGGGCAACTGAGGCTTAAGTGGAGAAAGCAGATGCCCGGGAGGGAATACTATTCGAGGCCAATTAAGTCCCAAGTTACAAAAACATAATATTGTTTCTTGTGTCTATACAAGAAAGACATAGCTTTAAAGTAAATTATTCAAAAGGCATAAAGAGGAGAGAAAGGCAATGTTATAATATTCAGTGTCCTAGGATGTTCTGACCTTACCAATTAACAGAGTTTGATTAGAGGAAGAGAAGAAAAACTGGTAGAAGTGGTTACAGATAAACAAAGGAATGGGAGTGACTCGGGAGCACTTTGATGGGTGTGATTGAAAAACCTAAGCTCCTAGTGGCAAGGGGGAAAGGACAAACCAATGATATCCAACAGACCCCTAGTCCCTATTGTTTCCCATATGTCTCTTCTCTACTAACCCACAACAAAGTTCATTTGTTTCTTTCTCCTCTCTATAGTCTGAAGTCAAGGGTTGCTCAGGTATTTCTTTTTAAAACTATTGTGTTTCCTCATCCAGTTATTTTAAATGTAAATTAGATCATCCTGTGTTTGTCCTTCTTCTTCTGGCTTAATTCATTTAACATGATGACCTCCCAGTTCCACCCATGGTGGTATTAGGATATTATATATCTGCCTAATACTCAACTAAGAATAATTTTGTAAATCATAGCTCCTTAACGAACCAAATGTTGTTTGAAGTGATAAAGATATTAAAAAATAGAAATGTGAAAAAATAGCCCCCCAAAAATTAGTTACTGGAACAAGATATGGAGAGTCATAAGATATTCTAGGCAGATATCTTCCTAGGAGATCTGCAAAGATTATGAAAGCTCGTTCTGCCCGGCAGCCCATCTGGGATCATGGGCATGCACATGTGACCTGAGGAAGTCAAAGGAGGGCCACATGATCCAGACAGCTCAGAACATACTGCCTCATACTCGAGTGTTTCAGCAACAATGTGTGACATTCATATTTTTGGCATTGTGGGGTATCTCACTGGATTGTTGATGTTTTTGACTTCCTAGTGTTTTTTATAAATTGATGATCAACATATTCTCTGTGTTTTCAAAGATAGAGTATTAAGGTTGGAGATGAAACCCAGATCTCACATTTACCTGTACTTTTATTTTCAGTTCACAAACTGAGGCCGGCTGATATCAAGGTAGTTGCAGCTGTGGGTGACTCTCTTATGGTGAGTTCCTTCAGTTATGGAGGAAATGGGGCAGGCATGCTATTGATTATTGGTGAGAATTGGAGAGAGAAAAACCCTACCTCAAATGAAGTGTTGCCATCTTAGGTCCTATTCATCTACCCATCTCACGACAAAACCAGAGTGCATTGCTGAGCATGGCTCATCCTTTGGCTTCCTGCTGGATGAGATCCACCGCCACCTGAGAAGCCTACTTGCCTTGAGGGTGCTCTCATGATGCTGCTGATTCAACAGTGCACAAAACTGTGAACACTTCCTCAGCATGCGCTTAGGAGTACAATGTGCCAGGCATTTAGAAGGAGATTTGTTACCAAAAGACAAATATCTTAACTCTGGTGGCCCTCAGGCCTGGAAATCATTCTCAGAATGACCTTGGGAGTATCTTGCTTGTAACTGACTTTCTTTAGACCAGTCATTGACTTTGAAAGAGTCTGAAGGAGTACTTGAAAGAAACAGACTGTCTTCATTCAGTGCTCATTTGTGAATCTGTTGTTACTTATCGTCAATTAGGAGGGATGCCCTACTTGTGGATGAGCTCTTGGGTGGGTCAGGATCCTATGCAAAGATCTTCCTCATCTCTACAAAGACAGAGTGTATAGAGTGGCCTGTATATACCTTTTGATCTTTCAGCATGTCCAAATTTTCCCAGTCAGCACGAGGACACATACCTTCTGCATGGCAGGGCTACTCAGAACCTCTTCTTCTTTTTTAGGCAGCTTTTTGGACCCAAAATAGACCTCAGAACTTCAACAGTGACTCGAATGAGTATCAAGGCGTGTCATGGAGGTGAGCTTGTGTGTGGCAAGGCCCTGATCTTCCCTAGTGCATGAGCAGTAGAGACTTTTTCCCTCACTCCCCACCCACAGACCTGAGCCCTGAAGAAAATAATTTCTGAAGCAGAGTGAGAAGTCACCTAGTTCCTTCATAGGACATATGTGTTTCCTTTCAGGGAGATTTTTATCAGCTATTCCTAACATCCTAGTTGGGATGTCCTGTCCCGCTTTACTAGTGAGAGTATTCAATCACCTTGTAACACCTGCTCTATTTTCATAACACCTAGTCTAACACAGGACACATAAATAAGCAGCACTCAAGTTTCTCTGGATCTTAGGACATAATCAATCTTGGTGTTCAATTTCTTTACCTCTGTGTTCATAGCAGCTACCTTATACCTGGCAACAAATGTACAGATGTGTATGTCCCCATTCTGGTGTCTGGTATCTGGTATCTCTGCCACCACACCAACTGGAACTGGAGTGGCCATCCCTGACATCCTCCCTAGGTCACTGGCCAGAGTTTAACTCCACATGTTTGTAGAGCCACTCAAATCGTCCAAGGTGCTGTGCAGAGAGGAGGATTAGTGGATTTAATTTCCTCCAAAATGCTGCCCATATTCTTACCTAGAAATCAACCAACTCTGAGTTATTAAAATTTTAGCAGTCATCTAGATGATAGACTCCTTGCTATAAGACATTTATTTTATATTTTATTTTTCTTTTTAAGCCACACCTATGATGCTCAGAGATTACTCATGTCTCTGTGATAATGGTTTCTCCTGGTAGTGCTCTGGGGGTCATATGCTGGTCCTGAAATCAAATGGATTTCAGTGAATTGTAAGGCAGACACCTTTACTCCTGTACTCTCTCTCCAGTCAAAATACACAGTCTTTATTTCTTTTTGTTTCTTTCATTTTTGGTTTATACCTGGTGATGCTTGGGGTTTACTCCTGGCTCTGTACTCAGGAGTTACTCTTGACAGTGCTCGGGGAACCATATGGAATGCTGGGAATTGAACCCATGTGAGCTATGTGCAAGGCAAATGCTCTACCTGCTGTACTATCATTATGGTCTCTAAAAGACACATTTTGCAAATAGAGTTTGCCAAGTAGAACAGGGAGAAAAAAGAAAGCAACCTTTCCTACTGCATGTTATCTGTAACACAAACAATAATGCATAGTCTGGTGGGATCAGACTGGGTTTTTGTATCCTAGGCAGGTGCTGTGTTCTGTCTCAAAGAGAGAACTCAGAAGGAGAGGTACAGATATAGAATGCCCCAAAGTAGTAAAGTATCTACCATAGAGGTAGGGGTCGTGTAGGGATGGTGGGAAGGATATTGGAGTCATTGTTGGTGGGAAATGTACACTGGTGGAGGGATGGGTGTTTGAACACTGTGTGACTGAACTCTAGCATAAAAGTTTGTAACTGTATCTCTAGAGGATTGAAAAAAAATAAAGGACTCAAAAGAGACCCATTTAGTTTCCTCTGCCTAAGTCAAAGAACTCCAAGGGTGAGGAGAACCAAAAGATTCTGGCTTGATTTTTTTATAAATGTTCACTGGTGTTGGAAGTCGGAGTTTTGTGAACAGGAACCTGCTATCTTCTAGATAACTTTCAGTTTTTATATAGAAATAAGGACAGAGCAAGATGTTTCACAGAAAAGGTTATCTGTGTTTCAAGGTGTCTTGGCACTGCTAGTATTTCAGCCTGACTTTAGTCTCCCCTTCTTTGCTCTCAGAGGTGGAGATGCGACTCTGGAAAACAGCATCACCCTGCCCAGTGAGTATCAGCCTCTCCCTGCGTGTCAGCAACTCTCTCTGGAGGTGGCAATAGGCTCCATAGGAAACTCGAGGGCCCCAGGAACGAACCAGGAACCTCAGGGTCACTACTTCCCCAGTGGCCTTTGGCGTTTACCACACTCTGCTGCTTGTTCCTGAGGAAAGTCTTGAGATATGTTGCTATTTTTTTAAAAAAATGTATTTGTTCAAGGATGGAAGCAAGCTAGAAAGTAAACAAGAACTCATCAATCTTGGTGCAAGTATAAGACTAATATCCAAGGTCAGGTAAAATGGGTTGGGAGGACTGATCTGTGTAAACACAAAAGGGCAGTGGCACTCTATCTCTCCTGCCGCCTGCGTTCGGTAGTCTCACACCATTTCTCCCACCCTGGGGAGGTCGACGGTGAAGGAAAGAAGGAAAGCGAGGCTGGTTGGTCTCAATTGCAGTTTCTTCCATTCCCATCTCCATTCCTCTCTGATTTTCCTCCTGCTTCTCCCTTCCCCATGCTACTTCATTCTCCTCGCTGTCTCATCTTCTTCTGCCACTCTCATTCTCCTTCTCCTCTGGTCCTGGACCTGGACCCCCCCAGCCCACTCTTACAGCCTGGTTAAATCCTAAAGCACGAGGGGTTGGGGCTTACACATAAATGTGGTCACAATCAATAGGGGTAAAATTCTCTCCCTCAGGGGACGCTCCTTCTAGGACAGATTCTCATACAGCAAGATGACCCACTTAAGGGCAAAATACCATCTACGGTTTCTACTTTCCTTAGTCCAACAATGACATAAGCATTCATAATATTAATCATTTTCTATGGACACAATAAGTGATACATTAAGCTTATAGAATTGCTCTCCTGGGTTCATCTCTACCTCAGACTATAGTGCTCAGGCTAGATTGGTCTTTCCTATCTCTAGTAGGGTCCTAGTCTCGTTGTTGCTTTTGGATAATGGCAGCATTTGTCCATGATCAAGCTCTTAACTTATATTTAAGAATTTTGGTGCCTTGGATTGGCCCATTTCGGTGCCAGTGTAACTGACAGCTTGCACTGGGTCCATTGAGTCCCTTGTCAGGACCCTGCTTTTGGGGTGCTAGGAACTAAGGACAACTGAGGCTTAAGTTGAGAAAGCAGATACCCGGGAATGAATAATATTCAAAACCAATTAAATCCCAAGTTACAAAAAGATAATATTAACTGTCTTCCTGTGTCTATACAAAGAGGATATTGCCTTAAACTAAACAATTCAAAAGATATAAGTAGAGGAGAAAGGCAATATTAACTTACAAGTTTGGTGTCCTAGAAGGATCTGATCTTACAAATTAAGAGTATGATTAGGGGGAAAAGCTGATTAACTGGTGGAGAAAATAACATAGAATAGTCGTAATATTTAAAGAAAAAATGACTCAGGAGCACTGTGATGGGTATAACCAGATAAACCTAAGTGTCTTGTGGCAAAGAAGAAAGAACAAAGCAATGTTATCCTACACTGATCAATGTTTGGAAGCTTGCCAAAAGTTTGTGGGAGGCAAAGGGAAGTTTGGATATAGAAGGGATAGTATGACTATAATAATAAAAAATGATGCCTCTGGACAAGAACTTGAGTGTTGAAAGTAGGTAAAGTGATGTAAATGATAACTCTCAGTATGTATATTGCAAAACATAACCCCTGAAAGGAAGAAATAGAGAGAGAATGAAAGAGAGACAGAGAGAGAGAGATAGAAGAAAATGTCATACCACAGAGGTGGGAAAGGGGGCCGGTGGGTGAGAGGGAAACTAGGGACACTGGTGCTGGGAAATGTACACTGGAGAAGGGATGGGTGTTGGAACATGACAATAACTGAAACCCAATCATGAACAAACCTTTAACTGGGTATCTCACTGGGATTCAATAAAAAATATTCATGATTTAGGAAAGAAGGAAATGATACCAGTTCCAGTTAGCCTATCATTCTGAGCAAAGCCCCTCTGCATACAGTATGAGTCTAATCTGTACCGTGTTGGGTACACTCATATGCCAAGACCATGTGTTGGAAATACTGTTTTTGAGGCAGTAAGAGATGGGACTACACAAACATAGCCAAATGTGTTTGAAATGTTTTCCTTAAGGGATTTTATCAACCCCCTGTTTATTATCAACCACCTGACTGTTACCCTTGGCTGCTATACAATATTATGGAAGCTTCCGATATGCATAGCTATCAGTATCTGCATATCATATATTTAACTCATACGCATTTTAATATGAGGGGCATCTCAAGTGGTGCACAAATTTTTGGTGGAAACTGCCTGCAATATTTGTCTAATAAAGCAAGTGTTTCAGTGCTAAGTTCTGAGGTATGGGGCTGCTTAGTCCCTTTGGTGCTGAAGACCACCTCACCACAGCTGACAGTGCTCAGGGAGCCAGGTGGTTCTGCAGCTGGTACTCACTGGGGAGGAATCAACTAAACCTTTGTACCATTGCCCTAGCCCTTCAGAGTTCATGATATACTTTTAAAAACTTTTTAAAAATTTGTTAAGTCACTGTGATTTCTACTAGTGCTTATGATGGTTTCCAACGTCATAATTGCAACACCACACGCATTGCCAGTGTGCTCATCATCCTCAAGGATCCCAGTGACCCTTGCTTTCTCACTATTCCCAGCTTACTCCAATGTGTGCATCAGTTCACCTGTTGTGTTGGTTTGGGGCCTTTGTTGCTAGCTTGCTGTGTATATTTAATCTCTACATATTAGAGAGATCATTCTGTATCCCTTTCCATCTGACTGACTTGACTCAGCATAATATCTCTCGTTGGATGAATGTCATGAAAAATCACATGATTCTGTCTTTTCTTAGAGCTCTAGTTAGCTTACAGATGTATTTTTAAGTATTCCATTGTGATATATACCACAGTTTCTTGATCAATTCATTCATATTTGGGTAGCACCGTAGCACTGTCGTCCCGTTCATTGATTTGCTGGAGCGGGCACCAGTGACGCCTGCATTGTGAGACTTGTTGTTACTGTTTTAGCCATATCAAATACAGCACGGGTAGCTTGCCAGGCTGTGCCCTGTGGGCAGGATACTCTCACTTGCTTGCCGGACTCTCTGAGAGGGACAGATGAACCGAACCTGCGTCAGCCGCATGCGAGGCAAATGCCCTACCTGCTGTGCTATCGCTCCAGCCCCATAGTTGGGTATTCGGGTTTATTTCATATCCTGGATATCGCACTAAATCTTGTTGGGTTTATTCTGTATCCTGTATATCACACGAAAGGATTTGATGAATATAGTTGTACATATATTTTTAATGAATATTTTTATGGATTTGTGCCAGATAAGAACTGGTATGTCTGGGTTGGATGAGGTTCTATTCCTATTTTCTTTTAAAGATTCATTCTGCTTTCTATAGAGGCTGAACCACATATCATTCCCAACAACAATCTATAGGGCTTTATTTCTCATTAGATCCATGACAATTTAGGCTTTTTAATATGTACCATTTTTTCCTGGTGTGTACTCTTTTTTTATGGATGGGACTACAGATCAGATGAGATTGAGATCACTGTAAGCTTACCTTTGTGAATGGTTTCAGGTATGATTACAATTTCTTTTTCTTTGCTTCCTTCTTTTTTGTGACTATCCAGTCTTTTTAACATGATTTATTGGTGACATACTTTGTTCTACTTCAGGGCTTATCTCATATTTCAGATTTTAGCTGTCCATACATCTAGAGGTTAATATAGGATTCTCAATTATGTTTTATTTTTCTGAAGGCCTATCACTAACCCACTACCATACAGTTTTGATTCTTATAGGTTTGCAAAATAGCTAAAGTTTGAGATATTAAATTCCACTCTCCTCTGTCTCTTCCTCTCTCTCTCTCACACACACACACTTGCTTTTGTTTTTCAGGGAGTTTTATTCTTCCAATTTTTTATTAGAGTTTTTTAAAAATATGTGCTAAAGGTAATTGGAATTTGAATGAATATTGCATTGAATCTATATAGTAACTTGAGTAGGACAGTCATTTAACAATGTTGATTTTTCCAATACAGGAACAGTGAATATGTCTTTTTTTCATCAGTAATGATTTATAGTTTCCAACTGTACAAGTAGTTATTTATAGTTTCTTAGTAGTTATTTATAGTTTCTAATTTCACCTCCTACTTAAGTTCATTTGCAGGTGTTTGATGTTTTGTGGGTAGTATTTTGAAAGGGATAGTTTCTTATAAATTTCTTTTTCTTCTAGTCCATTATTTATGTACATTAATGTCATTGATTTTTGTGTTGTTTTGTTACCTGCTATCTGACTCCATTGATAAATTATTTTTAGATGTATTGTGGAGTCCTTAAAATTTTAAATGTATAGTATCATGATATCTTCAAATTGTGTTGATATGACTTATTTCTGTGATCAATTCATCTGATACACTTTTCATTTCTGTTTACCCTAAAAAGAGCTTCCAAAATTATGTTGACTTTTTAAAATTTTGTAAAGACTAACTTATTGGTTGTGATTTAGGATTTAACATATATTGATCCCCAAAGAATTCAGATTAGTTGTCAATTGAATCACTTGTTGCGATAATTAAGAAGAGTGGTGAAAGCAGATATGTTGCCTTGAGCTCAGGGAAGTTTCAGCTTTTTTAGCATTGAGTACTATACTGACTGGGTATATTGTAGATATTCATTACTGTTTTGATGGATGGCCCGTCTGTCCCTATTAACTAAAGCACTGTCGTCCCATTGTTCATCGATTTTTTCGAGTGGGCACCAATAACATCTCCATTGTGAGTCTTGGTGTAACTGTTTTTGGCATATCGAATGTGCCACGGGTAGCTTGTCAGGCTGTACCATGGATGGGATACTCTCGGTAGCTTGCCGTTCTCTTAGAGAATGATGAAGGAATCGAACCCGGGTTGGCCTTGTGCAAGGCAAACACTCTACCTGCTGTGCTATCACTCCAGCACAGCAAGCTACTGAGAGTATCCAGCCCACACGGCAGAGTCTGGCAAGCTACCCATGGCATAGTCGATAGCCAAAAACAGTAACAACAAGTCTCACAATGAAGATGTTACTGGTGCCCGCTTGAGCAAATCGATGAATACCGGAAGACAGTGCTATAGTGCTACAGTGCTACATTGATTAGTTTGCATTTATCAAACAATCCTTTCATCCATGGGATAAATCCCAAATGATCATGGTGTGTAATCCTGATTTTTAAATATTGCTGAATTAGGTTCATGAGAATTTTGCTCACAATATTTACAACAAGGATATAAAAAGATGGTATTTTGTAATCTTCATGTTTACTAGTGTATCTGCCTTTAGGTATCAGTATAATGTTGGTTCAATAGAAGCTATTCGGAACAGGACCTGCTTTCTTGATATTTGAAGAGATAGGAGAGTATGACCACTAAGTGTCTTCTTTGAAGTTTTAATAGAATTTACAAATTCATCTATATGAACCTAGGGAGTTTTTAAACTACTATTTCAATTTCGTTACTCTACATTGGTCTCTGCAGGGGTTTTGTTCCCTCTGATTCAATTTTGGGAGTTCATATGATTCTACTGTTTACATTTCTGTGGCAGAAGATACTAGAGCAAGCACTTGCCTTGCATGTGACCTAAAGGATTAGATCTTTGATATAGCATACAACCTGCAGAGCACTTCTTGGTGTAATAAATACTTGGTTGTAGAGCCAGAATTAAGCTCTGAGCAGCCACCTGTAGGTAAAAACAAGGAAAGAATGTGTCTATTAATTTTAGTTTCTTGACCTTGGCAGTATAGAATTGTTCAAAACTGCCTCTTAAAATTTTTGTATTTCTTAGTTGTTTGTTTCAGTATATTCCGTGTCAACTGAGACCCTACTTTTTTATTTATAGTTTTTTTCTTAGTGAATTTAACTAATGGATTATTTATTATTCTTTCAGAAACCCTACACCTATTTCTGCTGATCTTTTTGTATTCTTCTCTTGTTCTCTTTTGGCTCTAATTTTTATTATATTCTGTCTACTACTCCCTTTGGGATTGATAAGGTTTACTTATTTATTTATTTTTTTGCTTTTTGGGTCACACCCGGCAATGCACAGGGGTTACTGCTGGTTCAACACTCATGAATTTCTCCTAGAGGTACACAAGGGACCATATGGGATGCTGGGAATCAAACCCAGGTCGGCCGCATGCAAGGCAAACGCCCCAAGGATTGATAAGATTTAAGATTTCTGCAGCTGGCAGGTTTGATCAGTTATCTGAGCCCTTTATTTTTTTCTATTGTCTCCTGGAATAGCAGTTAACTTTCCCCTTAGTCCTGCATTTGCTCTGTCCCATGGGTGATGATAGTCAGTGTTCATACTCCATAGACTGGGAGAAAATATTTGCTCACCATCCATATGGCAATGTGACATATTTAAAGCTATGGTAGCACTTTATGAGAAAAAATCTGCCAACCCCATTAAAAATTGGGGAGAAGAAATGATCAGAAACTTGGAAAAGAAGATATATAGATGGCCAAAATATTTTAAGAAATCTTTTGATTTATTTTTACTTCCTTTTTGATACATTGTTATTAAACAATATGTTGTTTACTTGACAGGTGTCTAATCTTCTTGCCACTTTCATTTCATAATTGATTCACTTTTATGGCTTTGTTGTCTGAGTAGATGCTCAGTGTGATTTCCATCTTTGTGACATCTGAGTTGTTTTCTGCCATGTGATCAATCCTATAGAATGTCCCATGCTCACTGAAGAATACACTCCCCGTTTTTGAGGGCCTAACGGTTCCTGATTTGTCTACTAGAATCAGTTCTTCCAACTTCTCATTTAATACACTTGCTTCTTTGCTATTGCTTTGCCTGGTTGATCTTCTCATGATGAGAGTGGTCTAGTGAGTCTGTGGCCATACCACCCTGAACGCGCTAAATCTCGTCTGTTCTCTGAACTGTTTGGTACTTGGATGGGAGACAATGATCTGTTGAAGTATCCACTGTTACTGTGCCACAGCTGATGCATTTCCTCAGGTCTCTCAGCAGTTCTTTTTTAAAATGCCCATTCAGGTGGTGCATATTTATCGAAAATGAGTAAGTCCTCATGTCCTATTTATCTTTTAATGACTGCAGTGTTATTCCGTGTTTTAGTATCTTTTGTAGTTTGAATGGTATTTGGGTTGAAACCAGTGTGACCGTCATTGCTTTGTTCTATCATTATCCTCTATCTATACATTTTCTGACCCTTGACAGGAAGTCAGTGCATAAGACGGGAGGTTGAATTGTGTTTCCTCTAAACTTTTGGGTTTGTTTCCTAATTATCCTGATATACCGTGTCATTTTATGTCATTTTATTAAGTCATTTTTGATTTTTTATAGAAACTATTGACATGAAGAAATTTATTGACATGTCCCTATGTAGTGTTTGGTTGGTTGCACTGTGTAATATTTCCTTTTCATGAATGGCCTTTTGTCTCCTTTTCAAGTAGTATCCTTGCTAGGACTGGGTAAGATTCCAAATATGCCCTCAACTGTTTTGTTAGAGAAAATTTTTTTGGCCATTTTCCCACTTTGGGTGAGAATCTTTCTGGTTTGAGGATTCTTGGTTGGAAGTTAGTTTCATTCAATATTTTCTACGTTTTCCATTTTTTAAACCTGTCTATTGTCACTAGAGAAATCTTTTGTAAATCAGATGTTTGTTCCTTGTATGTGTTGATTTGCTTCTGACTATGACCATAAGAAGTCTGTCTCTGGTTTGTACCGTTTGAATGACAATGTATATTGGTTCAGTTCTGTTTGGCTTACTGAAGTAGGAACTCTTTGGGTCTCTGTGTTCCAATTTTGTGTTTGACCTTTGTTCTCAATTATCTCAGTTATCTCTTCAACCAGTTTTTTTTTCCTTTCCCTTTTTCTTCTCTTTCTGGAACTCCTAAAACTTCCAAGAAATATATGCAGAACTATTTGGGTATTTGGTTGTATGTAAAGGGTACATACATACTTATGATACCAGATACATAAGTATTTGGATTGAGTTTAAATTAGACATTATCTTACAGCAGCGACTATGACACATATCAAAATACACGTACAATCTCATTTGGTGGGGATGTGTTGGAAAAGGGACCGTCATCCATTGGTGGTGGAATTGTTGTCTGATTAAACACCAAATGGAAAACAGTATTTCTGGTTCTCAGTAAACTCAGAATTGAGCTTCCTTATGAACTAGTAATACCACATTTAGGTGTCTAACCCCTGGACAAAAAAACATTCATTCCAAATAAGGTGTGCACAACAGTATTCATTGCAGTGCTCAATAGCAAGGATTTAGAATCAACTTAGATATCTAATAACAGTAAGGATCATGAAGATGTTGTATATATACACAATAAAATACTACACAGTGTGGGGACAGAGCGATAAGATAGCACAGCGGGTAGGGCGTATGCTTTGCACGTGGCCGACCCGGGTTCAATCCTCGGCATCCCATATGGTCCTCCAAGCACCGCCAGGAGTAATTCGTGAGTGCAAAGCCAGGAGTAACCCCTGAGCATCGCTGGGTGTGACCCAAAAAGCAAAAAAAACAAATACTACACAGTGGTAAGAAATAATTTAATCATGCAGTTTTTGCCAATAAAAATGGAACTGGAAGCTAACTTGCTAAATAAAGTAAGTTAAAAGAAGGTCTGTATCACTGTCATCCCACTGTTTGTCGATTTACTCGAGTGGGCACCAGTAATGTCTCTATTATACTTGGTCCTGAAATTTTTGCAGCCTCTCCTTACTCGTCATTTTCAACTGATTTGAGGCTTTTACAGGGTCAGGGGAATGAGACCTATTGTTACTGTTTTTAGCGTATCGAATACGCCATGGGTGGCTTGCCAGGCTCTGCTAAAAGAAGGATACAAATAAATAAATAAATAAAATATAAAACAATTTAAAAATAAAATAAAAATATCACGTCACTGTGTCACTGTCATCCCATTGCCAATTGATTTGCTCAAGCGGGCACCAGTAATGTCTACATTGTGAGACTTCTTGTTACTGTTTTTGGCATATCGAATACACCTGGGTAGCTTTCCAGGCTCTGGCGTTTGGGCTAGATACCCACGGTAGGTTGCTGGCTCTCCAATAGGGGCGGAGGAATCGAACCCGTGTTGGCTATGTGCAAGTCAAATGCCCTACCCGCTGTGTTATCGCTCCAGCCCTACATAAAAATAATAAATAATTAAAATAAAAAATAATTTAAAATAAATTAATCAAATATGAATATAAAAATTAAATCGAATTATAAAAAAATGAAAACTAAAAAAAACAGGAATAAGCACAAAATGATATCACTTGTATGTGGTATTTACAGTAACTATGAATCAATGCAATGCTTTAAAGGCAGGATGCTCAGATAATCCTAGGCTTCAGAGTATAGTGAGAAGATGTAAAGAAATAGAGTTGAACAGCAGGTAGAAACGGCAGTGAAGAAACAATGGGGACAGGGATAACGAGGACTTAGAAACGTTGGTAGCAGCACTGTAGCACCAACATCATCGATTTACTTGAGCGGGCGCCAGTAGCGTCTCCATTTGTCCCAGCACTGAGATTTTAGCATCGAAAACTCTGTCCTCTCTCCGTGGATGCGGCTCGCCAGCTGGATGTCCTTGGGCATGATGCTGACGCGCTTGGCGTGGATGGTGCAAAAGTTGGTACCCTGGAAGAACCCCGCCATGTAGGCCTGGCACGCTTCCTGCAGCGCCGGGACGGCCGAGCTCTGGGAGCGCAGGTGGGTCTTGAAGTCCTGCCCCATCTCGCGCACCAGCCGCCTGAATAGCAGCTCGCAGGTGAGCAGCTCGGTGGACTGGCGGTAGCGGCGGATTCACCCAGCGCCACGGTGTCGGGCAGGTAGCGATGTGGCATCTTTAGGCCACCCGTGGCTGGTGTGCTTCCCAGGCGCCTTGGTGGCCGGCTGCTAACGGGGCACCTTCCCGCCCCTTGTCTTGAGCCTAGCTTGCCTGGCTCCAGAGTGGGGGGCGGGAATCGAGGCTTCTTTTGGGGTGATCTCTAATCGTCCCTGCAGGAACATTGGTAGTTCCTGGAACTCCTGAAACTTCCAAGAAATATATGCAGAAATATTTGGGTATTTGGTTGTTTGTAAAGGGTACATACATACTTATGATACCGGTCGTGTTGGTAGTGTTAAGAGAAGATAGAAAAGATAGATCTAAATATCAAGACCACAGAGTCAACACTGAAATCCTGAGACCCAAACTTTCATAACCAAACTAAAAAATGTGTCTTTCTGATGGCAGGCTGCTGGGTGGTTATTGGAAGTAACCACATTTGTGAAGGCAGTTGACATCAGTGATGAGACTGGTACTGTCTAAAACTCAACTATATTGGGGCTGGAGAGATAGCACAGCGGGTTGGGCGTTTGCCTTGCACGTGGCCGACCCGGGTTCAAATCCCAGCATCCCATATGGTCCCCTGAGCATGGCCAGGGGTAATTCCTGAGCGCACAGACAGGAGTAACCCCTGTGCATCAGCAGGTGTGACCCAAAAAAAGAGAAAAAAAACTCAACTATAAATAACTCTGTAACCCATGGTTCTTTAATAAAGTGTAAAAATAGCGCCTGGCACCTTTCCGCCGCCGCCGTCAATTCCTGACCAATCCCCACTCCGCTGGTTAGGGGCGTGTCCTCATCTTAGGGGGTGTGGCCTAAAAAGTGGGCATTGTCCTTTGGCCACAATTGATAGAATTCATTCCTCCGAAGAACTCCCTGATCATCTTAGTTACTATATGTTAATGCTCAACTAACCCAGCCTATCCTAACTTCACGAAAACTGTCAATGAACACATCAACTTGCACACAAAAGTCCTTTGTCAAAGGAGCATAGCCCAAAATCTTCAGTTGAGGTTCCTCCCAAGCTAACGAGAGCTCCAGATAGTAAAGCCCATAACAACATGAAGAAACAGAGAAAATCCCCACCACCAGAAGAGAACCAAGAAAACATCTCACTAACCTCAGCAGCGACCTCCCAGAAATACACCCTCCTCTCAGATAAAGAATTCAGAGAGGAAATTGTGAGGATGGTTCACGAACTCAAAGAAATTATGGAACGAACATCCAATAAATTAAGGGAGGATATGGATGCAGCGTTGGAACGCTCCACAAAGATAATCCAGGAAGAAATGAGAGCAGAAATTTCAAAGCTACGAACAGAAGTCACACAACTAAAAGAATCAGTAGATGAAATGAAAAACTCCGTAGGAGCCCTCAATAGTAGAATGACTACAGCCGAAGACAGAATCAGTGAGCTTGAAGATGAGCTGCACAAAGCATATAGACAACAACAAATAATGGCAAAATACCTCAAAATGGCTCTAGAGCAAGTTAGAGTCCTAGGAGATGACCTCAGGAGAAACAACATAAGAATCATGGGAGTGCCGGAACCACACGGAACCAATCCCAATGAAAAAAACACCATTAAAGACACCATTGCTAAAAAATTCCCAGAGCTAGAGAATGCGGACATCCAGATACAAGGAGTCCGAAGGGTGCCAGCTAAAAGGGACCCAAATAGAAAATCCCCAAGGCATATCATAGTCAGAATGATGGATGCCGTGGATAGAGACACAATACTGCAAGCAGCAAGATCAAAGAAGGAGATCATATACAAAGGCGCACCCCTTACATTCACAGCAGACCTATCAAAAGAAACCCTCCAAGCCCGAAGACAATGGTGGGATATAGTGAAAAAACTTCATGAAATGAATGCCTCACCAAGAATACTCTACCCGGCTAAACTCTCAGTTAAACTTGAAGGAACCATACACTATTTCATGGACAAGCAACAGCTCAGGAACTTCATAGACTCAAGACCAAATTTAAAAGAAGGACTCAAAGGGCTACTATAAGACAAGGAAAAAGACCTATAAAAACAACAAACCCTACAGAAAAATGGCACAAAATCCCCTGACAATAATTTCTCTTAATGTTAACGGGCTAAATGCACCAATCAAGAGGCACAGAGTGGCAAAATGGATTCGGAAACTAAACCCAACTTTCTGCTGCCTACAAGAAACACATCTGAATAGTCAGAACAAACACAGACTCAAAATCAAAGGATGGAAAACAATCCTGCAAGCAAATAGCCCCCTCAAAAAAAAGGCGGGGGTGGCCATACTAGTATCCGATAGCATAGATTTCAGGCTGAAAAAGATCAGAAGGGACAGCAAAGGTCATTTTATATTCACCAAGGGATATATACAACAGGAAGAAATCACACTCCTAAACGTATATGCACCTAATGAACGACCAGCTAAATACTTAAAAGAACTCCTAACAGAATTTAAGGAGGACAAAACTAGCACCACGATAGTAGTTGGGGATTTCAACACTGCCTTATCACCTCTGGATAGATCGATAAGAACAACACTCAGCAAGGAAACGATGGCCCTGAAGGAAGAAATGGAGGAGACAGGGCTAATAGACCTATACAGGGCTACATACCCCAAAAAGAAAGAATACACATTCTTTTCCAGCGCACACGGAACATTTTCCAAAATAGACCATGTTCTGGGCCAAAATTATACCTTAATAGAATTGGGAAGATAGAAATTGTATCAACTATCTTTTCAGACCATGATGCACTGAAGATGGAAGTTA
The DNA here is from genome assembly GCF_027595985.1 of Sorex araneus. Classification (NCBI taxonomy): domain Eukaryota; kingdom Metazoa; phylum Chordata; class Mammalia; order Eulipotyphla; family Soricidae; genus Sorex; species Sorex araneus. Next base: position 365,727,312 of record NC_073313.1, on the reverse strand, counting down.
ATGCTGCACAGACGCGGAGAACCAAATCAAACACTTGGAAATTAAACAACTCACTATTGAACAATGAGTGGGTCATGGAGGAAATCAAGAAAGAAATTAAGAGATACCTCTAAACAAATGAGAATGAAGACACAAGCTACCAGAACCTATGGGACGCAGCTAAAGCTGTGTTAAGGGGAAAATTTATAGCTCTGCAAGCCTTCCTCAGAAAGAAAGAAAGGGCCTATATAGATAGCTTGACTTCGCAGCTCAAGATCTTAGAAGAGGACCAGCAAAAGGAACCCAAACCAGATCGAAGGAAAGAAATAATAAAACTTAGAGCAGAAATTAACGATATGGAAACCCGAAAAACAATCCGTAAGATCAATGAAACAAAGAGCTGGTTCTTCGAGAAAATAAATAAGATTGATAAACCGCTAGCAAGACTCACAAAGAAAGAAAAAGAGAAAACCCTAATAAACCGAATCAGAAATGAAAAGGGGGACATCACAACAGAAACCAAGGAGATTCAAAGGATCACAAGAGACTACTTTGAAAGTCTGTATGCCATGAAGCAAGAGAACCTAAAAGAAATGGACGAATTCCTTGACTCCTACAATCTCCCAAGACTGAGCCAAGAAGACGTGAAATACCTCAATAGGCCCATAAATATCAAGGAAATCGAAACTGTAATCAAAATTCTCCCCAAAAACAAAAGCCCAGGTCCAGACGGATTCACTGGCGAATCCTTCCAAACATTTAAAGAAGACTTGTTGCCAGTTCTCCTCAAGATTTTCCAGGAAATTGTAAAGACAGGACCCCTTCCGAACAGTTTCTACGAGGCACATATCTCCCTAATACCAAAAGCAAACAAAGACACCACTAACAAAGAAAACTATAGACCAATATCCTTGATGAACACCGATGCGAAGATCCTCAACAAAATACTAGCAAATAGAATCCAACAACTCATCAAAAAGATCATACACCATGACCAAGTGGGATTCATCCCGGGGATGCAAGGATGGTTTAACATTCGGAAATCAATCAACATAATCCATCACATCAACAAAAGTAAAGATAAAAACCATATGATCATATCCATAGATGCAGAGAAAGCATTTGACAAGATCCAACACCCATTCATGATAAAAACTCTCACCAAAATGGGTTTTGGAGGAACTTTTCTCAAGATAGTCAAAGTCATCTACCACGAACCTAGGGCAAGCATTATCATCAATGGAGAAAAACTAAGGGCTTTTCCTCTAAGATCAGGGACAAGACAAGGATGCCCACTCTCACCACTTCTCTTTATTATAGCATTGGAAGTATTAGCAATAGCCATCAGGCAAGAAAAAGATATTAAGGGGATTCAGATCGGAAAGGAAGAAATCAAGCTCTCACTATTCGCAGATGATATGATGCTATACCTAGAGAAACCTAAAAGCTCTAGTAAGAAACTCTTAGAAACAATTGACCTATACAGTAAAGTCGCAGGCTAAAATCAATACACAAAAATCCATGGCCTTCCCCCACTTCCCGCTGCCGTCTGCGTGCCCCGAGTTTCTGAAGTCACTCCCTGCTCGCCCTGCGTGCCCCGTCTCCCGAACCGGCTTGTAACTGCGCACGTCCATCAGGTACGAGGACCATCCCTCGGCCAGGCCCTCCCTTTCCCCCACTTCCCGCTGCCGTCTGCGTCCCCCGAGTCTCCCCCATCAACAGGAAGACACTGGGGGCGTGGCCTGTGTCTTAGTGGGCGTGGCCTCCTCTCAGAGCGGCCAACGCTAACACGGCCGCAGTTATTCTTTGCTACCTCAGCTCAATCGGTACTGTGTATTCCTTTGAAAACTCACTTTTCCTATCTCAAACACTTACGCAAAATAGCCATTAGCTTAGGCTGACAGTAAAAAAGCTATCAGTGAATAAGGGAAGTTTAGCACAATCGGAGCCCCTTCTTCCCACAAAAAGGAAGAGGAATAAATAACTACAAGGTTCCAACTCTACACTTCCCTGACAATATGAAGAAGCAGCGAAAATCCCCCCCGGGCAGAGAGGGGGAAGAAGAGATACCAGAAACCTCAACAGGGGCTTCTCACATCTACGACCTCTCAGATAAACAATTCAGAGAGGAAATCTGGAGGAGAGTCGACCTACTCCAAGCAATTATGGAACAGACATCCAATAAATTAAGGGAGGAGATGAATCAAGCGCTGGAACGGTCTACCAAGAAAATACAGGAAGAAATGAGAGCAGAAATGAGAGCAGAAATTTCAAACCTTCGAACGGAAGTCTCACAAATAAAGCAATCGGTAGATGAAATAAAAATCTCACTAGATGCCCTCAACAGTAGAAAGACTACAGCCGAAGACAGAATCAGTGATCTGGAAGATGAGCTGCAGAAAGCTTATAGACAGCAACAAATCATGGCCAAAGACCTCAAAATGGCTATAGAGCGAATCAGAGCCCTGGGGGATGACTTCAAGAGGAACAACATAAGAATCATTGGAGTACCAGAACCGCAGGGAAGCAACCCCAATGAAAAAAACACAGTCAAAGATATCATTGCTAAGAAATTCCCAGAGCTGGAGAAGGCAGGCGTCCAGATACAAGAAGTCCGAAGAGTGCCAGCAAAAAGAGACCCGAATAAAAAGACCCCAAGGCATATCATAGTCAGAATGGCGGATGCTGTAGATAGAGACACAATTCTACAAGTAGCAAGGTCAAAGAGGGAAATCACATACAAAGGAGCACCCCTCAGATTTACGGCCGATCTGTCAGAAGAAACCCTCCGAGCCCGAAGACAATGGTGGGACATAGTGAAAAAACTCAACGAAATGAATGCCTCACCAAGAATACTTTATCCAGCTAAACTCTCACTCAAACTCGAAGGAACCATACACTATTTCTCGGATAAACAACAGCTCAGGAACTTCATAGACTCAAAACCAATCTTGAAAGAAGGTCTAAAGGGGCTACTGTAAGACAAGGAGGAGCCCCATAAGAACAACAAATCCCACAGAAAGATGACACAAAACCACATCACAATAATCTCTCTCAATGTCAATGGCCTAAATGCACCTATCAAGAGACACAGAGTGGCTAAATGGATCCGGAAATTAAACCCAACATTCTGTTGCCTGCAAGAAACACACCTGAACAAACAGAGTAAACATAGACTCAAAGTCAAAGGATGGAAAACAATCCTCCAAGCAAACAACCCCCTTAAAAAAGCTGGAGTGGCCATCCTGGTATCCGACAACATAGATTTTAGGATGAAAAAGATCAAAAGGGACAGCGAAGGTCATTTTCTGTTTATCAAGGGATATGTACAACAGGAAGAAATCACACTCTTAAACGTATATGCTCCTAACAAACGACCGGCTAAATATTTAAAACGACTCCTAACAGACTTCAAAGAGGACATCACTAACAGCACAATTGTAGTCGGAGACTTCAATACGGCCTTATCGCCTCTAGATAGATCCACAAGAACAAAACTCAACAAAGAAACACTGACTCTGAATGAAGAAATTGAAGAGAGAGGCCTAATAGACCTATACAGGGCCTTACACCCCAAAAAGAAAGAATACACATTCTTTTCCAGTGCACATGGAACATTTTCAAAAATAGACCATGTACTGGGCCCCAGAACATACCTCAATAGAATCGGAAAAATAGAAATTGTATCAACCATCTTTTCAGACCACGATGCGCTGAAGATAGAAGCTAACCACCCACAAATACGGAAAATCAAATCAAACACCTGGAAATTAAACAATTCCATGTTGAACAATGAGTGGGTCAAGAAGGAAATCAAGGAAGAAATCAAAAGATACTTAGAAACAAATGAGAATGAAGACACGAGCTACCAAAACCTATGGGACGCAGCTAAAGCCGTGTTAAGGGGAAAATTTATAGCTCTCCAAGCATTCCTCAGGAAGGAAGAAAGGACCCACATAGATAGCTTGACTTCACGACTCAAGACCCTAGAAAAGGACCAGAAAAAGGAACCCAAACCAGACCGAAGGAAAGAAATAATAAAAATTAGAACAGAAATTAATGACATCGAAACCAAAAAAACAATCCGAAAGATCAATGAAACAAAGAGCTGGTTCTTTGAGAAAATAAATAAGATTGATAAACCGCTAGCAAGACTCACAAAGAAAGAAAGAGAGAAAACTCTAATAAACCGAATCAGAAATGAAAAGGGGGACATCATAACAGAAACCAGTGAGATTCAAAAGATCATTAGAGACTACTTTGAAGGTCTTTACGCCACAAAAAAGGAGAACCTAAGAGAAATGGATGGATTCCTTGATTCCTACAATCTCCCAACACTGAAGAAAGAAGACCTGGAATACCTGAATAGACCCATCAATGTTAAGGAAATTGAAACAGTAATCAAAAACCTACCCAAAAACAAAAGCCCAGGCCCAGATGGTTTCACTGGCGAATTCTTCCAAACATTTAAAGAAGACCTATTGCCTGTTTTCCTCAAACTTTTCCAGGAAATTGAAAAAACAGAAACTCTCCCAAACAGTTTCTATGAAGCACATATCTCCCTAATACCAAAAGCAAACAAAGACACCACTAAGAAAGAAAATTACAGACCAATTTCCCTGAAGAACACCGATGCGAAGATCCTCAACAAAATACTAGCAAATAGGATCCAACAACTCATCAAAAAGATCATACATCACGACCAAGTGGGATTCATCCCAGGGATGCAAGGATGGTTTAACATTCGGAAATCAATCAACATAATCCAGCATATCAACAAAAGTAAAGATAAAAACCATATGATCATATCAATAGATGCAGAGAAAACATTTGACAAGATCCAACATCCTTTCATGATGAAAACCCTCGCCAAAATGGGGTTTGGAGGAACTTTCCTCAAGATAGTCGAAGCCATCTATCACAAGCCTACGGCAAGCATTATCCTCAACGGGGAAAAACTAAGGGCCTTTCCTCTGAGATCAGGCACAAGACAAGGATGCCCACTCTCACCACTCCTCTTCAATATAGTACTGGAAGTACTTGCGATAGCTATTAGACAAGAAAAAGAGATTAAGGGCATCCAGATAGGAAGGGAAGAAATCAAACTCTCACTATTTGCAGACGACATGATACTATATCTAGAGAAGCCTAAAACCTCTACTAAGAAACTCTTAGAAACAATAGACTTATACAGTAAAGTTGCAGGCTACAAAATCAATACCCAAAAATCCATGGCCTTCATATATGCAAACAATGAGGCAGAGGAAAGGGACATGAAAAAAGCAATCCCATTCACAATCGTGCCCCAGAAAATCAAGTACCTCGGAATCAGCTTAACCAAGGAAGTAAAAGACCTTTACAAAGAAAATTACATAACGCTACTCCATGAAATCAAAGAGGACATGAGGAAATGGAAACATATACCGTGCTCGTAGATAGGGAGAATCAATGTTGTCAAAATGGCAATACTCCCTAAAGCATTATACAGATTCAATGCGATCCCTATAAATATACCCATGACACTCTTCAAAGAAATGGATCAAGTAATCCTAAAATTCATATGGAATAACAAACGTCCAAGGATAGCTAAAACAATTCTTGGGAAAAAGATGATGGGAGGCATCACCATCCCCAACCTCAAACTTTACTACAAAGCAGTAACAATTAAAACAGCATGGTACTGGAACAAAGGCAGAGCCGTAGACCAATGGAACAGGGTGGAATATCCCTACACACAACCCCAAATGTATGACCATCTAATATTTGATAAGGGAGCAAGAGATGTGAAGTGGAGCAAAGAAAGGCTCTTTAACAAATGGTGCTGGCACAACTGGACAACCACATGCAAAAAAATGGGTTTAGACCTTGACCTGACACCATGCACAAAAGTCAGATCAAAATGGATTAAAGACCTCAACATTAGACCACAAACCATAAGGTACATTGAAGACAAGGTCGGCGAAACCCTCCACGATATTGAAGATAAAGGTATCTTCAAAGGTGGCACGGAACTAAGCAATCTAGTAAAAACAGAGATCAACAAATGGGACTACATTAAACTAAAAAGCTTCTGCACCGCAAGAGATACAGTGACCAGAATACAAAGACTATCCACAGAATGGGAAAGGATATTTACACAATACCCATCAGATAAGGGGTTGATATCAATGGTATATAAAGCACTGGTTGAACTCTACAAGAAGAAAACATCCAACCCCATCAAAAAATGGGGCGAAGAAATGAACAGAAACTTTACTAAGGAAGAAATACGAATGGCCAAAAGGCACATGAAAAAGTGCTCTGCATCACTAATCATCAGAGAGATGCAGATCAAAACAACCATGAGATACCACCTCACACCACAGAGACTAGCACACATCCAAAAGAACAAAAGCAACCGCTGTTGGAGAGGATGTGGGGAGAAAGGGACCCTTCTTCACTGCTGGTGGGAATGCCGACTGGTTCAGCCCTTCTGGAAAACAATTTGGACGACTCTCAAAAAATTAGATATTGAATTCCCATTTGACCCAGCAATACCACTGCTGGGAATATATCCCAGAGAGGCAAAAAAGTACAATCGAAACAACATCTGCATATGTATGTTCATCGCAGCACTGTTTACAATAGCCAGAATCTGGAAAAAACCCGAATGCCCCAGAACGGATGACTGGTTGAGGAAACTTTGGTACATCTATACAATGGAATACTATGCAGCTGTTAGAAAAAAGCAGGTCAAGAATTTTGTAGTTAAGTGGATGGGCATGAAAAGTTTCATGCTGAGTGAAATGAGTCAGAAAGAGAGAGACAGACATAGAAAGATTGCACTCATCTATGGCATATAGAATAACAGAGTGGGAGACTAACACCCAAGAACTGTAGAAATAAGTACCAGGAGGTTGACTCCATGGCTTCGAGGCTGGCCTCACGTTCCGGGGAAAGGTCAACTCAGAGAAGCGATCACCAACTACATTGTAGTCGAAGGCCATGTGGGGGAAGGGAGTTGCGGGCTGAATGAGGGCTAGAGACTGAGCACAGCGGCCACTCAACACCTTTATTGCAAACCACAACAGCTAATTAGAGAGAGAGAACAGAAGGGAATGCCCTGCCACAGTGGCAGGGTGGGGTGGGGGGGAGATGGGATTGGGGAGGGTGGGAGGGACGCTGGGTTTACGGGTGGTAGAGAATGGGCACTGGTGAAGGGATGGGTTCCCGAACTTTGTATGAGGGAAGTATAAGCACAAAAGTGTATAAATCTGTAACTGTACCCTCACGGTGATTCTCTAATTAAAAATAAATAAATTTAAAATTTAAAAAAAAAATCCATGGCCTTACTATATGCAAACAATGAGACAGAGGAAAGGGACATGAAAAAAGCAATCCCATTCACAATTGTGCCCCAGAAAATCAAATATCTTGGAATCAGCTTAACTAAAGAAGTAAAGGACCTCTACAAAGAAAACTATAAAACTCTACTCCATGAAATAAAAGAGGACAGAGGAAATGGAAACATATCCCCTGCTCATGGATAGGGAGAATAAACATTGTCAAACTGGCAATACTCCCAAAAGCATTATACAGATTTAACGCGATCCCTATAGGGATACCCATGGCATTCTTCAAAGAAGCGGAGCAAGCAATCCTGAAATTTATATGGAACAATAAACGCTCACGGATAGCCAAAACAATTCTTGGGAAAAAGATGATGGGAGGCATCACCCTCCCCAACGTTAACCTTTGCTACAAAGCGGTAACAATTAAAACAGCATGGTACTGGAACAAAGGCAGAGCTGAAGACCAATGGAACAGGGTGGAATATCCCCACACACAACCTCAAATGTATGATCATCTAATCTTTGATAAAGGAGCAAGAGATGTGAAGTGGAGCAAGGAAAGCCTCTTTAACAAATGGTGCTGGCACAACTGGACAACCACATGCAAAAAAATGGGCTTAGAACTCGACCTGACACCATGCACAAAAGTCAGATCAAAATGGATTAAAGACCTCAACATCAGACCACAAACCATAAGGTACATTGAAGACAAGGTCGGCAAAACCCTCTACGATATTGAAGATAAAGGTATCTTCAAAGATGACACGGAACTAAACAATCTAGTAAAAACAGAAATCAACAAATGGGACTACATTAAACTAAAAAGCTTCTGCACCGCAAAAGATACAGTGACCAGAATACAAAGACTATGTACAGAATGGGAAAGGATATTTACACAATACCCATCAGATAAGGGGTTAATATCAATGGTATATAAAGCACTGGTTGAACTCTACAAGAAGAAAACATCCAACCCCATCAAAAAATGGGGCGAAGAAATGAACAGAAACTTTACCAAGGAAGAGATACGAATGGCCAAAAGGCACATGAAAAAGTGCTCTACATCACTAACTGTCAGAGAGATGCAGATCAAAACAACCATGAGATAATACCTCACACCACAGAGACTAGCACACATCCAAAAGAACAAAAGCAACTGCTGTTGGAGAGGATGTGGGGAGAAAGGGACCCTTCTACACTGCTGGTGGGAATGCCGGCTAGTTCAGCCCTTTTGGAAAACAGTATGGACGATTCTCAAAAAACTAGAGGCTGAGCTCCCATTTGACCCAGCAATACCACTGCTGGGAATATATCCCAGAAAAAGCCAAAAAGTATAGTCGAAGTGACATATGCACTTAGATGTTCACCGCAGCACTGTTTACAATAGCCAGAATCTGGAAAAAACCCGAGTGCCCTAGAACAGATGACTGGTTGAAGAAACTCTGGTACATCTATACAATGGAATACTATGCAGCTGTTAGAAAAAATGAGGTCATGACATTTGCATATAAGTGGATCAACATGGAAAGTATCATGCTAAGTGAAATGAGTCAGAAAGAGAGAGACAGACATAGAAAGATTGCACTCATCTGTGGAATATAGAATAATAGACTATAAGACTAACGCCCAAGAATAGTAGAAATAAGTACCAGGAGATTGTCTCCATGGCTTGGAGGCTGGTCTCTCATTCTGGGTAACTCAGGGAAGGGACCACCAAGTAAAATGTGGTTGGAGGTCATGTGGGGAAAGGGTGATGCGGGCCAAATACAGACTAGAGACTGAACACAATGGCCACTCAACACCTTTATTGCAAACCATAACACCTAATCAGAGAGAGAGAACAAAAGGGAATTCCCTGCCATAGTGGCAGGGTGGGGTGGGGGGAGATGGGAATGGGGAGGGGGGGAGGGATGTTGGGTTTACTGGTGGTGGAGAATGGGCACTGGTGAAGGGATGGGTTATCGAACTTTGTATGGGGGAAACATGAGCACAAAGATGTATGGATCTGTAACCTGTACCCTCATGATGACTCTCTAATTAAAAATAAACTAGTAAAAAAAAAAGAAAAGGCAGCTGAGGTAGAGAAGGGAACACCTAGTAAAGAATGTTGGGAGGATCCATTTTGGTTGAAAGATGAGTGCCGAAAGTAGACTATAGACCGAACATGATGGCCACTCAATACCTCTATTGCAAACCACAACACCCAAAAGGAGAGAGAGAACAAAAGGAAATGTCCTGCCACAGAGGAGAGGTGGGGTGGTAGGGGATGGGGTGGGGGTGGTGGGAGGGATGTGGGAACATTGATGGGGGAGAATGGGCACTGGTGGAGGGATGATGGGTAAACGATCATTGTATGACCGTAATTCGAACATGAAAGTTCATAAGTTTGTAAATGCACCCCACGATGATTCACCAATAAAAAAAATCTATTAAAAAACTAAAAATAAAAATATAAAAAAATAAAAAATATATAAAAAAGTGTAAAAATAAAATGAAACTTAAATATTTCAGCCTAGTAAATAATCCATTTGAGAGACATTAAATTAGAAATTTTCATAATAAAAGTCTATATAAGTTGATAAGATAATAAACTTTTGCATACAAATAAACAGGGGCAAGAAGGTGAGTTGTCTCATCATAACAATGTAAATTTTCCTCTAACAACTTCATGAATATATAAGATCTTGGTATACTGTATGTTTTAAGTGGGTGGATTATTGAGTGATATTGAAGTTAAGCTACTCTTATTGGAGTCTAAAAAATGTATGAAAGACTTAATATTTTTTGCCAAGAAATTAGGCACCTGCGTGTACTGTTTATTGAGCTGGGCCACATCCATGCAGGTTTTTGTTATTGTTGCTTTTGTTCTAAGATTTATACAGGTAACAGTCATTGGATACAGCTCATCTTGGATCCTATTTCCCAATGGTAATCATCCAAGTTGTTACTTTGTAATCCAGGTAGATTACTTTGGGGTCATTACTAAACGCATCCCTTTCTTTTATTTCCAGATATCCTTCGACAATTCAACTCTAAACTGACAGGCTACTTTCTTGGCCATGGAAGCAAATACAGTGCTGGAGCCAGCCTGAAGCAGGCTGTGTCAGGAATCATCTCAATGTGAGCGAGGGACCCCTGAGAGAGTCCCACAGATCTTCTGTGAACTTAGTGGAGGAATTTGTGAACAGTTTTGGGGAGGCTGGTTCAAGAGCGGGTAGAAAAGTCAAAGGCAGATTGAGATGCTCTCTTGGTGCTATCCCTTGAACAGGCTCCTAATTCATTCCATCTGCTTCAGCATGAGTTACGTAGACAGTGATGTCATCTCCCTGCTTGGAACTGATGACTGTCTCACTTCTGGCTCTTAAAATTATGTCTGACAGTGGCTTACTTTGAGTGGAGTCATCACATCACTGCATCTGTCATGATTCCCTTCCTTAGACGTGATATTAAAACCGACTTTTCAGCTCATAATTTTCAAGTTAGATGCTTGAATTGAAAAGCCCTATTTTGAGATCAGTGTGTGTGTGTGTGTGTGTGTGTGTGTGTGTGTGTTGGCAGGGCAGAATCCTGAATCTGAGTTCTGGCCACTTACAGTATTTTCACATTCACTAGGAGTTGCACTGGTTATAAACATGATTCCACTAATGAATAATACTGAGGACCAGGTGCTTGCCGAATATTTGCATTCTAGTGAACTTGTAAAGAACAAAGGCAGACATAGAATGACTGCCTCATTTGTGGAAGTAACAGAATGGGAGACTAACACCCTAGGATAATAGAGATAAGGGCCAGGAGGATCGCTCCACAGCTTGGAAGCCAGCCTCACATGCTGGGGGAAAGGCAGCCAGGGTAGAGAAGAAATCACTAAGTGAATGATGCTTGGAGGGCTCGCTCAGGATAGGAGATGCGTGCTGAAAGTAGACTATAGACCAAACATGATGGCCACTTACTACCTGTATTGCAAACCATAACACCCAAAAGGAGAGAGAGAGAGAGTGAAAGGAAATGTATCTGCCACAGAGGCAGGCTGGTGGTGGGTTTGGAGTGGAGGTGGTGGGAGGGATAGTGGGAACATTGGTGGTGGAAAGGGGCACTGATGCAGGGATGGGTACTCGATCATTGTATGACTGAAACATAATCACAAGTTTGTAAGTCTGTATCTGTATCTCATGGTAATTCATTAAAAAAACACATATAAAATTTATTTTTATTTTTTTATTTTTTTGCTTTTTGGGGTCACACCCAGCAATGCTCAGGGTTTACTCCTGGCTTTGCACTCAGGAAGTACTCCTGGCGGTGCTGTGGGAACCATATGAGATGCAGGGAATCGAATCTGGGTCTGCCGCGTGCAAAGCAAACACCCTACCCACTGTACTATCGCTCCAGCCCCTATTTTTATTTTTTTAATGTAGGATTCCTGCTATATATTCAGCCATTGATTAAGCTGATTGAATTGGGCATGAACTCCACATTACTTTTTTTAAATAATTTTTTTAAGCTTTAAGGTATAAAAAAAGAACAAAGGCAGGATGCTTCATGGTAGTGGCACTGCAGGCAAGGCAGCAGGGTTTTACCAAACACTTGTCAGAAATGGTATGTGAGTTAGGGAACCACCAGTTCGTACTTCAGGAACATTAAATGGCAGGATTGGCTTTCCTGGGTCTTCCAGCCCCACATCTCTTAAGATTCCAGTGCCTGAAGAGCTCTTCCTGGACACAGAACAAAGGAATACCAAGCCCAATATAAGGAAAATATTAGTGGAAGGATGTTCCAGAACAATGCAATTCTCATTCCCTAGAATTCCTAGGGAAACTTCGATTCCCTTATAACCTATTTCTGCCAAAGTTAATGGTAACCTGAGTGATTTTCTTACTAATTAATACGAGGACGTTGGTGATGATGGTGGAAATAATTCAAAAGATTACTGTGCACTCAGAAGTCTCTGATGTCACACCTGATGGTGCTCACGGTTTATCCATGGCTCTGACCCAAAGATCACTCCTGACAGGCTCAGGTAACAATTGTGTGGTGAGAGAGATTGAACTGAAATATCAGTATAGCTAAGATTCTGGGATTGGTTTTCTCAGGTTTTCTACCCCCCTTTCAGTGTGTGTCTGTAAATATAAAACTTAGCAAATTTATCTCTGAAGATGGTACAAAACACTGAGGATGTATATTTCTAAAAAAATGAGAAAATAATGGATCCCATTAAATGCCAGAGCCAAGGTCTTAGAGTGTGAGATATTTCAATATCAGAAAAGGGTCTGCCTTTTCTGTGTTCTCTTTGAAAAGTAATGAAAAGTGCAGATCTGGAAGATGAAGTACTTGGTCAAAACAGAGAGATGGTCATTAACGGACTCAGCTCAGGCTGTCTGACCATATTGAAGGCTTTCACTTATTCCAAGGGAATTCCTCTGATTATCTCAATGACTATTCCCCAGACACTATCAGAGAAGGGGATTATCTCCATGTGTGCAGATTTGAAACCTAGAATGGAAATTCACATGTTGCAAGAGGTGACTAAGTGTTCAAAGCAGGTGTGTCTGACTCACCATAAGAGCTTGAGGCAAGCTGCTGAACTATTTGTGTCCATGGGAATAAGTGCATCCTCAGACTTGTGTGAAATTAAACACATCCACCTTTATGTTGGTCTTGCATGAAACACACCCACCGTTATAATGGCCTTGAGTGATTTGGCTTGGAAGATAAGAACAAATAAGCCAATCAGAAAGCAATCCCACTGTCAGTCCCACCCTTTTAGTTGGCAATCCTCTGCCTCCTCAGTGGACACTAAATGAGGAACGGGCTCATAACAGGGCCCGTAAAGGGTATTCCAACATTCTAGGATGTCTGTCTGGTCTATGCTAGGCTTACTTTTGGATCTTTGCTCTCTGTGTCATACTTTCCTTTTTGTCAATTTCCCACATTCAACTTTCATAAAACTTTTTTTAATGTGTGCCCATAGGGATATGTCTAAACAGGTCACAGAGGTGATAAAAAAGATGAAACATGACAAGGTGAGTCTATGGGGTATGGATGACATCTGATTATATCACTCATGGCTGGAAATCTTGGGAGTGAGCAGGAGAAATCTGTGTTAGGGATAAGATATTGTCAGTTTTTAGGGCCACGTGAAAATTCAGAAAATCTCCTGTCAAAAAATGCAGAAAATGATCTGGAACCTAAAACATGGAACTTTGACCTTAAGGTCTCCAAAGCAAAGAATAGATAATATTACTGATCTATTAATAATTAATAATTATTATTTCTGGTTTGTGAAGCCCCAATAAGTTCAGTGTTCAGCACTTTGCACTTGCTACTGAACATGATCTTAGGACTTGTCATTCATATGATTCCCGTTTATTTCAGAGAATAAATTATAAGAATGATTGGAAGTTACTAACCATGTTTATTGGCGGAAACGACCTTTGTTATTCTTGCACTGAAAAGGTATGTCATTAGATTCTCCATACAAAATTCCCACAGGAAGAATCTCTACCCCAGGTTGGGACATGAATTCCACACTTGTGGTCTGACTTGGATGCAGTAAAATATTGACCCTGAGTCAATATCCGGCAAGATTTTCTCCCCAGAGAGGAAAATCTTGAACAAGCAAGCAAGATTTATTCTCAAATTTATCTTGATTCAATTTCTACTAAGGTAGCCTAGAAAATCTTTCATGAAGCCAAGGGAAATTCCAAATAATCCATAGAAACTGGACCTATCTTTGTAGAGCAGTAAACGCATGCCCTTTTCCAATTTTGAAATACTTCACCTTCTCCAACTTTGTCACTTCTATGAGACCCTTGAGTTCTTCAGGTTTTCAGAAAAATATGGAATCAGGTGATGCTGGGCGTTTGGGGAGAGTGAAATTGCTGTCCTGTGGTTCAGGTGTTGTTAATCTGTCACTGTCATCCCTTTGCTCATGGATTTGCTTGAGTGGGCACCAGTAACGTCTCCATTGTGAGACTTGTTACTGGTTTTGGCATATCGAATATGAGCCACTGGTAGTTTGCCAGGCTCTGCTATTTTATATATATATATATGTATATATATTATTTTTAATTTAATCACCATGTGGAAAGTTACAGAATTCTCAGGGTTATGTCTCAGTTATACCGTATTCAAACACCATCCCTTCACCAGTGCCCATATTCCAGCACCAAAATCCCCGGCATACCCCTCGCCCCCCACCCCAACTGTATAACTGATGAATTTCACTTCATTTTCTCTTCACATTGATTACGTTCCATATTTCAACACAAAACACATTATTGTTGTGGAACGTATATCCCCAAACAAGATAGCCCTACTAAGGAAGCATTTGATAATTAGTTTTCCATTAAGAGATTGTAAGTTTTCAGGTTTTAGAAAAGCTCGGATGTGTCCCAGTCCCGAACCTGGAGCCGTGTTAGTTGCTGCTCAGTGTCGCCAAGGCTCCATCTGGAGAAGGTGTGCTGGTGGCACCTCTTCCTCCCGGCTCCCCGGTGTTGCTGGCCCCAATTCGTGTCCGGAGCATTTTCCGGGCCTCGTTGCTCACCAGAATGCCTGCCGCTTCTCTATTGATTGTGGCAAGATGGCGCCGAGGGCGGGTCAAGGGAGGGACTTCCGGCGGCCGGGACCACTTGGAGTTTTAGGCTGGCGCAACCCCACTCCAGTGCCCCCCCGCGGATCAGATGTGTCCCAGTCCCAAATCCTGGAGCCGTGTTAGTTGCTGCTCAGTGTCGCCAGGGCTCCATCTGGAGAAGGTGTGCTGGTGGGACCTGCTCCTCCAGGCTCCCCGGTGTTGCTGGCCCCAATTCGGGTTTGGAGCATTTTCCAGGCTGCTTGCTCACCAGAATGCCTGCCGCTTCTCTATTGATTGTGGTAAGAAGGCGCTGAGACCGGGTCGAGGGCGGGACTTCCGGCGGCCGGGACCAATTGGAGTTTTGGGCTGGCGCAGCCCCACTCCAGAGCCCCCCCGCGCATCGGATGTGTCCCAGTCCCGAATCCTGGAGCCGTGTTAGTTGCTGCTCAGTATTGCTAGGGCTCCATCTCGAGAAGGTGTGCTGGCAACACCTCCTCTTTCCAGCTCCCCTGTGTTGCTGGCCCCAATTCGGGTCCAGAGCATTTTCCGTGCCGCGTTGCTCACCAGAATGCCTACCGCTCCTCTGTTGATTGTGGAAAGAAGGCGCCCAGCGCGGGTCGAGGGCGTGACTTCCGGCGGCCGGCACCACTTGGAGTTTTGGGCTGGTGCCGTCCCACTCCAATGCCCCCCCTCGGCTCAGATGTGTCCCAGTCCCGAATCCTGGAGCCGTGTTAGTTGCTGCTCCATGACGCCAGGGCTCTATCTGGAGAAGGTGCGCTGACGGCACCTCCTCCTCCCGGCTCCCCGGTGTTGCTGGCCCAATTCGGGTCTGGAGCATTTTCTGGGCCGCGTTGCTCACCAGAATGCCTACCGCTTCTCTGTTGATTTTGGCAAGAAGGCGGCGAGGGCTGGTCGAGGGCGTGACTTCCGGCAGCCAGGACCACTGGGAGGTTTGGGCTGGCGCCGCCCCACTCCACTGGCCCCCCGCGGCTCAGATGTGTCCAAGTCCCGAATCCTGGAGCCGTGTTTGTTGCTGCTCAGTGTCGCCGTGCTCCATCTGGAGAAAATGTGCTGGCGGCACCTCCTCTTTCCGGCTCCCCAATGTTGCTGGCCCCAATTCGGGTCTGGAGCATTTTCCGGGCCGCGTTGCTCACCAGACTATCTGCCGCTTCTCTGTTGATTGTGGCAAGAAGCCACCGAGGGCTGGTCGAGGGCGTGACTTCCGGCAGCCAGGACCACTGGGAGGTTTGGGCTGGCGCTGCCCCACTCCAGTGCCCCCCAGTGGCTCAGATGTGTCCCAGTCCCGAATCCTGGAGCCGTGTTATTTGCTGCTCAGTGTCGCCAGGACTCCATCTGGACAAGGTGTGGTAGCGGGACCTCCTCCTCCCGGCTCCCCGGTGTTGCTGGCCCCAATTCGTGTCCGGAGCATTTTTCGGGCCGTGTTGCTCACCAGAATGCCTGCTGCTTCTCTGTTGATTGTGGCAAGTTGGCGCCGAGGGCGGCTCGAGGGCGTGACTTCCGGCGGCCGGGACCACTTGGAGTTTTCCGCTGCTGCCACCCCACTCCAGTGCCCCCCAGTGGCTCGGATGTGTCACAGTCCCGAATCCTGGAGCCGTTTTAGTTGCTGCTCAGTGTCGCCAGGGCTCCATCTGGAGAAGGTGTGCTGGCGGCACCTCTTCCTCCCGGCTCCCGGTGTTGCTGGCCTGAATTCGGGTCCTGAGCATTTTCCGGGCCGCGTTGCTCACCAGAGACCTTCACTTCTCTGTTGATTGTGGCAAGAAGGCGCCGAGGGCATGTTGAGGGCGTGACTTCCGGCGGCCGGGACCACTTCGAGCTTTGGGCTGGCGCAACCCCACTCCATTGTCCCCCCACGGCTTGGATGTGTCCCGGTCCCGAATCCTGGAGCCGTGTTAGTTGCTGCTCAGTGTCGCCAGGGCTCCATCTGGAGAAGGTGTACTGGTGGCACCTCTTCTTCCCGGCTCCCTGGTATTGCGGCCCCAATTCGGGTCCAGAGCATTTTCCGGGACACGTTGCTCACCAGAATGCCTGCCGCTTCTCGGTTGATTGTGGCAAGATGGATTCGAGGGCGGGTCGAGGGCCCAGGCTCTGCTATTTGGGTGAGAAACTCTCGGTAGCTTGCCGGGGTCTCCAAAGGGGCAATGGAATCGAACCCGGGTCAGCTGGGTATTAATCAAGTAAAAGAAACCATGGAAGACATAGTAAACTGGGTCCTACCCAGGAATCATTTGTATAAAGCTAATCCCTTTAAAATTATTTCCAGAGAGTGTCAGTTCCGCTAATTAATTTTAGCAGGTGATTAAAATTATATAACGTTTCTTTGTGTTCAACTCTAATCTGTGACCTTTAGCTCTTACATCCAATCTGCAGGGCGTGTCTTGTTCGCTTCTGTATTCAGTGAGGCAGTCTTGAAACATAACATTTATCATAATTTCTGAGCAAACTGTACATAAAAGGAAGCACATAAAAGCATAGACTACCCAACAAGTCAAATGTCTTTTCTTTAACACTAAGAATTTAATTCTAGTATTCAAAAGTGAATACATTTTGATGAATATTTCTCTAAAATTTTCTGTAAGTATGGAGACATTGCTTATAACTTTCTATAAAACTGTCATCGTGAAAATGCTGATCGGAATATTCAAAGTAAACAAAATGCTGCTTTGTTTACAGTTCAAAACATGAAAGATAACCTCTTGTTAATATATCATATCTTATAAAAGAACAATTTTGCAATAACCCATAATCTATATTCGCTGTTTTATATTTAACTTGTTCCTGTAATGAAATACTTTGCTTTAATTGCTTCTATCTTGCCTATTATAAACAACTGGATTTTACTTAATATATTTTTTAAAAGCAATTGCGAATTTACCCCTGGAATTATTTTTTTAAATTTAGTCACTATGAGATATACAGTTAAACAGTTGTTCATGATTGAGTTTCAGTCACACAGCATTCCAATACCCATCCGTTCACCAGTGTACATTTTTAACGACAATGTCCCCAGTTTTTCTGTCACCCCCATCTGCCTCTACAGCAGGTACTTTTTTCTCTCTCACTCTCCCTCTCTTGATATCACTCTCTCCCTCTCTCTCACCCATCTGACTCCGCCTTTCGCTCACTATGACATTATGGTTTGCAATACAAGTGATGAATGGTTATCATGTATATCCCTAACCTGCTTTTGGCACTCAATTCAACTATCATTGTCATAGCGGTCCCAGACCTTCTCTATCCTAACTATACCTCATCCCGCCCCTGGCCAACTTTGTGGCAAGCTTTTAATTGTAGACCAGTCCACTTGGCAGCAGTTTCTATTGTCTTTGGGCAGTGTCATTTGTATCGCTTGTTATCCCGTTGATCTTCGATTTGCTCAAGTGGGTGCCAGTGATATCTCCATTTGTCCCTGCCGCATGCTAGTGTAGCCCAATGATATCTGCTTGCTCCAGGAACAGGAATAGCCTCAAACCGTTCGTTCAGGGTTTTAATGAAGAAGTCTGACCATCTCGTTGGTGGGCGGCCATGCGGTCTTTTGGCATCCCGTGGAATCCAGTCGGTAACAGCTCTAGTCCAGCGGTAGTCTCTGAATTGCATTACATGTCTGTCCCATCTGATTTTTGATGCCTTGGCAAACAAGACAGCATCCCTGGTTCTTGATCATCAACAGAGGTTGGAACTCTGGATGTCTTCTCTCACTTGAGTGAAACATGATACTCGAAGCATAGCTCTTTCTATTCATCTTTGGGATACCAGAATAGCGTTCTCATCCTGTTTTCACGGGGCCCAGGTTTCTGAGGACTAGGTTAGTGCAGTAGTCTCATCTTATATATTTTAATTCCCACAAATTAGTGAAAAAATTCTATGTCTTAGCATTCTGATTCATTTCACTCAGCATGAAACTCTCCAGGTCCAACTATTTATAAGAAAATTTCATGAATTCATTTTCCTTGGTGACTGTGTAGTATTCCATTTTGTAGATACACCATAGTTTCTTTATCCAGTTGTCTGTTCTCAGTCACTCAGGTTGTTTCCAGATTCTGGCTATCGTGAATTGTATTGCAATGAATACAAAAGTGCAGACAGAATTTTTGCTGTGTGTTTCTTTGGACCCCAAATTTATATTCCCAAAAGTGGATTGCTGGGTCAGATGGAAGCTCGATATTTAGTTGTTTTTTTTTTCTTGAGTAATCAACATATCGTTTTCACCAAGAGCTGAATCAGTAAGCATTTTCACCAACAATGAATGGGAGTCCCTTTGTTTCTACATCCACACCAGCACTGGTTGTTCTTGTGGATGTGTAGCTGTCTGGGGTCAAATGATATCTCATTGTTTTAATTAGCATCTTCCTGTTGATTAGCAATGTTCAGCATTTTTCACATGCTTTTTGGCGATTGGTATTTATTGTTTGAAAAAATTTCTGTTCATTTGCTGTCTTCAGTTTTTAATTGGGTTGGATTTTTTGTGTGATGCTCTATGGGTGCCTTACATATATTTGATATTAACTCCTTATCTGATGGGCTTAAATATAAGAAAGATGAGGACTAAATATTGGGATTCTTGTAGGTCTACCACCATTAAGTAATGAATTATATTGGAGGTATTTCTTTTCTTGTAGCTCATCTTTAGTCCTGAAAACTTCCAAAACAACATTCAGCATGCACTGGACATCCTTCATAAAGAGGTATGAAGACAGGACCATATGATCTCTGAGCAGACTTTCTAAAATGTATTTGGAGATAGTTATGGCTTTCTGATAGGACCTATATCTCAGGTCCTTTTATAAGGAGTCAGAAAATGAGAGACATGGTCTCATTCAAGTAGCATAGAGGATAAAGGTGGGAGGAATAAAGCCATTAAAGGATGCCAGAAATGAGGACATTGACTGAGGTTTAGAAGACAGAACTGTTCTGATGCATAAGAGACTGGGTGAACCCAGCCTTAAATCTTGTGTACAATTATATTGTTTTTGCTCAGGTTCCAAGAATGATTGTGAATGTCGTATCACCACTGGAGATCATCAGTCTGAGGGCGATATATAAGGAGGCAGGAAACAAGTGCCCTCAAGATCAACTAATGTGAGATGGAAGCTTTTTATCTCCCCCCCCACCAAAGTACCCTGGTTTCCTCAAAAGATACTATACTGGTTATAGATTCCAAGGACAAAAGTGTGGGGCTGCAATGACCATCACACTTACAATCTTAGATGGTTAAGAAGGAAATTCTAAGGCTTTCCTTATCCTGGTATGGGTCTCAGCTGTCCTTGAAGTCTAATTAGAACTCAAATATGACTCTAGTACAGCATCCAGAGAATTTTTCCTGGGACATATTCTTGAACTTTTTTCCTAGAGTCCTTCACTGTCTGGGTCATTGCAGCCGTAGTATGGGACATAGCACATACTAATCAAAAGGTTGATGAATAATTCACAAAGGACACATTTGGTCTTTGATATTAAAGTGCATCTTGGATGTTTTGCTAAAGATTTTTAGCGATCATAATATAAGGATGAAGACCACACATGCACCTTGAGTATGGCAAGAGGGGACTGAGAAGGTGCATGGCTTCTGAGAGACGTGGCGTGCTGTTATGGCGTGCTGTTTTCAGTGTACCAATTCCAGTCCTGTTGTCCGCTCAGCTAGGATACTTACCATGACATCTGAGACCTCCAATTAAGTGCATTCTTAATCTCAAGTAAAGTTCCTGCATCTTGCAAACAGTCAGTGCTGGTTGCTGAGGGCAGATCTTTGGTTTGGCCTGCAGGAAGTTGTGTCCTTGTGTCATGAAGTTTGATGAAGGTTCCCAAGAACTTGCTCAAGTTGTTATATATAATAAGAAGTATCAGGTAAGTGATAAAAAGTTCCTGCTACTACATTGAGTTGACAGTTATAATCTTTCACCACTCTTATCTGACACACAAATACTATTCAGTCTTGATGCTGCCTTTGAGTTTATGAACTTCCTGTAATAGGATCATTCTCTAGCAGACTCTTTTGGGGATATGCACAATTCTTAAGGGTGTCAGGATTCAGGTAATTTAAGCTCCATTTATCAGTCCTGACCTCATTGTCAAAGTTGGTCCGAATCGTCAACTACATTCTCTCTGTGGTCAACATGTGTCCTGCATGTCAGTGGCAGGAGAACGAGGGAAACGTGTGAAAATCCTGGCTGATGGTCTGTAACACATAGCCCCATTTCAATTCCCAAGATTTATAGTTAACCAGCATATCTGTGAGAATTAGATAGGATTATATGCAAAGCACCAGAAATCATATAATCATTGGATATTAGGGAGCCCAACCATCACATTCAAAGTCCAGTGTGAGAGCTAGTCCAATGGAGACATCATGGAAGCCAGAATAATTGTGACAAATTTTTTTTGATGAATAACCATGAGATACAGTTACAGACATACAAACCCTTGTGATTACATTTCAATCTTACAACGATATAGTACCCATCCATAACCAGTGCCCATTCTCCACCACTAACGGTCCCAATAACCCTCCCGCCATCCCCACCCTATCCCCTCTGAACTCACCCATCTCTGTGACAGGCACATTCCCTTTTACTCTCTCTCTCTCTCTCTCTCTCTCTCTCTCTCTCTTTCTCTCTCTTTCTCGCGCACGCGCTCTTCTTTTGGGTATTATGATTTGTAATACTGGTAGTAAGTGACCATCACGTTTGGTCTATAGTCTACTTTCAGCAGATGCAGCTCAAAACAATGAGATACCATCACATTGTGGCATCTTGGTTGTAGCTGCTACCTTATCAAGCTGAATTCTGTCCTGGATCTTCATCTTTCCATCACTGACTTCCAAACAAAAGCCTGAGATAGGCATTTTGGAGGACGGTGTTTCGTAAAACCAGAGATTTTGAGGGGATGTTTGAAAGTCTGTGTGTCTTTTCCACTTTCTTGGGTGGAAAGCATATAGATCTTCAGACACTGGAGTTCCTCGGAAAAGGAAGAAGGTTCAGTTTGCATTCTTGCAGTGCTCACAGCCGAGCCATATGCAACCTCATAGTTTCTTCAGTGTTTCCTCTCCCTCTCTTATTCCAGAAAATGTGAAGGCTCCATCATGATCTCAGAGATAATTCTAAGCACACTGTATACCAGGCATGTTTTGTAACATCAAGGATTCTTTTTAAAGTGCCTGTTCTGTGATCTCTTGAAGCTAAGACCCAGCGGCATTGGGAGAATTCTTTAAGGATAGTCTAGTTTTCACTCCTTCACTGTTGGTGGGAATGTCGACTGGTCCAGCCTTTCTCGAAAACAATATGGACAGTCTTCAAAATCTAGAAATTTAGCATTCATATGACCCTGCAATACCACTTCGGGAAATATATCTCGAGGATGCAAAAGAGCACAGTAGAAATGACATCTGTACCTATACATTCATTGCAGCACTTTTCACAATAGCCAAAATCTGGAAACAACCCGAGTGCCCTAAACAGACGATTGGTCAAAGAAACTTTGGTAAATCTACAATCTACACAATGGAATACTATGCAGCTGTTAGGACAGATGAAGTCATGAAGTTTTCTTATAAATGGATAAACATGGAGAGTATCATGCTAAGTGAAATGAGTCAGAAAGAGAGGGACAGACATAGAGATACTGCACTCATTTGTGGAGTGTTGGGTAGCATCACATGAAGCTGACACCCAATGGTAGATAAAAGGGCCAGGGGGATTGCCCCATAGCTGGAAGTCTGCTTGATGAGCAGAGGGGAGGTGTCAGATGGAATAGAGAATGGATCACTAAGAAAATGATGGCTGGAGGAGCAAGTATTGAGGGGAGATTCATGCAGAAATTAGATAATGGACCAAACATGATGACCTCTAACTGTCTGTATTGCAAGCCATAATTCCCAAAATTAGAGAGAGAGTATGAGGAATATTGTCTGCCATGGACGCAGGGGGAGTGTGGGAAAGGGGGTATACCCGGGATATTGGTGGTGGGGAATGTGCACTGGTGGAGGGATGGGTGTTTGATCATTGTGAGATTGTAACTCAAACATGAAAGCTTGTAACTATCTCACAGTGATTCAATAAAATTTTAAAAAAAATTAAAAAAAGGATAGTCCAGTTTTGCTGAACATCCTCCATTATAGTTGAATAAATGGTGTCAATAGAATGCAATGGATTTGGTGAAAGTCCAACAGTTATTCATTGGGAGTGGGATTTCCTTGGAAAACATCCCGCTCTTTCTCTTCTGCTGTACTCAGGTCTCCACAGCTGAAAAAGCTTCCCTAGATATCAGAGTTGGAGCTTCCTAGCAGTTCTCCCTTAGGCTGACTTCAGTTCCTCTCACACTAATGTTCCCTGGGATATAAGCCTGGCTTTCCTCCCAGCCTAGAGTCATGGCCTGAAATTGTGGCCCCCTGGAACATGGTGAGATGAAGCTGATACCTGAGGGCTGGGATTGGAGAACTGACTGTGCTGTTGTGCTGAGTCCAAGTGGCAGTTGTAGGAGTCACAGTTCTGTCACCCTGCTAGACAGGTCTGTGCCTCACCAAGGAGTGGATTAGAAGGAGCAGAAGTGCAGCTACGCAAACCAAACTCAAGTGATAGAACTCAAGCACGTATTCTCTGTCATTCCTAACTCACCTTTAATTTATGAACAGATATGGAGACAGAAGGAAATGCAAGCATTATTCATGGAAATACCATAGAATTTCACCTGTCTCTCTGGTACTATCCCATAGTTCTAATAAGCTACCTTTAAAAAGCAAGTCAAAGCACTACAGTTGCATATTCCATTCTCTTCCTTATCCCATTCCTGACTCGTGTCAACTGTCTGAGAGTGGGGTTGGGTTGAGATTTAGGCTAATAATACAAGGTAACCGGATCCTAAGTGTCTGAGATTCTGTTGCATATGAACTTATCTTCAGGTAATATGTGAATGGATGTTGATAAAGAATTTTTACTTACAGGAGCAGAAACAGAATCTCTTGAACCCTCATGCTATATTCTCCTATTTCCTCTTGTCCCTCAGAAACTGGTTAAGGTTATGGTGGAGAGTGGGCGCTATGACACTAGGGATAACTTCACTGTGGTTCTACAGCCATTCTTTGAGAGGTTTGAAATGCCCAGGACTGAGGTAAGGAAACAAAAATTTCAATTATTTGTGAGTGTCTGTTGTGTTCTCTGGCACCTTTTACATAACACCATTGGTCCATGCCATTAGGAAGGATTGCCTGACCTAACTTACTTTGACCCTGACTGTTTCCACTTCAGTCAAAAGACATTTGGTCATGCAGCCAGTGCCCTCTGGAACAACATGGTAAGATGACAGGATGGGACATGGTTTACTTCCCTGGTTCAAAATAAGAACAGAGGAGTTTCCCAGGGCCCATCCTTCAGCTGGGATTTCCTGCCTATACTAATCAGAAACCCTGTATCTTTTGTCTGTTCTTCTTCACTCCTCACCTGCACCCCTATCTTTTCCTTATGATACCACTTTCTCATCCCTATCTTCCTGTTTCTTGCTTTAGCTGGAACCTGTAGGCCAGAAGTCACATCAGCATAATTTCACAGGTGATATTGTTTTCACATGCCCAACCCAGGTGAGTTTAAATCTTTCTTCTTAGGATTCTAGTGAAAGTATGTATCTCTGGAAAGCCTCTTCTATCAGGCTCCCAGAGTTCCCCTGGCTATTCACCTACCTACCCATTGCTGGTTAACCTTACTCTGCTTAACCAGCACCCAATCCTATCAAGTAACAATCTGAGGGATGGGAGCCCCTAGTGGCTGGAAAGCCCTAGCATGTTCTGGGACACCGTCATGCCACAGCGAGTCCAGCAAAAACCTAAGCAGCACAAGACTCTTTCCTAGAAGTGTGAAATAACAGTGATTTCCAGCTTGCATTTTGAATGATCATGGTAGTAGAGGATGTTCAGGGCAGGAATTGAGAAATGTACTAACTCTCTGAAGAAAGTGCTGCCCTGACAGAACCAAATATCTGCCAGGATGGCAGTACACATGCGGTGCTGCCCGGGAACTCTAGCTGAGACAGCGAGTAAATCAGAAGAATATGTGCCCATCCGACCCCCCATACTTACTCCAACCATGCTTATTCCCAGGTTGTCAGAAAGATGAGGCCAGGGATGCAGCTCAGCAGAAAGATCATGTTGGACCTGCTCAGTGCTCTGGGGTGGATTCCTTGAGAATAAAGTTGTCAGAAAGGGAGTCTGCATGGTTTGGTGGCTCCTGACATTTAGCAATTCCTCTGTTCCCACAGAGGCCCCGGGTCCCCTTTAGCTGGGCTGGTTGATGAAAGATGTAGAAGTGCTTGACTTTTGTTCCCTTACAAGAAAGACTCCCAGTGGCTGAGGAAGAGTGGCATGGATGTGGGTGCAGAGGGGGCCCTGCTGGAAGAGTATTAGCAGACAAAGAACAGAGAGAGAAGACCCCACCCTAGATTTTTGGGTAGAAGGCAGAGAACACTTGGAAGTTGTCACTACTAGGAGTCGATCAGGGTTTATTCTCATTGCTTCTGTATCTGGGGGGTTTTGGCTCCAGTTCATCCTTGCAAGAAAAGGCAATCATGTCTGAGGGGTAAGTACCTAGAGAGTGAATCAGTGGGATGTCCAGGTCAGCACTTCTCAAGATGGGTTACAGAGGGTGACACAGGAACCATGAAAATAGCTATACAAGCTTCCCCCCCCTTCTTCCAGGAGCAACCTTTCCTGATGACCAGCAGGAACAGTCTGCAGGTACCTGCCTCTTGCTGCATTTGGGGTCACAGTGTGCGAGCTGTCCACCAGGACAGGGGGGAAATGAATCATGGTTAAAGATTCCCATCGCGTTTCACATTGGGGGTGTCCCTACTCTATTATAAAGACCACCCATATACTCATCTAAGAGGATAGGGGGAGATATGCAAGAGCCTCAGAAATAATCCATTGCATGCCAGTCAGTCAATTTCCTGTCTCAGCAGATCCATGTTCAAGATCACTTCTCCTCACATTGTTGGGGCAGAATCAGACGGGTGTGAAGCACATTTTAGTTATGTGCTAGTTCTAGCTCTGG
Organism: Sorex araneus; assembly: GCF_027595985.1. Classification (NCBI taxonomy): domain Eukaryota; kingdom Metazoa; phylum Chordata; class Mammalia; order Eulipotyphla; family Soricidae; genus Sorex; species Sorex araneus. The sequence continues at coordinate 365,701,384 of NC_073313.1, read as the reverse complement.
GATATGGAGGATCTGAACTAAGTAGTAGATCCCAGTCTGGCTGGTGTATCACGTTCTAGTCTCATCCTCAGTGTGGTTTCCGCTACTCTGTGCTGCTGAGAGCTTCTGGTGAGTCTGGCCCTTTCAATGCTCAGATATATTGTTTCCTTCTCCACTTTCAGAGTACTGTTTACACTATACCATGTTTACAAACGGGCCGTCCTTCAGATAGACCCAGCACAGGTAAGCCACCATGACTCACCAATTTTGGCACTCTCCCCAAGTCAGGCCTCTGACCAAATTTGTAATGCTCTAAGAAGTGGCATATGCTTGCCTCCCATGTAGATGGTCATATGGAAGAGTCATTGTTGTCCCCACTTCCATGTAGTGATCTCCTTCCTGTCTAGCAAGCCTCAGTGTGGCAGGCCAGGTGCTTCAATTTATTATAGCTCTGTGATTTACAAAGTTTTCATAGTTGAGTTTTAGATATACAATGCTCCATCACTGATCCAACCGCAATTGTCAATTTCCCTCAACTGGCCTTCCAGGTTCCATATTTTATCTACTGCACCCTCCCAACCCACCACCCAACATTCTAGCAGGCTATCTTAACTGACACCTTTTACGTTCGGTTATTCAAGTTTGATATCCTGATTTCAGTATTGATTCTGTGGCATAAATATTTAACTCTTATCACTCCTTAACACCACTGATGTATATTGACCCTTGCTTCTTCCCTTCCCCCTTCACTTATTGTTTTTTCTCTTCCTCTGTAACAAGGGTAATCTAGGCATCCCCACTTTCAGCCATTGCATTTCCTCATCCAGTTACTCAAAATAACACAAATGAGTGATGTCATTCTGTGTTTTATCCTGTCTCTATTAAAATATTTATTGTAATGAAGAAATGAAAGAGCAACAACCTTTGATAAAAATCTAAATTTGATTAGATAAGAGGTGCAGTATTAAAATCCATTTGTGTACATAAATTTCTCATGTGTCTTTTGGCCATGTATATTTCTTCTTGAGGAAATCTTTCATTTCTTCTTTCCATTTTTTGATGGGTTTGGGTGATTTTTTTCTTGTAAAATTCTAACGGTACTTTATATATCTTGAATATTAACCCCATTTTGGCTAAGTACTGGGTAAGTACTTTTTTCTTTTCCATGAGCTGTCTTTGTATCTTTTTTTGAGGGGAAGGTCACACCGAGTGATGCAAAGGGGTTACTCCTGGCTCATGCATGCACAAATTTCTCCTGGCGGTGCTCAGGGGACCATATGGGATGCTGGGAATCGAACCCGGGTCAGCCACGTGCGAGGCAAACGCCTTACCCGCTGTGCTATCGCTCCAGTCCCTGTCTTTGTATCTTAATCACCATTTCTTTTGAGGCACAAAAGCTTCTCAGTTTAGTGTAGTCCCATTTATTTATCTTTGCTTTCACTTGCTTGGTCAATGAACCTTCATCTTTGAAGTGACTTTAGCGTCCATGAGGGAGGGTTCTTCCCACATTTTCCGCCATTAATCTTATAGAATCAGGTCTGATATTGAGCACTTTAATCAATTTTCATCTGACTCGTGTCTTTCATTAGAGAAGGGTTCAAGGCCTTTTTGTTTTTTTGCCTGTAGGAACCCAGTTTTTTTCCAGCACCTCTTGTTAAAGAGGCTTTTCTTGTGCCACGTCGCCTGTCTTGCTCCTTTATCAGATATCATGACCAAATATATGAGAGTCTGCGTCATGATATTCAACCCTATTCCATTGATCTGTGTGTCTGTCTTTATTCCAATACCATGTTTTAAGTACTTCTGTTTTGCAGTACAGTTTGAAGTTGGGGCAGTTGATGACTCCCTTCTCCTTGTTATCAAGGATTGTTTTAGCTATTCATGGGGGTTTATTACTCCATATGAATTTTAGGAGTGTTTGATCTATTTCTTTGAATAATGTTATGGGTATTCTTATGGGGGCTACATTGAATCTATATAATGCTTTGGGGAGTATTGCCATTTTGGCGATGTTAATCCTCCCAGTCCATGACAGGTATTTGTCCATTTCCTCCTGTCTTCTTTCATTCTTTTTTTTTTAATAAAAATTTGTTTTATTAAATCACCGTGTGGAAGATTACAATGCTTTCAGGCTTAGGTCTCAGTTATACAATGCTGAAACAACCATCCCTTCACCAGTGCCCATATACCACCACCAAAAAAAAAAAAACCCCACACAATACACCTACCATCCCGCCCACCCACCCCCTACCTTGTAACTGATAAGTTTCATTTTAAATTCTGTTCACATTCGTTACATTCAATATTTCAACACAAACCTCACTATTGTTGTTAGGAGTACCCCACTAGATTCAGACCTACTGTGAAGACAAATAAGGTCTTCTACTGCAGCCGCGCGGTTTTGAATTTCTGTACTTTAACACTAAGTCCAGGGAGATTTCTTCCAGATATTGGATCATTGCAGGCTTGAAAACACAATCTGTGGTCGTCTTAATATGGCGGACACCGCGCCCTTCATCCCCGGAGAGAAAGAGGCGAGAGAGAGAGAAATACCTTTCCCCTCCTGGGCGGGCACGGGGCCAAGGCTTAGTTCTCAAGCTGGAGACATTCTGCGAGGAGTTGCCCATACCGAAAGAGGTTTTGCTGGGTCTGGATTCACGTCTGTGCAGCTGCGGAGAGCTCTTCTTTCATTTTTGAAGTAGTATTTTGTAGTTTTATTTTAAAAGGTCCTTTATCTCTTTAGTTAAGCTGATTCCAAGGTACTGGATTTTCCAAAGCATGATTGTGAACTGGATGCTTTTCTAATATCTCCCTCTTTTTTTTCACTATTTGTGTATAGAAAAGCTATAGACTTTTGGGTATTGATTGTGTAACCTGTCACTTTGCTATACAAATATATTATTTCTAAGTTCTTTTTGGTAGATTCTTATGGAATTTCTAAGGGGGACCATATGGGATGCTGGGAATTGAACCTAGATCAACCTCGTGCAAGGCAAATGTCCTATCACTGTGCTATTGCTCCAGCCCCTCTAGTTGTTTATTGATCTTGTTTATTTTCTAAAAGAACCAGCTCTAGGTCTCAATGATCCTTCAGATTTAGGCGGGGGATATCAGTTCAATAGTTTCTGCTCTAAGTTTTATTACTTCCTTCCTCCTGCCTGGTTTGGACAACTTTTGGTCATTTTCCAAAATGTTAAGCTGGAATTTGTTATTACTGTAGACATTTTTTTCCTTCCCACTGAATTCTTACAGAGCTATAAACTTCCTCTCTTAATACTGATTTTGTTATACCCCACAAGTTCTAGTAGCTCATGTCCTCATTCTTTTTTATTTATTTATTTATTTATTTATTTATTTTTAATAAATGAGTCACCATGAGGGTACAGTTATAAATTTACCCATCTTCGTCCTTGTGTTTCACTCATACAATGTTTGAGAATCCATCCCTCCACCACTGTACATTCTCCACCACCAGTGAACCCAGTATCCCTCAACCCTCCACTCCCGTCCCCCACCTACACCCCACCCTGCCTCTGTGGCAGGGCATTCCATTTTGTTTTCTCTCCTTTTGGGTGTTGTGGTTTGCCATAGGGGTATTGAGCGGCCTTCGTGTTCAGTCTCTAGTCTACTTTCAGTACCCTTCTCTCTTCTCATAAGGGGTCCCCAACCACGTTTTACTTGGTGTTCCCTACTCTATCCGGGCTGCCTTTTCCCCAGCATGTGAGGCCAGCTTCCAAGCAATGGAGCAAACCTCGTGGTAATATATACTGCTATTCTTTTTTTTTTTTGGTTTTTGGGTCACACCTGGCGATGCACAGGGGTTACTCCTGGCTCTGCACTCAGGATTACGCCTGGTGGTGCTCAGGGGACCATATGGGATGCTGGGATTTGAACCCGGGTTGGCCGCGTGCAAGGCAAACGCCCTACCCGCTATGCTATCACTCCAGCCTTATACTGCTATTCTTGAGTGTTAGTCTCCTACTCTGTTATTTTATACTCCACAGATGAGTGCAATATTTCTATGTCTGTCCCTCTCTTTCTGACTCATTGCACTTAGCATGATACTTTCCATGTTGATCCACTTATATGCAAAGTTCATGACTTCATATTTTCTTACAGCTGCATAGTATTCCATCGTATAGATGTACCAAAGTTTCTTTAACCAGTCATCTGATCTCGGGCACTCGAGTTTTTTCCAGATTCTGGCTATTGTAAACAGTGCCACAATGAACATATAAGTGCAGATGTCATTTCGACTATACCTTTTTGTTTCTCCGGGATATATTCCTAGAAGTGGTATTGCTGGATCAAATGGAAGCTCAATTTCTAATTTTTTGAGAAGCGTCCATATTGTTTTCCAAAAGGGCTGAACCAGTTGGCATTCCCACCAGCAGTGTAGAAGGGTACCTTTCTCCCCACATCCTCTCAAACAGCGGTTTCTTTTGTTCTTTTGAATGTGTGCCATTCTCTGTGGGTGAGGTGGTATCTCATAGTTGTTTTGATCTGCATCTCCCTGATGATTAGTGATGAAGAGCATTTTCTCATGTGCCTTTTGGCCATTTTTATCTCTTCCTTAGACAAGTTTCTGTTCATTTCTTCGGCCCATTTTCTGATGAGGTTGGATGTTTTCTTCTTGTAGAGTTCAACCAGTGCTTTATATACACTTGATATCAACCCCTTATCGCATGGGTATTGGGTGAATATCCTTTCCCATTCTGTTGATTGCCTTTGTATTCTGGTCACTGTGTCTTTTGAGGTGCAGAAGCTTTTTGGTTTAATATAGTCCCATTTATTTATCTCTGTTTCTACTTAATTGCTTAGTTCCGTGTCATCTTTGAAGATACCTTTAGCTTCAATATCGTGAAGGGTTTTGCCCACCTTGTCTTCGATGTACCTTATGGATTGTGGTCTGATGTTGAGGTCTTTAATCCATTTTAATCTTATTATTGTGCATGGTGTCAGGTCAAGGTCTAAGCCCATTCTTTTGCATGTGGTTGTCCAGTTATGCCAGCACCATTTGTTAAAGAGACTTTTCTTGTTCCACTTTACATTTCTTGCTCCCTTATCAAAGTTTAGATGATCATACATTTGAGGTTGTGTGTAGGGATATTCCACCCTGTTCCACTGGTCTGCAGGTCTGCCTTTGTTCCAATACCATGCTGTTTTCATTGTTACGACTTTGTAGTAAAGTTTAAGGTTAGGGAGGGTGATGCCTCCCATCATCATTTTCCCAAGAATTGTTTTAGCTATCCGCGGGCGTTTGTTGTTCCATATGAATTTCAGGATTGCTTGATCCATCTCTTTGAAGAATGTTTTGGGTATTTTTATATGGATCGCGTTGAATCTGTATAATTCTTTGGGGAGTATTGCCATTTTGACAATGTTGATTCTCCCCATCCATGATCAAGGGATATGTTTCCATTTCCTCATGTCCTCTTTTATTGCATGGAGTAGCGTTTTATAGTTTTCTTTGTAGAAGTCCTTTACTTCTTTAGTTAAGCTGATTCCAAGATATTTGATTTTCTGGGGCACGATTGTGAATGGGATTGCTTTTGACATGTCCCTTTCTTCTGTCTCACTGTTTGCAAATAGGAAGGCCATGGGTTTTTGTATATTGATTTTATAGCCTGCAACTTTACTGTACAAGTCTATTGTTTCTAAGAGTTTCTTAGTAGAGGTTTTAGGCTTCTATAGATATAGTATTATATCGTCTGCAAATAGTTAGAGTTTGATTTCTCCTTTTCCTACCTGAATGCCCTTAATATCTTTTTCTTGCCTAATAGCTATTGCAAGTACTTCCAGTACTATATTGAACAGCAGTGGTGAGAGTGGGCATCCTTGTCTTATCCCTATCTTAGAGGAAAGGCCCTTAGTTTTTACCCATTGGGGATAATGCTTGCCATAGATTTGGGGTAGATGGCTTTGACTATGTTGAGGAAAGTTCCTCCAAAACCCATTTTGGTGAGAGTTTTCACCATGAACAGATGTTGGATCTTGTCAAATGCTTTCTCTGCATCTATTGATATGGTCATATGGTTTTTATTTTTACTTTTGTTGATATGATGGATTATGTTGATTGATTTCTGAATGTTAAATCATCCTTGCATCCCCAGGATGAATTCCACTTGGTCATGGTGTATGATCTTTTTGATGAGTTGTTGGATTCTATTTGCTAATATTTTGTTGATGATCTTTGCATCGGTATTCATCAGGGATATTGGTCTATAGATTTTCTTTTTTTGTTGTGCCTTTGCTTTTCAGATTTAGGAGATATGTGCCTCATATTAACTGTCTGGGATGGTTCCTGTTTTTTCAATTTCCTGGAAAACCTTGAGGAGAACTGGCAACAGGACTTCTTTAAATGTTTGGAAGAATTCTCCAGTGAATCCCTCTGGATCTGGGCTCTTGTTTTTTGGGAGATTTTTGATTATAGTTTCGATTTCCTTGATATTAATGGGTCTATTCAGGTATTCCAGATCTTCTTGATTCAGTGTTGGGAGATTGTAGGAATCAAGGAATTCGTCCATTTCTTTTAGGTTCTCTTGTTTCGTGGCATACAGACTTTCCAAGTAGTCTCTGATGATCTTTTGAATCTCCTTGACTTCTGTCATGATGTCCCCCTTTTCATTTCTGATTCAGTTTATTAGGGTTCTCTCTTTCTCCTTCTTTGTGAGTCTTGCTAGCAGTTTATCAATCTTGTTTGTTTTCTCAAAGAACTAGCTCTTGGTCTCATTGACCTTTCGGATTATTTTCTGGGTTTCCATGTCGTTAATTTCTGCGCTAATATTTATTATTTCTTTACTTTGGTCAGGTTTGGGTTTCTTTTTCTGGTTCTTTTCTAAGAAATTGAGCTGTGAATTCAAACTATCTATGTAGGCCATTTCTTCCTTCCTAAGGAATGCTTGCAGAGCTATAAATTTTCCCTTAACACGGATTTAGATGCGTCCCATAGGTTTTGGTAGCTCGTGTCTTCATTCTCATTTGTTTGCAGGTATATCTTGATTTCTTCCTTGATTTCCTTCCTGACCCACTGATTGTTCAACACTGAGCTGTTTAATTTCCAGTTGTTTGCTTTGGTTCTCCGTGTCTGTGTGTGATTAATTTCTATCTTCAGCACATCATGGTCTGAAAAGATAGTTGATACAATTTCTATTTTTCTGATTCTATTGAGGTAATTTTTGGGCCCATACATGATCTAACTTGGAGAATGTTCCATGTACACTGGAAAAGAACATGTATTCTTTCTTTTTTGGGGGGTAAAGCCCTGTATAAGACTATTGGGCCTCTCTATTACATTTCTTCATTCAGAGTCAGTCTTTCCTTGCTGAGTTTTGTTCTTGTCGATCTATCTAAAGGTGATAAGGCAGTGTTGAAGTCTCCAACTATTATTGTACTGCTAGTGATGTCCTCTTTAAAGTCTGTTAGGAGTTGTTTTAAGTATTTAGCAGGTCGTTCATTAGGTGCGTATACATTTAAGAGTGTGATTTCTTCCTTTGTACATACCCCTTGATAAATAGAAAATGATCTTCCCTCTCCCTTCTAATCTTTTTCAACCTGAAATCTATGTTGTCAAATACTAGAATGGCTACCCCAGCTTTTTTGAGGGAGTTATTTGCCTGCAGGATTGTTTTCCATCCTTTCACTTTGAGTCTGTGTTTGTTCTGATTGTTCAAATGTGTTTCTTCCAGGCAGCAGAATGTTGGGTTTAGTTTCTGGATCCATTTTGCCACTCTGTGTCTCTTAATTGGTGCATTTAGGCCGTTGAGATTGAGAGAGATTATTGTCATGGGGTTTTGTGTCATCTTTCTTTGGGGTTTGTGGTTCTTGTGGGGTTCTTCCTTGTCTTACAATAGCCTCTTTAGTCCTTCTTTTAAGTTTGGTTTTGAGTCTATGAAGTTCCTGAGCTGTTGTTTATCTGAGAAATAGTGTATGATTCCTTCGAGTTTGGGTGAGAGTTTAGCTGGATAAAGTATTCTTGGTGATACGTTCACTTCTTTGAGTTTTTTCACTATGTCCCACTATTGTTTTCGGGCTTGGAGTGTTTTCTCTGATAGGTCTGCTGTAAACCTAAAGGATGCTCCTTTGAATGTGATTTCCTTCTTTGACCTTGCTACTTGCAGTATTGTGTCTCTATCCACAGCTTCCATCATTCTGACTATGATGTGCCTTGGAGTCTTTTTATTCAGGTCTCTTTTTGCTGGTACTCTTCGGGCTCCTTGGATTTGGATGCCTGCCTCCACCAGCTTTGGGAATTTCTTAGCAATAATGTCTTTCACTGTGCTTTTTTCATTGGGGTTACTTCCCTGTGCTTCTGGTACTCCAATGATTCTTATGTTGTTCCTCTTGAGGTCATTCCCTAGGACTCAGATTTGCTCTAGGGCCATTTTGATGTCTTTTGCCATTATTTGTTGTTGCCTGCAAGCTTTGTGCAGCTCATCTTCGAGCTCACTGATTCTGTCCTCGGCTGTAGTCATTCTACTGTTGAGGGCTCCTACTGAGATTTTTAATTCACCTACCGATTCCTTTATTTGTGTGACTTCCTTTCATAGCTTTGAAATTTCTGCTCTCATTTCTTCCTGTATTTTCTTGGTGGACCACTCCAGTGCTTCATTTATATCCTCCCTTAGTTTGTTGGATGTCTGTTCCATGGTTGCTTGTAGTACATTGGCTCTCCTCAAGATTTCCTCTCTGAATTCTTTTTCTGAAAGGTCGTATAGGTGGGTAGCCCCTGTTGAGGCTTTAGGAATCTTTTCTTCATCCTCTCTTCATGAAGAGTATTTTTGCTGTTTCTTCATATTGGTATGGAAGTATAGAGTTAGAACCTTCTAGTTGTCTATCTCTATTCCCTCTTGCTGGGGGAGGAGGGGGTCTGTTTGCACTAAACTGATAATGGTAGCCTTGCACCTATTCTATAATTCTTCCTTACTCTCAAGCATTCGTCCTGATTTATGTGGGGCCTCTAGTGAATGTTTAAGTCTATGCTCTCCTTGCAAAGTTTCTATTGTTCACAGATAGTTTTTGTGAAGGCAGAATAAGCTAATATACTACTGACATAGAGTGACTGGGATGGCCAGGGTATTTTACAAAGAAACCGGTTATACAGATTATGCTAAAAATAATAATTACTGTGGCCGCGAAAGCAGCCGCTGCTCTGGCCATAAGCCACGCCCGTTTTGAGACCACGCCCCCTGAGATATAGGCCACGCCCAGGGTAACCACTTAGGACACTGGCAGTGCTCTGTACACTACAGGGGCCACTAGTTGGGGAGCGAGCAGAGGCATGGGGATGGGCACAGGGTCTGAGGGTCCTGGGAGAGCCGCAAGGGGGCGCAGGGCCCGCCTTGGAGCCATCCGAAGCTGAGTAAGAGGAGTTCCCAGTGGGCAGATTACCTGAAGGACAGGGAGGACCTGTAGGGGAGCGAGCAGAAAGGCATGGGGATGGGCACAGGGTCTGGAGGATCCTCATGTCCTCATTCTCATTGTATTCCAGGAAACTTTTTTTTGCTTTATTCAATATTTTTAATGGAATCACTTTGACATAGAACCTTACAAACCTGTTCATTATTAGGTTTCAGTCATGCAGTGTTCCAAATCACATCCCTCCACCAGTGTACATTTCCCAGCACCAGTGTTCCCAGTATCCCTCCCCAACCACTTTTTGATCTAAATATCCTATTGGAAAAAATAAATATGAGATAAAAATGAAGATGAGAACCTCTTCCCATCCACCCTCACCCCCACCTGCCTCTATGACACAGGCACTTTTCTTCTATCTCTTTCTCTGTCTGTCTGTCTCTGTCTATCTCTGTCACTGTCTCTCCCCCCCACCCTTGTTTTATTTCCAGGAATCTTGATTTACTCTCTAAGCCACTTGTTGCTCAGTAGGAGCTGTTTAATTTCCAGGTGTTTGATTTTATTCTTTGTTTCTGTGTCTGATAAACTTTTATATTCAGTGTATCATAGGTTTGAAAAGAAAGGTGATAAAATTTCAGTTTCTCTCTCTTGATTTTATAAAGGTATACTTTGTGTCCCAACATGTGCTATATCTTGATAATGTCCAAAGTATCTTGGGGAAGAAAACGTGTGTGTGTATGTGTATGTGCTTGTGTGTGTGTATGTATTCATCACTGAAAACCTGATTACAAATTCTTCTATATTGAATGCAATCTCATTCAACATATTTACACTAACTTCATCTCTTACATTTGTTATGCCATCTAAGGTATTTCCTTGCTGAACCTTTGTTTAGCTGATCTATCAAGAGATGACAAAGTGATGTTGAAATCTTCAAGTAATATTATATTGGTGTCAATGTCTTTCTTCAAGTCTACTAGTTATTTTTTAATTTTCTTATTTTATTAGTGAATCACGGTGAGACAAAGTTACAGACTTACAGATTTTCATGATTACATTTCAGTCATACAATGATCAAGTGCCCATCCCTCCACCATTGCCCATTTTCCACCACCAATGGTCCCAGCATCACTCCCTGTCCCCTTCACGCCACCCTGCCTCTGTAACGGGGCATTGCCCTTTGCTCACTCTCTTTTTGGGTAGTATGCTACAGAGGTATTAAGTAGGCATCTTGTTTGGTCTATAGTCTATTTTCAGGCTGTATCTCCCATCCCTAGTGGGCCCGCCTAGCACCCTTTGCTTGGTGATCCCTTCTCTATCAGAGCTACTTCTTCACCTAGCATGTGAGATCAGCTTTGAGGATGTGTAGGACTCCCTTGATACTTACCTCTGCTATTCTTGGGTATTAGTCTCTCATTCTCTTACTTTGTATTCCACAAATGAGTGCAATCTTTCTATGTATGTCCCTATCTTTCTGACTCATTTCACTTAACATGACACTTTCCATGTTGATCCACCTATATGCAAATTTCATGACTTCATCTTTTCTAACAGCTGCATAGTATTCCATTGTGTAGATGTACCAAAGTTTCTTTAGCCAGTCATCAGTTCTCAGGAACTTGGGTATTTTCCAGATTCTGGTATTGTAAACAGTGCTTCAACGAACATATAGGTGCAGATGTCACTTTTACTATACTTTTTTGCATCTCTGGGATATATTCCCAGAAGTTGTATTGCTGGGTGAAATGGGAGCTCAATTTCTAATTTTTTGAGAAGGGCCCATATTATTTTCCAAAAGGGCTGAACCAGTCGGCATTCCCACCAGCAGTGAAGGAGAGTCTTTTTCCCCACATCCGCGCCAACACTGGTTCGCTTTTGTTCTTTTGGATGTGGGCCAGTCTCTGAGGTGTGAGATGGTATCTCACTGTTGTTTTGATCTGCATCTCCCTGATGATTAGTGATGAGGAGCATGTTTTCATGTGCCTTCTAGCCATTCGAATTTCTTCCTTGAGAAAGTTTCTGTTCATTTCATCATCCCATTTTCTGATGGGGTTGGATGTTTTCTTCTTGTGAAGTTTAATCAGTGCCTTGTAAATCCTTGATATCAACCCCTTATCCGATGGGAATTGGGTGAATATCCTTTCCCATTCTGTAGACTGTCTTTATATTCTGGTCGCTGTATCTTTTGAGGTACAGAAGCTTCTCAGTTTAAGATAGTCCCATTTGTTTATCTCTATTTCCACTTGGTCAGTGGTGAGTCCTCTTTGAAGATACCTGTAGCTTCAATGTCGTGGAGGGTTTTGTCGTCCTTGTCTTCAATGTACCTTATGGATTCTGGTCTAATGTTGAGGTTTTTAATCCATTTTGATATGACTTTTGTGCATGGTGTTAGATACAAGTCTGAGCCCATTTTTTTTTCATGTAGCTGTCCAGTGTTGCCAGCACCATTTGATAAAGAGGCTTTCTTTGCTCCATTTTACATATCTTGCTCTCTTATCAAAGATTAAATGATCATATATTTGAGGTTTTGTGTAAGGGTATTCTAACCTGTTCCATTCGTCTACTGTTCTGCCTTTGTTCCAGTCCCATGCAGTTTTACTTATTACCGCTTTGTAGTAGAGCTTGAGGTTGGGGAACGTGATGCTTCCCATCTTATTTTCCCCAAAGATTGCTTTAGCTATTCATGGGGGTTTGTTGTTCCATATGAATTTTAGGAGTGTTTGGTCCACTTCCTTGGAAAATGTCATAGGTATCCTTATAGGAATCGCATTGAATCTGTATAATGCTTTGGGAAGTATTGACACTTTGACCATGTTAATTCTCCCAATTCATGAACAGGGGATGCGCTTCCATTTCCTCGTGTCCTCTTTTATTTCATGAAGTAACGTTTTTTTTAATTTTCTCTGTACTGGTCCTTCACCTCTTCAGTTAATTTGATTCCGAGCTACTTGATTTTCTGAGGCATGATGGTGAATGGGGTTACTTTTTCATATCACTTTTTTTCTCTCTAATTATTTGCATATAGGAAAGTCATAGACGTTTGATTTTATAGCCTGTGACTTTGCTATACGAGTTCTTCTAGTTGTTTTAAGTCTTGCTGTTCCTTCATTAAGTGCATATACATTCAGGAATTTGACTTCTTCCTAATATACGATCACTTGATCATTAAGAAATGGACTTCACTGTCTCTTAAAACCTTCCTCAATTTGAAGGCTTTATCATATGATTCAAATGAATCAATGCTCATGGCCAAGTTTGTGTTGACAAGGTCACCAACGCCACCAACACCTCTGTTGTCACATGTTCCAAGGAACAATTATTCTCCAGTGTCAAAAGTGGCGTGATGTGGTTGATGTCTTATCATTTCGGTCAGACCAATGATGTCATACTTGATCATCTGTGCTTGCACCATCATGTTCATGATGGTTGCTTTTGATGCCAGCGCATGTGTGTTGAAAGTACAGACAATCATTTTAGTCTTTCTTCATTTTGGCAGTCTAGTTCGTCCCCAAGATTTTTTTCAGCTTCTCCTTGCTCATCTTTCTTAATGCAGCTGTATAGGGAGCTCTTTCGGTGACAGGCGAATGGGCCAATTGTTGTTATTGTTATTGGCATATCGAATAAGCCATAGGTAGCTTGCTAGGCTCTGCTGTGTGGGTGGGATACTCTCAGTAGCTTGTCGGGCTCTCCGAGAGGGACAAAAGCTTTTAGGGCGGCCTCCAAAAGCCCTTAGAGTGTTACCATGGTTCACATCAAATTTAAACTTATCAAATATGGTGCGGGAATAATGGGTATTAGGTGTCTTATGGTGTGTCGCATGGTCCGGAGAGCGTCATGGAGCGTGGTGGTGTCTGAGTAGTGGATGTAGTAGGGGTAGGCTAGTGAGGTATTTATCTGGCTTGGGTAGGCTGAGGTGTCTGGGTTTGACCCGTCCCTCAGATGCCAGAGATTGGAAGAGGCAGACAGAGGATCTTGTTTCCAGGTCTTGTTGAACCTAGAGTTCAAGGTCGCAAAGTTCTGCTTACCTGGTTTTGCGGGGCTTCACTCGTGCGTGAGGTTCGGCCCAAGTGTCCGGAGAGCAGCCTGGAATGTGGCGGTGACTGGATAGTGAATGCCTAACAACCCGAATTGAATGATTATGCTTGAATAGATGTGGCTCACTGCCTGCAGTTTCTATCTTCATCGTCTACGCACCAACTTCCAACTACGATGAAGAAGAAATTGAGAGGTTCTACATGGAACTGGAGACATTCTATAAAGAAGACCACACCTTCTACAAGATCATTGTTGGTGATTTTAATGCCAAGATAGTTCCGAGAAGGTCGACTGAAGAACTCCACATTGGGACCCATGGCCTAGAATGGAACAATCAGGATGAGAGACTGTCAGAATTCATCATGTCGACCATGACCATCCATAGTAACTTACAGTTTCAGAAGGCCAAATATAAATGCTGGACATGGGAGTCTCCCGGTGGACAGTTCCCACAATGAAAATGACCATATCATATTCCATCGAAGGTTTTGCCTGACCGAAGTCGCTGTTGTCCCAAATTTCCAAACGGATCAGACCACCATCTCCTTCGTGCAAAATTCTACTTCACAGAGCAGGGAGAAAAGCCTGCAAAATTTAAGTCTAAGAAGGCAACTCCCAGAATGACCACCAACTGGGAGTTCTTTGGCACTATTGCAGCAATGTGGGAAGATGCCGTGATTGACAACATTGATGAGGAATATGCTTGACTGGTTCAGCACCTCCATGACTGTTCATGTCGACTTAAAGAAGGCCTTCGAGTCTGTTGAGACTGAGGTAGTCATTGAAGCCCTGGCCAAACAAAGCGTACAAACTCAGTATATCAAAATCCTTCATGAGCTGTACTGTGGATTCACCACCAGGATCTCATCATTCTACAAGGAAGTGATCATTGATGTAAAGAGAGGTGTGCGGCAGGGTGATACAATTTCACCAAAACTATTCAGTGCTGCTGCCCTTGAGAACAACACTCGACGACTGGAATGGGAAGGAATGGGAGTGAAGATAGACGATCGGCAATTACACCACCTCTACTTTGCTGATGACATTATTCTCATAGCACCAAACATTAGCCAAGCGGCACAAATGTTGGCCGACTTCGACCAAGAATGTGGAAAGGTCAGATTGTAGCTGAATCTCAACAAGACGATGTTCATGAAAAATGAACTGGTCCCTGAAGCTCTATTTGCTCTCATAGGCACAAACATCTCCATATGCAGCAGCTATGTGTACCTGGGTCGAGAAATCAACATGAGGACGACTTGGTGCCAGAACTGTGCAGGAGGAAGAGAGCAGCGTGGAATGCCTTCAAGAGCGTCGAAGAAGTGGTTAAGAGAATGAAGAACCTCCAACTTCGGGCACATCTTTTCGACTCCACCATTCTTCCTGCACTAACATATGCCTCAGAGATCTGGGCCCTACGCAAACACAGGATAAGAATGCTATTAGGGTATCCCAAAGAGGAATCAAAAGAGCTATGCTAGGAATATCACGTCTCACTCAAGTGAGAGAAGGAATCCGGAGTTCTGACCTCCATTGACAGTTAAGAATCAGGGACGCTGTCTCGTTTGCCAAGGCATCAAAAATTTGATGGTCCGGTAATGTAATGCAATTCAGAGATGACTGCTGGATTAGAGCTGTTGCTGACTGGATCCCACGTAACGTCAGAAGACCTCTTGACCGACAACCAACTAGATGGTCAGATTTCTTTATCAAATCCCTGAATGAACTATTTGAGGCCCTTCCTGTCCCCGGAGCCAGCAGATATCACTGGGCTACACTAGCGCATGACAGGGACAAATGGAGATGTTACTGGTCCCTGCTCAAGCAAATCGAAGATCAACGCAACAACAAGTGATACAAGTGTCATAGTATTACTCCTCCACCTGTTTTGAGTGGGTTGTTTGCTAGAAGAATTGTTTTCCAGCCTTTGACTTTCAGTTGCATTTGCTCTGACTTTTCAAATGTGTTTCTTGCAGGCAGCAGAGAGTGTTGACTTCAATTTTCTAATCTATACTGCCACTCCGTATTTCTTAATGGGTGGTGCATTTAGTCAATTGACATTGACAAATATTATTGTGATGGCATTTTGTGACATCTTTCTGGAGGAGTTTGGTGGGGTTTCTTTTGAGAAGGGGTTGTCCTATCATAACATATTCCATTTAGTTCCTCTTGCAAAAATTGTTTTGAGTCTATAAATTTACTGAGTTATTTATATGTGAAATTGTGTTTTGCGCCTTTACATCTGAATGACATTCTAGCTGGGTAAAGTATTCTTGGTGAGACATTCATTTCACTGAGTTCAGCAACACACATATTTTTATGAGAGAGGTGAGTGTAAATATTCTCAGACAAACAAGAGCTGACAGCATTTGTTAAGCTCATCCTAAATGAAATACTGAAAGACAATTTATAGAAAACAACAAGCAAGTTGTAGGATCAAGAACCACACATTGTAAAATGGCATCACTGCCCTTTATATCAATAATTTCTCTGAATGTCAATTGAGTGAACTCTGTCATGAGACACAGAGTATCAGATGGATCACTGTCACTATCACTGTCATCCTGGTGTTCATAGATTTGCTCGAGCAGGCACCAGTCACGTCTCCATTGTGAGACTTTTTGTTACTGTTTTTGGCATATTGAATATGCCACAAGTAGCTTGCCAGGCTCCGCCATATAGGCAAGATATTCTCAGAAGCTTGCTGGGCTCTCTGAGAGGGACAAATGATCTTGTAGAAGGTGTGGTCTTCTTTATAGAACTTGTCCAGCTGCATGTAGTACTTCTCAATTTCTTTTCCATTGTAGTTAGATGTTGGTGCGTAGACAATGAAGATAGAAACTTCGGGCAGTGAGTCACATCTATTGAAGCATAATCATTCGATTTGGGTTGTTAGGCATTCGAATGAATCAATGCTCATGGCCAAGTTCATGTAGAGAAAGACACTGACACCACCAATGACTCTGTTGTTGCATGTTCCGAGGACCAGTTCTTCTCCAGTGTTGAAAATGATGTGATGTGATTGATGCCTTCTCCTTTTGGTCAGACCAATGATGTAGTACTTGATCTTCTGGGCTTTCACCATCAGGTCCTCGATGGATGCTTCCAATGCCAGTGTACATGCTGTATTTTAGTCTTTCTTCGTTTTTGCAGTCTAGTTTGTTCCTGAGATTTTATGCTGATAAAATCTCATCTACCTTAAGCTGCCATATTGGGGGCTCTTGGATGTCAGGCAAATGAGGCTCATTGTTGTTACTGTTTTTGGCATATGGAATACGCCAAGGGTAGCTTTCCAGTCTCTGCCATGCGGGCAGGGTACTCTCGGTAGCTTGCCAGACTCTTCAAGAGGGACGGAGGCTTTTATGGCGACCTCCAATCGCCCTTACAGGTGTTCCCATGGTTCACAGCATATTTGAAGCCCTTCAAATATAGTGCTAAAATTATGGAAATTGGGTATTCAGGGTTTTTGCAATGTCATGAAGCAGCAGCGCGGTCTGGACAGAGGCCTGAAGCCTGGAGGTGACTGGGTAGTGGAGGTGGTGGAGGTCTGCTGGGGAGGTGTTTATCTGGCTCCATTAGGGTGGGTCATCTGGGTTTGATCCCAGGGGCGGGGCGTTGGAGATTGGAGAAGGCTGCCAGAGGATGTTGTTTCCGGGTTTTGTTGAGCCTGGAGTTCAAGTTTGACAAGTTCTTTTATTTTCCTGTTCTATTTTCAGTGAGTAATATTAATATACCATTATGAAATTTTCTCTACTGTACAGTTTCACATGAGAATTGTTGTTATTACATTGTTCCCTAATATTTCTTCTCCCTCGAAGCTTTAAAAATTGTCTCTCTCTCTCTCTTTGGATTTTGCCATTTTGTTTACTATGTATATTGACATTGTTCTGTTTAGGTTTAGTTTACTTAATACTTTTTGGGCTCTTGAATATGTACATGAGCGTCCCTCCAGAGAGTGAGGAAATTCTCATCTATACTCTCTCCCACCACTTCTTCTTCCCCTTTGCCTTTTTCCTCTCCTGGTATTCCTATATTTCAGAGATTATTCCTTTCGCTGTTATCCACTAATTACCTTACATTCTATTAACTTATTCTAATTACCTTACATTCTAAAATTACCTTATCACTCTGCTTCCTTATCAATGCTCACTTGTGTTTTGTCAGTAAGATGTTCTTAACGTTTTTTCACCTGTGCAATTCTGCTTCTATGGCTTGTGAGTGTTTGCTTCCATTTCTTCAATTCATAATGTATAGAATGTATTATCCTCAGAATCAGCCCTTTTGTGAGTTGGTCAAATTTCCCATATAGTGCTTGCTTAATTTAACTGGCCAGTGCTTGCTTAATGTCAGTTGCTTATGTAGCCAATATACTGAGTGTTGATTTAAGGTACTGAGCAACATGATTTGAAGGTTTTAATGGACTTGAAGATTAGCCTGAGTTTTTATGTCTATCTGACACAGGGATTGTGTCCCTTAACCTTTCCATGTTTTGAGCACTTTTGTGAGATTATGATGGAGGATTAAATTTCCAGTTACTAGGGAACTAATCTGCTCAGTTCTTTTTATACCAGAGTGTTACTGATAATACCTCTGTTGTTCATATTATTTCCTTTAGGTGAAGTGCCATTAGAGTATGATAAAGAGGTTTTGACCTAGTCTCTCTGTTTAGTTGACTAAGATAGAAGGTATTAGATCAGTGAAGTATGGTTGTTACATTCAACTGTCTACAATATAGTGAGGACACTCAGAAATAATCTTGTGGGGTTGGAGCGATAATATGGGGGATAGGGTGTTAGCCTTATTTGCTGCTGATCTGGGTTCAATGTCTGGCATCTCATATTGTCCCCCAAGCACTGCCAGTAGTAATTCCTGAGCACAGAGCCAGGAGTATCTCCTGAGCATGCTTTGATGTGACCAAAAAAGCAGAAAAACAACAACAACAACAAAAACAAAATAAATTAATTTAAAAAAAGAATCTTGCATGGATGCTAAAGTGTTGACATGATTTCAGGTTTGGAGAAGTAGAACTTACACCAGATATTAATCTCTGATCTAGGGCTTAGGGTTGGTGGGAGGAGAAGCTCATTGTTCCTGGTTCAAGAGCTTTCATCCAGAGCCTGACTGTTCCTAGAGGGAGAATGTGTTCTGGTTCTCTTAGAGAAAAATACACAAGACTCTGACTATAGTTTCCCTCCCTCAAACTCAAGTGTAATGTTATGTCATTCCAGTGCATGAGCTGAGACCTGGAGATATCGACATTATTGCTGCTCTTGGAGATACTGATGTTGTAAATACCTGGGGCCCAGGGTTGAAGTGGGGGAGGCTAGAGAGTTGATATAAAGGCACCCATACCTTTCTACTGCAGGGCTCACTCCTAAACATCAGGCTGCCCCATCTCTCCACTCTGAGAGAATTGGCTACTATAGCATTGGGAAGTCTTTTACTCAGTGGTTCATGCAAAGCAGAAACACACTGACCTTATTCAGAGAATAGAGGTTTTGAAAATCTAAGAAATTCTTTTATGAATCAAAGTATCCCCACCTGCCTACTTGAGTGCCCTTTTCCCCTTTGGACTGGTGCTTTAGCGCAGCTGAAACTGACAGACTAGTTTTCTCATGACCAATGCTGGGAGTGAATCATAGAATCATCCTGTATTAACATTCATGATTCCACATAGCTCCTAACTCTCAAGAATATGACTGGCTTGCCAACTTAATCTCTAAATTCTGACATATCTATGTCTCGGAGAGACCTAACAGTATGTCCCAAAGGGAAAGAGAATGAAAAGGAAGATGATGTTATGTCTATTTTACACCCCAATTTTGGGAGTCTTCAAGCCTCGAAAGCATTGGTTTTAACCTTAACACACCTGTGGACTAGGATGAAGAGCTTTATTCCCCAGGACACAGGAGAATACAAGTGTTGTTTAAATAAAGTCACGGTGTTACATTTAGTGTGCAAGGAGTCATAGCCTACTCAGTGCCTCTTACTTGCTAACTGAACTGTGGATTTTTTTCCTTTTTTAGGCAGCCACAGGAGCTCGTGCTACAAGACGTGATACATTAGAACTCAGTTCTGAATATCGGGGATATTCATTTTGGTAATGCTAACTTTTGCCCTTCTGTATACACTGTTCTCATCTTCATTTTTATATCATCTTTATTTTTTTACAATAGGATATTTAGATCAAGAAGGGGGTGGGAAGGGATACTGGGGACAATGGTGGTGGAAAATATATACTGGTGGAGGGATGGATGTTCAATCATTGTATGACTGAAACTCAAACATGAAATTTTTGTAACTGCATCTCACAGTGATTCAATAAAAGAATTTCCATCTCTTCACAGGCTCAATAGCCAGTTTAGAAGACTTTCATCTTACTTTTGGTGTAACGAGTTCATAGTAAATAAGTAAAGCATCTAGACTTTTTATTTTTAGTTTTTTACAGTTTTTTTAATTTATTTTTTAATTAGTGAGTCACAGTGAGGGTACAGTTAGAGATTCACGCATTTTTGTTCTTGTTATTCCCTCATACAATATTTGAGAGTCCATCCCTACACCAGTGTCCATTCTCCACCACCAATGAACCCAGTATCTCTCCCACGCCCCCTAGTCCCATCCCCCCACCCCACCCACTTCTGTGGCAGGGCATTCCAATTTGATATCTCACTTTCCTTTTGGGTGTTGTGGTTTGAAATAGGGGTATTGAGTGGTCATCCTATTCAGTCTCTAGTCTACTTTCAGCATGCATCTCCCTTCCCGCGCAGGATCTCCAATCACATATTGGGTCACATATCACTGACCTCTTCTGAATATAGAGCATAACTCATTTATTTATTTTTTTTCTTTTTGGGTCACACCCAGCAATGCACAGGGGTTACTCCTGGCTCAAGCTCTCAGAAATCACCCCTGGCAGTGCTCAGAGGACCATATGGGATGCTGGGAATCGAACTTGGGTCAACCACGTGCAAGGCAGACGCCCTGCCCGCTGTGCTATTGCTCCAGCCCCAGCATACCTCATTTATAAACTGACTAGCCCCGATTTCTACATGATCATTTCTACTACTGATTTTAACATTCCAGTGTTCTACATAGACAGATGAACATTTTTACAACAAAGAAGTGTCTACCACCACACACACACACACACACACACACACACACACACACACACACAAACACACAGTCCATTGATTATTCCAGCTATTATGAACATAACCATTTCTCCTAGCTATGTGAGAGAGAATTAACATTTTCTTAGCAGACCTAGAGAGAAGCTCACTTAGTAACTGCTGCCTGGAGGTTTAAATGAGTTACTATCATTTCCAATCTCTAGGAATCACTGCCAGTGAAGACAGGCTTGCTGTAAACATTCCATAGGATAAATTGCTTCTCTGTCTCTGTCTTTTTTTCTGTCTCTCTCTCTCTCTTTCAGTTTGGGCATTATTGTTTGCAATTCAGGTATTGAATGGTTATCACATATTTCCCTTTACCACTTCTCAGCACTTCTTGTCCAGATCAATCATTTCCAACTACCATTTACCATCCTCAGTGACCCATTCTCTGTCTTAACTGTCCCCTCCTCACCAAACCACACAACTTGTGGCAAACTTACAACCAAGCACTTGTCTTCCTACCATCATTCCTACTGTCCTTGGGTATTAGTCACATATTATGTTTTTTTTAATACTCCACAGATGAATGCAATCAGTCTGTTCCTCACATTCTGACTCATTTCACTTAGCAAGATACTCTCAATGTCTATCATTTAAAGAAAAATTCATGACTTAATATTTCCTAGTGATTGTGTAGTATTCTGTTGTGTTGATGTATCATAGATTCTTTATCCAGTGTTCTGTTCTCAGGCACTCAGGTGCTTTTCAGACTGGCAATTGTGAATGGTGCTACAATGAACAGAAAATTGCAGATGGCTTTTCTGCATTGTTCTTTTGGGTCCCTATGGTATATTCCCAGAATAGTATTACTGGATCATATGGAAGCTTATTTAGTTTTTTTTTTGAGGAGTGCTCATATTGTTTTCCAAAAAAGGCAGACTACTCAGCATTCCTGCCAACTCTCACAGTGAGTGAGAGTCCCTTTCTCCCACATCTACTCCAGAACTCGTTGTTTTTGTTCTTTTTGGTGTGTGACAATCTCTGTGGTGTGAAATAATATCTCCTTGTTCTTTTAATTTGCAGCTCCCTAATAATTAGTAATGTGGAACATTTTTTCATGTGACCATTGGCCAATTTAATTTCTTCTTTGAGGAAGTTTCTGTTCATTTATTCTCCCCATTTTTTTTGATGGTGTTGTATTCTTTTTCTTGTAAAGGTCTCTCCATTCGTCATATAGCTATGATATAAATGTCTTTTAAGTGAATATTGGATGGATAATTTTCCAATTCTTTAGACTATCATTGTATCTTGGTCACCATTTCCTTTGACACACAGAAGCTGAGTTTAATATCATCCCATTTATTTATGTTTGCTTCCAATTCCATATTCAGTGGTGTTTCATCTATGAAGACACTTTTAGGTTAATGTTTGGAGAGTTCTGCCCATGTTTGCTCTTTGTATCTCATTTATTTGGGTCTAATATGGCGGTCTTTAGTCTATTTTGATCTGATTTTTGTGCATGGTGTTAAAAAAGAGTTCATTTTTTGCATGTTGTTGCCATGTTTTACCAGCACCACTTGTTAAAGAGGATTTCCTTGCTTCACTTCATATTTCTTTCTACTTTATTAAAGATTAAGTGATCATACACTTGAGGGTCTGTGTCATGATATCCAACTGTATTACATTGATCTACAGGTCTGTCTTTATTCCAATGCCATGCTGTCTTAATTATTACAACATTGTACTAAAGTTTAGGGAAGGTGATACTTGGCATCTTCTTTTTCACAAGAATTAATTACCTATTTCTGTGGCTAATTGTTCCATATGAATTCTAGGAGTGCTCGATCCCTTTCTTTGAATAATGTAATGGATATACTCATAAGAATTTCACTGAATCTGTATAATGATTCGGGGTGTCAACAATATCAGTTCTAACAATATCCATTATAGCAATATCAGTAACCCGATTCATGATCAGAGTATGTGTCTCCATTTCCTCATGTCCTCTTTTATTTCTTGAAGTAGTTTTCTTAGTATACATCCCATCCCTCACCTCTTTAGTTATGCTGACTCCAAGGCATTTGATTTCCTGAGGTACAATTTAGAATGGAATGTTTTTTTTAATCACTTCCTTCTCTTTCATTCATTGTATATAGGAAAGCCATGAACTTTTGGGTATTAATTTTGTAAACTGTCATTTTACTATACAAGTCTATTGTTTCTAAGAGTATTTTTTGTAGTCTTCAAGAATTTTTAAGTATAGTAACATGTCATCTGCAAATAATGAAAGCTTGACTTCTTGTTTCATATCTGGATACACTTGATATCTTTATTTTGCTTGACGTCTATAAAAAGTATTTCCAGCCCTCTATTAACTGTGAGTGGCTAAAGTTGGCAACCTTGTCTTGTGCCTTATAATAGAGGAAAGTGTTTTAGTTTTTGCTCACTGAGAATAATTCATTCTGTGGGGTTGTGTAAATAGCTTTGACAACACTGTAGAAAGTTCCTTCAACTCCAATTTTGCTGACAGTTTTTATCATAACTTGGTGCTGAATCTTGACAAATGATTTCTCTGCATCTACAGATATTATTATATCAATATCAATCTTTTTATATCAATATTTTTCTTTGATTAATCATTTGTATTACTTGTCATCCTGTTGATATTTGATTTACTTGAGCGGGTGCCATTTGTCCCTGTCATATACTAGTGTAGCCCAGTGATATCTGCTCACTCCAGGAACAGGAAGAGACTCAAATCATTCATTCAGGGTTTGATGAAGAAGTCTGACCATCTTCTTGGTGGGCAGCCACTCAGGCTTTTCTTTTTTAAGTTAACAGATTTTATTTAGAGGCTTTTTGAGGGAAGGAGGGAGGAATAAGTGGAAGAGAGAATAGTAAGAGTACCGTGCTCAAGAGAGAACGCGGGCTTCTCCAAGGTTGGAGAGAGCTCTACACACATCCGAGCTTTAGACACAAAAGCATGAAAGTACATGTCTCAAGAGGGGAGATGAGGGTGACACATGTGCTCAGGCACCGCATGTGCTCGGCCACATGGGTGCAAGCAGCACATGGGCTCAGGCAGCATATGTTCCAGCCACTTGGTCTTTTGTCATCCCGTGGAATCCAGTCGGTAACAGCTCTAGTCCAGGTCGGTAACAGCTCTAGTCCAACATACATCTCTAAATCGCATTACGTGTCCAGCCCATCTGATTTTTGATGCCTTGGGAAATCAGACAGCACTCCTGATTCTTGACCGTCTAAGGAGGTCAGAACTGCGGATTCCTTCTCTCACTTGAGTGAAACGTGATACTCCAACCATTGCTCTTTCCATTCCTCTTTGGGATACCCAAATAGTATTTTCATCCTGTTTGAATAGGGCCCAGGTCTCTGAGGAATATGTTAGAGCAGGGAGAACGGTGGAGTCGAAAATATGCGCCCAGAGCCAGAGATTCTTTGTTCTCTTAACCACTTCTTTGACACTCTTAAAGGCATTTCACGCTATTCTCTTCTTCCTGAGCAGTTCTGGTGCCAAGTCATTCCTCATGCTGAGTTCTTGACCCAGGCACACAAAGTTGCTGCACTCAGAGAATTTCGTTCTATTGAGAGCCAATGGAATGCCAGGGACTAGTTCATTTTTCATGAACATTGTTTTGCTGAGATTCAGCTGCAGTCCAACCTTTCCACACTTGCAGTCGAAGTTAGCCAGCATTTGTGACGCTTAGCTAATATTTGGTGTTATGAGAACGATGTCAGCAGCAAAGTGGAGGTGGTAGAGTTGCCGAGTGTCTATCTTCACTCCCATTCCTTCCCATTCCAGTCATCACATGATGTTCTCAAAGGTGGAACTGAAGAGTTTCGGTGAAATGTTGTCACCCTGCAGAAACCCCTCTCTTTACATCAATGATTACTTCCTTATACAATGGTGAGATTCTGGTGGTAAATCTGTAATAAAGCTCATGGAGGATCTTGATGTACTGAGTTTGAACACCCACTTTGGCTAGGGCTTCAATGACCATTTCAGTCTCAACAGAATCAAAGGCCTTCTTTAAATCGATAAACATTAGACATAGTGGCATCTTGAACTCTTGCAAAACTTCGATGAGCTTGGTCACTGTGTGGATATGGTTGATGGTGCTGAATCCTTTTTGGAATCCGGCTTGCTCGCATGTTATCCTTCGTCTAGTGTTCAGCCTATTCTATTCAGGATGACTCGTGTGAACAACTTGTAGATGACGGATAACAGGTAGATTGAGTGATAGTTGCCGGTATCATGGATATCTTCCTTCTTGTACAACAGAACGGTTCTGCTGGTTTTCCATTGGGATGAAAGCTTGCATTCGGACAGGTAACATGTGAAGAGCTGAGCCAGTGTATTGACAAATACTGGCAGCAGATTCTTCCCTTATTGGGGTCTGACCTTTTCTGGACCAGGTGCTCTATGCATCTTTACAGATGAAATGGTGTATCAGATTTCAGAAGGGAGGACGTTGGGAAGGACATATTCATCCTGTGGAATTTGGTATGTGGGCAGGTGGATGTGGCTGTGAAAGAGATCTGAGTAGAAGTTGTGAATAATCCTCTCCATTGCCCTTCTGGATGATGTGATAGATCCATCCGGACATCGGAGGGCATTCATCTTGGTCTTGTAGTTGGCGAAGGTCAGGCGAGTGTTGCGAATACTTTTCCCGGCTTCTGCCAAACTGGCCAACACTGCTGCACTTCTCTCTTAGAAATCTTCCTTTATTGCTTCTCTGCACAACTTTGCAAGCTTGGACGTTAGCTTGTGGTTGTCTGAGGCCCTTGCCAAACCACGTTGGTGAATGAGCTTGAGAGTTTCCGAAGACAGGCGTCTGTTTGTGGCTTTCCCACTCTCGGCATTCTTTGCACAGTCATGGAGGTGCTGAACCAGTGAATCATATTCCTCGTCGATGTTGTCAATGATGGCATCTTCCCCCGTGGCCACAATAGTGCCAAAGAGCTCCCAGTTGGTGGTCATTCTAGGATTTCTCTTCTTAAATTTAAACTTTCCTGGTCTTTCTCCCCGCTGTATCAATCTTTAATTGTTATGGTGCATTATTTTCATTGACTTGTGAATGTTAAACCATTCAACTGGAATGAATTCAACTAGGTCACGGTGTATGGTCTTTTTGATGAGTTTTGGATACTATTTGCTAGTATTTTGTTGAGGATGTTTGCATCTGTTTTTTTTTTTTATATCAGCATGGAACATTCTTTTTCTTTTTCTTTTTTTTTTTTGGTGTCACTGTTTTTGATATCAGGGTGATATGTGCCTCAGAGAAACTATTTGAGAGTGTTTCTGTTTTTTTTTTTTAATTTTCTGGAAAAACATGAAAGTATTGCTATTTACTCCTCTTTAAAGTTTTGAAAGCTGTAACTGTACCCTCATGGTGATTCAATAATAAAAGAAAGTGTTATTCCTATAATTCAGGAATTACATGAATAATCTTGAATTAGAAAACTAATAAAGGCTTGAAAGAATTAAATCGGTTCCTGGACTTCTGTTTTGGGGGAGACTTTTGACTACAATTTTAATTTTCTTGTTATTCATAGTTCTGTTCAGGGATTCTAAATATTATTAGTTTATTCTGCTAATCTTTTATTTTATTAATTTTATTTTTTATTTTGTGGTCACAACTAACAGTGCTTTGAGGTTACTCTCATATTTGCATTTGGGGGTTTCCAGCAAAAGTGTTCAGAGAAACACTTATGGCCGTACTCAGGGAACATGTGGCCCTGGGATCGTCTCTAGGCTTCCCACAAGCAAAAGGCATGTGCTGAGTCCGGTGAGCTACCTCTAGAGCTGCCCATTACTTATTCACTGAATAGAGTATGTTATTATTTTTTAAATATGTGGGGCTTTGTAGTATTTTATTGATGTTTGTTTATTCTATTATGATTATAGGATATAGTTTGTTTGGTTCCATTGTTCTATATAATTATGCAAATAAAATTAGCTCAGGATAAGTTCTCTGTTGATTTTTGTCTTATAAATATGCTTCTTTTAGAACAAAACACTTTTAGATCAAATTGTACCATACATATACCTGATATATATATACATATATATATATATATATATGTCATTGTCATCCCATTGTTCATCGATTTGCTCAAGCAGGCACCAGTAACATCTCCATTGTGAGACTGGTTACTGTTTTTGGCACAGTATCAAATATGCCACAGGTAGCTTGCCAGACTCTGCCATGTGGGATACTCTCGGTAGCTTGCCGGGCTCTCCAAGAGGGGTGGAGGAATGGAACCCAGGTCGGCCGCTTGCAAGGCAAATGCCCTACCCACTGTGTTATCGCTCCAGTCCCTGATATATATGTGTGTGTGTATATATATATATATATATATATAGGGGGGTTATGTTCCTGTTTTGTTTTTTGATTTGGGGTCACACACGGAGATGCTCAGGGATTTCTCCTGGCTTTGTGCTCAGAAATCATTTCAGGTGGTTCAGGGATGATATGGGATAATGGAAATTGAACACGGATCAGGAAAGCACCTTCCTTCTTTACCATCTCTCAAACCCCTATTGATTATATTTTTATTGATTGGGAAAAAAACAGAGGACTGAAAACAGAGAACTTAATTTTTGATTGAGAAAAATTATATATAGTTTTGATTATATATTATATTTTTATTGATCGAGAAAAAGTAGAGAATAGACTTAAAATCTCACTTCTAAGTATAACGTAATCTTACTCTAAAGAAAGAAGACTCAAAATTGGAACCACAGTGATAGGACAGTGGCAAGGGTTCTTGCATTTCACACAGCCGATCCAGATTGGATCTCCAATATCTCATATAGTCCTATGAGTACCCCTTGGAGTAATCCCCGAGTTTAGAACCAGAAATAAGACTTGAGCAGCATTGCTGCGTGTAAAACGTGGAAGGAAGAAAAAAATGGAAGGAAGTAAGGAAGGAAGGAGAAGGAACGAAGGAACGAGGGAAGGAAGGAAGGAAGGAAGGAAGGAAGGAAGGAAGGAAGGAAGGAAGGAAGGAAGGAAGGAAGGGAGGGAGGGAGGGAGGGAGGGAGGGAGGGAGGGAGGGAGGGAGGGAGGGAGGGAGGGAGGGAGGGAGGGAGGGAGGGAGGGAGGGAGGGAGGGAGGGAGGGAGGGAGGAAGGAAGGAAGGAAGGAAGGAAGGAAGGAAGGAAGTAGGGAAGTAGGTAAGGAAGGAGGGAGGGAAGGAGGGAGGAAAGGAGGGAGGGAGGGAGGGACGGTGGGAAGGAAGGCGGGAGGAAAGGAGGGAGGGAGGGAGGGAGGGAAGGAGGGAAGGAAGGAGGGAAGGAAGGCAGGAAGGAAGGAAGGAAGGAAGGAAGGAAGGAAGGAAGGAAGGAAGGAAGGAAGGAAGGAAGGAAGGAAGGAAGGAAGGAAGGAAGGAAGGAAGGAAGGAAGGAAGGAAGGAAGGAAGGAAGGAAGGAAGGAAGGAAGGAAGGAAGGAAGGGAAAGAAGGGTGGGAGGGAGGGAGTGATGGGGAAGGGGAAGGGGAGGGGGGACGGGAGGGAGGCGAGAAATTATGGAAAGAAAAATGAAAGGAAGGAAGAAAGAAGACCTAGAAGCAGCAAAAGATTCGATTCCTTTTCTTGGAAAAGAATCAGAGGATCAAGCAAATGCACAATCACCAACCCAGATGAGTTGAATCATCTGATTAAAAGGAAAAAACTAGAGTGCTATACAAAGATAACACTTAGCTCTTTACGCTCCACCACTCAGAACTACTGGATGAATAAGATCTAACCTGTATTTTACGCCGAGATAACTAAATCCAAGGATTTATTAAATGAAGAATGTTAATGCTCTTTGGTGTTTCGTCTTTTGCAAAGTTCTACTGGTGATGTGAATGTTAACTCTAAGTTCTCAAAATCTGTTTGCCTAAAATATGTGGTTAAGGTTTAAAGAAAAGAACCAGTGAAAAAATAATAGGAAATCTGAACCTCAGCCCAATTAAAACTGAAATGCTCTCTATACTTCCCACATCACACTCAATTAAAATACTTGAACAGAGAGGTCATGCAAGATACAAGGCACTTGATTTGAAGATGTCAGACCACATTTCAAATTTCCAGTCCCACATATGGTATCCTGAGCATTTTATGGTGCCTTCTAATCACGGAGCTAGTAATAGATCCTGAACACTATTGGACTTAAAAAACAATTGCAAAACCACATTAAAAATGCTTGAAAGAGGACTGGAGCAATAGTACAGTGGGTAGAACATGTGCCTTGCATGTGGCTGACCCTTATTCAATTCCCAGCATCCCATATGGTCCCCTGAGCACTTCCAGGAGTAATTCCTGAGGGCAAAACCAAGAGTAACTCCTGTGCATTGCCTGGTGTGACCCAAAAAGCAAAAAAAAAAAATTCTTGAAAGAAAAGAAATCTCAAGTGTGTCTGGAGGTTATATTTAAGAGCATAAATCCAGATTACTCTACTTAAAATGAAATTAGGCTTGGATGACAGTAATAGGCATCCCCTCACCTTCCCACTTAAATTAATGAAAATTATGTAGGTTAAGAGGTTGCCGATCCTAGAGGTCTCCTATTTGAGCTGATTTTAGTAAACTTTTGTGGTTTCATTTTGAAAGTTACGTGAACCTTTGTACCTTAGTTTCCCACTCTTATATATGTACCTTAGTTTCCCACTCATATATATGTTCTCCTTCCTGATTTTGTGGAGAAGAGCAGATCCCTTTGCCTACAAAATCTTCATTGTTTTCTTTTTTCTTTTTTGGAGAAGAACCAACATTTCAGAGAAAAAAGGATTTTCTCTAGGAATTTAGAAGTAATATTGTTCGGACAGAGAGAGTACATGGTTCTTAAATATGAGCCCTTCAGTTTAATATCTGGCACATATCTGCAAAATTTAGTAAATACAACTTTCTCAGAATACTCTAAACACTAAGGGATAGGTCTGATATATTCTGATGGGGGCATATATCAATCTGGGGTGCCCGCTGATAAGCCATAGACACTGACTCTGTTTCTCATTCATTGTTCATTCCCTACAGTATTGGAGGTATAAATGATGTACACACTGCGCGCACGATGCCTAGTAAGTGAAAACCAGGACTTGGAGACTATCTACTTGTTTTCTTGCCCCCCGGCATCTTGAGAGTAAATGTGTGTTCATAGTGGATAACAAAACTGTAAATGAGAACCACTTCTTGGTACCTAGCCAAGTTTATCATGTTATTTTGACTCAGATTTCAACTGTTTGGCACATTTCTCCTGGAGTTGTGAGTTCTCCATGCCACTGGGTCCCCTCTCTCCCAGGGGATGGGTCATTCCACTTGGGAGAATCAAGACAAAGAATATATCCTGCACTTCTATCCTGAGCTCTATGTGTCTCTTTGGCAGATATAATTCGTGCATTCTACCACAATAATCTCAAAGGATTTTCCATTGGTACTGGTGATGAACGCAGCAGTGATGCTAAGTGTAATCAGGCTGTCAATGAAGGACTGAGTAGGTATGGCATTTGGGAGAGGGGTGTACAGGATGAGATTTGAGAGGGCAGTAATTTTTAAGATGTCACATGACCTCTATGCACAATGTCTGTTGACTTTCCCCAAGATTACAACTTGTAATAACCTTGAAGAACAGGCAAAACCTGAGCCTCAGCATATGTACCAGCTGGAATAGTAGTGTATCACTTGTATCACTTGTCATTCCATTGCTCATCAAGTTGCTCGAGCAGACACCAGCAATGTCTCCATTCATCCCTGTCGTATTATAGTATAACCCAGTGGTGTCTGCTTGTTCCTGGAACACGAGGAGTATTAACAGACTTTCCTTACTTGTTGTTCCCAACGCTGCCATGCTGGGGGCTCTTTCAGGGTCAGGGGAATGATACCCGTTATTGTTACTGTTTCTGGAATATCGAATATGTTATTGGTAGCTTGCCAGGTTCTGCTGTACGGGCAGTATAACCTCAGTAGCTTGCTGGGCTCTCCAAGAAGGATGGAGGCTTTTGGGGCAGCCTCTATGCTAGAGGCAGTTTTGTGGGTTGGCTGTCAAGCTACTGAAAAACTGGGGATCTAGGTGAAGCAGGCCCAGTTCTGATCCAAGTAGGCTTGGAGATCTCAGCCACAGGTCCCACATACCTGGGTTCCTCTGATGGTTCCCTCATGGATGAGGGAACGTCCAAGCCTGATGTGCTATAATGTTCTTGAAATTCCAGTTGGGGCAGGTTAGGAGTAAAAGTCAGTGCACTTGTTGCAACATGGCTGATTTATCTCCTCAGGACCTTAACCGATCAAAGCAGGGCTCTGATATCAAGAATTCATGACTTGGTAAGTCAAAGTTATTTCAATTAATATGGTATGTTAACTTCAAAATTACCTTAAAATCATTCCTGATGCTAAGCTCTCGTCATTTCTAAATGAACCATTCATATTCCATCAAGTCTTGAGATTCCATTTCCATTATTTCAGTTCTCAAATAATTCTTATTTAACAAAGGTTATATAGACTTCTTGGTGCAGAGGTGGATTTGCTCAATGTTTATGGGAAATCATCCCTTTGTCTCCCTGGATAGCAAATAAATTATCAGAGAGATTGGAAGCTCATTACAGTGATGATTGGATACCAGGATTTGTGTGAAGTCTGCAACAATGAGGTAATGAGAGCAAGGCCAGGCCTCCTCACAGATCCTGGTTTTGATCTTGGGGCTTTTGGGGTCTCCTTATTATAGTTCCTAGAATCGATTTTCATCTCGACCATATAATCCAGTGTGTGGGGTCATGCTCAATTCATACCAGCTGCATGAAGACACAACTTTCCCTACAACACCCATGTTGCTGACCTCACCATCAGGTCTCAAGTTGTGTGTGTGATGTGTCAGATGAATAGTGTTTCTATTTTGGTCTCTTACTCTGAGAATGGAGAAACAGAAGGCACTGAAGTCCGGCAGCTGAGAGGAGGTCACTCCACTGTCTGCTTTGGAAATACAGTTGTGGCAAGAGGTCTCAGTCTACTTGGCACTGTATCTAGGCAACAGTCAGTGCTCAATCATTCTTTCCAATGATAACATGAATAATTGTTTATTATAGGACTCTCAAGGGAGAAACTTCTTAGAATCAGGAGGTCTGGGAGGCCTATAGCTGCTTCCAATCTTCTCTAACTAAGAACTTTCCCTGTCTCTGAACAGGAGAAACTTTCTGCAGAAAATTTTGTGAAAAATATTCGTGATGGCCTGGATTTCCTGCAAAAAAATGTAGGTGTAGGTCTTTGGAAGATGCACACTGTTGGATATCATTGGTTTGTCCTTTCCCCCTTGCCACTAGGAGCTTAGGTTTATCAGTCACACCCATCAAAGTGCTCCTGAGTCACTCCCATTCCTTTGTTTATCTGTAACCATTTCTACCAGTTTATCTGCTCTTCCCTTAATCAAACTCTGTTAATTGGTAAGGTCAGAACTTCCTAGGACACTGAATATTATAACATTGCCTTTCTCTCCTCTTTATGCCTTTTGAATAATTTACTTTAAAGCTATGTCTTTTTTGTATAGACACAAGAAGACAATATTATGTTTTTATAACTTAAGACTTAATTGGCCTCGAATATTATTCCCTCCTGGGCATCTGCTTTCTCCACTTAAGCCTCAGTTGCCCTCAGTTCCTAGCACCCCAAAGTAGGGTCCCTGACGTGGGACGGGAAGGATCCAGGGCAAGCGGTGAGTTATGTGCTACCGTGGCATTGACATGGGCCTGGCCAAAGTGCCTAATTCTTAACTATAAGTTAAGAGCTTGATCATAGACAAATGCTGTCATGATCCAATAGTAATTATGAGACGGGACCCTGCCAGGGATAGGAAAGACTGATCTGGCCTGAGCACTGTAGTCTGAGATTGAGATGGCCCCAGGAGAGCAATTCTATAAGCTTTAATGCATCTCTTATTGTGTCCATACAAAATAATTAATATTATGAATTCTTATACGTTTGCTGGCTGAGGAGAAGAGAAACACATTCATGGGACTCTGCCCTTGGGTGGATCCTCCTGCTGAAAGAGAATTAAGTCCTAGGAGAAGCATCCCCTGAGGGAAAAGAACCTTACCCTAATGCTGACCACACCTATGTGTATGCCCCAACCCCCTCATGCGGTGGAGATTTAACTAGGCTGTAAGAGTGGGTCGGGGGCCAGATCCACGGGGCCAGATCCTCGGGGCCAGATCCACGGGGCCAGATCCATGGGGGCCAGATCCACGAGAGCCAGATCCACAGATCCAGAGAGAGAGACCGAGAGCCGGGAGAGAGGCAGAGAGAGAGAGAATGAAGTAGGATGGGGGAGAAAGAAGCAGGAGAATCAGAGGAGAATGGAGATGGACATGAAATAAACCGATCGAGCAACCAGTTTGGCCTTCTTCCTTCCTTCGCCTGCCTCGCCGCCTGCGCGCCCTTTCTTTTTATTTTTGTGTTTTACACAGCACACAGCTATTTATTGGTGATGTGGAGGAATGGCAGGGGTCTCCCTTTCCTGAATGAGAAAGTCACAGAACTGAGATCATTCCGTTGAAGAGGCTTGAGTCAACTTCAGAGGAGACTCATTCCTTCTGGAATCAGCCATCCCAGTAGCATCTAGTATTGAAGAATAGATGGTACTTTGATTACTAGTCATCCACCCTCCTGATAGCTGTTTGTTGGTTACAATTATGTGCCCTTAAGCCTGGACATTACACTCTGAACAGGTTTTGTCTAAAGCCATCCTTTTCACCCTCCACCATGAACATTTTATCCCCAAGCAATCGCTTGGTCAAGGACCACTCTCGACTCCCAAGTACCTCTTGGCACTGCAAAGTCCTAGGTTTTCCTAGCAGAGCTGATTTCATGTTTTGCTAGAGGGAAATAGTACTTTTTTATCCGAGGCCTGTAAAAAGGATCACCTGATGCTGACCAAAGGGAGCTGAATTTTCACACTTCCACCCTGATTGCCATAGTCGGCCTCCTAGGATGTTCCAGGGCCAGGAGTATTTCAAGACCTCCCAAACCCATAGACTGAGCCTTTGAATAGGTCTCACAAGAAATCCACTCCAGCAAACCCTGGCTGGGTAGTTCCAAGGACTCCAGTGCTATTTCTCCACGTTAGAGTCTGAGTAGGAAGGCAAAACTGTGTATATCTCACTTGCAGCCTTGTTTTTAGGTGCCCAGAACCCTGGTAAACCTGTTGTACTTTATGGATCCCATGGTCAGACGGCAAGCATTTATCACTCATCCAGATGGCTGCAGTGCTATTTACCGGTAGGCAAGGTCTACTTCCCTGGCGGGGTTAGTGTTCACCACATCTCTCACCCTTGCTAGAATGCCGCCTTCACCCTGGCCCTGTCCTGTGCTTTAACTCTGCTCTCACCTTTGATCTTGCTCCTACTCTCTCCTAGTCTACTGTGATCTTATCCCTGCTATCATGCTGCTCTGGCCGCTGCAGCCTGAACCACAGTGTGTTTCATGGCTCATGTTCTCTATGGGATCAAATCTACAATTAGGTTATGCAAGGAGCACTGCTTGTAGGGAGGTGATCACCATGGTTGCCCTGACCTCTAGCTAAAGAAACCAGTAGGTACCTAAATCATAGTAGCAGAGCAAGACTCTATCATCAGCACTGGCCTTATGAATTGTGAACTGGGACATGGGGAACCCTGTGGGAAGGGTCTCCTTTCCTCTGTTCCATACAGGGTGTGTTTTCTCCTTTTCTTCCTTCTGTGCCCACTGATTGGTTTCAGAGAACAGCCCCAGGTGCTCTTTCCAGTACTTTCCAGATTCCTCTTTATATTTAATAGATTCTATGACTGTTGCTTGAGATAATCAGGTACAGAGTTGTTCATGATAGGGTTTCAGTTGCACAATGTTCCAACCTTCAATGTACTTTTCCCATCAGCAATGCCCCCTGTTTCCCTCATGACAATCCTCCCTTGTCCAGTCTGCCATTTACTCTTGTCCAGCCACTTTTATTCTTGCTTACTCTCTGTCTCTGTGTCTCACTCTGTCTCAGTTTCTCTCTCTGTCTCTCTCATGCTCTCTCTCCTTTTGAGCTTTATAGTTTGAAGTATAGGTGTTGAAAAGTTATCATATCTGTTCTTCACCCATTTTCAGCACACACCTTTTATCTAGAGTGATCATTTCCAACTATCATTATTATAGTGACCCTTTCTCTGTTCTAACTTCCCTCTACACCCACTGCTTGAGGCAAGCTTTGGACCTGTATTCCCCGTGTTTGTATTTACTGTCATTACAGTCAAAACTGCCACCCAGAGTTTGATTCAGAGCTCCCAGTGTATTGCCTGCCTGGCCTTTCTTTAGTTTTTAGGTCCAGACCAGGGCTGGGCAGAGGCAGACTGGGATGGCTAGTGTCCTGCCCCTCTTTGCATATGAGGTCCACTCCCAACCTGGGGAGCAGAAAAGGGGATCCTGAGTTTGATGCAGAGCCCTTGACATTACCCAGCCTGGTCTTCGTCCCCCTCCCACTTTTTAAAATTTTAAACCAAGAGTGTATGTGAGGGTGATGCCACCATCAAGGAACCAGGACTTGCTTTATTTACCTTTTCAAAATGGAACATGAATTTTTGTTCTAATATTCTACTTGCCCCGTGAAAATTTATTTTAGACACAGGTCCTGCAAGCATTAGAATTCTGTAAATAGAAAAGAAATGTACTCATACGCCTATAGGTCTGAATCCTTGCTTCATTACACCTGATCCTCTCTATGGATCTCACATTCTTCACTCAGAAAACAAGTGTCAAATGCATGACACTTTTGCTCCTGAACTAGGGATAAAGGGGAGGGATCAGCAACCTCACTACCTAGACCACCCACATGTAGCAGAATCAGACCCTGAGCAGAGCTTTTCTCTGTTTCCTCCTGGACTCCTCTGTACAGTCAAAGATGTCCATGCATTTACAATCCGAAAGGTGGCGCTCCTGAGGCTGCCAAGGTGGAGGAAATGGCCATGGCCTATAAGGTAAGAGAAAGATGAGCATCATTCTGGGTACTCAGCACGTCTCCCTTGCTTAACAAACCAGCTCAGGGTTTTCATGGGGAGACATTCTAGAAATGCGGTGCTCAGTGGTTTCAGAGTGATGCAGCATTCCAGGTGGGCCCTTTATTCTTTTCCTCCAATGTGCCTCTACCTCCTCAGCTGGAGGCATCTCAGAGGAATCCAGGTGCTCAGCCGTTATGCTTCATCTTGTGCTTGTCCAGGAGTGGGGGTAATCTGAAGCATCCCAGTGGGTTCCTTTCCTTCCCGCACCCTGAATTCCAGCGGTCCCTCGCACCTTCTGCCCAGACGGGCTACAGGTCCCCAGCTAAGAGCCACCTGAGACCTTCTCCTGTTTTGGGTCCCATGGGACTTGATGCCTGGCCCATCAGAGCTGGTAGCTACTTCCAATAATAGTGTCGCCCATACTGTCCACAGAACTCCAGAAAGTCACCTATCAGGCAGATGGAAATTCACTTTCTCCTGATGTGGGCTGAGTCACTCTGGCTGTCCAGGGGGAAGAGGCTACTCTCCTTGCCCCACTGGTGCCCAGGTCTGTGTAGGGCCTATGCCAGACTTGCTTATCTCTGTGTTCCAGAACAAGATTACTAATTTGGTTTTGTCGGGCCGCTATGACACTCGAGATGACTTCACTGTGGTGCTGCAGCCTTTCTTAAACAGAGCCATTCATCCTGCCTTTCATGTATGTGTCTGACACCTTCATGGGGTCCAAGGACCTGCCTGCAAGGGGTGTCCTCACAGATGGATAGTCAAGGCAGAAATTCCTCTTTTACATATTAATTTGTTCCCCACTGGGAAATTCCTGATGCTAGTTTGGTGGCACAGCTTCTGGAGGCTCCTAGAGGTGGCACGGGTGGAGTTTGCATCTCTACTGACAATAGTCTCAACTAAGCATCTGCTACATCATAAGCCATGGTGTTTTCATATCACCTTGTCTTTTGAGGATATTTTTTATAATTTATGTCCTGTCTAAATTTACGTACTGCCTAAATTCACAAAAGAAGTAAGAGACAGAAAGGCAAGATTGGAGTGTGCCTGGGGTGCTCATCATTATTTTTGTCTCACCTTCACTCCACCCTCCTGGCACCTTTAGCAGGCCACTAGGTATCCATATTGCACATAAACCATGCCCTGCTCCCTGTGGGTTCTTTAAAAAAGGACTCTTGGATATGTTCCTTGAGCCAGGATCCCGAGGACTTTTCCTCAGAGAGAGAAGTCAATGAAGCTTGGAACACATTTGAGTGACCCAAGTGAGGAGGACTGTTTCCTGGTAGCAGACTGCTATGGCATGCTTTTGCCCATGCCATGTCTCTTTCTTTCAACCAAGAACCTCCGTAACATCTGGCCAGTTGGTTGAGAAAGGATGTCAGGGTCTTGGAGTCATTTAAGGCTATTGATTTTAAGGGATTTCTGTGATCTCACAAGTTAGAGAATCGGGCATTAAAGGAACCATTATCTGGGATTGCACAGATGGGGAAGAGGATGTAGAGTGGGCAATCCCAGGAGTCAGTCAGTCATCTACACAACCCCCTTTACCTTCTAAACAAACAGGAGTTTGAAGAAGTTTATTTTTCTCTTGCAGAATGGTTCAACTGATCTTTATTTCTTATCTCCAGACTGCCTACACCTCAGTTCCCTAGCCCATGAGAAGCTGGGTTTTGCCCTGTGGAACAACATGGTAAAATATCCAGTTACATATAGTGCTATGGAAATATAATCTAGTGCAGAGGAGAAGAGAAAATGTGCTCATGTTCCCTTGATAGGACCTCAATATAGAAGGAGGGAGTATAGCCCATTGGTAGATGTCTCTAGAATTAAAACTATAGAGTCGATAGAATTGCAGGGTTCGCTGCCCTTCTATTTGCTGGGAGAGAGTCATTTGAGGACAGAAGCTCAGGATAGTACAGATGCCCACCATGAGGTCAGCATTGCCAAAATACCAACGACTCATACAGGGAGCTTAGACAAGTTTATCTCATGTATCTCTCAGTGGTCCGTCAGAGAAGAAGCATGAATTTCTGTCAGTGATCAGTTCTAGGGAAGTAAAGGATTTGCCTTTTTTAAAATCAGTTGACAAGTGGTAAAAGAAAAGGTGATGATTAGTGCCACTGAATTTATGTTCCAAGCTTTCCCACTACAGGATTCTATCAGAAAGAAGGACTTCAGGGAAAAAAATCAAGCAAACAAACAAACCAACTGTTACAAATATCACTTTGTATCCCTAGTTTGAAGAATTGGGAAAGAAAACAGATAGCTTCGACTTTTTCATGAATGAAACCATCCGATGTCCAGGAGATGGAAAGGTAATGGGGGAACCTGCTTTGCTCATCTTCTTATAACCAAGCTGGGATACTCCCCCTGTCCAGTGTAGTCTATTTTTTCCTGGGTCTATTGAGTGGAGTCATGGGATTTGGAGGCTGGAAGAAGGGAAATGGAAAAATATGGGAGAGTATCATGAGAAAGGGCTGATTTCTTTGGACAGAAGAGAAGGTCTGAAAATAAAGACTCAGGATCAAGCTATAGGAGATGGTGGTAGCAGCAGATGTTACCTTCAAGCCTGAGAGTCAAAAAGCACAGCGGATGGCTGGATGGTTGATTTTAACCATGGCACTTGGTGCAGATGGAAAAGACCTACTAGAGGAGAGGTCCTGATAATCCTAGCAAGTTCTGATGCTGTGGAAACTCTCATGGCACAGGCCTGAGAGTTTCCGTCTGGGAGAAGTTCATAGAGCAGAAGCCTAGGGGAGAGATAGCATTGTGTGGAGATGGGAAATGTGGAGAGATCTTAAAGAAAC
Organism: Sorex araneus; assembly: GCF_027595985.1. Classification (NCBI taxonomy): domain Eukaryota; kingdom Metazoa; phylum Chordata; class Mammalia; order Eulipotyphla; family Soricidae; genus Sorex; species Sorex araneus. The sequence continues at coordinate 365,663,090 of NC_073313.1, read as the reverse complement.
CCAAGGAATTAGTTCAGAGTCCTTTTTTGAAGGGAAATGTAAGTGGTTTTCAAATGATTTCTGCGTGGAGGGGTGGGAATGGGGTTCATTTCAGTTCTGCTCCTAGGCACCATCGATTAGATGTGTGCTCCTATCTACTGATCTCCTACCCACGTCTGTGGTCCAGGTTCATTTTGAGGAGCAACAATCCATGAGAAATGTAGAAACTCTAGGAGTATAGGCTGCAGAGGGGGAGGCAGTGGTACCAGGGACTCAGTTTGGGGATACAGTGTCACATAAGCGAAGAGTCAAATGGGAAGTAAGGGAAGAGATTAGATTAACCACTGCCACACAGAAGCTGGAGTTTGCATGAACTGGGGAAGGGCTTCAATTCCCAGAAGGCTTGGCTAGACCAGGGTTAATTAAACTGAATCTATGTAGATTCTCAGCAAAGGCATGGGACAGGTACTTTGGGTTCTTAACAGAGGTTCTAGCATCACTACTTCTACTGGAGTGCAGTGTTTCAACACTTAGCCACTCACATATCACACATTTCAAATTCCCCTCCAATCTGCTAATTAACTTTATGGAAAATAGCCAAGGTGCTTCCTGCTTTCCAGGAGCTTACCTATAAGTTTTCTGTCCACAAATGTTTGCTAAGAACTAGTTTGAAAGGTCCAGAGGTATCGTTCCGGGGTTAAGGCATGTGTCTTGCATACAAACAATTGAGGTTCAGTTCTTTGCAGCTCATGGTCCTCTGAGTATTGTGTGCTGCAGCCTTGGAGGCCCTGGACACTGCCTGAGTGGCCCTTATTGTCTACATCATGCAGGGCCTGAGCAACACCACTTTCTCAGATAAGCATTTTGAAATCTTTAGTCAACTGGACACGAATCATTAGGAAGGCAACTGGGCTTACTGAGAACCACTTGGAAGGTGCCTCCCCTGCCAAAGAAAAGAACCAGGTTTGAGCCAAATCACAGGTCAGAAAACCTTTGACCCCATGAGACATAGATGATCTGTATCATCCCCTGCATAAAACCAGGCAAGTATCCCCACAAGGACTCTGCTTCCTGAGCATCTAAAACCGTAGTGCCTCTGACCAGAGAAGGCCTGGGCTGGTGAACCGTAGAGAGTGATCCAGCTTCCTGGAGAAGAGAAATCTGGCCTGTGAGGAGTTTCTGCTAGGCAACCCCGAATCTCCATACCATAGGCTCCCATAGGGCAGCCAGACACATGGAGCATTCTTGAAGCACCAGCACCTCAGTGTGAGCTCTCAGTCTGCACATATCTTAGTTCTAGGTTAGTGTGCATATACATGAGTCATAGAGATAACTCAAAACTTAAACACATACTTTTCATGCAAGAGTCCTCGGTTCTATTCCGTCATGAATTCATTTTCTGAGATCTTCTTGGAGCAACATGAAATCACAGAGCCAGGGATATCATTGAGCATCATTGGGCACTACCCAAAATGCAAATCAAAAAAAAAAAAAGAAAAACAGTGACAAGCAAAAACAAATGGGTAGAGGGAACATGGCAATTGGCAAGACTAGTAGGTGACTTCAGCAATGCCAGTAATATTAGGTTTTTGTTTCCAGCCCTCTTTTTCCCCTTAATCTCTAGTGCAATCAAAGGAATATTTCCTGGCTAGCTAGAGTATTTGTTAACTCTTTGGATAGGCTGTATTGAATGAATTTGGACAAATGATATTACATATGACTTATGATAAGTAGCCCTGTACACTGTGCTGGGTTTCCCTTTCTTTTCTTCATTACAACTATTCCCTTTTCCTCCCTATACCTTGATAGCTAAATCCTACTAATGTTTTGAAGAAACGATGTGAAAAGTTCTTACTCTTTTTTGACACCTTCCCACCAATGAATAATTGGTTAGTATGAACAACTACTTCCTTGAATTTTCTTCATTCTTCTCTCTTTGAAGCTATTAGTATAATCATATGAGCATCATATTTCCTTTTCTAGAATATATTGATTTAGTCACTGTGACTTCTCATAGTGGTATTCTTAAGAATGGTATTCTTAACCAAACAGTGTTTATATACTTCTATTCTTGTTTTTATTTTTATTTTTTTGCTTTTTGAGTCACACCCGGCGATGCACAGGGGTTCCTCCTGGCTCTGCACTCAGGAATTATCCCTGGCAGTGCTCGGAGGACCATATGGGATGATGGGAATCGAATCTGGGTCGGCCTCATGTAAGGCAAATGGCCTACCAGCTGTGCTATTCTCCAGCCCTATATTCCTATTCTTAACCTTACAATGTTAGTATTTTCCAACCTTCCTGACTTGAGCTTATGCCTCATCATTCTTTGTATCTCCATATCCCAATGGCAGTTATCCATATTATAGAGTTCTCCTTAACTTTCTATGCACAGGACTACTCAGTTTTCATTCTTTTTTTTCCAAACTCTAGCTACACACAGTAATAGGAGCCATGATCAAGTGGAATTCACAGTGATACAAATATAGTTCAACATACTCAAGTTAATTAATGTATTGTGCGATATACTATATCAAGGAAAGGAAATATGATGATCACATAATTATACTAACAGCTTCAATGATATAATGTCCATTCATGACTTAAAAATACTTTCAAAATTTAGAGAAAGAATAATAAATCTTCAACATAATTGTAGTAATCTACAATAGACAGTTTTCCAATATCATGCTCAGTGGTAAAAATCTGAAGTCTTTATCCCTCAGATAAGATAAAAGACAATAACATAGACTGTCATTAATATTCTCACTATAGTTTTGGAAGACCTTGAGACACAATCAGACAAGAAAAAGATAACAAAGAGACCCTATTGGAAAATATGTTATTATTTGTAGAATAAGTAATAATATAGACTGAAATCCCTAAATATTACACCAAAGGCACTTAGGAACAATAGACCAAAGCAGTAAAGTAGCAGGATAAAAAATTACTTCACAAAAATTTGAGGAATTTCTATATGCAAAGGATGAATGAGGAGAGAAAGAAATTTAAAGAACAATCCCTTAAACAGTAATGTCTAATTCTAATTGAAGTATGTTAGAATCAACAAGTAGGTAAAATATTGTAAAGCAGAAACTTTAAATCACTGTTAAAAAGACTAGAAGAAGATGCCAATAAATGGAAAGACATTCCCTGGTCGTGGATTAGAAGAGCCATCATTTTCAATATGACCTCCTCACACAAAGCATTCCATAGATCAATGAAAAAGCATTAAAATTCCAGTGAAAATCTTGAAAGACTTGCAACAAGCTCAACTAACATTTTAATAGAACCATAAAACACTGGAAGTCACAAAAGTAATGTTTAGGAGAAAAGATGGAAGGTTTTGTGCTTGTGGATTTTGAACTGTAATGCAAAGCTATAATAATTCAAAGTGCACGATACTGTATTAAAATTAAACTTGCAGTCAAATGAAAAAGAATTGAGACTGCTGAGTTAAAGTCCTAGATTCTTGATCAATCATTCTATGACAAGGATCTAAGACAAAAAGTGTGGAGGAAGGGCAATCTCTGTAACAGAAAGTGTTTTGAAAACTAGTGTTGCATGAATATTCCTGCAGTCAGAGGCACTGAGATAAGGCACATGGAAGAAATGTCTTGATTGGAGGACTAAGACTCTCTCTGGCTCTTAGCAAAGGCAGAGGGCCTCATGCATCTCCTTTTATGGATCATGGCACTTCTAAAGGGCACTATACATTGATGTCATTAAAGGCAACAAAAGATGGTACAGGAAGAACATTGACACAACATTATTTTCTTGTATCTGGGGGCCAGTAATCTAGGCCTCTGGAAAGTAGATACAAAACCAAAACCAAAACCTTGCTTGGGCTAAAAGCACTTGGATTTACATCCCAAAGACTAGGCTGGGCTGTCACAGGAAATCTACAGGTCAATTACAAAACTAGGCAGCACCTGAAATCTAAATCCCCAAAGACTAGGCTGGGCCAGAGCCTGGAATCTACAATGTCAAAAGTGAGGCCTGGCTAGCACCTAAGATCTGCATGTCAAAGACCAGCCTGATTTCTTTGAGGAAAGGAAAACTGCCTCTGAAATTATTTCCTGAAGGAAGCTGAAAAGGGCTAAACATTCCTGTCACAGTACAGTGTCCCCAACATAGTCTCACTTAAAAAATATAAAATTGTAACTGTATCTCACAACATTCACTGAATAAATTTAAAGTGAACAAAATTCCTCAAAATTTTACCATAGTCTATTTTATATATATTTTTAGTTCAAATTATTTTTACCAAATCACGATCATAAGATGCAGTTTCAAAACTTTTCATTGTTTTCAATCATACAATGTTCCAACACCCATCTCTTCAACCGTACACATTTCCTAACAACAGTGTCCCCTACTTCCCTCCCACCACTCCTCCAACCTCCCTCTGTGGTGCACAGTTTTCTTTCTTTCCCTTCCCCTGCTCCCCCTCCCCCTCCTCCTCCTCCTCCTCCTCCTCCTCCTCCTCCTCCTCCTCCTCCTCCTCCTCCTCCTTTCTCTCTCCCCTTGAGAATTATAATCTGCAATACAGGTATGAATGATTATCATATCTTTTTTTTTACTTGCTTTCAGAGTGATCATTTCCAAGTACCATTGTCATAGTGGTTTCTTGTCTATCCTAACTGTCCATCTGTCCACCACTTTGGGGAAGCTTCCAACCATGGATGAGTCCTCCTGGCCCTAGTTTCTACTGTTCTTGGCTATTCGTCTCATAGTGTCTTTTATATCCCACAAGTGACTGCAATCATTATATGTCTGTACCTCTCCTGACTCATTTCACTCAGAATGATATTCTCCAGTCCATTTGTTTATAAGAAAATTTCATCACTTTAATTTTCCTCATGGCTGCATAGCATACCGTTGTGTTGATGTACCACAGTTTCATTAAACAGTCATCTATTCTCAGGCACTCAGGTTGTTTCCAGATTCTGGCAACTGTGAATAATAGTATTGCAATGAACATAGAAGTGCACATGACATCTCTGATGTCTATTTTTCGCCTCCGAAATGAAAAAGGTGATTTGGCCATTTGTATTTCTTCTTTGAGGAAGTTTCTGTTCATTTCTTCTCCCCATTGTTTTCATTGGGTTAGATGATATATTCTTGTAAAGTTCTTCAAGAGTCCTCTATGTCTTTGATATATACTCCTTATCAGATGGCCACTGGATAAATAAAGTTTTCTATTTCCATTCCTTTGCTTCTTGTAAGCCATTTCTTTTGAGGTGTGGAACCTTCTCAGTTTACTGTATTCCCTTTAGTTTATCTTCCTTTCACCTACTTAGTCGGTGGTGGTTCATCTTTGAAGATGTCTTTTGTTTCAATGTCATATAGGTTTCTGCCTGCGTTTTCCTCCATGAATCTTGTGGATTCAGGTATGATATTGAGTTGTTTAATTTATTTTATTCTTACATTTGCGTCTAGTGTTAGAAAGAAGTCTGCATTCATATTTTTCCATGTAATGCCCAGCTTTCCCAACCACAATTGTTGAAGAACTTTCCTTCTAGACTTCGTATTTCTTGCTCCTTTATTAAATATTAAGTAATCATCTATTTGAGGTCAATTACATGGCATTAACTTGGTTCTATTTGTCTGAAATTAGTCTTTATTCACTTACCATGTTATTTCATTACTACATGTCCCTAAGATTGCTTTAGCATGTCATGGGTGTTTTTTGCTCCAAGTGAATTTCAGGAGTGTTTTATCTATTTCTTTGAAAAATGCCATGGATATCCTTGTAGAGACAACAATGAATTTGTATAATAATTTGTGGTGTATTGTCATTCTGACAATGCTAATGCTCTCAGTCCATGAGCAGGGGATGTGTGTCCATTTCCTCCTGTCCTCATATTTTTTAAAAATTTTTTATTATATCACCATGTGGAAAGTTACATAGTTTTCAGGTTTATGTCTCAGTTATACAATATTCAAACACCATCCCTTCAACAGTGCCCATATTCCACCACCAAAATCCCCAGTATACCCCCACCCCCGCCCCCCCTCAACTGTATAACTGATGAATTTCACTTCATTTTCTCTATCTTGAGTACATTCCATATTGCAAAAAAAACCTCACTACTGTTGTTGGAGTTTCCCTCCAAGGAAGACAGCCCTACTAAGGAAGCATTTGATAATTGGTTTGTCATTAAAAGATTGTATGTTTTCAGTTTTTAGAAAAGGTCACGCAGCCGCGTGCTCGGATGTGTTCCAGTCCCACAACCCAGAGCCGTGTTAGTTGCTGCTCAGTGTCGCCCGGGCTCCATCTGGAGGAGGTGTACCAGCTGCACCTCCTCCGTCTGGATCTCTGGTGTTGTTGGCCCGGATTCGCGTCCGGAGCATTTCTCCGGCCGCATTGCTCACCAGACTGCCTGGCCTCTTCTCTGTTGAAGGTGGCAAGATGGCGCCGTGTCCTCATATTTCTTGAAGAACTGTTTTGTAGTTTTCTTGTATAGGTCCCTCACCTCTTTAGTTAAACTGATTATAAGGTACTTGGTTTTCTGAAGTACAATTATGAACGGGATACTTTTAAAACTATGTCTTTCTTTTTGATTATCTATATATATTAAAGTTTCATATAAATTATCTGTATTTATAGACTGTTGGGTATCAATTTTTTGCTTTTTGAGTCACACCCGGCTATGCACTGGGGACAGTCCTGGCTCTGCACTCAGGAATTACCCCTGGCGCTGCTCAGTGGACCATATGGGATGCTGGGAATCAAACCCGGGTGGGCCACTTGCAAGGCAAACACCCTACCTGCTGTGCTATCACTCCAGCCTCAGGGTATCAATTTTTAAATCTTCCATATTACTATACAAACATATTGTTCCTAGGAGCTTTTTTTGTAGAGTGTTTAGAATTTTCTAAGTATAGTATCACGTCATCTGCAAAGAGTGAAAGCTTGACTTCTTTCTTATCTGGATACCCTTGATATCTTTTTCTTGCCTGACTGCTATGGCAAGTACTTCCAGTAGTATAGTGTTAGAGTTGGCCTACTTTGTCTTATACCTGATCTTAGAAGAAAGGCTGTAATTTTTTTTCCATTAAGAATAATAGTTACTGTGGGCTTGTGGTTGGTAGTTTTGACTACATTGAGAAAGTTCTTTTTACTCAGATTTTTGAGAGTTTTTAATAATTCATGAGTGCTGGATCTTGTCAAATGCTTTCTCTGAACCTATTGATCTGTCACTTTTGATTATTTTTTAATTTGCATTTTCTTCAATCCTGCTCTCATATCCACTTGTGTTTTATTGGATCTGTGTTTCATTTTTATTTGAACTCCTTATGCATCTCAACAAATCTGTTTTCAATTCCTTATCAGAGAGTTTTTCTTAATCTCATTATTACTTACCAGACTAGCATTTTTACTTACTGAGTCTGATGCGTTTCTGCTTTTCTTTACAATTGTGACCTCTGCAGTTTGGAATTATTTATTGTGTGTGGTTGTGTGACTAGGAACCTACAGTTAGGATGTCTTTCTTTACAGGGATTTATGGTGAGGTGTAGAAATTCCTGGTATTTGCATGCAGAGTTAAATCCTGACCTGTAGAGAAGAATGGTGCTCCTGAGTTCAATCCAGACACCCTCACACCAGATGTACCTTGCCTTTTGTTTTAGTTTTCAGAGACCGTAGCTGGGTGGAGCCAATCGGGAATGTTTAGAAGCCATCTCCTCGTCCCTTGGGGGGCAAGAATCAATCCTGATTTGTAGAGCCGAATGCACCCATGGAAATCCATTGGATATATTCAATAAAACATATAGCTCAAGAAGAAGCAGATCTAAGAGATGTTTTCAATGATATGCTCACAAAATCAAGGAGAACAAAAAAATGGAACTAGATCAAATTAAAAGCTTCTGCATGATGACATAACTAAGATTTTTATTTAAAAGACACTCAACTGGATGGGAGAAATACTTGTGCACAACATCCCACATAAAGATCTAATATCCCATATTTATAAGCACTCAAAGTTCAACAATGAAATCCCCATCAACCCCATGCAAAAATTGCAAAAGAATGTAAATAGCTGCATGTGCATGTTCACATAAGAGAGATGTCTAATAATAGTATAGCAATGTGCTCATTATTACTTATGTGAGAAATGGGTGCAGATGTGATTAGGGAAATGTAAGTCAAAACCACAATGAGGTATCAATACTGACAAGGACACAAATCAACAACCTGCAAATATCCAGTGTTGTTATGATTGTGTGAGAAAGGAGCCCTCATCCACTGTTGGTGAAAATCCCATCTTATTCAAACTCTATAGAATTCAATATGTAGTTCTCTAAAAAAATTAGGATAGAACACCCAGATGACCCAGATATAGCACTGTAAAAAAGTACAAAGAACGCATATTCACGGGATGGTGTGATGTGATGTGTGTGGTGTGTTGTTCTCTTGTTCCCGGGATCTCAGGGTGGTTCTCTCCCACGCACACTGCTCATGTTTGGTGCTCTCGAGCTGCTGCGTATGGACCAGATTAGGATGGCTCCTGCTTGTGCTCCGCTTCTGTGCGTGCCACTGTGCTCTCTTCTGTCTGTCTGTCTCTGTCTCTGTAATCTCTCCTCTGGTCTCTTCCGAACTCTCTCTATCTATGCTTCTGTGTCTTCTCTCTTGCTCCTGTGTCTTCTCTCTCCACTACTGTGTCTTCTCTGCTGCTTCTGTCTTACCTCTGTGTCTTCTCCCTGCTGTGTCTTCTTCTGTATGTGTCCTGCTGCCTCTGCCTGTGTCCTGTTGCCTCTTCTTCTGTCTCTGTTGTCTTTGTGTCTTACCCCACAGTCTTAGTTTATATAGCAGTCATAGGGCGGTGACACAAAGGTGGGTTGACTTTAACAAATCAACAAAGAGGGGTAAAACCATTTCTCGAGGAGATTAACAAAAATCTCATCTAAGGAGATTACTCCAGATTACTAGGAGATCTGCTCAAGGGTGGGGTCCAAACAAGGGTGTGTCAGGGTGTGCCCTTTCTTCCTCCCTCAGCTAGTAATCTACTTAAATAGTTGTAGCCATTCTACTTCAAATATTTCTAGCAATGTCATTCTGTATGAGCACAGTAAGAGATGTATCAAACTTACAGTTCGGTTCTTTCTGAGGATATCTCACTCTATTTTCTAGACCACAGTCCTAGGGTCAGGTTTGTCTTCCTAACCCCAGCAGGGTCCTTGTCTCGTCGTTATTTTTGGATCATGACAGCATTTGTCTATGACCATGTTCTCAACTTATAGTTGAGTATTGTGGCGCTTTGACCTGTCCCATTTTGATGCCAGGGTAGCTCATAGGTTGGCCTAGGTCCATTCTATCCCTCGTCGGTACCCTGCTTTTGGGGTGTTAGGGACTAAGGGCAACTGAGTCGAGAAAACAGATGCCCAGGAGTAATATTTTTGGGGTCAATCAACTCCCAAGTTACAAAGGATAATATTAACTGTCTTCCTGTGGCCATACAGAAAGGACATTGCTTTAAGGTAAACTAAGTTCCCTGCAGCAAGGGGAAAACCAATGTAATCATATAGTCATGATTGTGGTGAGAAAGGAACCTACATCCACTGTTGGTGAAAAATTCCATCTCATTCAAACTCTATAGAAGGCGATATATAGTTCTTCAAAAAAACTAGGAAAAAACTCCCCATATGACCCAGATATACCACTTCTTGGAATCTCACCCCAACAGGAAAGTATTAATTCAAATTAACACACACACACACACACACACACACACACACACACACACATATATATATGTATATGTATATGTATATACATATATACACCCACAAACTGCCCCTAGTGCCATACAATCCCATCAACAGCCAGAATCCAGAGACTATAAAACAATGCTCCGAGAAGCGTGCGGCCACATTCATAGCCACACAACCTCTCATCGCCTAGTTCTCCCTCTCAGAGAATCTGGCAAGGTACGAAGAGTATCTTGTCCATGCAGCAAGCTCTCCGTGATGTATTCAATATGCCAAATACAGTAACAATTATTGCTTTCATTCCCCTGATCTTGAAAGAGCCTCCAAGTTGGCACCACTGGGAAGAATGAGTAAAGATTCAGGACTAGAACTAGAACTAAAATCTCAGGACTAGAACAAATGGAGACACTACTGGTGCCCTCTCGAGCAGATCGATTATCGACAGGATGACAGTGATACAGTGATTTATTGTATATAATATATGTATGCCTACATATAAATAAATGTATGCCTTTGTGATTGTGTTTTAATACAACAGAAAAGATGCAAAATACAATTCACATTTTCAAATACAGGTGTATGTATTCAAGAATTTGTGGTATATATCAGCAGTGCACACGTAAACATCCACCAGGCTTCACAGCATCACCATTAACATTGGAACCAGTGAAACTGGAGTATATTGGTATTTGAGCTGAAAACTCTGGAGCACCCATGGGAGGTAGCGGGCATGGTTCTAACCATGCTGAAGCCCTGGAAGTCACACCACACCCAATAACTACCACCATCAAATGTCCCAACTCCCCTGTTTTCCAACCTGTCTGCAAAGACACCAAACCAATGCAAATCCCAGATATACTAAATTGGGGGCTGAAACCTTTAGGGTATTTTTGAAGTGGGGGCGAGTAACTCTCTAAATCCCCCAAATTGCTGAAAACCACAGCAACCACACCCATATCCCAAAGCAGTCTCCACGTAAACAACAGCCTAGCTTCAATGTTTCACAACTAATCTTGGAATAAATGACAAGCTACTGCAATTTATGGGTACATTGTACTTCAAGCTGAAAACTTTGGGGTCCCCCAGGGTGGGGACACACTGAGAATTGTCCAGGTTTTAGAGATAGTGGGGCTCCTGGAGCATGGAGGCTTATATGCAGCCACACCAAACCTCTTAGTTCTACAATCCTGTCAACCCAGTAAGAGCATAACAAAATAAATAAGAAAGTAGCATAGAAGTCAACCAGGCTCAAAACAGAAACAATAACAGAGAAGACTCAGCTATCAACAAAGAAATCAGTAAAGCCTTAGAAAATGACTTAGTAGCCCCATTGTGAGACATAGCTATTGATAAATGTGTTTGACTGAAATAGTTTTTGATAGTTTCATTTTACACTCTGTTGAAACAAGCAATATAAAATAAATAATTTGTGCATGCTAGGTGAAAAGGTGTGGGGTATTGGAGGGAAACTGGGGACAATGCTAGAGGGAAGGTTACACTGGTGGTGGGATTGGTGTTGGAACACTGAATGCCTGAGACAACTATATTATGAAAACTTTGAAAACTGCAGTGTTTAAAGTTAAAACATTTTAGAAATGTGTGGTATGTGTGTACAGTGGAATTATCTGAAACTGTAAGGAAGTACACTCATGCAGTTTCTAATGCCATAGATGTAAATAATGGGGTGACATGGGGAATAAAGTGAGTTAAAAAGACCGGTAGAGACAAATTATTCTCTCATATATGTGGGATGTAAACCTAACCAGGAAGGGGGCAACAAAGGAATAAAGGCAGGAGAACTAGAGATGTGGAACAAAGAACTACGTTTATGCAATGTGAGGGTGTTGGATTTGAATGGGAAGGCATTAGGGAGCTTAATGGAGGGAAGTTGGGTTGATAATGTGGTGCTGGGTGTGCTGTTAGAATTATATGAGGATAAAATCTTCACTACATAAATAATATCTCAGTAGAAATTGATTAAAAAGGTGTCTTCAGGGTAAAAATCTCAGATGTGGATGCCAGGCTATTTCTGTAGAGATGACAAAAACTTAAAGAAGTTTCCCATTTTGAAAATAACTAAGACTCACAATAGTAAGGCCAAAGGAAAGTCAGACAAAATAATGTAACTCCCGGGAGAGTTGAGGCTGTGATACTCTAGTCTCAGCCCCAGAGATCCTCCAAAACCAATTCTCTAATATATATTTTAGTTCATATTTTCACTTTATCCCCCCAATTTTCAGACGCTGGTCCTTCTAGACCACTTGAAAAGGTGACAGGGCTATCCCAGATAATGCTCTCACCCCTGGGACCAGCATCCCCTTTTCTAATATTGGTCTTGCTTCATTTCTTGAAGCAAGTTTCTGGAAGTAGGACCAATATGTAATGCAAATTTCATCTTACATATTTTGGTACATTTCTTGCTTTCTTGTTTCTCCATTGCCTATTTGCTCCCCCTCATATTCTAGTTAGCCTTTTACATACAAAACAATAGATGGGATACTTGATGGGGCTTTTGAGCAAACCAATCGTAAAAAACATACACGGTAGTGTGCAATATACAGATTGTTCCAGAACCCACAAATGACCCAAATATATAAAAACAATGTGACAGGTGCAAGCTTGTTCAAAGAAAGCACCAAGGATAAACAATGAATTAAAATATACTGATGCATCCTGTGTTTGTCTTTGATCTCACTGTATTCCTGTGGAATACAGGATATTGGAGGATGAAATGTAATATAGTAAGAGGGGTATGGTTAGATCATCCTTGACCCCAGTGTATAGAGAGGAGACAGACAGACAAGGAAAAAAATCAAGGCAGGGTTGAGGAGTGGGGAGAAGAGAATAAGAAATAGTGGATTAACAGGAATGGGGGGGCTTGTGTTATTCTAGTGATATGGCTCAAGGGTATAGACATATATACAAACACAATAGGTTTTTTAAAAAAAATTATTGAATCAACATGAGATAGTTACAAGCTTTAATGTTTGGGTTACAATCACAATGATCAAACACCCATCCCTCCACCAGTGCACATTCCCCACCACCAATATCCTGTGTATACCCCAAATTTCCCAGCCTCCATGGCAGACAATGTTCCCCATATTCTCTCTACTTTGGGGCATTATAGCTTGCAGACACTGAGAGGTCATCAGGTTTGGTCCATTATCTACTTTTGGCATACATCTCCCATCCCGACTGATTCCTCCAGCCATCATTTTCATAGTGATCCTTTCTCTATTCCATCTGCCTTCTCCTCTCCGCTCATGAAGCAGGCTTCCAGCTATGGAACAATCCTCCTGGTCCTTGGATCTACTGTCTTTGGGTGTCAGCCTCATGTAATGTTGTTCTGTACTCCACAAATGAGTGCAGTCCTTCCATGTCTGTCCCTCTCTTTCTGACTCATTTCACTTAGCATGATACTCTCCATGTCTATCCGTTTATAACCAAATTTCATGACTTTATCTGAGAATAATAGTTTTAATGTCTATGACAAACCATCTTGGAAGAATTAGTCTAATCTGATTCAGAAGTTGTTAGATTGTGTTGCTAAAGAAATTATCAAAGAAAAATTACAGGCCATAAATAGTGTTAGGAAGATAAACAATAGAAGTATGGGGATAAACAATAATATAGAAGGTAGAACAAATATAGAAGGTAATTTCTGACATTTACTCTGTAGATCTTTTCCATTGTTAGGAGAACCGTGACAGAATAAATTGAATAATATTTTTTCTATTTAATCTAGGCATAATTATGTAAAATATATGTATGAGTCAAAATTCTCATTTGTAACTTTCTGAAGCAATCTCTTATGCTGTCTACTTGCACCTCTGATTGATTATGCATGTTTTTTTAGATTAGCCCCTACATAAGAACCCGCAACAACAGTAACTATGTGTACCCCAAACTGATAAAGGACCAGGTAAGCTCGATGCTCATCCTATTGTAAGGAAACAAGTTGGGCAGATTTTTTTGTTTCAGAGTATTCACATTAGCTAAAATGGGCCCATTTTAAAAATGAAAGTGTGCATGCATTAGTAGCCTTTTGAACCATAAAATATTTTATTTTATTTTTAATTTTATTGTATCACTGTAAGGTAGTTACAAGCTTTCATGCTTGGGTTACAATCATACAATGATCAAATACCCATCCCTTCACCAGTGCACATTCCCCACCACCAATATCCCCAGTAAGCCCCCCATTTCTCACCCTCCCCCTGCCTCTATGGCAGACAATATTCCCCATACTCTCTACTTTTGGACATTATGGTTTGCAACATACACTCTGATTGGTCATCATGCTTGTTCCATTTTCTACTTTCGGCATGCATCTCCCATTCCGACTGATTCCTCCAGCCATCATTTTCATAGTGATCCCTTCTCTATTCCATCTGCCTTCTCCCCTCCACTTGTAAAGCAGTCATCAAACTATGGGGCAATCATCCTGGCCCTGGTATATATTCTTCTTGAGTGTCAGTTTCATGTGATGTTATTCTATAATCCACAAATGAGTGCAGTCCTTCTATGTCTGTCCCTCTCTTTCTGACTCATTTCACTTAGCATGATATTCCCCATGTCTATCCATTTGTAAGCAAATTTCATGACTTCATCTCTCATAACAGCTGCATAGTATTCCATTGTGTAGATGTACCAAAGTTTTTTTAACCAGTCATCTGTTTTAGGGCATTTGGGTTGTTTCCAGATTTTCGCTATTTTAAATAGTGCTGCAATGAATATATAGGTACAGATGTCATTTCTACTGTGCCTTTTTGCATCCTCGGGATATATTCCCAGAAGTTGTATTGAGGGGCCATATGGAAGCTCAATTTCTAGTTTTTGAAGAACTGTCCATATTGTTTCCAGAAAGGCTGGACTAGTCAGCATTCCCACCAACAGTGAGGGAACGTCCCTTCTTCCCCACATCCAAGCCAGCACTAGTTGCTGTTTCTCTTTTTAATGGGTCTCAGTGGTGTGAGATGATATCTCACTGTCGTTTTGATTTGCATCTCCCTGATGACTAGTGATGTGGACCAGTTTTTCATGTGTCTTTTGGCCATGGAGAGGCAGAGCCATGCTTGCTTGTAGGACCACAGATTGGAAAGCCATAGTTGCAGGCCTATATTGATGTTTCTGCAAACAAGAAAGGTTGGTTGACTATATGCATGGAAGTTTGATAGTGAGGAGAAAGCAGAGAACTGGAGGTATCAGGGGCAATAATTTTTCTATGTATTATTTCTATTATTCCATCTTATTTTAAATTTGTATTGTGATGAGCAATTTGTGGTAGAATTTAGTGTGCCAGGAATTACATTCTTGAGTGCGTGGAGTCACACTGGCAACACTGTTGGTACCTCACTTGCAGTATGGGCTGTTGTCAGGGATTAATCTTGCAACCATTTGCCTGCAATAAAGCTGCTAAATCATGCCCAGGTCCCTACTGTCCCTTTTATAATTACTGCCTAACGAATATAGAAATGCCATGAGAAAGGAGCAGCAGGGAGAGAGAGGGGGGAGACCTTGTACATGGAAGATTAATACTTGAGACTAACACATGCAACATCTTAAAAGATCGAAATGCTAAGTCAAGGGTCCCAACATAGCAACTTCTGAACCTGCAAGTGGCACTATATGGATAATCTGGGGGCTTGTGTTTACTCAATGGAGCATTAATCAAGGCAAAATTTACACCAAATCATTAAAATTTAAAGGTCAGTTGCATCTTGTCCTGCATTTAAGATTTTTAATAATATGGTTACTGATTCACTAACCTCAAAATAGAGTTGGTGCTTCTATGACTGACCTATGTAATATAGGGCATATTGGGGACATTGGTGGTAGAGAATGTGCACTGGTGGAGGGATGGATGTTTGATCATTGTATCACTGAAACTCAAACATGAAATTTTTGTAACTGTAACTCACAGTGATTTAATAAAAATATTAAAAAAAATCATACAGACGTGTGGGATCAGGAACAGACATTTTCCCCTACTTCTTCCTCAAATAATTCTCATGTCTGCGCTCATTTCTTCTTCAGGTGCGACTGCCTACCTGCCTCCTAGAAAATGTACTTTGTATTCCAGAGACAAAAAAATTAATTAAAACTCCCAAATTTATAGCAATTTACCTCACTGTCACTGTCATCCCGTTGCTCATCAATTTGCTTGAGCAGGCACCATAACGTCTCCGTTGTGAGACTTGTTACTGTTTTTGGCATACCGAATATGCCACGGGTATTGCCAGGCTCTGCCATGCGGGTGAGATACTCTTGGTAGTTTGCTGGGCTCTCTGAGAGGAATCAAACCCGGGTCAGCTGTGTGCAAGGCAAATGCCCTAGCACTGTGCTGTTTCTCCAGTCCCAGCAATTTACCTATACAAACAAATTATTGAGTCAAATATACAGACAAATGCACACATATTCATGAATGCAGTATGGAAACTAGTTACTCTGACATTGCAAAAATATTCAGAGTACTTTGTAAAATATTTAAACCAATTGTTTGGTCTGTTGCACTGAAATAAGTTTCTTTCAGCCTCAGACTAATGAACCAAATTAACACCCACATTTTTATACTGGGGTACAGATGCTATGTTCTATTGTATATAATTATATACATGTATGTACATAGAAATACATATACTTATGTGTACATGAATAATTACATAGTGAAGCCTAACCTCATGCACAAAGAGAGTGTCTCACCTGCTAAGTTATATCAGTAGCCACAAAAATCTATAATCCTTTTATAGAGTATGATAAAATAGTCTTACTACTGTTACTTTGCTTTGGTGAGAGCCTACTGATTCATTTTACAAGGTGGAGAAGTTGGGGTGAAAACATTGTGAGTGCTTGAGGAACCTACTCACACATGATCTGCTTCATGCAGAGGCAAACTGACTCACATTCCTCCCCCCTGAGTTCTCATATCACCTATAATAATTGTCCCACTCACAACCCTCCTTAGTGGAGACAGTCTTCCTCCAGTGGAACATTCCTTAGTCTAATTGTATTTGCTGTGATTTATCTTCCACATAGTCTGCTAAATACTCTCTTTTATCCTATTTACTTAGGAGTGGGGTAGTGATATTGTTTGTGATGATAAGGAGGTAGAGGACATCAGCGACTCAGGTAATTGGAAATTTCACCCCCAATTTGAGTACTAATGTGGCAGTACTAATGGGTGGGAGACCCTACAAGCACACTCTGGAGCTCTCACAGGTACTTTCTGATTCCCAGAGAATGCACACATAACTCCTGGCTTCCATGTGAAGTTCCCCTACAGTCTGGTGGGTTCCCTGTGGGGCTCCCAAATAACCCCTATTCCCAGCTTCAGGTAATCTCAGGAGCAGCTAGTTAGGCCTCTACCCACTGAGTAGATACAGTGAAATATTGGGGTTCTGACTGCCTATTAAAAGGAGCCCTGCAACTGGAACTTTCCAGAAAAAACAGACCCTTGCCAGGATGGACAGTATCTAGTAGGCCCTTGTACATCTGTGTCTTGATTGTTTTGAATGAACAGTAAGTGTCATAAAGGCTCTGAAGCTTGAGATTGGCCTAAAATTTGCACTGGAGACCAAGAACTTAGAGTCGAATTACAGATTCCTGACATGTGATACTCATGAAGATTATTCCCCATCCCCCTGATCTCCCCAGTCCAACAGCTAATCTTTTTCCATTTCATTTAGTCCACAGGCTGCAACCAGGAGATATCAAAGTGGTGGCGGCCCTGGGTGACTGGGTCACAGTGAGTACTGGGCAAACAAAGGGTATGGAATCTACCAATTACTCTGTACCATTTTAAGGAAAAGTAAATGTAATCCCTGACGTGAACATGAGGCAAAAGTTACCTTTCTCCAATGAGCTGAGTACAGAAGCAAAATTTTCTTTTTCCCTTTACAGACTGCATGGGGTTCCAGCCCTTTTACCTATGCCAGACCTCAATCCTGGAAATCACTCTCCTGGAGGTGAGGTTATAAATTGATTTTCTATTATTGGTATTCCCCCTTCAAATAGGTAGAAGTGATTGGTTTGCCTTTTCTCTCTGGGGAGACAATACTAGAACTTAAGAGTCTGAGAATGGTTCTAAGACTTCTTAGGAAAGTCCAGATATAAATAGTCACAATAAATTGATTTATTATGAATCAGTAATATGTCAGCCCATGGAATAATTGGTTGAGGTATTTTAACTCAGGGACTTTCTCATTCCTAGCACTGGATCATATAAGAATGTGAAGAAATTTACCACAATTCCCAGTAAGTAGGCATGCAGATCAGCCACCAAACTAGGTCTACACCAACCCATTGTTGTGGCCAGTACCTTCCCTAGGGAGGGAGTAGATGTCAAATGTCAGGAGGAAATTCACCAGCCCTGGGCAACCCAAAATTTCCCTGCAATCACCCCTGTCTCCTAGTGACTGCTCACTATCCTCTCATGTGATTATGTCTCCTTCTTCCTGAAAGATATTCTAAGATATTTCAAAGTTTCTGTCTTGGGAGCCTCTGTTGGATCATGGCTGGACTTGACAGGGCTGAATGTAGCAGAGGAACATGCCAGAGCTCGGTAAGTCAACGTGGATACTCTAGAGAGGTCATGAAAGGAACATGAGAGGGGCGATTGAGATCAAGGTCAGGTAGTGGATGTTGGAGGCATCTTGGAGCCTGGACCCAGGTGAAATAAAGGCTCAGTTCTGGAAAATGTTCTTGGTCATTGACTGTTGTAGAGATGCCCCATATCATGCAACCTCACCTCAGTGGAGAGGAACTGCAAAGAGAAAAAGAGGTTTGTGAAGGTTGCTGAATGTCCCAAGTTACCAAAGGAAGCAGCATCACAAAGTTCAATCATACCTTTCACTGTGACCTTTGTGCTCTTACTTTGATTGCAGATAAGCAGAAAGGGGAACTCTGGGGCACTAGGTGAGGAGAGAAAGTCGTCTCCAATCTGGGAGGAATATACAATTGACCAAGTCTCACTCCCTAGCAGAGTCACAGGTGCCAGGTGATAGGAAACGCTCAGAACCTGTGAATCTCATTGAGTGATCACAGGATTGCCCACTATTAACTCACCTCACACTGTTTAACTTCTTGGAACTTTCTGTCTTTGGCATCAACAAAACTAAAGTGTATTGTGAAACTAGGGAGTTTGATGTTAGTCTCCTGAAACTACATGGTGATTTTTTTTCACTTAAATTTTGGATGTTAACAACTCTGATGATTAATGGTCAAATGCCTTGAGAGTTCATAAGTATGTTGCATACAGTGTGTTGGGTAAATGCTCTTTTCTATAGGCATGCTACATTAATCACAAGGAAAAGTGAGCTGAGAATTCTTCCTGTGTCCTGCTCAATAAACTTTCATGTTGAGACTGTCCGAACACAGAAAGCCATGTCAGTTCCTCAACATCACCACAAGAGGAAATAGTCATTTTTTCTGCAAGATAGATTTCATTTTGTGGGATCATGGTAGCAAAATTTATTTACTATTCCTAATGTGGCTGCTGTTACAAACATCATTTATTATTGTGCAATCCCCTTGTCATCAAACTGGAACCCTTTCCTTGATCTGGTGACATGTAAACTTCCAGTCCTTTCCTTTATCCCCATCTTCACTGGCCCTGAGAGATTGACATTCTGATGATAGCCATGAAAAGGGTACTCTGTCTTTTCTTTAAAAAATTTTTTTTCAAAAGGAACTTTATTACTAGCTCAAGCCAGCACTAGTCTGAGCTATGGCCAAAATCTCATCCAAGACATTGTAGCCTATTTTTTTAATTTAATAGCTTATTTTTAATTAGTGAGTCAACATGAGGGTACAGTTACAGATTTATACATTTTTGTGCTCATGTTTCTCCCTTACAAAGTTCGATAACCCATCCCTTCAACAGTGCCCATTCTCCACCACCAGTAAACCCAACATCCCTCCCCCCCTACCCAGTCCTGTCTCCCCTCACCCCACCCTGCCACTATGGCAGGGTATTCCATTTTGTTCTCTCTCTCTGATTAGGTGTTGTGGTTTGCAATAAAGGTGTTGAGTGGCCATTGTGTTCAGCCTCTAGTCTGTATTCGGCCCACATCACCCTTCCCCAACATGACCTCCAACCACATTTTACTTGGTGGTCCCTTCCCTGAGTTACCCAGAATGAGAGACCAGCCTCCAAGCCATGGAGAAAACCTCCTGGTACTTATTTCTACTATTCTTGGGCGTTAGTCTTATAGTCTATTATTATATATTCCACAGATGAGTGCAATCTTTCTATGTCTGTCTCTCTTTTTCTGACTCATTTCACTTAGCATGATACTTTCCATGTTGATCCACTTATATGCAAACGTCATGACCTCATTTTTTCTAACAGCTGCATAGTATTCCATTGTATAGATGTACCAGTGTTTCTTCAACCAGTCATCTGTTCTAGGGCACTCGGGTTTTTTCCAGATTCTTGCTATTGTAAACAGTGCTGCGGTGAACATATAAGTGCATATGTCACTTCGACTATACTTTTGGCTTTTCTGGGATATATTCCCAGCAGTGGTATTGCTGGGTCAAATGGGAGCTCAGCCTCTAGTTTTTTGAGAATCGTCCATACTGTTTTCCAAAAGGGCTGAACTAGCCGACATTCCCACCAGTAGTGTAGAAGGGTCCCTTTCTCCCCACATCCTCTCCAACAGCGGTTGCTTTTGTTCTTTTGGATGTGTGCTAGCCTCTGTGGTGTGAGGTGGTATCTCACGGTTGTTTTGATCTGCATCTCTCTGATGATTAGTGATGTAGAGCACTTTTTCATGTGCCTTTTGGCCATTCGTATCTCTTCCTTGGTAAAGTTTCTGTTCATTTCTTCGCCCCATTTTTTGATGGGGTTGGATGTTTTCTTCTTGTAGAGTTCAACCAGTGCTTTATATATCCTTGATATCAACCCCTTATCTGATGGGTATTGTGTAAATATCCTTTCCCATTCTGTAGATAGTCTTTGTATTCTGTTCGCTGTATCTTTTGCGGTGCAGAAGCTTTTTAGTTTAATGTAGTCCCATTTGTTGATCTCTGTTTTTACTAGATTGCTTAGTTCCGTGTCATCTTTGAAGATACCTTTATCTTCAATATCGTGGAGGGTTTTGCCTACCTTGTCTTCAATGTACCTTATGGTTTGTGGTCTGATGTTGAGGACTTTAATCCATTTTGATCTGACTTTTGTGCATGGTGTCAGTTCGAGTTCTAAGCCCATTTTTTTGCATGTGGTTGTCCAGTTGTGCCAGCACCATTTGTTAAAGAGACTTTCCTTGCTCCACTTCACATCTCTTGGACCTTTATCAAAGATTAGATGATCATACATTTGAGGTTGTGTGTGGGGATATTCCACCCTGTTCCATTGGTCTACAGTTCTGCCTTTGTTCCAGTACCATGCTGTTTTAATTGTTATCGCTTTGTAGTAGAGTTTAAGGTTGGGGAGGGTGATGCCTCCCATCATCTTTTTCCCAAGAATTGTTTTAGCTATCCTTGGGCGTTTATTGTTCCATATAAATTTCAGGATTGCTTGCTCCGTTTCTTTGAAGAATGCCATGGGTATCCCTATAGGGATCGCATTAAATCTGTATAATGCTTTGGGGAGTATTGCCATTTTGACAATGTTTATTCTCCCTATCCATGAGCAGGGGATGTTTTTCCATTTCCTCATGTCCTCTTTTATTTCATGAAGTAGCATTTTATAGTTTTCTTTGTAGAGGTCCTTTACTTCTTTAGTTAAGCTGATTCCAAGGTATATAAGATTGATAAACCGCTAGCAAGACTCAGAAAGAAAGAAAGATAGAAAACCCTAATAAACCGAATCAGAAATGAAAAGGGGGACATCACAAAAGAAACCAAGGAGATTCAAAGGATCATCAGAGACTACTTTGAAAGTCTGTATGCCACGAAACAAGAGAACCTAAAAGAAATGGATGAATTCCTTGACTCCTACAATCTCCCAAGACTGAGCCAAGAAGACGTGAAATACCTCAATAGGCCCATAAATATCAAGGAAATCGAAACTGTAATCAAAAGTCTCCCCAAAATCAAAAACCCAGGTCCAGACGGATTCACTGGCGAATTCTTCCAAACATTCAAAGAAGACTTATTGCCAGTTCTCCTCAAGCTTTTCCAGGAAATCAAAAAGACAGGAACTCTTCCGAACAGTTTCTACGAGGCACATATCTCCCTAATACCAAAAGCAAACAAAGACACCACTAACAAAGAAAACTATAGACCAATATCCTTGATGAACACCAATGCGAAGATTCTCAACAAAATTCTAGCAAATAGAATCCAACAACTCATCAAAAAGATCATACACCACGACCAAGTGGGATTCATCCCAGGGATGCAAGGATGGTTTAACATTCGGAAATCAATCAACGTAATCCATCACATCAACAAAAGTAAAGATAAAAACCATATGATCATATCCATAGATGCAGAAAAAGCATTTGACAAGATCCAACACCCATTCATGATAAAAACTCTCACCAAAATGGGTTTTGGAGGAACTTTTCTCAAGATAGTCAAAGCCATCTACATGAACCTATGGCAAACATTATCATCAATGGAGAAAATCTAAGGGCTTTTCCTCTAAGATCGGGGACAAGACAAGGATGTCCACTCTCACCACTTCTCTTTAATATAGTACTGGAAGTATTAGCAATAGCCATCAGGAAAGAAAAAGATATTAAGTGGATTCAGATTGGAAAGGAAGAAATCAAGCTCTCACTATTTGCAGATGATATGATACTATACCTAGAGAAATCTAAAAGCTCTAGTAAGAAACTCTTAGAAACAATTGACCTATACAGTAAAGTGGCAGGCTATAAAATCAATACCAAAAAATCCATGGCCTTCCTATATGCAAACAATGAGACAGAGGAAAGGGACATGAAAAAAGCAATCCCGTTCACAATTGTGCCCCAGACAGTGGAGTCTTGACAAGGACCTCCACTCCATATCACAAGCATTTTATATAGGGTTCATTTTTTTAAATAAATTTATTTATTTTTAATTAATGAATCACCATGAGGGTACAGTTATGGATTTATACACATCTGTGCTTATGCTTCCCCCATACAAAGTTCGGGAACCCATCCCTTCACCAGTGCCCATACTCCACCACCAGTAAACCCAGCATCCCTCCCATCCGCCCCAATCCCATCTCCCCCCACCCCACCCTGTCACTGTGGCAGGGTATTCCCTTCTGTTCTCTCCCTCTAATTAGCTATTGTGGTTTGCAATAAAGGTGTTGAGTGGCCACTGTGCTCAGTCTCTAGCCCTCATTCAGCCCGCAACTCCCTTCTCCCACATGGCCTTCGACTACATTATAGTTGGTGATCTATTTTTAAAAGTTGTTATTGAATTGGGGCTGGAGTGATAGCACAGAGGGTTAGGGCATTTTCCTTGTACGGGGCCGACCCAGGTTCGATTCTCAGCATCCCATATGGTCCCCTGAGCACTACCAGGTATAATTCCTGACTGCATGAGCCAGGAGTAACCCCTGGGAATAATCAGGTGTGAATAAAAAAAATCAGAAAACAATTTATTCAATCACTGTGAAATACTTACAAGCCTTCATGCTTGGGTTACAATCACACAATGATCAAACACCCATTCCTCCACCAGTGCACATTCACCACCACCAAAATCACCAGCATATTCACCCCTTTCCCACACTCCCCCTGGCTTCATGGCAGACAATATTCCCCATACTCTCTCTACATTGAGGCATTATGGCTTGCAACACAGACACTGAGAGGTCATCAGGTATGGTCCATTATCAACTTTTGGCACATATCTCCCATCCCAACTGATTCCTTTAGCCATCATTTTCTTAGTGATCTCCTCTCTATTGCATCTGCCTTCTCCCCTACGCTCATGAAGGAGCCTTCAAGATATGGGGCAATCCCCTGGCCCTGGTATCTACTGTCCTTAGGTGTCAGCATCATGTGATGTTATTCTATACGCCACTAATGAGTGCAGTTATTCTATGTCTGTCCCTCTCTTTCTGACTCATTTCACTTAGCATGATACTATCCATGTCTATTCATTTATATGCAAATTTTATGACTTCATCTCTCCTAATAGCTGTATAGTATTCCATTGTGTAGATGTACCAAAGTTTCTTTAACCAATCATCTCTTTTAGGACACTTGGGTTGTTTCAAGTTTTTGGCTATTGTGAACAGTGCTACAATGAATATATAGGTACAGATGTCATTTTGACTGTGCTTTTTTGCATCCTCGGGATATATTCCCAGAAGTGGTATTGCGGAGTCATATGGAATCTCAGTCTTTCTTTATTTTAGCAGTCTAGTTGGTCCCTGAGATTTTATCAGCCTCTTCTTGCTCATACTTCTTAACACTGCCATATTGGGGGCTCTTTCGGTGTCAGGAAAATGAGGCTCATTGTTACTGTTTTTGGCATATCGAATATGCCGTGGGTAATTGCCAGGCTCTGCTGTCTGGGTGGGGTACTCTCGGTGGCTTACCGGGCTATTCAAGAGGAAGTGGGTGTCTGTACTTTCAATGAACTTATGCTGGCATCGGAAGCGTCCATCGAGGACCTGATGGTGCAACTGCAGAAGATCAAGTACATCATTGGTCTGATCGAAACAAGAAGGCATCAATCACATCACGCCATTTTCGATACTGGAGAACTTTTCCTGGGAACATGAGACATTAGAGGTCTCAGTGGCATCGGTGTCCTTGTCAACACAAACTTGGCCATGAGCACTGATTCATTAAAATGCCTAACATCCCAAATCAGACGATTATGCTTCAATAGATGTGGTTCACTGCCGGCAGTTTCTATCTTCGTTGCCTATGCACCAACATCCAGCTACAATAAAGAAAAAATTGAAAAGTTCTACACAGACCTGGAGAAGTTCTATAAAGAATACCACATCTTCCACAAGATCATTGTTTGTGATTTTAATGCTAAGATAGGAACAAGAAGGTTGCCCAAAGAACTCCACATTGGGTCCCATGGCCTAGAATGGAACGAACAGGGTGTGAGACTGTCTGAGTTTATCATGTTGACCAACAACATCCATATCTGTAACTCACAGTTCCAAAAGCCCATATCTAAACATTGGATATGGGAGTCTCCCAGTGGACAGTTCCACAACGAAATTGACCACATCATGTTCAATCGAAGGTTTTGCTTGACTGATGTCGTTGTTGTCCCCAAATTCCAAACGGGATGAGACCACCATCTCCTTTATGTAAAATTCTACTTCACAGAGAGGGGAGAAAGGACTGCAAAGTTTAAGAAGAAAACTCCCAGAATGAACACCAACAGGGAGCTCTTTGGCATTATTGCGCAACTTCCTATCTCACGTGGGAAGTTGCGTCATTGACAACATTGACGAGGAATACGATCCACTGGTTCAGCACCTCCATGAGTGCGTGAAGAATGCCAAAAGTGGGAAAGTCACAAATAGCCACTTGTCTTAGGAAACTCTCGACCTCATTCGCCAATGAGGTTTGGCATGAGCGTCAGGCAACCACAAGCTAATGTCTGAGATCACAAAGCTGTGCAGAGAAGTGATAAAGGAAGACCTCAAAGAGAGAAGAGCAGCAGTATTGGACGATGAGGCAGAAGCTGGGAAAAGTATTTGTAATGCTCGCCTGTCCTTCACCTAGTATAAGACCAAGTTGACTGCCCTCCGATACTTTTTCCAGCTTTGTGAGCTCAGACCTACTTTCTGCCCCACACATGCTTGTGGTTGATACCAACCACTTACCAGCCATCTGGACCCTATTTTCCCTGGCCATGGATATGCCTTATAATATTGTATATATGTATGTATATATATTATATATAATATATTTGTATAGTACAGCAAATGAACGCAGTCATTCTATGTCTGTCCCTTTCTTTCTGACTCATATCACTCAGAACGGTATTCTCCAAGCTCATTCATTTATAGGCAAATTTCATGACTTTACTTTTCCTAACAACTGAGTAGTATTCCATTGTGTAGGTGTGCCATAGTTTCTTTGTACATCCGTCTGTTGTCAGGTACTCAGGCTGTTTCCAGATTCTGGCTATTGGGAATAGTGCTGCAATGAGTGTAGGAGTGCAGATGGTGTTTCTGTTGTGTGTTTTTGTACGCCCAGGCTATATTCCCAGTAGTGGTATTGCAGGGTCAAATGGGAGCTCCATTTCTCAATTTTTGAGTAATATCTCTATTCTTTTCCATATTGCTGAAGCAGTCAGCATTCCATTCCCAACAACAATGCAACAATGGAAGAGAGTCCCTTTCTTCCCCCATCCATGACAGCACTGGTAGTTCTTATTCTTTTGTGTGTGTGCCAGTAAAATTTATGAGCTACGGACATTCTCTCTCCTCCACACCCTGCCCATTTCTGTGGTTTCACATAGCTGTAAAACTATTGCAGGTTTTTATGACTATTGCCCAAGAACAAGTTTTCTTCCCTAATAATCCTGTTAATATTATTTTTGGCCACTGAATTTGCTGCTGTAGTGAATGATAAATGTTTGGGTTGGACAGTGATTGCTCTGGTGTTAGAGAGGTGGACCAGACTTTAATGACTATAGAAAGCTAGTTACTATCTCACAGTGATTCAATATAATTTAAAAAAAATTAAAAAAAGAAGAAATTAGAAGCAAGAAAATGATAAAATAAAAAGACTATAAGTATAAAGTTCATACTTTAGCTCAAATCTATCTAGTTGTCTGCCACATAGAATGGCCTCCACATATATTGTGACTCTTAGGCCTAGATTCCTAGCTTAACAAGTGTTATAGCAGAAGATTGATGTTCTAAGGTGAAATACTTGTGCTCTCATGACTAATGTTCTGTTTCCGTCTGCTAAATAGTATAAACAGAATTTTCAGTAGTATTTTATTAAGCTCTTCAAGCTCTTAGGAAATTTCATAAGTGTGGACCAACAGACAGATGTATAGAGAGAGTACAAAAACAAATTCTGGATCCATAGATCTTACCTGAAGGTATGGTGAATTTTAGGAAGAACTCAGCTCTGGTACAGATATAGCTGGAACTAGATATGTGGCTCAGAAATTGAATGACCTTCACACAGAAACAGACCCCATAGCACCTTCAATAGAGCCTTCAGAGGAAAGTAAATTACATTCACCATAACCAGCTGACATCAAGCTCACTTTTGATCTGTCAATCATCCCTTCCTGGTTTCCAAATAGTTACAGCACAAGCAGATGTTTTCTGGGGTCTTTTTGGATGTCTCTAATATCTATCTACCTATCTATCTATAGATAGATAGATAGATAGATAGATAGATAGATAGATAGATGAAGGGACTGAGAGAGAGAGAGAAAGAGAAAGATGCCTGTTGTCTCACTTTAGTTTGACTCCTTTTCTTCAAGTTTGGAAATGTAAGAAAGAAAATATTTTAATATACTCTGGAGACATTATTGAATATTTTTCTTATAGCTTTTCTATTTACCAACAAAGTACAAATTCTCTCATTTAAACCCTTGCTTCTGAATCAACACTAACATCTCCTCTTCTTTACCATTCTAGGGACCTTCCAGATCAAGCCTATAAATTGGTGAAGCTAATAGAAACCCATAAAGTGAGTTCAGAGTCCCTGAATGCTCTTTAGAATCCAGGGCTTTAGGTGATTGACCTCAAAAGTGCTACTTCAGTCCCTCAGCCCCAGATCAAGATTTTCCTCCAAGAGGCATAACAATAGCTAGAGATGGTTATTTGTGATTAAAGTGCTCTCTGAATTTTACCACAATGAGTCTCTTACAAAGAAATACATTGTGAGGGAAGGATGGAGCACAGAAATGTTTCAAGATTGATGGTCTTGTTTCCTGGAGCTTCAGACTTTCCCATTAGCTCTGACGTCCCAGAGTCCTATAATGAAGCCCTGGTGGATCAAACTAGTTTTTCCCTCCCAATCCTTCTAGCTTCCTGCTCACTGGACCTGAATATATGTGTAACCAACACATTACAGGATCTCTAATTTCCACAAGCCTTGGAGTTTAAGTCATGAAAAGACTCTGGTTTGGGTGGTTTGGGAGGTAACTGAATCAGACTCCTCCAAGGGCTTTGGTAACGCCCCTCAGCCTAGGCAGGGCTCTCTCTGTAGTAGCTCTAGCTGCATGCAGACTCAGAGGACTCTGGCTAACAGTGACTCCAGGAAATTGCTTCTGAAACAGATCTTTTTTTTTTAGGTTCCAGGGGTAGTTTTATTGTTTACTTCCTCAGGACACATTTTTTATTTTTTAAAAATTTGTTTTAGGTGGGAGGGACGCTGGGTTTACGGGTGGTGGAGAATGGGCACTGGTGAAGGGATGGGTTCCCGAACTTTGTATGAGGGAAGTATAAGAACAAAAGTGTATAAATCTGTAACTGTACCCTCACGGTGATTCTCTAATTAAAAATAAATAAATTAAAATTAAAAAAAAATTGTTTTAGGACCAGGAGAGATAGAATAATGGGTAAGAAAATGGCCTTGCATGCGGAAACTCTAATTAGATTCATGGCATAAAATATGGTCCTGTCTGCCAATTTTGATCCCTGTGTGCAGAGTAAGGAGTAAACCCTCAGCACAGAACTGTTAATCCACAATCCTTGCAAGCAAAAGAGCACTGTATCACTGTAGAACTGTCATCCTGTTGTTCATCAATTTGCTTGAGCAGGCACCAGTTACATGTCCATTGTGAGACTCGTTGTTTCTGTTTTTGGCAAATGAATACGCTAAGGATAGCTTGCCAGGCTCAGCCATGAGGGCTAGATACTCTCGGTAACTTGCCGAACTCTTTGAGAGGGGCAGAGGACTCTAACCTGGGTCAATCTTGTGCAAGGCAAAGACCCTAACCACTCTGTTATTGTTCCGGCCAAGCAAAAAATAGCTTAAAAATTTATTTAAGTAATATGTTTACTATAAATTTATACTACAATTTTATTGCATTGATATACAAAGTTGAAGGTCCCAGTTTTCATTGAAAAGTTCAAAGTGAATAGTAAATTCTTGTTCACAGTGAGCAGATGCAGTCACTCACACTCACACATGAACACACACACACACACACACACACACACACACACACTCCTATCATGTTTCTCCTTGTTCCAGACACTAGGATGGAAGGATTTTCATGAAGTTCTTACCTCCAGGCTGGCACAAGGCAGAATTGCTTTGGGGGGACTGGTTGTCCAGTATGTGAAACTCCACCCTCTAAGTCTAAATTCAGATTTCTGTCCTTCAGGAGATCAACTTTGAAAATGACTGGAAAATGATCACAATCTTCATTGGGATCAATGATTTGTGTGATTACTGTGCTAACCAGGTAGGACCCTGAACAACCTTAATGAGTGACTAATGAAAGGTGTATCTGACCTTTGTCATTATCAAGAAGGATAGTGGACTCCAATATGGTAGTCTCAATCAGGCAAGGATGGTATGAACTCATTCCAGTATATCAGATATTTCTGCCTTCAGTTCTACTGAGGAAGTGGCTCCATGTCCACACAAATACTATTCTTGGTTGTCAGTGGGCATATAATTCACATCCCTAATTGTTTAGGATCCTAGCAAAACACACTAGGGCTTGTTTTCTTGAGAATAGTGACTAGGGAAAGGCAAAACCAATTTCATCAGTGAGGATGAATACTGACAAAGGAGTCCTCGAGCTATAATTGGTTGCTCACATGACTTAACAATCCTTGCAAGTTGTCTAGGCTTCCTGTCTAGGAAGAATATTTCTAAAGATGTTTATCAGAGGAAATTTGTCCAGACTTGTAAACTGTGACAGATTGTGACTTAGGACATGACATAACTTGTTCTAAATTGTGGATAGCCTGCATCTTATTAGTCAGAGAAAGACTAGAGACCTGACCCAGAGAACAAAGAAAACAGGATCTTAGATATAATTTCTTACCTTCGGCTCTGAGACTCCACCAGGCACTTCAGAAAGTCTCTACCACAAGGTTTGCTCCTCCTCCTCTTGACCCTTCCCAGATCTTAATTACAGAAATGACCCAATGTCATGGGGATTAAATGCTAATCTTTCACTTAGCATTTTGGAATACGACTGAAGTTAACACAGAAAGCCTTTTTTGAGGTTGTCAGTTACATGAGATCATTTTCATGTGTAAAGAACGTAGAAGCAACCCCAGGATGAACTCAGGCCACGTGTTAGGAAATGGCCAAAATTTGACGATGGTCAAAGGAGAAGTCTCAGACCTGAATCACTAGGGGTAGTGGTTAGGGGGATGGAGAAAGAATAAGGGTTCCAAAAGTGTGGGCGGCATGTGCCAAAACCAATAGAAACACAAGTATGGTCACTGGGGCTCAAGTGTGTTCATGAGGACTGAAATCAGTGACAGATGGAAATGAAAAAATGTAGCCCTCAACTCTCTCTGGCTCTGTTTTTAGATATGGGACCACAAGGATCAGGAGTGTCCACTAGGGCTCAGGTTTGACTCTATAAAACACATTCTTGTATTTCTCAACAGAAAGAAAGTATTTTGGAATTCACTCACTGTCTCCAATTTTAGTATATTTTCTGCCAAAGTGAGCACTACTGACTGACTCCAAAATCCCTCCAAAACTATACAAAGTCCCTGGATGCTAAGCCTCTCCTCTTTTGAACAAGTTTTCCTCATCTCAAAGGGAACTAGGTAGTTTAGGAAAACCTTTTCTTCCTTCACAGGATCCACATATGACTACAGATTTTTTCCGGCATATCAATGAGACCTTGAAGATAATTTTCAATAAGGTAGGAAAGAGTAAAGATGTTTCTAAACTCCATATATTCCTCAAACCTGTTTTCTCGTTGTAGGTTGCATTACTGGGGGACCCTGGGCAGGCAGGGTTCAGTAAGAGGCAAGCAGTGTCTGAATCCCACTTTTACTACCATTAGGGTTGATTGGTGGGAGGTCACTTTAGTGCCTTTGTGGCCCCAAATTAGAGTTACAAGGGGCTGGAATAATTCTGAGTCAGATTATATTGCTGGGTGGGGAGTCTCTGGATGGCCAGTCTCTGTGTGGCCAGTCTCTGGAGTTGGTTCATCTGATGTGCTGCCAGAGATTCACAGGCATGGAGACTCTGGGTAAGGTAATTCCCTTTTTCTCAACTTCTCCACTGTCAAGAGGTAAGGTAAGAGAATGGGAGCTGGGCTGTGAATCAACTGAGGTTCCTTCCAGTTTTTATCAGTGCCCCCTTCTACCACTGTGGGAAGTAAGAAAGTTTCCCTCTGTTCCCACAGGTTCCGAGGGTTTTCATCAACCTGGTGGAAGTAATGGATGTGATTACATTTTTTAACAATCGAGGAGGGAGATGTGGTAAAAGGCCTCTGTAAGTAGATACATGATGTGAATCATGAAGAACCCAGTTGAGAAAAGACAAGACCAAAGTGGGAAGTTTAGGCAGATAGATGACTTCAGATATCAGTCAGGGTTTGTACATCCCTTGCAAATGTGTCAGCCTTATTTATGACTAAAAGTCACTTCATATCTCTGTGCTCAGTGTGGTCACAGTAAATTCAGCGCCAGAGCAAATTCTACTGAAAATAAGTACTTTTTCAGGGTACATGTTTAAAAATACCCTTCAACGGCTAGGGTGTTTTTCCATTCAACAGTACCTGGGACCAGATTCTGGTTGCTTCATTTGGGATCTGTGAACTCTTGCATCCAGCACAAAGTCTCCATTAGCTTCTTTTCCCTTAGGGGGAAATTAGGGGTGTACATTTACCAAGGGCAGCATCTCTCCTAATAATAGTTTTTCACTGTGGGGCTGAAGACCAGGAGTCAGAAGTAAATTTCCAAAATGCAGAATAAGAAGATCTTTGAAGGCTGGAACTCTTTCAGGTTGAGGGAGTCTCCTGTAGAAAGCTTCCAACTTCTAAATCAAAATGTTCTCTTCGTTCTCTTCTCATCAGGGAGGGCAACCATAATTGTCTTTCCCCATTATTATCCCTCCCTGAAAGGAGCCCTAGCATCAGCTGTCAACAGTTCCACCACTGACAAGTATCCATTTAACCCTGTATCTCTGACTTATGTTTCTGTGGCCTGTCTCCAGAACTCAGCAAGTCTGGTTATAGAAATTCATGTGAGTATTTATTCATTGGGAGTGCGTCCAGAGAAAATCTGCAGAAATTTCTCTGATCATTTCACAGGCAATGTCCTTGCTTTGGAACCAGGAGTGAGGTGTTACAGAAAAATATTCAGGAAACAAATAGTTACCTTCAGGTAATTCCTGCTGCCCTGTCTGAGAGACACAACATATCCCCTTCTTACATCCTTTAAAAGGTTTATAAATTCTATGTAGTGCTGGGGTTAACTGCAGCTGGACAGCTCTCTAAACGAAGGTGCGGTCACTGAAATATTTCCCCCAGGAAATCAAATACCAGGTCTGAGAGGACCGGGCCCAAATGACATTGAAGTGGGGATACTGGGAAAAACCCCATCTGTCAGTTCAGGGGGTGAACAGGTAAGCACCCTTGAAACAGAGAAAGGAGTGATGGTGTCTACTGCCCTGAAGGTCTTCCTTCTTTTGAAGAGCATGAGGTTCCCTTCTGCTCTTTTAAGCTCCACCCGAACTTTTCTCAACTCTTACCTGCTTCCTTAAGAGCCTTCACTTCTTATCCCTCTATAAGGGATAAGCTCATGTATATATTCTTAATCTTTTATCATGTTCTCCAAACTCAACTCCCTACCAATATCTCCTCTCACACTTTCTCATCTGTATAGGACAATAACCTGAAATTTCCATATTGATTCTCTTAGTTTCGGATCTTTTACTGTCCAGTGGGAATCGTCCACTTCCTGAGGATAAGCACATTCAATGCATTTATTTTACAGTCCCTACCCTGGCACAATAAATATAATGACCATGTCTATGCCACCCCAAGCCATGGGAACCTGAGCTGCTGGTGATAAAATGATTCTCCAAGTAAACCAGGCCCCCTATTCTAAATTATCTCTTTGCTAAGTGAGAAGAAATGCTTCTCAGAAATGTAAGCACATAACTGGGTGCTTTTGGGTCTGTTTACCCATGGGGATACCACAAGAATTCTTTCATCTAAAAGGGGTTGGTATGCCACAGTCCATGCCAGGGATCAGGACCAGAGATTGTGCATACGCCCTTGCAAAGAATTCCTCTCTTCCCCTTGCAGAAAGTGCTCTCCGAATATACCTATAGTGATGCATTTGACGCACGTGAGGACTTTGTGGTGGTCACGCAGCCTTTCCTCCGAAGATCTGATTTGCCACGGAACACAGTATGTTGCAGGTGGTTCTGGGAGGACCTCTGTAGACACCGTTAGTGGCCATGTGATGATATGGTGGGAACATGGTTTGAAAAGAGTCTCTGAAGGGTTTGCACTTTTGCTCTTCTATTTTCTTTCCTATTTTGATTGTTGGTGGAGCTTTGATAGCCTGTTATTGCAGGTAGCTTATGTGAAATGACATGCCGAAAGGAAGCAGCATAGAGAGTGAAGTCTTTTGCTTTCTTCTTGACCTAACTTGGTCACTCAGGGAAGTGCCTGGGTGGGTCAGGGCTGATCAACTCTACCAGGAACACCTGTGAGGAATGGAAGTTGCATCTCAGCAGTTCCATTTAGCAATAATCACATTGCACAGAATCTAATTTAATCTACATCCCATGATAATTAATTTCTTCAACCCACAGTCTCAGGGATCTTATAGAATCCAGGCTGGAAGGAGGAATTGCTCTTTGCAGAGAAGGAAAATCAGTCTTAATCATTGCATAATTCTCTATAGGTCTATCTCATTTCCTCTCAGAAAAGAATTTAGAAGGTATAGTGTAGTGAGGTCAAAACAGCTTTATTTAGAAAATATGAAGAAGGAAATGATAGTTTGCCAAGAGAATGAGGCCTTCTCCAAGGGAGAGCTGAGTAGATTACATAAAGTGAAAGAAAGCAACTGCAGATACAGAGTTGAGAGATGAGTGTGGAGGTTAATCCTCTCCATTTGCACAGTTGTATAGCTTTTTTCCCAAACTCCTCTCGATTCCTTACATGGGGTTTTCTATATAAATGAGTGAAGTCTTTTGTAAGTTTATTTTCAAGAGGAAGAGCTTAAAGGTTTTGTTGGTTCAGCTTCTGGTTATCGGTTTCCTACTTGAGCTTTTCCTCTCTGGACGAATTTCTAACCTCTGAGCTGGTGCTACTACGAGTTAGAATCTTATCTATCTCCATTTTTAAGTCTGTAAGTTGGGTCTAAAATACATGTTTTGGAGCTCCTTTGGGACTAGTGTTAGAGTAATATCTCCAAAGTAATATATGGTATTATTACTTTTCTAAGCTAATTGCTGCACCTACCCCTGCCTCTCTCTAAGTGCATACTTCACTGGGAAAGATGTGGAGTAAATCCGCATTTCCCATCCTCCTGAGGCAGTGTTCTGGTATTTACCGTGTAAGTTATAATAGACTAGATAACAATATTTGGTGGCCAGGATACTAAAGATTGCTTGGGGATGTATGTTCTAGGGGGCTGGGGGGACCTGACTGTTCCATTCTGCTTCTAAATATTCCAAATTGGCAAGTTTCCCCATCAATGGAACCAGTTCATTCACATCGGGCCTCAGAAAAGTATGAAAGTGGAAACACAAAGGGTATCTGCAATATGGCGGTGACGGGATCCTCTGCTCACGAAGGTTGTCACCATCCCTTTGCTTGCAGGATGGGGAGAGTGACTCTATGTACTTCTCTGACGATTGTCTGACCTTCTCAGCACTTATGCAAAACGAGATGTCCATTGGACTCTGGAACAACATGGTGAGTGCCCAGTGCCAGAGGAGCTGCCCACAGATGTCCATGCTATTTTCCATTAGGATCCACATGTTAGGTTGACAGAACTCCTTTCTGCCAGAAGCTGAAATTGCCAAATACCTTACCTACCCTCCTGGGGAGCACCAGAGCCACCCTGACAGTGCTTGGGTGCCTCCAGAGCAGCACGTGGTAATGCTATGGCATCTCCATAGCTACAATCTACACTGAGAGCATGTGCTCCTGAGTACCAAACCTAAATTGAACCTCTCATACTGTCCATTGATAATTTCTCTGGAGATTTTTCTAAGCCAAAGTTAGAAACACCAGATAATCATGTGTTGCTTGTATTTTCTGATACCTGTTCCTCTACTATTGCCAGTTTTATCTTCTGTTGACATCCCCCCCCCCCGAAACATGTGACTTTCCTCAGGCCCCAGTGATGCTAGCTTCCTATTTGGCCCTCTCTCTTCAGACTTATAGCATATAATGTAGCAGTTCTCAGCCTTAGCTAAACATTAGAGTTATATAGGATTTGAAGTACAATTGGTGCCAACAAGCTCTTTGGAAAAACCGTTGATATATGTAAAACCTGCCCATCCGTGTTTTCCTTCTGACATTACTATTCCCCTTCTAGGTATATTCTCATTAAGGAGATATCTGTTCTCACAAACATATGTGTATATTGGGCTAGAGCAATAGTACAGTGGGTAGGGCATTGGCCTTGCATGCGGCTGACCTGGGTTCAATTCCCAGCATCTCAAATGATTGCCTGAGAACCACTAGGGGTAATTCCTGAGAGCAGAGCCAGGAGTAATCCCTGAGCATCACCTGGTGTGACCCTCCAAAAAAGCAAAAAATATATGTGTATAATGATTATCTTGGCCATATCCTTTATATCCCTCATATAAATCAACCGAAATGTTCCCCAATAGCAGGATGTTTTCTGTATACCTTCCTCTGACGAAATGTGTATGGAGATATAAATAAATCCTAACAACATGCATTTATAAATTTCAAAAATGATGCAAATTAGGAATTAGAGCAGTAGTACTCTGAGTAAGGCACTTATATGCATTGGTCAACCAATGTTCCATCTCCAGCACCACATATAGAGCCACAAGCATTGCCGGGTCTGATCCCTCAGGACAGACCCAGGCATAAGCCCTGAGCACAACTGGATATGGCCCAAAGGATACGGGAAAGTAAAGGACAAGCAAAATAATTTTTCTTTGTGGTGAGTCATACTGAAATCAGGTCTCACGAGACTTCTAAGTCAGGGACTCTTCTGGACCTATTTCCTGATGCTGGTTAGGTGCCTTTTAGTTCCCTTTATCACAAATTCCCACCAGCTCCTTATGATCAGAAGTTGTGGTTCTATGTGTGTTAGCTTCCATTTCAAATAAAGTGCAGCACCAGTGTTTGATTGCCAGGAGTCATGGCATGGGATGTAAGCCATGTTTCTCACATGTGGCCACAGTTTCTGGAATCCAAATTTCAGTTCCCAGCACTGTATGGGCCCCTGAGAACAACTTGAGGTGACTTCTGAGCAGAACCAGGAATTCCACCTGAGAAATGCAGACTGTGGCCCAAACAGCCCCAGCTCTCCTGACCCATGAAAATCGTCTAAAATCAAGCTCAGTGCCTGGGCCTCATCTCCATAGAACTGATTTCAGTAAATTTCATGGGTGGCATATATGAGGTGGGGAGGAAGAGACAGTCATGTTCTCTCGATCCGCCTCTGCTACCCTGGATTCTTGTGTTCACCTCACAGAAAAGAATTTCATGGTAGACAATAGTGAAGCAAAACAGATTTTATTTGGACACTTCTTGAAAGGAAAGGAGGAAGAGACAATGAGAGAGAGACTGAGAGAATAAAGTGCTTAAGAGCGAATGCGGCTTCTCCAAGGGCAGAGAGAGGCCCACACACATCCCAGCATTAAGTATGAAAGTACACACCTTGAGACGAGATGTGGATGCCATGTGTGCTCGGTGCCCTGTACTTGGCCGTGTGGGCACAAGCAGCACACGGGCTCTGGCAGCGTATGCATACACTTCCTTTTCTCATGGTGGCTTTTGTAGGGTTTTTCCCACGCTACCTCATGTGGGGTTTTCTAGCTAGATAAGAGTTCTAGGGTTTGTGCCAAGGTGGGGAGAGTTGGAATGGTCTTCTTTGAAACACCTTTTCTTGACCTTCGTTCTTTCTGGATCTTCTCTTGGGTGGGTCCAGCCTTCTTTGGTCTGTGCTAGTTCCAGGCAAAGGTCTTATCAGGTCTTAGTTGCTGTATGTAGAAAACGGGTCCTGATGACCCATTTTCAAAAATGATGACCCATTTCAAAATTGATGCATTTTTAAAAGAACTTTGTAATTTTCCACATGGTGATTCAATAAAATAAATAACTTTAAAAAAATATTGAGAAATAAAGATGCTCAGACTCAAGCTTAGAATGTAGAAAAGTTTATTTGAAAGAAGGGCTAGGTGGGCTTTTTACCACACCCCAGAAATTCAGTTGCCATGGGAGGTCCTTCCCTAATCTACCTGCCAACATCATAGTCTCCATAGAATTAAACCACCATCTGGGTGTGCTTTTGAGTTAACATGTTTTAAAATTTCCCCAGTGAGACTGTGGCCTAGACATCATGCTTCAAGCCATTGCCAGGAATGACCCCTGTGCAATGCTGGGTGTGACCCAAAAAGCAAAATAAAAAAAAACACAAAAAATTGAGAAATAAAGATACTCAGACTCAGCTTGGAATGTACAAAAGTTTATTGGAAAGAAGAAGTGGGGAAAAGTAACTCATCATGTAGGGAGGAGCTTAGTATATGACTAAGTTAACTATGTCTCTTTTGGGGGTTTTTAATAGGAAAACTGGATCTTTGTGTTACAGAGATTGAAGGAAGGTTAAAGATAAGGGTTTTCCAATAAACCCTTTTAAATGAAAATTGGGCTCTTTGTATTT
This sequence comes from Sorex araneus, assembly GCF_027595985.1. Lineage (NCBI taxonomy): Eukaryota > Metazoa > Chordata > Mammalia > Eulipotyphla > Soricidae > Sorex > Sorex araneus. The sequence continues at coordinate 365,625,682 of NC_073313.1, read as the reverse complement.
CTTATCAATTGACAAGTGTAACAGAGGAAGAAAGAATGAAACAAATGTTTGTCTGGCCATTTGCCTTTTGCTTAAAGTATTTCCCATTATCTAGCCTCCAGTTGAGCCTAAACTCTGGGGCAAAAGTTTGTTTATATTGAAAAATTGTTAGATAATTTTACTGTTGCAAAATTTAATGTCAGATAATTGTTAACTCTCTGTTAACTCCCTGCTTATCAGAAAGAGACCAAAAGAACTTTGTTAAGATTTTTTAACTCCATTTACCAACTGGTAACCCCCTGTTTAGCAGGAAATTCAGAGCTTTGGGATTCACAGGAAGAAAATAATAGGCTGTAACAGTCAAAATGATAAGACTCACAGAAGCTGACAAAGGGAAACTGAGGCAACTTCCTCTTTAAATACTCTGCAGCCTCTCACTTGTTTTTTTTTTTTTTGATGTTCTGATACTCTACTGCAGACTCAGATTTTATAGGAGACATGGATTAACAAGATGCTGAAACTTGGATACTGTTCTTCATGGGTTTTTACTGTTATCTAGACTGGCAGACTTCATCTTTTAGAGAGATTGAAAGGTTTGTGAATTCTGTTAGCTCTTTTGGGCCCTAGCAGTCAAGGCACTGTAGTAACAGTTAGTCCAGGAAAACCCTTTTCCCCTTTCTTTACAATGACCAAGTTGAGAATATTCAGCTTGGCGTCCACAATGCAACAACAAACAGATGTGTGCTTTCTTTCACTGGCCCTCCATGATCCCTAACAGGAATGCTCTTTACTCAACAATGGTTGGACTAGACCTTGTGCTAATAACCCCTGCATTATAGTGAAGCCTTGCTTATTGCTCCTGCCACTGATCTGAACCACATAAACCTTCCATTCCCCCCCTCCTCCAAACAGCAATTTTGGTTGACATCTGCTTCTTATTAAAGGTCCAAAGTTTGTCTTCATTGTGCAGTTCAGTGGTTTTCTGACAACCTGCAGCTGAGTAAGAGATTTTTATCTTCATATTCAAAGTTCAATACCTCCTAGCCATCACAAAGTATAGGCTGACTCCCTACATCTTTCTTTTTTTTTTATTTTTAATTTTTTTATTGAATCACCAAGTGGAGGGTTACATAGTTCTCAGGATTATGTCAGTTATATAATACTCAAACACCCTTCCCTTCACCAGTGCCCATCTTCCATCACCAACCCCCCCAGTATATCTGCCGCCCCCTCCCACCTCCCCAGTCCCCACCCTTGTACGTGATAAGTTTCACTTCGTTTACGCTTATCTCGATTACATTCCATGTTTCAACACACAACTCACTACCGTTGCTGGGGTTTCCCCCCCAAAAAGAAAAAGACAGTCCTATTGCCAAGGAGGCATTTGATAGTTCTCCATTGCTAAGAATATAAAGATATTAAGTCCCGCTGTTTGTTACATAACTTTTCTTTTTCCCCCTTGCCCCGCGCCACCGAGTTCACGCCTGTTTAGTAATCGCCACGCTGTCTGACAAAGGGAAAAAAAAAACCGAAGAGGATGGTTATTTCCCGTCATCAGCTGGCGTGGGGCTCTGGCTTAGTTGATAGTCTAGTAGAGTGCCTGCAAGCAGTTTCTGGAACCAAAAATCTTGCGCTGGTATCGGCTCCAGCTCGAGATTCCACCAGTGTCCCGCTGTTCCATGTACATAACATTTCCCCTTATATCCCATTCCCACGCCACCAGGTCTGTTTGCTTAATGGACATCACACTATGTTTGACACCACGCCGCGTTTCTTCCCGAGAAAGAAGGATATTTCTTCTCAGCCGGCTTGGGGATATAGCTTAGTTCAGTCTAGAGAGATGGCTACCACTTTGATTGCCTTCAATATTTCAACAAAAGACTTACTATTCTTGTTAGGATCTCCCACAAAAGTCCGACCCATTAAGAAGGAACCATTACATATTGCTGATACTAAGATGACATTAGGTCGCGCGGCCGCGGTAGCGGCCGTGCGGTTTTGGGTTTCTGTATAAAGACCAGGGAAAATTCTGCCTGAAATTCTATCACTACAATCTTTTACCCTTTTATGGTGCTCATAAGATGGGAAAACCTAGAGAAATACCGGGCCCCCCGCACGGGCGGAAGTGGGAAAGCTCCCTTGTCCTCCTCTTTAAGTGTCCGATGCGGGTGGAGACCGGTACTTCCCCGCCCTCGATCTCCCGCTAGCCGCGCCGCGCATTTGGGTGCGTCTCTCCATTTTGTGCTCAGAGAAGTGGGGTGGAGGCCGTGCTGTGCTCAGGAGAAGTTGAAGGAGAGAGAGAGAGAAAGAAAAAAAAAGAGAGAGAAACGCCGGGCCCCCGCACGGGGGGCCTGGCGGAAACGTTCAAATCACATACTGCAGGTTGCTGGCGGGCTGCTGGTGTCCGAAGCAGCTCCGTCTTCTTCCTCCGTCATACTCTGACTCCCTACATCTTTCAAGAAAATTCCTTACAATTATAATGTTCTTACTTCAAATGAATTTTTAAAAGAGAGAGAGAGAGAGAGAGAGAGAGAGAGAGAGAGAGAGAGAAATCCAGGCTATTTTATATTACTGTGGATTTGCTCTTCCTAATCCATGTCTTGTACATCCCTTTCTGCATTTCTCTACATAATCAGTGATATACGCTGCCCCTCTGCCTCCCACCTTGGCACTCATATAGGTGAAACTCCTACAGGAAACCTGATCTGAATGCCCAGGGAAGTCTTCAGAGAGGTCGCTCTGACCCCACTGCTTCATCTTGCTTCTGCAAGAGATGTATTGAAGAGAGCAAGGGCATAACTCAAAAGATCACTTAGATAGCTTCCAGGGATGAGTTAGTATTAGATCCTCTGTGTTTCAGACTAACTCATTAATGAGATCAATGAGTAAGCAAGGGAATTTTATCAGTGTGGCATCCCAGCCTAGGGAATCAGAAAAGGATTCAGTTATGAGAAATTCATTAACAAATATTCGCTATAGGTGAATGGTGGTCCTTGAAACTGAATGAAACCTTGGGTTGGTTAGGATTGAGAAAAAGAGCAGATTCAAATTCTCTTTTTTAAAAAAAAAAAAATCCTTTCTTTTTCCGAGCTTACAGCCAAATCAAGGAAGTGGAGAATAAATATCCTAATATGGCACATAAGTTGTTTAGAGTTAAAAAGCAGAAGGGGAGAAACTCAAGCAAGAAAAGGAATTCTTAAGGACCTATTTTGGAAGAGGGTTGTTTTCCTTTCATTTTTGGCCAGGGTAAGCTTCACTTAGAAGAGAAAGAGCAGAAGGTGCCCTGATTGTATAGAAGGCAGACAGCACTTTCTCAGATAGGGTGGTGTGACAGGAAATGGAACTGCCCAAAGGCAAATGTTAAGATACAGGGCTAGAGAGGGGTTACAGGGTCATTCATATTGACATTTAGTCACCTGAAGTATTCTTGCTTAAATCTGGGCAGGGATGACTTGGTATTCATCTTTGCACCTGCAGCATGTAATACAGATAAACCATGAATGTTTTTGAGCTGAGCTCTTAAATATCTCAGTATGTGGAATAGGACTCAGATCCATTGACCATAGACTCCTGGACAAACCTTTTGTGCTCAACGAGGGGGTTCCTTTTTCAAAAGAATATAATTATATCTCTGATGGTTTTTCATGACTGCCTTCCTGATATTTGAGGGGAAAGATTATTGTTTAGCACTCTGAGCATCAAGCACACCAAATGGAAAGAGTAGGCAACAAGGTGGATTGGATAACAACTTAACTTGGATGAAATATTCTTGACTGCAAACCTATTTTGTTCTGTATATTAGATATTTAATTAATTATTTTCTTACCTAGGATTTCTTTAGAACAATCTGCTGCAATTTTTATGGGAACCCACATATATTTTATTTTTTAGGTTTTTTTCTTGCTGCACTCAGGATCTCTATCTTTGGCTCTTGCCAGTTAAATTACCACGTGTTTTGATGTTCTACTGCTTGGGACTATTGTGATTGATACTTCTTTGAGCTTCCTGAATTTTAAAGTCTAATTTGATCTCTAAATTGGGACTCTTTTTATTAGAACTGGTCTCACCAAAATATCTTACCTCCCATATTTTTTCTTAATTTATGGGCCTCCTATAATTTGGATGTAACTTCTTGCAAGCTGTCCCATAGCTCCTTGAAATTTTTTTCTTTTTCCTTATGCTTATTTTTTCTTTTGCTGTTATTAGATGATTTCTTATATGCATTATTCTGCTTTTGTTGTTCTGCTCCTTAGTCTGAACCTATTCACATTACCAACAACAGTGGAAAAGGGTGTCTTTTTTTGCCTTATCCACGTAAGTCTGGCTGTTTTTGTTCTTTTTTTAATGTGTTTCAATCTCACTGTTGTGGGATGATATATTCTTATTTTTATTTTCATGACCTTAATTATAAGTGATATACAGCACGTTTTTCAACATACCTGTTGACTGTCTGCTGTTTTTTTTAAACAGATATCTGTTAATCTCATTTTTCATTCTCCCTCATCTGCCCCTTATGCTTTATTTATTTTTTTATTTTTATATTTATCTATTTATTTATTTATTTTTGTTTCTGGTATATATTCAGTACTTATTCATGGTTCTTCACTCAAGAAATACTTCTTGCAGGGCTTGGGCGACTGTATGGGGTGCTAGAGATAAAATCTGAGTGCTGTACTAACTCTAACCCCCTCTTTCCAATTTTTAAATTGGATTGCTTGTTTTTATTTTGTTGCTAATTTTTGCAATTGCATTATATACCTTGAATATCAATTCTTTCTCAGATGAATGGGTGAGCATATGTTTTTCTCCTGGTCTGGTCTGTGTTTTTTTTTTTTTTTTGGTAACCATTTATTTTGAAATGAAGAATCTTCTTACTTTGAGTACCTATTTGTTTTAACTGAAATCTATGCTGGTTGATATATGCATTGCCACACAGCCCCACTTTCCCCCCGTTTTTGCAGTTGTTTTCTTCTAAGATGGTGTTCTAGCCCTTTACTTTGAACCTGAATTGACCCTGAGTATGTAGATGTATCTTTTATAGGTAGAAGAAAGTTGGGGTTTAGTTGCCTGATCCACACTGCCAGTCTATGTCTCTCGGTTGGTGAGTTAAGGCCATTGATGTTGATGAGATTATTGAGATCGTGGGAGTTATTATCATAATTTTGTGCTGCCATCGTTTGCACATTGTGTAACTACTGTCTCTGATCTGCTCATTTTGCTTCTGGTGAGTTTACGGCATCATTTTCTCTGTCATCTTAACCAACACTGATACCCCCACCAGTGTAAACTAACCTCCACTGATGTTCCCAGGTCCCTTTCCATCTCTGACTTCCTCCCTTCCAGCCTACCCTCTTGGTAAGCATATAGACTTATTGCCATTTTTGATATTAATTAAAGAGAGGGGAAATTTTAAGAGTGGTGTATCCAGCAAGTTAGATAATGAGTGTGTTTCCAGGGAGTAGACTTTGATAAGTGTGACAGAAATGTTGAAGAAGATAGAGGAAGAAAATAAAAGCATAGTATCTGGTAATGGGGTGACTATTATTAATCTTGATCAAAACTTAGGTCAAATAATAGAGACTAAAGATGGATTAGATTAATAGAGGAGATACAAATTACAGCTTGGCTTTGCTTGTTGCAAATCTCAACAGCTCTTACTGGAATTGTCAGAAGTGCCTGGAAAAGATATGGCATGAAGTAGAGGATACATAATTCATAAGGGATAACAGGACTGTTCCTGAGGACATGGTAATAGAAATGAGAGACTGATGGGCTCTCCGTCCACATCGGTTGATTCCTTGACACACAGAATAACAGTGTAACCAAACAGCCTGTTTTGTAATTTGTCTATTTTTTCCACCAAAAGTCTGACAATGATAGGTTTGGCATTTCTTCTAAAGTATCACTGGAAGTATCTTGAAGGTTTGAACCAAATTGTATTAACCCAATGCCTTAATTTCTTCCTATTCTTGATTTCCAAGCAACTCATTATTTAACAGAAAGTATTAGGTGGCATGCCTGATTGCTTGAGTCAGTTAATTTTCTTGCCTTGCTCCATACTGCTTATGTTTTGCAGGTCTCAGACTCAACATGATGTGCTTATTTCATTCTGTTCTCTCTCATAGAATAGACTTTTCTTTCCACTATCACCAAGGGACAGATGAAAAATTCTTTGCAACAAGAAAAAAGCAAGATTGTGGGTCCAGAGCTGTTATTAGCTGGCAGACAACTTTCTCTGCCCTCCTGGGCAGAAATTGGGGATTTAGAGCTGATAGGTCAAGATATGCAAGGGAGACGATTACAGGAAAGATAGAACCTCAGCATTCAGAGAAAATTCTGCAAATTGACATGTGGTCAATCTCCTAATCTTCTCTATCTACAAGTCTATATGCTGGGGGAAGGGAGTGGGCAGCTTCTGGGTCATTATTAGAGTTTTTCAGGTGCTCTTGTAATCCTAATTGCTCCCTCAGAATCTTTCAAGAAAACTCCCAGCATCATTGAGCCCGAAGAGCACAACATACCCAGGCAGAACACTCTACAATTACACTTGAACTTGCAGCCCTGTATCACTGGGAAGGCTCCCAGGCCATCTGAGTACAAAATGGGCGCCACAAGTTCAATACCAAGAAAAGTATTAAGAAGTTTACAAGAAATCTCCGATTTCACAAGGTTAACAATCCAAGTGTCATAAACATGCTATGGTAATAATTAAAGTTTTCAGAGTTTTTCTGAAATAGACTATCCCAAGCATTCTAAGGATCTGTTACATATAATTATTACCTCTGTATAACACTGAAAATTCTGTGGCTGTGACAGTGAAAAAATTAGAAAACACCAGGGAAATCAGTGCATGGAACTTGAAGGTTCTACACTTCTACACATTCTGACAAGTCAAAATCTCTTAGTAATCAGGCTCTTCCTGGAAGAATCCAATGCACACACTTGGGATCCAACCTGGTTCCCATCCATGGCTGGCCTGTCACTTTGTGAGATAGAAATTTGGTTCAGTTCTAGCCCAGACTGCTGGTCTAAGTCCTCATCCTTGACTTTGCTGGTTACACCCCTTCTTTGCCAAGTCATGGAATGATGTAAGCCTGCCCGTGGGTAGGTTCCTTTTCCAGCATTGAAGAGAACTCATCTATACTCTCTGTCTCTCTCACTCTCTCTCTCCAGTTGGAACCTGTAGAGTGGAAGTCCACCAGCTATGACTTCACATTCGATCGAAATAAAGTCAAGTGTCCCGCTTTTGTGAGTAATGTTTGTATGTCCTGCCTGGAATGGTCAGACATAAGCCTGGGGTCTAAAAATGGGTATTTACCTTCCCCCAACAGCACAGACATCTACTGATGCACCCCCCTCCCACCCAGAAGACTTAACATTCATTTCTTTTCAGTCACCTCTTTCAACTTCACCTCCTCATTTCCGTGCAATTTCTCAGCTCCTAAGGGTTGGGAACCTTGTAAGGGATGAAGAAAATACAAGTCCACAGGGAGGTGAGGAGAAACCCTCAGGCAGGCAGTGAACTAACACTGGTCAATACCAGGCACCAGCACCCTGAGTGTTCCCAGACATCCGCTGCCCTGCAGCTCCTGAGTGGAGCTGTCCCAGGCCAAACAGTCTACTAGGTAGCTGGAAGAGCAAAGTAAAATAAGACAGACTCCATTTGGGGTTCTGGTACCTCCTACCCTCCAACCACCATCTGTTACAGGCCTTATCTGCTATTTCTTGGTCCATGCACAAAACAATTAACTAGTATCCCCACCTATTTCTCTCTGACCTTCTAGCCATCCCAATTGCTGCCATTACCTGATATGGTTTTCCTGATCTTGCTGGGCTGCTTGAAACCCTCCCCTGGTCTCTGGTCCCTACTGCCTGTTGGAGAGTCCAGAGGGAGGCACACAATTCTCTGCCATGATACAGATTCTGTGGTCCTATAACTGGATCTACTTCCCATATGAGTTCACAATGGTCACTGTTTGGGACTCTGCTTCTCCCTTCCTCTTGTTCTGTAAGCCCATCCTCTCTCTCTGGCCTCGGCATATGGATTTTTCTGTCAGCCTCCCAAGCCTAGTGTGTCTTAGTAGCCATTCCCATCATAGAGCCTTCTTGAACTCCCTTCCGCAGACTTGACTCAGTCTTTCCCTCTGTGAGGTGATAATATCTGAATATGATTTCTCTGAAAATGAAAGTAGAATCATGCCCTTTAATCTCCTACCCTTGGGCTCCACCCAGCAGGAAAACCCACTGTTTCCAGGGAAAGGAAAGCTGAGAGGTGGGGAAGGGAAGAAGAAATTATCTATATTGTCCTCTGTGTCCTTTCCCCAGTACTTTTTGGCTTAAGTTATGTAATCTATATCCCAACTCTGTTCCCTGGGTACCCCTGTGATGGGTGGGAAGAGAGTAGGGGTATTGTGAGCTGGGTAAATCTATGCACATATCTAGAATAATGTGTCATTTTTGTTTGGGGGGACTGAAACTGTCATAAGTGGGGAGATGAATGGTTTCTAGTGGCCTTAACCACTGATCTTTCTACGTATACAGATGCAACCCTACTTCTCCACCACAAAGAACAGTGGTAAAATATACAGAATCTGGATCCTGAGTGCATTTATCCTATTACTGATCATCATCATAATTACCACCATTATACTAGTGTTTTTTAGAAGGATTCGTGAGACACCTACACGGCAGCAGTAGAGGCAGCATGCAGGAGGGAAGAAGAGGCCTAAACGTGAGCATAAGAGGAAGACAGGCACTTAGTTTTAATGACCTGGACACTACAACACCTAGGATTTTGCTCCTGGTGCTCCTGGTCACCCCTGCCTCATTCCTCACCAGTTCCCTAACTCAGCCACCTTGACTAGCAAGAGAGCCTGTTTCCATAACCAGTGACAAGAGAAACCAAAGGGACAGTCACAATATCTTGGGGCCTGGAGTCAACGCTTGTCAGCTGGCAAATTAAAATAAAATTCAATGCTTATTTTTATCTTGTGTGGTCCTGTTTTTGAAGCTTTCCTCTTCAATTTGTTCTGCTACTGTGTTTGGGACATAGAAACTGTGTTGTTCTGTCTCAATCACAACTGCCTGAAAATCAGTGGTCCAAGTCAAGATTTTCTGCTTAAGGTTCCAGTCTAGCACTGAATGTGGCCACCTGGTCTTTTGGATTAGTGGTGAAGCAGCCACATTTGATTTACTTTTGATTTACTTACAGTACTTACAACACATTGAAGAGCAATGTGTTGCCCCAAGGCTGGGAGTAACAATGGGTGATGACCAAAAGACAAACTTGTTTGAAATATAAGAAACTATAACTGTGTGGGATATATTTCTGGGCATTGATGGTGTCTAATTGTATCAGGTATCAAAGGAGTTCCCTGAGGGAAATTTTATTTCAAGAGAGAAAATGGAAATATCCTTTTTGAAAGGGGGTATGGGTTGGAAAGAGTTCATAATTCTCCATATGCCCTCAACAGGAATTTATCAAAAGGTGCCATATTTTGGGAGAAGTTTCTGAGAGATAGTCTAGAGCAATCCTGACAGGTGTAAGCCAAAATCAAGACCTGAACTGAATGCCTTCCAGAGTTGTTTTCATTTGGCATGAAAAGCCAGATAGATAATGAGGAAACATTGTGATGAGTCTCAGGTGACAATGAACATGCATGTGTAAGGCTATGTATTTTTTCCTGGTACCACATGGTTTCAAGAATTCAAGTTTATGTGTCATTACAATAATTTTTTAATTCTCTGAAAAATTAAAATTTAAATAACTGAATATATTAAAATTATTATGCAATTAAATTAATAAAAGTAAATTTTATTTAATAAAATTTAGAATAAATAGGTGTTTGCATAGCCTTAAGCTTGCACTATGTGAAGCAAAACTATTACCTTTAAAATGGCCACATATCTCAGGTGAATTTTGCAAAATCAAATACAAAGCTGAAGTACTTTCTTTGTGTTTTTTGACATGTGGGGGATATATTTCCAGAAGTAGAATTTCTGGGTCCTACGGAAGCTCAATTTCTAGCTTTTTTTTTTCCTGCTTACAAAATGCTGGCTCCTATGTTACCGTCTTACAAAATGTTGGCTCCTATGTTACCGTCTCCACCCATGTCAGCTTTTGCTTCTTTATTTTTTTTAAGTTTTACGTTTGAGGTCTTTTTCCTTTTTTTTTTAATAATTTTTTTTATTGAATCACCATGTTGATAATAAAAACGAATGCCCCAGAACAGATGACTGGCTAAAAAAACTTTGGTACATTTACACAATGGAATACTATGCAGCTGCTAGAAAGCATGAAGTCATAAAATTTTCATATAAGTGAATCAACATGGAAAGTATCATGTTGAGTGAAATGAGTCAGAAAGAAAGAGACAGACACAGAAAGATTGCACTCATATGTGGAATATAAAGTAGAGAGGTACGAGCTAGCAATGATGCCACCTCTAGCAGAAAGCCCTTTGGACATAGTCACTAAAATACAGAAATCTAGAACCTCACGGCCGCTACTGTGGCCACAGGACCTCATATCTCCTCATTCTCAGCAACGGAAAACAAATTATCAAATGCTTCCTTTCCAGCAGGTCCAACTCTGGGGCAGGGGGGAAACTCCAAACAATAATAGTGAGTTTTTTTGTTTGTATGTAATCAAAGTAAAGAGAAAGTAAAGTGAAATTTATCAACTACACAGGCGGGGTGGGGGGCTGGGGGGCGGGGGTGGGGGGGAGGTTTACTGTGGTTCTCAGTGGTGGAATATATGCACTGGTGAAGGGAAGGGTGTTTGAGCAGTATGTAACTGAGACAAGCCTGAAAGCTTTGTAACTAGCTTTTTTAAGGAATATATGCATTGTCTCCCAAAGAGGTTTGACCAGTTGACATTCCCACCAGCAATGCAGAAGGGTCACTTTTTCTTCTCATTCATTTTCTTTTTGGATGAATGCAAGTTGGGGTTTGATGCTTTTATTTTTGTAAAGTTCTATCATTTTTATACAACTTAGATATTAACTCTTTATCAGAAGAATTGGGTAAAAAGTTTCTCCTAGTCTGTGGGCTGTCTTGGTATTCTGGTCATCATTTTCTTTTAGGAGCAGAACATACTTAATGTAGTCCCATGTGTCTATCTTTGTAGCACTATTCACAATATTCCAAATCTGGAAACAAACCAAGTACCCAAGAACAGATGACCACTACAAAGAAGCTATAGTACATATACACCAATATGCATATACACTAGAGTATGTATGCATATACACTAGTATATGTATATGTATGTATTTATATGTCTATACATATGCATTTGCACTAGTCAGACATAGGAAAAGATGAAGTCATGCAGTTTGTTGATACATGATTGGATCTGAATGAAATAAGTTAGAGGGAGAGATACACAGTAAAATCTCACTTACATGCATCAGAATATATATATTAAAAAAAAACACAGTAGGAGAATGGATCTGGAATGATAGCACAGCGAGCGGTTGGGCTTTCGCCTTTCCAGCGGCCAACCCAAGTTCGATTCCTCCGCCCCTCCTGGAGAGCCCAGCAAGCTACTGAGAGTATCGAACCCGCGCAGCAGAGCCTGGCAAGCTACCCGTGCGTATTGGATATGCCAAAAACAGTAACAATAAGTCAATGAGAGACGTTACTGGTGCCCGCTCGAACAAATCGATGAGCAACGGGATGACAGTGACAGTGACAGTAGTAGAATAACTAAATCACAAAGGCAATAAAAACAAAGAGCAAAAGTCCCTTAGTTGGTAGCTTGCAACCTGTGTGTGGGAATGGAGACTTGGGATACTTGAGGGAAGAGACCACTACAAAAATAGCAGAGGAAAGCGAGCACTCTGTACCTGGACTAGGTGCTGAAAGGAGGTAAACTGACATGAATGATATCAGATCAGTAATAGTATTGTAAATCACAGTGCCTGAAATGGGGGTAGCAGGGTAAAGGAAAATAAGAAAAAGGGAAAAATGCCTGTCACAGAGGCAGTTTTGAGGTCAGGTGGGAAACTGGGTCAATGGTGGGAGATAGTGGACATTGGTGAAAGATGTTGGGGTTGGAACACTGTTATGCCTAAAATTCAATCATGAATACTTTTGTAATTCACGGAACTTTTGTAAAAAATTTGAAGCACATGGGAATTAATGGGGAGTAAGTATCAAGGACCTCGTGTACATCAGTAGTATAGAGGATTGGTACTACTATAAATGCAAATTGTAAAGTAACAGTGAATGCAGATGATCCAAACCACAACAATAAATCTTAAAATTGCTTCCTGTCAAGAAGGCAGGTTAATGATTTGGGAAGGAATCCTGGGGTGTTGACACCAGAGATGGGACTTGTGCTGGAATGTAGTTTGCCTAAAAATCAACTCAATTTTGAATAATTTTCTAGGTCTCAGTTTCATAATTTAAAAAATGGTACAGATACACAATGGAGTATTACTAGGTCATAAGACAAGATGAAGTCAAGCAATTCACTGATGCATGAGGGATCTGGAGAGTATCATGCTGAGTGAAATCAGAGAGAGGAATAGACAGAAATATCTCTCTCATATGTGTTATATGAAGGAACTTTGTAGGGGACCATCAAATGCCCAAGGAAATAGAAATGAAGAGCAAGAGAACTGGTAGGAAGTTAGAAGCTTAACATTGGGGATGAGATTGTGTGACAAGTTAGGGAAGTGAACACTAGGACAATATAAAATGGGAAAATTGTTTGCCACAGAGTCAAACTTGACTGAAGGGAGATTGATAACTGGGGACATTGGTGAAGGGTAGTGGATACTGCTGAAGGTATTGAAGTTGGAACATTGCATGCCTGAAACTCAATAATGAATATCTTTTTAACTATTCGTGATGATTATCTATTCATTAATATCTATTAATATCTATTCATGATGATTTGATAAAAATTTGTACAAAGAAAGAACTGGTAGAGGGTTCAGAGTGATGAGGCAAGAATATAGGGTATTTCCTTGCAAGTGATCACTCATGTTCAATCCCCGGAACCCTAATTTGCCCTCTAAGCTCACCAAGGAGTGATACCTGAGTGAAGAGCAAAGAGTTAAGACCTGAGTAATACCTGGAATAGTCTCCCCAGGAAAAAAAAAAATACAATGACCTGTATCCAAGGTATCTGTCTGTTACCAGAGATGACAGAGGAAGTCTATTAGAACTCTAAATGAAAGCTTTGTGTATATGACCCCCGGCTCAGACTTCACCACAGCTGACCCCTCATTTCTCAAGTGTTTTATCTGTGTAACAGGCAGAAGGTTATCCTCTCACTTTATGGCTGATAAATATATTGTAAAGCAGTACTCTATGAGACTAAATGCTGCACAAATGGAAAGCAGAGATTTTCTGAGTGATGTTTTCATGGGACCCTGAATGATTTGGGTGGAGAAGTGCAGAGAGTTGGGCAGTAGGGCACAGCTCACAAGCTACCTACTCTCATAAAGCTTCAGCAATTTTACCCTCTTTTGTAAAATAGAACCAAATACCGAGTTATTTGTAGTCCCGGTGTTTCTAGAAGCTTCTACTTCGGCTTCTGAACAAGGGGAATAGTTCCCCAGTACTTCCTGTGGACTGAAAGTCATAATGAGAGTATGTTCTCAAATAACCTCCATGTCTGCCTGGTGTTTTTGGATTATAACTGTGACATCACAGATAACCCATTGAAGCCCAGAGCTCAAAATTTTTTCTGGAGTTCCTCAAGTTTCTCGTCCACCAGCTTGTCCTTCAAACAACCGTGCAAGTAATGATTTCACATCCATTCTCACTGGAATGGAGTGGGTATTTATCATTTCTGAGTGATTAAAATTATGCCAGTCTGGAAAATTATCATGAAAGAGTTCTCAGGCTTATGGATTTAGCTCAAGGGGTAAACCATAAACCACACACCTAGTATTCTTTTATTTTAAATTCTTTTAAAAAAAGCAATCCTGTTCACAATCATACCTCAGAAAATCAAGTACCTCACTATCAGTTTAATTAAGGAGGTAAAGATCAAAATGGATTAAAGACCTCAACATCAGAGCAGAATCCATAAGGTACACTGAAGAAAAGGTCGGCAAAATCCTCTATGACATTGGAGCTAAAGGTTATCTTCAAGGATGAAATTCCACTGACCATGCAAGTGGAAACAGAGATAAACAAATAGGACTAAAGCTTCTGCACCTCAAAAGAAACAGTGACCAGAGTACAAAGACAGTCTGCAGAATGGGAAAAGACATTCACCAAATACCCTTCTGGTAGAGGTTAATGTTAAAGATATACAAAGCACTGGTTGAACTCTACAAGAAGAAAACATCCAATCCCATCAGAAAATGGGGTGATGAAATGAAGAGAAACTTTCTCAAAGGAGAAATTCTAATGGCAAAAGGCACATGAAAAGTGTTCTTCATCATTAATCATCATGGAGATGCAGATCAAAACAACAGTGGGATATCATCTCACACCACAGAGACTGGTCCACACCCAAAAGAACAAAAGCAACCAGTGTTGGTGTGGATGTTGTTGGATATCATTGGTTTGTCCTTTCCCCCTTGCCACTAGGAGCTTAGGTTTATCAGTCACACCCATCAACGTGCTCCCAAGTCACTCCCATTCCTTTGTTATTCTGTAACCATTTCTACCAGTTTATCTGCTCTTCCCTTAATCAAACTCTGTTAATTGGTAAGGTCAGAACTTCCTAGGACACTGACTATTATAACATTGCCTTTCTCTCCTCTTTATGCCTTTTGAATAATTTACTTTAAAGCTATGTCTTTTTTGTATAGACACAAGAAGACAATATTATGTTTTTATAACTTAAGACTTAATTGGCCTCGAATATTATTCCCTCCTGGGCATCTGCTTTCTCCACTTAAGCCTCAGTTGCCCTCAGTTCCTAGCACCCCAAAGTAGGGTCCCCGACGTGGGATGGGAAGGATCCAGGACAAGCGGTGAGTTATGTGCTACCGTGGCATTGACATGGGCCTGGCCAAAGTGCCTAATTCTTAACTATAAGTTAAGAGCTTGATCATAGACAAATGCTGTCATGATCCAATAGTAATTATGAGACTGGGACCCTGCTAGGGATAGGAAAGACTGATCTGGCCTGAGCACTGTAGTCTGAGATTGAGATGGCCCCAGGAGAGCAATTCTATAAGCTTTAATGCATCTCTTATTGTGTCCATACAAAATAATTAATATTATGAATTCTTATATGTTTGCTGGCTGAGGAGAAAAGAAACACATTCATGGGACTCTGCCCTTGGGTGGATCCTCCTGCTGAAAGAGAATTAAGTCCTAGGAGAAGCATCCCCTGAGGGAAAAGAACCTTACCCTATTGCTGACCACACCTATGTGTATGCCCCAACCCCCTCATGCTGTGGAGATTTAACGAGGCTCTAAGAGTGGGTTGGGGGCCAGATCCACGGGGGCCAGATCCACAGATCGAGAGAGAGACCGAGAGCCAGGAGAGAGGCAGAGAGAGAGAGAATGAAGTAGGATGGGGGAGAAAGAAGCAGGAGGAGAATCAGAAGAGAATGGAGATGGACATGAAATAAACCGATCGAGCAACCAGTTTGGCCTTCTTCCTTCCTTCACCTGCCTCGCCGCCTGCACGCCCTTTCTTTTTATTTTTGTGTTTTACACAGATGTGAGGAGAAAGGGACTCTCCTTCACTGCTGGTGGGAATGCTGACTGGTCCAGCCTTTATGAAAAACAATATGGATGTTTCTCTAAAAACTAGAAATTCAGCTCCCATTTGACCCAGCAATCCCACTTATGGAAATATATCCCAGATATGCAAAAAAGTACAGTATAAATTGCATCTACATTTGTATGTTTATTGCAGCACTGTTTACAATAGCCAGAATCTCAAGAAAACCTGAGTACTCAAGAACATATGACTGGCTAAAGAAACTTTTGTGTATCTATGCAAGTGAATGTGCCTAGTACAGTTATAGAGATGCCTGAGGACCTGTAAAGTGACACAGATGAACACATGGAAGAAACCGAACCTTCAGAATCCATGGACCAGTGCTGCACTGTGGCTGCATTCCTCTATCCCCAAGCAGAGGAACATAGGTTGGACAGCCAGTCTATGGAGAAGACTTCAGACAAAAGGATGATCAGTTCCAGGTACAAATTCCAGTTCTGCCAAGACTCATTAGACTCACCTTGACCTGCTTCCAGTGAGGCTAACACAGTCCTGGGCAAGCAGAGAGCAAGTGTCCCAGTGTCTACGCACAGGAACTGAGCGAGGGAGGTTACTTTCTTTCTCTCTCTCTTTCTCTCTCTTTCTTCTTCCTTCCTTCCTTCCTTCCTTCCTTCCTTCCTTCCTTCCTTCCTTCCTTCCTTCCTTCCTTCCTTCCTTCCTTCCTTCCTCCCTCCCTCCCTCCCTCCCTCCCTCCCTCTCTCTCTCTTTCTTTCTTCTTTCTTTCTTTCTTTCTTTCTTTCTTTCTTTCTTTCTTTCTTTCTTTCTTTCTTTCTTTCTTTCTTTCTTTCTTTCTTTCTTTCTTTCTTTCTTTCTTTCTTTCTTTCTTTCTTTCTTTCTTCCTTCCTTCCTTCCTTCCTTCCTTCCTTCCTTCCTTTCTTTCTTTCTTTCTTTCTTTCTTTCTTTCTTTCTTTCTTTCTTTCTTAATTTCTCTTTCTTTCTTTCATCTTTCTTTCTTTTAATCCTTTCTCTTTCCTTCTTTCTTTCCCTCTTTTCTCTTTCTTTCCTTATCTCTTTCTCTCCCTCCCTCCCTCCTTCCTTCTATCAATCCTTGTTCCTTTCTTTTTCTTCCTTTTATTTCTTTTCCTTTCTCTCCTTCATCCCTCCTTTTCACTTCCTCCCCATTCCTTTTTCTTTCATTCTTTACTTTTTTCTATTTTTCTTTCTTCTTTATTTCTATACCTTCCTCTTCCTTTCTTCCTTCCTTTATTCCCTCTTACTTTACTCGCCCTTCCTTCCTCCTCTCTTTTCTTCTCTTATTCTTTCTTTTACTTTCCATCTTTTTATTTCTCTTTCTCTCTCCCTCCTTCCTTCAGTCCTGCAATCCTCCATTTTATTCTTTTTTTCTATTTCTATTTCTTTTCCTTCCTTCCTTTCTTCCTTCCATCCTTCCTCTTTCTCCCCTTCCTTCTATTCTTTCTTTCCTTCCCTTTTACCCTTCCTTTTAATACTTCCTTTTTTCTTCTTTTCTTTTTATTTCTACCTTTCTTTTTTCTTTCTTCCTCTTCCCTTCCTTCTCTCCCTCCTTCCTTCCTTTCTTCTTTCTTTCATCCTTTCCTTCCTTCCATTTTTCTTCTTTCTTCTTTTTCACAAATTTTCTCTTTTTTAATTCGTCTTCTTTTCCTCTCTCCCTCCCTCCCTCTCTCCCTCCCTCCCTCCCTCCCTCTCTCCCTCCCTCCCTTCCTTCCTTCCTTCCTTCCTTCCTACACTACTTCATTTTTCTTTCCCCTCCTCTTTTTTTATTCTTCTTTTCTTCTAGTTCCTTTCATCCTTCCCTCATACTCCTTGTTTTCTTTCTCTCCCTCCCTCCATCCATCCCTCCCTCCCTTCCTTCCTTCTTTACTTTCTCCCCGTACTTTCTTTCTTTTTCTCTCTTTTCTTTTTCTCTTTATTTCTTTCTGCTATTCTTCCTTCCAGGCTGGAGCGATTAACACAGCAGGTAGGGCATTTGCCTTGCACACGGCCGACCCGGGTTCGATTTCTCTGCCCCTCTCGGTGAGCCTGGCAAGCTACAGAGATTATCCTGTCCACACAGCAGAGCCTGGCAAGCTATCTATGGAGTATTCAGTATGCCAAAAATAGTAACAATAAATCTCACAATGGAGACGCTACTGGTGCCCACTCGAGCAAGATCAATGAACAACAGGACAACAGTGCTACACAATGAAATACTATGCAGCTATTAGAAAATATAAGATCATGAAATTTGCATATAAGTGGATTGATATGGATAGCATCATGCTAAGCAAAATGAGTCAGAAAGAGAGGGACAGATATAGAATGATTGCACTCATTTGTGGAATATAAAGTAACATAATAGGAGACCAACACCTAAGGGCAAGTAGAGATACGGGTCTGGAGGATCACACCATGGCTTGGAAATCTGTCTCACATGCTGGGGGAAAAGGCAGCTCGGACAGAGAAGGGACCACTAAGTAAATGATGGAGGGCTCACTCAGGATGGTAGATGTGGGCTGAAAGTAAACTATGGACCAAATATGATGGTCGCTCAGTACCTGTATTGCAAAGTATAACATCCAAAAGGAGAGAGAGAGTAAGAGGGGATGTGTCTACCACAGAGGCAGGGGGTAGGAAGGGGTGGGTGTGGTGAGAGGGATACCTGGAACATCGGTGGTGGAGAATAGGCTCTGGTGGAGGGATGGTTACTTGAATATTGTATGACTGAAACATAATCACGAAAGTGTAAGTCTGTAACAGTATCTCACGGTGATTTACTGTCACTGTCATCCTGTTGCTCATCAATTTGCTCGAGCGGGCACCAATAACGTCTCCATTGTGAGACTTGTTGCTGGTTTTGGCATATTGAATACAGCTCTACCCGCTGCGCTATCGCTCTAGCCCACACAGTGATTTATTAAAATAAATTTTTTATGTCTGTCCCTCTTTCTGACTCATGAGCGGAGGGGAGAAGGCAGAGGGGAGAATAGAGAAGGGATCACTAAGAAAATGATGGCTGGAGGAATCAGTCAGATTGGGAGATGTGTGCCGAAAGTAGATAATGGACCAAACATGATGACCTCTCAGTGTCCGTGTTGCAAGCCATAATGCCCAGAAGTAGAGAGAGAAAGTATGGGGAATATTGTCTGCTATGGAGGCAGGGGGAGGCTGGGAAAGGGGGGTATACTGGGAATGTTGGTGGTGGGGCATGTACACTGGTGGCTGGATGGGTTTTTGATCATTGTGTGATTATAACCAAAACATGAAAGCTTGTAACTCTCTTGCAGTGATTCAATCAAATTTAAAATAAATAAATAAGATTTTTAAAAAATTAAATAAATAAAATAATTTCTTTTATTTTATTAACTTAACATTTATATCATTAATTGAACAGCTAGTATTCTTGAGGCCCTAGGTTCAATAACTGGCAGTACACAGTTTCTGCCCCATAAAAGCTGGTAATTACCATTATAGCTCCAAGCTATTGTTGGAATATATCTTACTTGGGAAATAAAATGTTCTCAGTCTAGTAATGAATGAACAACTTGAAGAAACAAAGATATATTCCCTGAGAAATATCACCCAAGTTCCCCCTACCCAACAAAACAAATTCAAGACATAAAAATCAGAGCAAGAAATTACGTGAACTTCAGGTGTTGTTGAGAGAGATTGTAATTTTTCGACTGGAAATTTTTGTTTAGTTATGACATCAACCACATGACCATGAACCAAGTCATCAAGTCTTGAAAAAGCTGCTTGTTTTATACTCCACATAGAGAGTTTTCAGTTAAAAACAGAAATGTGTACATTAAGCCACTAAAGTGACTTTATTAGGAATATATTCCAACAGCTTGTCCCATTAGCACTTTGAAGAGTAAACCAAGAGTGGACTTGGCTTACAGGATGAAAAGGATGGGGAGTTGAGTCTAGGAAAACAACATCTATGATAAAGACAAATTGAATATTATTTGGGGGTGTAGTAGTCAAAGAGCCAAGAAAAATGGGGAGGGCTATGCTGAAGATGTTGCTCTGCGGTAGAATGTTCTTCCTGGCACAGCTCCCTGACCACTTGAGTTGAGCCCTGAGTAAGAGCCCACATGATGTGAGTTGTTGCCAGGAGAGCTGGCATTCCCTGATGATCGGGATGATTTGATGGCCTTGTAATTACCTGCAGCCAGGGCTTGAGATAAGGGGAGCTGACACCCTTGGTGCCGGTCCCACCTCTGTATTAGGTCATAGAGGCCTAGTGATATTTCATCCCACATCGCCTATGTAGCCATAGATTTCATCTTCTTCTTCCTGTTTCATGCTCCTTATGTAATGCATTCCTTTTTGCTCCTATAATGTTCTACAAAATAAACTGGTCATTCTGTGATCTTTGTGGATCGTGTGTCCCCAAAATTTCTGATATACCAATCTGAAGTACCAGTCTTTGACTATTAAGGATTGTCTCCCAGTTCCTAAGTCTCATAGCTGCACTGACAACTACAGCAGCACATGGGAACTGTCGATGTGAAACCCTGGGTATGATCTCTGCACCGAGATAAAATGAATGAGGATGGATAGTGAGATTTTGTCTTATTTGAGGGCACAACTAGAACAATATTGCCAGTGACAATATTGCCTCTAAAGTACTATTTTTGCTCTGATCACCAATGAAAAATAGCTCAGTGTTTATTTTGTGACCATCAGATACAAAGGTAACATCATTGTAGTTGGAGGCACCACTTTAGACTTTTCTTTCCAGACTTATTTTTGATGGTACTTTCACATACCCTGAGACATCATAGAGATGGTTTAGGGTCTGAAGTGCCAGAGGAGAAGAAAGAACATAAACAGTTTCTGATTATCTCCAGGAAAGATATTATTCTGGAAGATAGCCCAGGTATCTATGAAATCAGCCACAACACAGCCATACACAGTCTACCCTGCTATATAAAAGTATAACATTTTTATAAAAACATCTGTATTGAAATTCTGATCATG
This sequence comes from Sorex araneus, assembly GCF_027595985.1. Classification (NCBI taxonomy): domain Eukaryota; kingdom Metazoa; phylum Chordata; class Mammalia; order Eulipotyphla; family Soricidae; genus Sorex; species Sorex araneus. Next base: position 365,605,056 of record NC_073313.1, on the reverse strand, counting down.
CATTTAAAACCTCTTGGCCTTGACAGCATGCATACTTATAAACTAAATAAAATACATAGAAAGGAATTATGATTTATAATGATTATTTAAAATAATATAATTGTTTTTTATCAAAATATACTCACACTTGAAATTTTTGAATATAGCTGATTCAGGGAAGAAACTTTGAGGCAGAGCATGTGTTTTACATTTATCAAGCCCTAGGTTTGATCCCAACTATCAAAAAAGAAAGAAAAATAAAGAAAAGTAAATAACAGAATTAAAAATTAAAGGATGGCTATTTAGATACATTTTTAAAAATTCAATCCATTACATTGTTAACATAAATTAAGCACAAACTACATGAAAATCTGTTGGACAAACATGACATTTTGATGAAGTGTATAAAGCAAAAATTATAGGACAAATGAAATATGAGTTATGACTTATGAAAAATGGAATTAGCTTAGGTAAGTATGCAGTTGATAATTACATTTGTCTTTGAGATTTTGCTGCCTTTCATAATATAAAATTTACTTTTAGAAATGATTTTGGGTACTTACTGAGTTGTCAAGAAGATAGCAGGGTAGAGACAAAGAAAAGCAAAAATCAGAGAACTCATTTTAGCAAACATTTGCAATATTGAAGTGTGTACAAAAGGGGGTCTGTAGACTCCTCTTCAAGTGTTCTTGCCCAATTAATTCGTTGGAGGTTCAGGGGCTCTGCATTTGATAACAAATATAAGAAATGCTTTGAGACATTTGAAGGAAGGCTCACATCTGACATTTATCTCCAAAAATCAAAATAAAATTCTAGCAATCACTTTAGATCACTATTAACTGCTTGCAGCAAATGAAACAATAGTTTGCAGGGTGAGAAGACAATTTTGGTGGCTTCAGAAGCATGAAAGGTACATTTGAACATATGCTGTGCTCGTGGGAATGAAGAGCTGGACCAACTAACCAGGCCTTGGACCCTGCCAGTACATAGAAATATTATCTAAGAAACCGGCAGTGAGCGAGTTAAGGGGGACCAAGAGTGCAAGTGGCATCTGTATAGTGGCATCTACAATCTGACCACCTCCCATAACATGTCAATATACATGATGAGCTATAAGGCTACAAATGGGGAGGGAATGAACCTTAAAGAAGTACTCAAAATACTTTGAATTAGGTTTATCTATGCTTTATCTATGCACCCAACTCTTCCAGACAGGTAAAATTACTGAAAGGGAGATCCCTAGAGTTTACACTAGTTGTCTAAAGGATGTGTCTTGTCAGTGCAAGAGCTGATGTTTCCATCCATCTCCCCCATAAGGTTCCAAGGGACAGTTAAACGACTCTAAGTGGCAGTTGCTTGGGATGGTTGGAGCGCCTCTCAGAGAGTTGCCCTGAGATACTGATTCATATTTTGTTCAACCCTGCTGGATCCTTGAGGCAGGTGAGAAAATGTCACCATAACCTGTGAGGCTCCGTGTCTGTTCCACCCAGTGTTTTCTGATCATTTTTATGGCCTTTGGAGGACAAGCCTGTCTAATAGTTTTATGGTTTAAAACACATCCTGTGGTCTTTTTGTCTTTAATCTGTTGAACTGATATTTAATAGTAGTGTTTACCTTTTCCTTTTCATTAGACACCATTTATTCATGTAGCATATAGTGAATATCTTCTGTGAAGACAGCTAACAGAAAGTACAGTCATGGGGAAGACAAATCAGGTCTCAGTGAGTGAATGGGATCCTGAAATTCATCCTATATGACTTTCTCTTTAATAGGACTGTGGGGGCTGGAGCGATAGCACAGTAGGTAGGATATTTGCCTTGCACATGGCTGGCCCAGGTTCGATCCCCAGCAAAGTATATATTGTCCCCTGAGCACCGCCAGTTATAATTCCTTGAGTAACCCTTGAGATGCCGGATTTGACCCAAAAAGACTGATAAAAGATACTGGAAAATGTCATTTTAAAAATATTCATATCACTAGTCCCTTATTTGATGTTTCTTTTTGAATTTTAAACTAGACTTCACTACTTTGACTTTAGTAAAGCGTATGCCAAACAGAAGCTAACTTTGATGAGTTGCTTGTGTTGGACAGTGTTTACTCATGTGTATGGGGCCATGTGCATTGTGTACACACAGGGGCACAAGCATCTGGATATCCTTGGAGTTCAGAGATTACTAACTCAGGCCTGTTTTAACTCTTGGGATTAGGAAGGGTCTTGCAGTAAACAGACGTAATTATACCTTTTTCTCTGGAGAATTCAATGAATGAAAGATTCATTGGCAGTTTAATTTGTTCAGATCATCAAACCTTGTCATCTGGTGGGACAATCTGTGGATATTAAGATGGTAAGAAGAGAAAGTCCCATCTCATTCCTTACCAAACCCACCAGGGATTGGAATGATTTCCATGCAGGAGGAGGGAACAATCTAAGGCCACTGTGAGGAGATAAGGGATGATGTTCCTTTTGAAAAGCTTCATGCAATGCTGCAGTCCATATCCATCTGTTCCATCTGTCGGAGTGTTGGTGGTGGGTATTTACAGCTGGGAAAAATGGGTAGGAATCTAGTGTCAAGACACTGTCAGAGTACAGGTATCTGGGATACTGACAGGATCCCTAGAAGCTACAGACTATTTTATCTGGTCCAAAAGGTCATTTTACTCTCTACTCCCATCATTAAAAACTTTGTCTTGTACTTGTATTAACAGTGAATTACATTGACACTGACTTGTATGTGACTCACTTTTATTTTTTTTTTTTTCTTCTAGCTTTTACCACAAGGGAGTTTGTACTAGCTTCATCTTTAGAGGACAAAAAGGAGTTTCTGTTTTCTTTATCTCAAACTTTAGGGATCTATTTGTGTATTTTATCTACTATCATCTGAAGGGGTGGTTTTCAAATATTTTTTGCCATTACTTAGTACCAATAAAAGCACATCACATCATATTACATCATCTTGCATACATTATATATCATTTAAATTTAATTGAAACTAAAGGTCCTCTAAATGTTACCATTACTATATAAAATTCTCTGAGATATTTTATGTTGTAATTCAAACATGAATTTATCTATCTCCCATTAAATTACCATATATAGTAGATTTTAAATTCAGACCATGGCTGCTGTAATCTCAGTAACTCTCGGAGTTTTACTATGGGTATATGGATAATAGCAGTGCAGTCTTTTCAGTCACCAAAATTACTTCTGAACAAGGCATAGACGACCTCCGTAAAAGATTAGAATTCATAAACCCTAGCATTTTCCAAAAAGAGCATTTGCTGAATGCTGCAAAAACTTGAATTAGCGTTCCTCCCTGCTCTAGTGTATATTTTTTTTAGGTCACATCCAGTGGTGCTCAGGGTTTATTCTTAGCTCTGTGCTCCTGGCAAGGCTCAGGAGAAATATATGGGACCCGGGGATCAATCCCAGGCCATCCATGTTTGAGTTAAGCTTCTGACTCAATATACCATCTCTCTCTGGCTAGAAACGTTTTCTTCATAAAAGTCAGAAGAAACTTTCAAAGAAAAAAATCCTAAGAAATGATAGAACAGTTGCTCACTCATTAACAGTGCAAGTGAGAGAGGCTGTAAATTGTTTCTCTATTGTGTCTAATTCTAGTATTCCTTAGTGCATATTCATATTTTAAAACTTCTTCCTGTCGAGTGAGCATTCTTTCTATTTTAATTCAAAATCTCAGACATTAAAGTCATCTCAATGATGGTGTATATGCAAGCCTGATTAGGCTGTGAGAGGAATCTATAAAAGAGAGGAGGTAAATCCACCATAGTGCTCCAATATGTCTGCATATTTCTTATCAAGTTTCCCATACCCAACACCATGCCCAAGTATGAATGGAGTTGAGCATGTACATTGAGTCCAAGCAATGCTCCTCAAATATGCTGTTGGCAGGGAACTGGGTGGATGGGAGTAATGGTACGGCTACTTCAAGTCTATTTTTTTCCTTTCCTTTTATTTATTTTTTGCTACTGTTCTGTTTTTAATCTTTTGGGAAGTTTGGTTATAGTAACAAATGTCTAGATGCTCAATATCAGTATGACTTATGTGTGTATAACCTTGGCAGTTATTCTCCCATAGCACCTGAACTCTGACCTCTGAGCTAGATCCTAGAAGTCAGACTCAAAGTTTTGAACTCAAGATGAAAAAAAAAAAATGATTTCAGCAACCTTAAACAATTGTTCTTTAATGTCTGTAGCAAGCAATTTTAATTTTAGCCTCCAAGAAATTTTGTCCTCTTGGCTTTAAATTTTGGCTCTCTCTGCCCCATTTGAACATGGTCCTGCATTTCTGATTTACATTGCATAAAGGAAAGTTCTGAGTCTTAACTTCAGGGCCGAGACTCCTTTCTAGAATGTAAGTGTGGGTTCAGCAGGCAGAGGATATATATGATGTATATGAGTGTCTATTTGTCAGTCTAATGTTACTATAGACATCTATGGCACATATGGGTTTGGGGACCTGGTGGAGTGACAAAAACATATACCTTTGCATGATGTACACCAGGAAAGTCAGCTCTCCCTGAGATCATACAGAAGGTCATGTGCACATAGTAATCTCATAATGTAAGGGGCCTCTGTGATTAACTATCATCAAAGAGCACCTCCACTCCACCTGTGATATTATTCCCTCAGCTCACAGCTGAGGATGCTGAGGCCAAGTTAGGTACTCTCTCTCTGTTGTAGTCACCCTGAAATTCCTGTTCAGTCTCTAGGGTGGTCAGTCCTGAGCCTCTCCCAAGAGCCCAGTTCTCTGGTTAGCAATCTCTGGGCACCCATCATCCTAAAAGGCCATTGGTGGAGGTCAGTCACTCTGGGGAATTTTTTGAGGAGCCACAGCTGACAGCTCTCAGAGGACCATATGTAGCACCACAGACTAAACCCGGGCTGGCACCTTGGAGGCTAGAGTCTTAATCCCTTATCTCTCTGGCCCTTGTGCTGGTTCTTGTTATCTAGAACATGCTAACCATCATTCCTCCAGCTACCTGAAATTTCTGCCTATATGATCATTATATCTTTCACAGTTGGGAACTGTTGCCTTTCAAAGGTGAAGACATTTGTTTTGTGACCGGTGCATTGTGGGAACAAGAAGGAAGCTAGAAAAGGAAGGAACAGTGGCACCCACAGACTCTGGACTAGGCTCATGGGGCTGAAGCTGTGCCTGGGGTTATTGATGCTGCTGCTGGGCTCGGGTAAGTGTCCCTCAGAGACTGCTGGCAGTCACTCTTTGTGTTTCTTTCTCTTCTAGCACATTGCTTACATGTAGAGATAATTTCTGTAGCAAGCAATTTTAATTTTAGCCTCCAAGAAATTTTGTCCTCTTGGCTTTAGATAAGCAATACACAACATAATTTTGTGTATTGCTTCTCTTCACTTCTACTATCCAAGTTTATTCAGATTTTTTTTTTTTGCTTTTTGGGTCACACCCAGTGATGCTCAGGGGTTACTCCTGGTTTTGCACTCAGAAATTACTCCTGGCGGTGCTTGGGGGACCATATGGGATGCCGGGGATCGAACCCGGGTCGGCCGCGTGCAAGGCTAACGCTCTACCTGCTGTGCTATCGCTCCGGCCCCTTATTCAGAATTTTTATTGTTAATGAGCCTACGGCCAATTAGATAGGCACATTGGCCTCTGTTTAGTGTGATCAGTCGCAGAGAATGAGACACACATATAAGGAGACAGTCATGCATATAGTAACTGTCCAATAATTAGGTTTGCTTGAGCAGCTATCTGTTATCTCACAGGCAGGGCATTTATTCTATATCATATCTCTCCTGCTCCTCCACCCACCCTGAGCTCCCAACACTGTGAGTGATTATTTAAATAGAAAGAAATGTTAAGGCCCATCAGTAAGCACTAACTGGACTTACTAACTAAAAATCCCCAAAGTGTTCACATTCAATAGGTATATGAATAGCAGAGGCTGGTGTATTTCACATAGCCAATCAGTAATCATCTGATTGACTGCGTAAAACCCCAAACTGTTTATATTAAAAAACCCTAAGCTGTTCATACTTTTCTTTTCTGGGCACATTTTTTGCTTGGTCGAAAGATTCTATTTTGGTTAACAAATTCCATTCTACTTTTTCCTGGTTGCAAGTTTGCAACTCATTGTATTTTAAGACTTAAATTGTCTTAGGGGAATATCCAACCTTGGTGATTTTGTTTATTTAATTAATTTATTTATTTTTGTTGAGGGAATGATTTCTCACAGAATGGATTTTTTTTCAGAATAGATATTTTATCTTGTCAAACTTTTCTTTCTATTTCTAGTAATATCATTATGTAACTTTAATATTTCTATTTGTTAATGTGATATATAATATTAATTGACTCGTGCATAGTTTAAGAAAATTTTCACCCCCCGAATAAAATCTCACTAAATCACTGGGCATGATACATTTACTAGACTGTTGGATTTGACTCATTAAGATTTCATTTGCACTAATGTACATCAGGAATGTTTGTGTGGTCTGTAAGTTTTAGTTTTCAATGATAACTTTTTTTATATTAGAGTTATATTGGTACAATAGAAACACTTTAAATGATTCCTGTTTCTTCAGTATTTTGAAAGAGCTGGAGAACTAATAAGTTTTCTTCAAATTTTTGTAGAACTCAATTTGTGAGTTCTGAACCTGAGATTTTGAAGCCATCTCAACCTGAAATTTTGTTCTTTGGAAAGTTTCAATCACTTTTTCAATTACAATATTCATAATTGGTCTGTCCAGGTTTTCTCACTACTCCAAATTCAATCATTGGAATTTACTTGTCTCTAAAAAATAGTTCTTTTGTTTTTCAACTTAACACATTAAGTTGGTTATAGTAACCTGTTATGATATTTTCTGATTATGAAATATCTCCCACAAGTTACCATCATTTCTCTCAAATTTAATGTATTAAGATTTTCTCTATATTTTTCTTCTTGAATACTTTGCCTGTGATTTTCATGAGAAGTCAAGTTTATCAATTTTGTTAATTCTTCTAAAATTATTTTTTATTTATTCTTTGTATACTTTTTTGATATCTGTGATTTCTGATACTATGTTAATTATTTCCTTCTTTTTTCTTTTTGTTTTTTTTTTGTGGGGGGCCACACCCAGCAAGGCTTAGGAGCTACTCCTGGCTCTTCACTCAGGAATCACTCTTGACAGTGCTCAGGGGACTATATGGGATGATGGGGATTGAACCCAATTTGGTTGTATACAAGACAAGCACCTTTCTCCTGTACTGTCTCTTGAGCCCATATTTTCTTCTTTTAATGCTTTAAAATTTATTTGTTGTTATTATTATATCCTCCATATTTTGTTCTTTTAATGCTTTAAAATTTATTTGTTGTTATTATTCTATCCTATTAAGCTGTGTGGGGTTAGGTTATTTATTATATAGTTGTTTCCTGGTATAAGCCAGTTTTCTGTGAAACTGCTTCTGAGCCAGGATATGTTTTCAGCGTATGTCAGCCCTTCTTATTTTCCTCATTGCCCCTACTTTCTATGATTATTTTTAGGTTAGCACTAAGTATATTATTGTATTTATTTCTTTTTCTATATAATTTTCTAAAGCATTGTGATTAAAGAATATTTATTGTTGAGTTTTAGGCATACACTAGTCCAGCACAAATCCTACCACCAGTGCCAACTTTCCTTCACCATTGACTCCAGGTTTCCTTCTAGCTCTGAAGCCTGCCACCTTGGCATGCACACTTTGAAGTTTCGTCGTTGAAGGTTGCATGTTATAATTTGAGTGTTGTTGACTCTGTGGTTGAGAACATATAGCTACACCACTCTACACTGTCAATACTCTGAAGTCCCTCAATTGTTGCCCCCTGCTGCTTCCCATTTGTCTCTTTCATTCCTTCTCTGTCTTCCTACATGTTTGATAGAGGCATCCGCTTTAATACATTACATTCCCTAACTTTGTGTTATTGTATGCTAGTGCATTTATTCTATTCTAAGGGCATAGTTCTTTTAAGTGACAACTGAAATTCCTTTATATTTATCAGGGCCCCTCTTGTTTGACGGAAACTGTGAAGCATTTCACCCCAGCACTATTAAAAGGCATGAAGTTCTGACCAGTATATTGGAATTTTGCATGCTGGTTTGTTGACTGATTTGCAAAATATTTAAGTGGTCATACAGCATCAAACGATAGGCTCAGTTGCCTCACTTATCTTCTCTATGAGTTCATGAGATCTCAGATATATGATGAAGGAATGACTCATAACTGATATAAAATAAGGATACACAAAGACAGATAGAAACACACACACTGGATGTAGAAATAAATAAAATTATCTGCAGATGAAGCAAAGAAGCCTTGAAAGATTTCATCACAGTTTTAGAAAAGGATGTTTTGATGACTCAGTTGCCTTCAAAAGCAGCCTTTATAGAGTCAAGTTTAAGACCTTCTAGAAGTAGAGTCACTAGACAGGAGTTCTCAACTGACAATACCTCTCTAAACGAAGATCTAAACATTGGCTACTAACATAATATTCCAAATTATGACATACAATCCCCTGGGATTTTAGACAAATAAATAATATTTCCCTTCTTTGTAATCAACACAATTTATTGCATATTTTGAGCAAGTGACAAACTTGATATTTTCATTATATTTAACTAATTAAACAATATAGAATAATGGATATATTTTATGCCATAAAAATTTTATACAAAAAACTACTACTTCAATCATGTTTTTTAACATGGCTTCTTTTTTTTGTATCATATCCTTTTTATTTATAGTATATAAACCTGCAGTGCTGAATATGTTTATTTTTTTAATTAATTTATTTTTTAATTAGTGAATCACCGTGAGGGTACAGTTACAGATTTATACGTTTTTGTGCTTGTGTTTCACTCATACAATGTTCAAGAACCCATCCCTTCACCAGTGCCCATTCTCCACCACCAATAAACCCAGCATCCCTCCCACCCCCCAACCCGATATCCCCCCACCCCACCCTGCCTCTGTGGTAGGGTATTCCCTTTTGTTCTTTCTCTCCAATTGGGTGTTGTGGTTTGCAATAGGGGTGTTGAGTGGCCATCCTGTTAAGTCTCTAGTCTACTTTCAGCACGCATCACCCTTCCCCCGCGTAGCCTCCAACCACATTTTACTTGGTGTTCCCTTCTCTATCTGAGCTGCCTTATCCCCAGAATGTGAGGGCAGCTTCCAGGCCATGGAGTCAACCGTCTGGTACTTATTTCTACTATTCTTGGGTATTAGTCTCCTATTCTGTTATTTTATATTCCACAGCTGAGTGCAATCTATCTATGTCTGTCTCTCACTTTCTGTCTCATTTCACTTAGCATGATACTTTCCATGTTGATCCACTTATATGCAAAGTTTGTGACTTTATTTTTCCTAAGAGCTGCATAGTATTTCATTGTATAGATGTACCAAAGTTTCTTTAACCAGTCATCTGTTCTAAGGCACTCGGGTTTTTTCCAGATTCTGGCTATTGTAAACAGTGCTGCGATGAACATATAAGTGCAAATATCATTTCAACTGTACTTTTTTGCTTCTCCGGGATATATTCCCAGCAGCGTTATTGCTGGGTCAAATGGGAGCTCAATTTCTAATTTTTTGAGAAGCGTTCATATTGTTTTCCAAAGGGCTGAACCAGTTGGCATTCCCACCAGCAATTTAGAAGGGTCCCTTTCTAAACACATCCTCTCCAACAGCGGTTGCTTTTGTTCTTTTGGATGTGTTCCATTCTCTGTGGTTTGAGGTGGTATCTCATGGTTGTTTTGATCTGCATCTCTCTGATGATTAGTGATGTAGAGCACTTTTTCATGTGCCTTTTGGCCATTCGTATCTCTTCTTGGGAAAGTTTCTGTTCATTTCTTCGCCCCATTTTCTGGTGGGGTTGGATGTTTTCTTCTTGTAGAGTATAACCAGTGTCTTATATACCCTTGATATCGACCCCTTATCTGATGGGTTTTGGGTGAATATTCTTTCCCATTTTGTATATTGTCTTTGTATTCTGGTCACTGTATTTCTTGCAGTGCAGAAGCCTTTTAGTTTAGTGTAGTACTATTTGTTTATCTCTGTTTCCACTTGGTTGGCCAGTTGCATGTCATCTTTGAAAATACCTTTATCTTCAATACTGTGGAGAATTTTGCTGACGTTGTTCTCAATGTACCTTACGGTTTGTGGTCTGATATTGAGGCCTTTAATCCATTTTGATCTAACCTTTGTGCATGGTGTCAGGTAGAGGTCTAAGCCCATTCTTTTGCATGTGGTTGTCCAGTTGTGCCAGCACCATTTATTAAAGAGGCTTTCCTTGCTCCACTTCACATTTCTTTCTCCCTTATCAAATATTAGATGATCATACATTTGGGGTTGTGTGTAGGAAAATTCCACCCTGTTCCATTGGTCTGAGGCTCTGCCTTTGTTCTAGTACCATGCTGTCTTAATTGTTACCGCTTTGTAGTAAAGTTTAAGGTTGGGGAGGGTGATGCCTCCCATCGTCTTTTTCCCCAGACTTGTTTTAGCTATCCGTGGGCATTTGTTGTTCCATATGAATTTCAGGATTGCTTGATCCATTTCTTTGAAGAATGTAATATGTATCCTTATAGGGATCGCGTTGAATCTGTATAATGCTTTGGGGAGTATTGCCATTTTGACAATGTTGATTCTCCCTATCCATGAGCAGGGTATATGTTTCCATTTCCTCATGTCCTCTTTTATTTCATGGAGTAGCGTTTTATAGTTTTCTTGGTAGAGGTCTTTTACTTCCTTGGTTAAGCTGATTCAGAGGTACTTGACTTTCTGGGGCACGATTGTGAATGGGATTGCTTTTTTCATGCCCCTTTCCTCTGTCTCATTGTTTGCACATAGGATGGCCATAGATTTTTGGGTATTGATTTCATAGCTTGCAACTTTACTGTATAAGTCTATTGTTTCCAAGAGTTTCTTAGTAGAGGCTTTAGGCTTCTCTAGATATAGTATCATATCGTCTGCGAATAGTGAGAATTTGATTTCTCCCTTTCCTATCTGGCCTAACAGCTATTGCAAGTACTTCCAGTACTATATTGAAGAGAAGTGGTGAGAGTGGACATCCTTGTATCATTCCTGACCTTAGAAGGAAGTTCCTTAGTTTTTCCCCATTGAGGATAATGCTTGCCGTAGGCTTGTGGTAGATGGCTTTGATTATCTTGAGGAAAGTTCCTCCAAAACCCATTTTGGTGAGGGTTTTCATCATGAACGGATGCTGGATCTTTTCAAATGCTTTCTCTGCATCTATTGATATGATCATAGGGTTTTTATCTTTACTTTTGTTGGTATGATGGATTATGTTGATAGATTTCCGAATGTTGAACCATCTTTGCATCCCTGGGATGAATCCCACTTGGTCATGGTGTATGATCTTTTTGATGAGTTGTTGGATCCTATTTGCTAATATTTTGTTGAGGATCTTCACATCGGTGTTCATCAGGGATGTTAGTCTATAATTTTCTTTGTTAGTGGTGTCTTTGTTTGCTTTTGGTATTAGGGAGATGTGTGCTTCATAAAACTTTTAGGAAGAGTTCCTATTTTTTCAATTTCCTGGAAAAGCTTGTAAATCTGAGAGGTGCTCCTTTGTATGTGATTTCCTTCTTTGACCTTGCTGCTTGCAGAATTGTGTCTATATCCATAGCCTCCATCATTCTGACTATGATATGCCTTGGAGTCTTTTTATTCGGGTCTCTTTTTGCTGGTACTCTTCTGACTCCTTCGATCTGGATGCCTGCCTTTTCTAGCTCTGGGAATTTCTTAGCAATGATGTCTTTGACTGTATTCTTTTTTTCATTGTGTTTACTTCCCTATCCTTCTGGAACTCCAATCATTCTTATGTTGTTCCTCTTGAAGTCATCCCCAAGGACTCTGATTTGCTCTATAGCCATTTTGAGGTCTTTTGCCATTATTTGTATTTGCCTGTAAGCTTTCTGCAGCTCATCTTTAAGCTCACTGATTCTGTCTTTGGCTGTAGTCATTCTACTGTTGAGGGCACCTACTGAGATTTTTAATTCATCTACCGATTCCTTTATTTGCGTGACTTCTGTTCATAGCTTTGTGACATCTGTTCGTAGTTTTGAAATTTCTGATCTCATTTCCTTCTTTCATTTTCTTGGTTGACCGTTCCAAAAGCATCATTCATCTCCTCTCTTAATTTATTTGATGTCTGTTCCATGGTTGCTTTGAGTACATTGACCCTATTCAAAATTTCCTCTCTGAATTATTTTTCTGAGAGGTCCTGTATGTGGCTAGACCCTGTGGAGATTTCTGGAATCTTTTCTTCATCTTCCCTTCGTGGAGGGGATTTTCACTGTTTCTTCATATTGTTATGGAAGTCTAGAGTTTAAACCTTCTAGTTGTCTATTCCTGTTCCCTCTTTCTGCAGGGGGGATTCTGTTTGTGCTAAGTTGATGATGGTAGCCTTGTTCCAATTCTAGAATACTTCCTTACTCTCAGGTGCTCCTCTTGGTTTGTGTGGGGCCTCTAGTGATGACTTAAGTCTATAGTGCTTGTACAAGGAGTTTGTGCAGATTCTATTGTTCACTGACAGCTTTTGTGAAGTTCAAGTCAGCTAAAGGACTATTTGGCAAAGAATGATTGAGATGGCCAGGGTGATTTTCGAAGAAATAGGTTATAGACAGTACAATGAAAGGAAAATTACAACTGAGCCCTCCAGCAAGTGGCCACGCCCCTTTGAGACCATGCCTCCTTAAATAAAGGCCACGCCCCCAGTAATCTCTTGGGGCACAGCGCGGAGTAGACGGGGTGGGTGGGGTCACTATTGTCCCAGAGTACCTGATGGACAGTTCGGGCGTTACAGAGGAGAGGCGAGGCGTGTCCATGAGTCTCAGGGGGTTGGGGGGTTCCAGGGGAGCCCCTGCTGCCCGGGAGCCTTTGGGAGAGTATAACATGGCTTTTTTTAAAGGATCGCTTTTGTTTCACCCAGTCAAAGAGTCTATAGGATTAGAAAATGTGCAAAATGGGACATCCAAAATGAAGGGCTAGTTCTTGAATAGTCGTGTTTCTCTCTAGGAAGGTTCTAGAAAAGCCCTATGAAAAGCGGTAGCATAATTAGCTTGGTGGTGTCAAGAGAGAGTCAGACTCCCATTTGAAATCCCAGGGGCAGGGGGTTGTTTTGGTACACCACTCTTTCATTTTACATTGAAAATTTCATTTCAATATCAGTCTGACAAGGTCACGGTAGGGAAAATATGGATAAAACTATACTGCATCTAACAACTGCACATATGTCATGTCGTTTTATAGTGGTTTTTACACTTCTACATTTTTATTTCTTGTGATGTGTACATACCCCAACTCACTTCTTATACATATAACCGCTACACAACAGGAACAGGTCAAGTGTCACTGTTGGAAGATTTTTTCTACTCTATCACCTTTTATCTTTTCTTGCAAGGACTTTTTATTTTCTTCACTTATGCAAATCTGTTTCTGATAGAATTTTGTTGCTGTTGTTGTTATTGTTGTTTTAAATATGGGAGGTATAAAGGGATTTTATGAGCTCTGATGCTACATTGCAGCCATCACTTTTATGCCATCATCCAACAACAACAACAAAAAATCTGTATTTGGCCTCACATTGAGTGTGGCTTAGAAATGTATGTTATTCCTCCCCAAACCCTATGTGAGGTGGGCTGGGACAAGGATACTCAATGGAAACCTATCAAAATGATTTTGTTATGTAGCAGGTAAAGAAGAAAATTTCATAATTGTCTCTTAAGAGCAAGAGAGTTAGGTAAGGGAAAATAAATATAGGGTCTCAGCATGGCAACAAGGTCCCAGAGTTGTAAAAGAGAGATATTCACACAATGCAATTGTGATGAATGTCCTTCAATACTCAAAAATTCCTTTCATTCTCTTCACCTTAAGTTCAGCAAGACCATGGCATAGTGTCTGTCCAGTACTAAAGTACAGTCATGGTTGCTGCAAACCCATGATGAGTTTTTCTTCAAATTCATATCACCATTTAGATTACACTAGAATGCCCTCTGCCTTTCCCACTTTTTGCTGGATCTCCAAACAACAGTTATTTATTTTACTGCTAAATTATTTTGTTGAGGAGCAAATTGATGAACCTGATAATAACTGCCCGTATATGAAAATACAGGGTTCTTACTCCATTGATCCTAAACAACACTTTGGCCTTGCAACCTAGATATTCTGCATTAGTCAGAGTCATTAAGAAGTTCATGTCCCCAATAATAGAGATATTACTTGGAGAAGGTGGCTCGAGGTTTCCCTAACAAGGGGCAGTAATCGAACCTAGGGAGAGTTAGGAAACAAGGCATAAAGACCGAAAATATGGGTAGGAGTTAATTCCAAATAAATGATTGGAAGTCTTGTTTTTCTTTTAGGAGCTATCCAGGGCCAATCATTTTCTGAGAACTCAACAGAAGAGCAGTACTGGCCAAAGGTGAGGCTTCGTCCCATGGACAGCTGGTGTGAGTGGAAAGGGTTCTATCCTAGTGGGTAAAGTTAAGACTTTTCAAGGGGGCAGGTGCAATCCTAACGCATCTGGAGATGACCTTGGAAGAGCTGCATACCTCGGGGTAGTCATGCAGCTTGGCAGAAAAGAGGCAGCCTAAACATTTATTCTAAATCTTTGTCTTGTTTGGGGGCCATATCTGGCATTGCTCAGAGCTTACTCCTCACTCTGCGCCCAGCAATGAATCCTGGAGAGGCTGCAGGGACCATATGTGATGCTGGGAATGGAAATTGCGTCAACCATGTGCAAGGCAAGCACACTACCCACTGTACTTTTGCTTTAGGCCCCAATTTCTCCTGAAATTTGTACTCATTATTCCTGTTTGCTTAGTGAGTAGTCCAGGAAATTCCCAGAAGAGTTATCAATGGGCTTATTATCTCAGTGGAACTTAACAAAGATTCTATGAGTTCTCTGCAAGTACCTGGGCAAAGTCTTCCCAGAATATAAACAACAGTTGATGGTTCATGTTTTATTTTTTATTGTAATCAGGAGTTCTGCAAAAAATAACTTTCAACTTCTTGTGATGCTGAGATGATTTCATAAACCTCATTTTCTGTAACCTGTTCCCTATTAATTTACAGATCAAAATTCTGGGAACAAAATGCACATTTGCTTTTACAGGGAGTAAGAGAAACAAAGGGGTCTGAGTAGTTTGAGGAGGCCCAAACCTGATCCTGAATTCTCAAATCCCTCTGGCTTTTGTACACATCCTCCTGAAGAGATTAATGTGTCCTATTTTTTGGTTTCCTATTTCCAGCAACAGATAGACTTAATGCACATAATGCCTTATTTTTTAAAAAAATAAATTAAAAGGGGAAGTGTGAACAATATAAGGAAATGTAATAAAATAGTTTTTAATTTGAATCTAACATACTAGCTTTCTCCTTAACTTTTTTCAATTGTGATAAAATATACATAACCTAAAATTCATCATGTTGACTATTTTGAGTATTCAAGGACATTAATCACAATTACATTGTGTGAATATCTCTCTTATGAAACTCCAGGATTTTGTTGCCATGCTAAGATATTTATTTTCCTTTATCTAACTCTCTTGGTCTTAATAGGCAATTCTAGAATTTCCTTCTTTACCTGCCACATACTAAGATCATTTTTATAGGTATATGTCTACATTTTTTGGCAAATTGGGTTAGACTTAGAGGATCATAACCACCAAAAAGTATTTCTTCTTGATTTTGAGTCCAGCTAGAACCAAACAAAATAATTCTATTAATACTTGAGCTTTCTGTTACTGTAAAAAATAATCTATATGTCTGATGTTTTGTTTTAGTTGGAGGTATTGAAGTACTTACGATTCTCTTGCAAACCGAGGAAGCTCATGTCAAATATATCCTCTGTATCAGGTGTATCAGGTATGTGTCACTGAGTTATGATCTGTGGTTGGTCATCACTACAGAATGGTCAGTGGAGACTCCAACACTAATTCTCTTGTACCTTTTACCTTTGTTTACTTTGACCCTCTCATTTCCTCTTTCTTTATCACCTCAAGTTACTGATGTGGAGGGATACAAACCATCACATCATTCAGAAATAAAAACCAACATGCCCCTGACATGGCTTGCTGGGTAAGGAACGTCTCTCATGCTCACTTATTGTGGGTATCTGCGCATTCCCCCGGAGATCTCTCCGGCCCTCGGAGAGACAACAGTGGAAAGCACTCCTAATTGGGTGGATTCTATGAGCGGTCCTGATCTGAAAATAAAACTGGTGAGGTTAGTAAACAGGGGGCTCAAGACGAAACGTGCCAATCAAGAGCGTCTTTATTAACAGTCATGCTGGTTTTATACCTTTCTTAGCAGGGGGTTGATACATGAGTTGTCAATCATCAGGGAAGTATCTTCTCAGACCAAATTAGGAAAGGTTTGGGGCGTACTTTGGTGGGCTTACAATATTCTCTAAGAGTCGGTTGAGAAATAGTGGGGAGAGGAAGACAAGGGTTTATCTGGCAGGAGCATCTGTCAAGAGGAATGCATATGGGCTTTTTGGGGTCTCGTGGTTACCTGTCCTGGGCAACTTTTACTTCTCGAGTTTAGCTATTTCCTTTGTCACAAGGGCACCTGTGCCTCAGGTTATGCAAAGCTGGTAATGGAATTTTCCGGTTTGTCCAGGGTAAAGGTTTCGGGGTCCTCTTTTGTTCAGGGTCCTGAACAGTCCGCAACAGGTATCCAATGTTATGGAAGTTGTGAATTGTGGCTTGGTTGCTCATGTGCCTTCCTTGTCCTTGTTCTTTAGCCCCGTTGACTTGTCTATATTTAACTGCCTACATGGATGATATATGTTTAATACCCAGAGGCTGTGGATGTTGCTTTCTAACTTGTCAACTTCTATGGTCTTATCCTTTAATGGGCTGTACTATAAACTATGACTTCCTTTTTGGTAGTGGTATATCATCCTGTGTTTTCTCATGAGGGACACTGTTCTCCTGTATTGTTCTTTAAATTACATAAGTAGAATAATCAAGGGTTTCTTAACGCCTGTTAAGATATGGTGGAGGGGCTGGAGTCATAGCATAGCGGGTAGGGCGTTTGCCTTGCACGCGGCTGACCCAGGTTCGATTCCCAGCATTCCATATGGTCCCCTGAGCACCGCCAGAGGTAATTCCTGAGTGCAAAGCCAGAAGTGACCCCTGCGCATCGCCGGGTGTGACCCAAAAAAAAAAGCAAAAAAAAAAATAAAATAAAATAAATAAGATATGGTGGAGACAAGGGTGGTAGGGACACTGACAATGGTGGAGGGAAGTGGACACTGGTGGAGAAATTAGTGCTAGATTATATTATGTATTAAACCTTATCAATAACAGCATAATTTCAGCATCTGAAGCTTAAAAATAGACTATGCGAGAATAGTTCACAAACTAGAACTAAAATGTAAATTTCTGAATACCATCTAATTGGTTATTTTAAAGCGTAATTTGTTTTTTTATATTTTTTTATAATTTATATGTAATTTTTATATATGGGGTATATTGTATGGCAGTTCTTTTTGATAAATTTTATTTTAACCCATTTGGTGTGAGGATGTCAAGAAAGTGGTATTATATTAGAAACTAATATTATACCCTGGGGGTTATATTGAGAAGTTAATTATGTGTTTGATCTTGATTACAGTGCTTAAGTTAGTCCAATATCTGCATTTTGCTTGAATAAAAATAACATCATTATTTGTAAAATATTATATAATTAAATATGTTCTAATACTTAATGGTTCATAAATATATTTGTGCCCTCATTTAAAAAAAAAAGAATAGTTCGCAAAAGTTTTACCCTTAATTTCCCCATCACACCACCAGGGTTCAGTCTATGGTTTCCAAGAAGACTGAACCCAGATATCTGGTTTCCCAGGAGAAACTCCGCGATTCCTGTTCCCCATTTGCATGTGATTTGCCTGATGTCTGTGTTCAAAGACTTAGATTCTTTTTCTCTGGCCATCTACAAAGCTGTCATGGCTTTTGTTTGTTTGTTTCCTTTAAGTTTGTTGCTCTCATTGATAGATGGTGGCTTTGAAATTTAAAAAACAAAAACAAAGAAGCTGGGAAGGGAAACAAGAAACAAAAGAGGGACAGTTAAGAGGAATGATGGGACCACTGGTGTCCCGTCAGGAGATAGCTATTTGGATACTCAGTTTGAGCTGTGGCCTCCAGAGAAAACAGCCTTTTTGGAATATGGCTCACAATACTCCAGAGACTCTTCACTTTTCCTGTGCCACATCCCATGGGCTCATCCTCAGCCACTACTCATGAGCTGGGAACGTGGATCCAAGTTGTGGGGAACAAAGATCTGACCTTACACGGTTTCTTATCTTTACAGTCAATACTCTGAGACCTTCAGATGTTAAATTTGTGGCTTCCATTGGTATTGAAGGAACTGTGAGTATTTCTAGAAGATGGAGGTGGAAGGACAGGTTTGGAACTAGTAACAATTTGAATGAATTACTTGGAAATAGAATATGTAATTTGGGGAATGAACAGCATTCTGAGTTGGAGAAACATTAACATTCAAGACGTTTGATTGTGAATCCTTTGATTTCCAATCAATTATTTGTGCTTATTTATGTGAGAAAAATTAAAAATTTTGCTTCTATGGCTAAATTGAACCCTTTGATATTTCAGGCATCACAGAAGATTTTAAAATATTAGTTATTTTGTTTTTAATTGATATTCTCTGGTTTATAATACTGTTAATAATTTCTTATGTACATAATTTCAAAACTGCATCCATCACCAGTATACCTATTTCCACCCCAACTCTCCAAGGACCTCCTTGCCACACCCTCTCATCATCTCTCTTTCTCCACACACTCAATTGTGTGGATCAGTTCTCCCATTATGTTGAGTTTGAATTTTTGTTACTACCTCACTGTGTAAAAGATCACCCTAAATTTAAAAAGAAGCTTAAACTTTGTATTCAGGAAATAGGTATAAAAGTGCCATTCCAGGATTCATAAATGAGATTGTAAAGAAGCTCATCTTTCTTAATAAATTTGAAATGTCAATATTTATATGACTAAAAAGGATAATGAAAGAGATAAGTAGTGAAAGATGAAGATGGTAGGAAAAGGCAGAGAAACGGAATGGAATGAAAGATCACACTAGAGATAAGTGGGTAGAAAATTAAATGCCAATGGGGTCTTAGGGGTCAACTAAGCAACCCCTTAGTTGCTCCTGACTCCTAACTTCTCCGTAGAATGATCTCAGTAAAGTTTTCCCACACGGTTCCCACTCGTCCCACCCAAATACAACAGCACCACCTGAGTGGGCACTTTTCATTTTTATGGGCTTTGCCAAGTGCAGCTTCATGTTCAGAATCAGGGTGATCCTCCTTCCCCCATCTAGGATTTCTCTCCTTTACTGTCCACCTTTCTCCTTCCCAGCTTCCCTGCCAAGATCCTGATGTAGCCACCCTACAATCTTAGCCTCTTCCCCTTGGCTAAGTTGTGACCTAACAGGCAGTCTACCCCAGGTCCAGTCCAGGAATAAAGATGCCCTGTCATCAGTCTGTCAAGGGACTTCCCTGTAGAAAACTCCTCAACACAGGGTAGTCTTTAGGCAAATTCTCAACCAGTTTTATTCCATCTTTTGATAGGCTAGAAGTTAACAGTGAGAAGGGCTAAACGGAACTTGATCCTGTGTAAGAGAGAAGTAAATGGGACTGAGGGTAGGAGCCTTCAGGGCACAAATCCATGGTGATTTTGTGAGTCAGTGTGCTACATCTCATTCCTGAGAGTCATGTTTCTGGACCCTGACACTGTGATCCTGGCTAGAAAACCAGGGTCCAAAAAAGTCAACCAAAGCCAAGTAACTAAATTTAAACCAGTTGAAACAAGTCTTGTTTCTGGTGTGAAATTACTCAACACCATGCTCCGGTTATCACTCCTTCTTTGTCCGCATGCAGAACCCAGGTTCAGGAGAAGCAAGAACCAGTTTCAGACCATGATGGTTTGCCACACCAAAACTAAATCATTATAAAGCTCATGATCGCCTCAACTTTCTGGGAGTCCCAAAGCAAATTTCCTTATAGTTTGCCTTCCTCTGTTGTCCCGGCTTAAACACCCGAACTTAGCCTAGTTCGTAATAACAATAGGTCAGAATTCAATACAAATTCATGAATTTAAAGAGAACTGATGCTAATGTCTTTGATTTTTATTTATGAAACTATAAGGCATGAAGTCAAAAGGACTTAGTGACTATAACTATTGCTTGTGTGTTTAATTGATCTGATTATTTTTCCTCTTATTTATTAAGGGTAATGTATGTACATGCTTGTAAAACATAACTATAACTCATGTAATATAAATTCAATATGAGAAAAAAGGAAAGCAATGAGAAATAAAGTTTAAAAAAATACGAGCACCCTATTCACATCATCTATTCCCTGCCTTCAAGATACACATATTCCAATACAGTTGGTGTGAGTCTATGTGTGCATATGTGTAACCTAAATTTGGTTCTATTTGAAAATACTCTCTGACTTAGGAAACTGTTTTCCTTTTTGTTTCCTCCCTAAGTATCATAGACATTTCTCCATGCTAGGGGCATTGCACAGTACCTTACAACTTATACACTAAAAATTCCTTGAAGCCAGAACTCTGTGCTCTATATCTCATGTTTCTGGTACATCCAGAAAGTGAAGAATGTGGACCATATAACAGAAGATAGAGCCATAGGAGAGCCTGCCTTCCCTTTCTTTGGCTTCCATAAGCTATTGCGCCCACTCACCACAGGTTCCTCTCCTTTTGTTCTCCTTCCTGTCCCCTGTCCCTCCTCCCCATCCAATATCAAGTCTCACGTGAAGAAAGACCCTGTCTAAACCCAATCCTTGGGGTCATTCAGTGCTTCTTTACTTGTCTTTGGCTAGGAGGCATGTGCTCTCCATTACTTTACCTTTTTTCCTCTTTATTTAAAGTTTCTAGTGCATTTTAGCATGATTTTTAAAAACTTGTTACCTCCCCAGGAACTGTTTTTCTTTAAACCGATCTCTTATTAAGAGGGGCAATTTCCCTTCGGGTGAGAGGAAAGTGTGGCCATGCCTGCACTCTCTAGCGGGCATCAGTGTTGTGGGCCCTTTGCATGGATGGGCTGTTTGCCCTGGTGGATGAGGATATAGGGATTTTAAAGGAAATCAGCATTAGCTGTGGAGGAGAGGGGGTGGGGCGGCCAATGTAGTCTCAGGTCACAACTCATCCCTGGACATTGTATCTTCCAGGGATTTTGAGAGAGATCACTTAAATAAGAATCAGTGAAAATAATAGGACACAACATATTTTATTTTTCTGTAGCATTTTGTACAAATTATGATTACTAGCATCCATAGAATATTTCAAGCTACAAAGTTTCTACTAAAACATATGACCTTGCCTCCAATACACAATTATTTATCCCAAGTTTCCTTTGTTACATAACATTTGGCCAAGAAGAGAACCTGAAGCTTTTCAGTCACTGAAAGAATAGTTGTGTAAAAATGATTTATTAGTGATTGCTGGTGGCTCAGGCACTGTTCTGAAACCTGGGGATGCAGTCCAAAGTTGCTGCTTGTATCCTATACTGATTTACAGAAAGACATTATCGTCTTAGACCATGGAAGATCACTTGTGTACCAATTTTTCCTCTGTATAATAGTTGTCAGGCTAAACAATACATTTCAATGTAAGCTTTCTATTTCTGAGTTTCTGTTCTAATGAAAACAGTCACATCATCATGCTCTGGCTTTTGACAACAAGCTTCAGGACCCAGTGTTTCCTCAAAGTAAAGAAAAATGGAAGGCCCAAATCATGGTTGCTTGTCAGGGGGAGTGGATACCCAAGTGGAAGCTTTGGTCTCTGGAAGGTTGATTCAAGCCTTCCCTGGAAGATTGATTCAAGTGTTTTCTCTCCTCCAGTTGTTGCTTTCAAGTACTGTTGGTGTGATGAAGAAGCTTAATATGTGAGTTACCTGGACACAAAGTATGAGGTGCCCTGATGCCATGCTCTTTTGGTTCTCTGATGAGAAAACTTATTTCATGACCAAAGGCCAGGACCTTTCTGTGCTTCATACTCCCTAGGGAGAAGTGACAGAGCAGGAACCAATCTCCTGCATCCCTGGCCAACACTCGGGATACCCTGGAATCTTCCTGACACCTTTAGAAAGTGAGGGAAGGAAATAAGGGCTTTGTGCCCTACTGAAGTTATTATTCTCTTAGGGGTTCATTCAGGGTAGAACAAGGCTAATTCTTATGCCATATCCAAGCCAGCATCTCTTTTAACTTAGGGTCAAACTTCAGCCCAATGGCAGTACAGCCAAGGGGACATTTCTCCACATATCACCATGTATTGGCATCTGTGTTGTCATTTGAGATATGTATGTGACTTTTGGAAGGATAAACTCAGGAGCAGAGCCAGGAGGAGCCAATATTACATTACTTAGAGAACAGAACACAGAAACCAAGGGGATGAGCTGTTGGAAGCAGGGTGAGAACTGTCTGATGCTCTTATGTTTTCTTTACTTGCAGGACTGAAGAAGTATCCCAGGAGTTATGCCTGGGGGTAGGGAGAGGTAAGATTTATACTTTATTATTCAGTATATCTACTATATGCATCCCATTAGACACAATAGTATTTTGATTAATGACTGATATGGACGCTTCACTCACTGGTCATGTGTCTTAGGAGAATAAAGCATGTTGAGAGAACTAATGTAACCAGGAAATAGGATCCCCCACCTTGAATTTGGTGTGAAAATATTTTAATTTTATTCCCTGATCACAGAGACATCAACAGGTAGTGGGTGAGCAGTGGGAAGATCAATTAAAAAAATAAAAAAACTTTTAAGTTTTGGAGAGTCTTGGTAAGAGTCCAAGACCCCTTCTCTCACAGAACCTCAGAGTCCAATAAGAGATCTTTATCTGAAAATTCTGGTCACAGTTTTCTCCCCTCTGAAGTCCCCAAACATGATTACCCTAATATTTCATTTTGAACTCCCTTCTAACATAAAACTCAGTTGGATTTAAGAAAATTTTTAAAAAGCTGTGATCTCACTCTGCATCTTTGTTGCTGTACTTCAATATTTTGGTGTCATAGGCCATGCTCATGAATATAATAATAGGGAAACCACCTTGAGATTTCATTTTACTCCAGGGTTTTATTCATCCTGATCCCACTGCATACCTACTATCAGCTGGAGTAGACTGTTAGGGTACCAGTCACCTGTGCTCATGTCCGTGTGCTTTGGCAACAACGGACAGTCTCTTTCCAGTCACCAGGGAGAAGAATCAGAGCCCAGCATAAGATGCTGTCTTGAGCTTGTCTTCAAATAGAAACAAAATGAAAAGGGAGCTGGGCAGTGGTCCGCCAAATAAGCTAAACATTATTTGAGGGAGTTCATGTCATGATGAGAGTGATAATATATCATGCCTGCTTCAACATTCAGAACCCAGCATAGGGAGGGTGAGTTATAGCATCCAGCCATATAGAACCTAAATAAAAGATGATCAGTCACTGGTGATCATAGTGGTGTAAATGGTGACCCCTTTGGAAATGGTCTAAAGGTGCTCAAAGAGGTTTCCCTTGACTTGAAGACTGAAACATCACTGCCCACTTTTGTTCCTGGGCCAGATTACTTGTTCTGAAGATCTGAAGGTTGCTAGGAAATGTGATTATGGGATGTTGTATACCAACAGGAAAGACAAGATATAGAGTAGAGATAAATCAAAAAGGATAGCAAAGTGATCAGGGAGATGACACAAAAGTTGAAGTTCTGCCTTTAGTACTGGCCTGAGTTCAATTCCCTGAATTATATGATTTCCCGAATACCACTGTATTCCTTCAAAAAATCCCACAATGTCCAAAAGAATACTGAACAAGAAAAGTAAAAAAAAAAATCATAGTCATGCTGGATTCCAGAGAAGCAATGAAACACACCTGGAATCCATTATTTCTAGTGAATTGATGCTAGATATTTGTGTTACTCATTGGCTTTTAAGATAATTATGACACACTCTCCCTTCCCTACCCATCTTACTGCCTCCCTGTATATATAAGTACAAAACTGTATTTGCACACAACTGCTTGTGTGCCAATACACACACTATTAAACTAGCCTCAAACCTCTGTTTATCGAGTATGGGGTTAGATGTAAAGGCAGTATCATAATATCACTCAGCGATTGGCAAAGAGAAGTGGGAAGGGGAGTGGGAAGTCTGTGGATGAAATTTTAAGTGCTTAACTTACTTTGGCCTATACACAGACTGATCTGTAGTGATAGTTCCCTCAAAGTTACAAAATTCTATATTGCATGGTTGCTACAATGAGAAAGGTGTTTGGTGGTAAGGAAGCATTTTAATTCTGGGTTGAAGATGAAGCAGGAGTCACATAGAACTTAGGTGAGTAGGCCAGTTGGCAGAGAGAGAGATGCCTGTGGTACCAGTCTCCTCTTGTCTGCTGCAGTAGTTCTCAGAAGAGAATCAATCCACATTTCCTCCTAGAGAATACACACACAAAACCTCAGCACCTGGTAGGAAGTAAGAGGTTTTAGCATAGGACTGGAGTAGTTCCTTCCAATAGACTCCTAAGATCTTCACTTTCTGCTCAGGACCCAAGTACAGTTTGCTGCACAGCTACTGATAATGTTAACTTTGTTGTCACTCTGTTTGTTAGTTTGGAAAGTGTTTTCTGTATCCTTGGGACCCTGCTGCCACTATTAGCTGAAGTAAAAGAGAGTGGCAGTGAGTAGGTTTAGCATCCAAGACCTCTGATGCAAATCCATGCTAGCCTGAAGAGTTAATAATTAAATAGTTTCTCATAGCCTCAGTTTCCCCTTCACACAGAGAGAGATGTGTAGCACAGACCTTGGCCTCACATAAAAAAAGATGTTGATATCTTGTTCTGTTCACTGCAGGAACTACTTGGGGATTTGACATCACAGCCCACACTGTGTATGAGGGTAATGCTTTGGAGAGGGGCACCAGAGAACCACCATGTAGATAGGGTCAATCTCTCCAGGTGAACCCCAGTGTCAGGACCTTAGTCTCAAAGGTGCTCTCTATAGTTCTTTCAGATATCATCAGATTCTCCAATTCCACTGTTCTGAGACCTCTGTGCATCCCTAGGAGGGAAATGACATCTTGGACTGATGCTGAGTAAGTCTCTTTTCTGGATCTTCGCAAGGCTGTGAACTTCGGCTTGTCTACGAAGAGGCCTAAAGTTAGGATTAAGGGAACAGATAAGCAAAGAGGTCAAAGTAAACTGTGGCTGACTCTGGTTCAGTCCCTGGCACTGCATATGGTCCACTGAGCTTCTTTAGTAATCAAAAATGAACCAACAATTGGGCATAAAGCCCTGAGCACCACCAGGTTTTGCCCCCAAACTGTCCCCCCTACAAGTGAACAACAACAACAATACTACATGAGAGCCAGCACTGCAAAAAATAGAGTGGTGTAGTTTTTCCTCAGCTTCACAGATGACTGTAGACTGTGAGGCGGGGTGGGTGGGCGCAGACTTCCAGACAGTGATGAAGCAAAACTAAATTGATTTTTCCTATATTCCTATGTCTCTTGCTCTGCACAGACACCTGTGGATGGAGGCTACGGAACTAGTGAGGAGCATGAAAGAGAATGTGGTAAGACACTCTTGATTCCTTGTTCAGATAACTTGTGTTTGCTGAAAACAGTTGGATGTCACACACCAGTCTCCACGGTTCTAATGGCAAGAGTTCAGCAGTCAGTGTAGCCTGACATTCCATAACTCTCTCTCTCTCTCTCTCTCTCTCTCTCTCTCTCTCTCTCTCTCTCTCTCTCTCTCTCTCTCTCTCTCTCTCTCTCTCTCTCTCTCTCTCTCTCTCTCTCACTATTCTCTGGATGCCTAAAATGCAGGGCTTCTCTCTATATGAACAATGTGATCTCTTCAGAGGAAGCAAACACATGCAGTGTCTTGGGGACGGCAAACTACATAGCATTGGGTCAAGATCCTGAGTTGCCCTTCCGCTTCCCCAGTAGCTGTGTAATGTTGGATAAGGAACTTATTATGTCTAATTCTGTTTCCCAGTCATAAAATGGGGTTAATGAGAGCCCACAGCTCAGGGTTTGTGAGGGATTAAGTGAGATGGATGAGGTTTCTGGTAGAGAGGTAATGCTCAATGAAGTGGGGATTGATGTTATCATTCATAATTATTTTACTTTTAAGTCTGAGGCAGAGTTCTCTATGGCATGCACACTGGAATCTTAAAGTTTAGACACTACTCACCAACTTCTATCAGACCACAGTTATCCTCCTTCTGCCCTCATGTTATTTTTGGGCAGTTATCTGTTCAAGGTCACTTTTACTACCACGCTGGTTCTGATCCAATCCTGAGATAGGATCATTGGGATCTAAGGAAGCAGCCTTCAAGAATTCAAAAGGATTCTGGCATTAAAACAGGATTGTTCTGTGATATATCTGGACAGTGAAAAAATCAGGAAGTATGCCAAAAAGAATTGGTTATTCCTAAGAAGATACTTTCAAATTTCTAGATTAATCCTAATACTCTGGAAAATAATAAGGAAGTCTGGGTTCCAGATTGGTAATTTCAAAAGTGGTGAAAATGAACCTCAATAAGACATGTAACTAACAAGTTCACTTAGCTAGTTAAAGCTTAAAGATACAGCCCAGTGTATCTCCCAGGACACCATGTGCCTTTTAATTTAAATGTAAATCCACCTTTTGCACTTAATTTAGTAATGCTTATTACAGAAAAATCAGAAAACATATAAAACAGAATACTAAAATCATTGTTATATAGAGATCATTATTGCTGACAACTTTGTGTATAGTTTATCATTTTTAATTACATAGATCTACATACACATTCTGCAATAGAAAGCAATATAATGATGCCTATTAAAACGTGAATTTTTCATTGCAAAATTTTTTGATAATTTTGTCATTTTCCTACATGATCATAGTAATTTCACATGTGCATCTTATTTTTTAATTTTTTCAAATTTATTATTTTAGAGCATTACAAAACCATTCATGATTGGATTTCAGTCTTACAATATTCCAACACCCATCCCTCCGCCAGTGTACATTTCCCAGCACCAGTGTCCCCAGGTTCCCTCCCCTCACCCCTTAACCCCCGCCACCTGCCTGCCTCTTCATCGTCAGTCATCTTCTTCATCTCTCTCTCTCTCTCTCTCTCTCTCTCTCTCTCTCTCTCTCTCTCTCTCTCTCTCTCTCTCTCTCTCTCTCTCTCTCTCCCTCTCTCTCTCTTCCCCCTTTTGGGCATTGTGGTTTGCCATATTGATCACATGTGCATCTTATGTATTCCACAGTTTACAAAGACAAAAATTCCCCATTTCTGACATTAATTCCGATTCCAATTTTTCACTAAAAAACATGTTTTTGAACACTACCTTTTTATTTTGTTCTTCCTCTCTTGTTTTATTATTTTCTCTCTTGTTCTATTTTTCTTTCCTTTTTATTTCCTTCTTTTTTCTCTCTTCCTCTCTTTCATTCTTTCTTTTTTCTTTTTTTCTTCCTCTCTTCTTTCTTTCTCTCCCCTTCCTTCCTTCCTTTCTTCTTTCCTTCCTTCCTTTCTTCCTTCCTTCCTTCCTTCCTTCTTTCCTTCCTTCCTTCCTTCCTTCCTTCCTTCCTTCCTTCCTTTCTTCCTTCCTTCCTTCCTTCCTTCTTTCCAATGTAAATCCACATTTATATATTTCATTAGTATATATTTCATTACATCCTTCCTTCCCCCTCTCTTTTGCTCTCTTTCTTTCTTTCGTTCTTTCTTTCTTTCTTTCTTTCTTTCTTTCTTTCTTTCTTTCTTTCTTTCTTTCTTTCTTTCTTTCTTTCTTTCTTTTTTCTTCCTTCCTTCCCTTTCTTTCTTTCTTTCTTTCTTTCTTTCTTTCTTTCTTTCTTTCTTTCTTCTTCCTTCCTTCCTTCCTTCCTTCCTTCCTTCCTTCCTTCCTTCCTTCCTTCCTTCCTTTCTTTCCTTCCTTCCTGGTATGGCACCTAATTTAGCAAAAACATTCTTTGGGTAAGTTATATTGTTGTATCAGAAGAATTTTTAATAAGTTTTTAACTTACATTTCGTCAAATTTTCTGGTAGTGTCAGTTGACTCTAATGTCAGCTTGATATAGTTATATATTTCATTACATGTTTCTTTATTCACATAAAAATCAATCACATGATTTCATGAGTGTAGGTTCTGAAACTGAATATAAGAATAATCGACCACAGTTTTTAACCACCATTAATTTTATTTACTTGTCTCCCATTTTTTTTAGCAACTGGACTTTGAAAATGACTGGAAACTAATCAATGTGTTCATCAGTAATGCAAATGAGTGTTACTTATGTCCAGTTGATGGTCAGGTAAGTTTCATGTTAGGAGGAGCAGGCATGCAAGTGTGGGTTTGGGAGCAGAGTCAATGCATGAAATTACCTGACAAAATTATTTTTCTAAGATTCAAGAAACCATATACAAAGATAGGTGTTTTTTCTCCTTCCCTCCTTCCGTCCTTCCGTCCTTCCCTCCTTCCTTCTTTCCTTCCTTCCTTCCTTTCTTCTTTCCCTCCTTCCCTCCTTCCCTCCTTCCTTCCTTCCCTCCTTCCCTCCTTCCTTCCCTCCTTCCCTCCTTCCTTCCCTCCTTCCCTCCTTCCCTCCTTCCCTCCCTCCCTCCCTCCTTCCTTCCTTCCTTCCTTCCTTCCTTCCTTCCTTCCTTCCTTCCTTCCTTCCTTCCTTCCTTCCTTAAGTTTTCCCAGGGCCTAAATGTGCAAGATAAGTGCTCTGTGAGCCACATCCTTGACATGAAGACACGTGTTTTCAGCTTATAACGTTTTGTATCCTGAACAAAAAGTTGAGTCATTGGTAAACTAAGTTGAAAGTCTTATGCCACTGAGGAAAGTAAATACTACTGAAATACTATTTATTTCTCGTAACTCTAATTTTATTTAAGAACAGAACTTTGAAAGCAAATAATTAACTTTTGAACTCTATGTGGTAGACTGTGTCCATCATTCATTGGCTTTCCTGAGAGTAGACATTAAATGCTCAGACTTATTTATTATGAATGGATGGAATTTATATATAATTTAATTATGTTTAAAATATGCTCCAGCTTGGATAGGAATGCCTTAGACATCTTGGTGCCATAAACATCACACAGACTCATCTTTGAGAACATGAAATCACTTGTCACTAAGATGGTCCAGATAAAAAGCATAATTGATTAAAAAATTTAAAGATATTTCTATGCCACTAGACTCCACAAGAAAATATCTTTAAGGTCTCACTATATTGAATGCCATACTAGACAATAAACTCAACTATAGTTTTATACACAAGTAAAGCTCTCAGAGATGATTGTTCGGACATTTGTGAAAGCCCCTTGCCTGCAGAGCTCCATTGCTGGGGGATTGCACATTAAAGGATGTTTGCTGGCTCTCCAGGTGGCTCTTTTGCAGCCCAAATTCGGTGCTCTCAAACAGCTTCCCCGCCTGGGGATCACCTTGGACAGACAAGGGAAGAACGAGGGCCACACTGGTTGCTGATTAGTTGCCCTTTATTCAATCTCTCATCTCTCCCAGCTCTCTCCAGCCCTCTCTCTAGCTCGCTCTACAATGCTCTACATGACCCCTCTCCAGTCTCCCCAGTCTCTTTTACTCTCTCCTCTCAGCCTTCTCTCAACCTCACAATCTTCTCCTCTAACTCTGTGTCTCCTCTTCTCTCTGTCTCTGCCTCTTACTCAATCTTTCTCGAACTCTCTGTCTCACTCAATCTACTCCTTCTTCTGTCTCTTTTCTCTGTGTCTCCATAACCGTTGCCTCTCTCCCTCCAGCCGCTCCTTTTTCTCTTCTCTAACCACATCTCCCCAACATGCCTTCCCATGGGAAGCGTGATCAACGTGTTTTTCCACTCTTCCCAACCACCTGCAGCCTACAAGGGCAAAACAGCCCTTAAGGTGTGTTTCTCCTCTCCTTAGACCAGCAAATTAATTCACTGTATCACTGTGTCACTGTTGTCCTGTTACTCATCAATTTGCTCGAGCAGGCACCAGTAACATCTCATTTGTCCCTGTCGCATTCAGGGTCAGGGGCATGAGACCCATTATTGCTACTGTTTTTGGCATATCGAATAAGCCACAGGTAGCTTACCAGGCTCTGCCATACGAGATTCTGCAGCAACTTAACATCTTTAATTCTACTTCCTGCTATTTACCATTCTTTATAGACACTATAATAGTCACTTTTAGGCTTGTAGACATCTCCTGGGGACATCTCACCACAGACTCAGAATACAGTGCTCAGGCTGGATCAATCATTCCTAACCCCAGGAGGGTCCAAATCGGGGATTGCACATTAAAGGATGTTGCTTTTTGGATCATGACAGAATTTGTCCATGACCATGCTCTTAACTTATAGTTAAGCATTATGGCACTTTGGCCAAGGCCCATTTTGATGCCAAGGTAGCTCATAGCTCACTGCTTTCCCTGTGACCATCTAGTCCCTCGTAGGGACCCTGCTTTTGGGAATCTAGGAAAGAAGGGCAACTGAGGCATAAGTCTAGACAGCAGATGTCCAGGAGGTAACATTATCTGGAATCAATCAACTCCCAAGCCACAGGCTTGTCTTTTTAACTGTCTTCCTGTCTCCATACAAAAAAAAATAATTGTTCTGAAATAACTAACCATGCAAAGGACATTAAGGAGAAGAGAAAGATAATATTCATAAGTCAGAGTCTGATTAGGAGACAAAGGCAATTGACAGGTTGAGGGAGCAATAAACAAACATAAGCTCCCAGTGGCCAGGGAGGAAGGGCAAACCAATGTTATCCTAAAGACATTCTTAAAGAAAAAATTTATATCAGAATTTGAACGCAGAGATATATTTATATTTAAAAATTGCATCTTAAAAAATATTGTACATTTGTAAATATAGGTAGAAAAAATCAAATACCATGAACGTAATGTTAAAATAGTTCTTTCTCTCAATTCCTACTTATAGATTACATTTTAACCTTCTCTACTAACCACCTCAAAACAAAAAATACTATTTATTTAAAATCTATTTTTTATTTTTTATAAAATTTATTTAAAATCTAGTTTTCCAAACTACTTATGTCATTCCTCCATCCCTCTCAGAGAGCCCGGCAAGTTACCGATAGTATTCTGCCTGCATTGCAAGCTACCCATGGCGTATTTGATATGCCCAAAACAGTAACAACAAGTCTCACAATGGAGACATTATTGGTGCCCACACGAGCAAACTGATGAACAATGGGATGACAGTACTACAGTGCTACTTATGTCATTGGTGTTTTATGTTTGGGGGTATACAACTAGAAGTCCACAGCGTTAACTCCCAATTCTGAATCATTTTTTAAAAAAATTTTATTAGTGGATCCAATTCTGAATCATGATACAAAGACAATGTTCTCTGAGTTACCTTTCATGCCAATGCTCAGGCATTTCATTTAGCATGATACTCTCCATGTACATCAATGTATAAGCATATTTCATGACTACATTTTTCTTCACAGCCATCTAGTGTTCCATTGTATAGATGTACCATAGTTTCTTTATCCAGTAATCTGTCCTCAGACACTCAAGTTCCATTTAGATTCTGGTTATTGTAAATAGTGCTGCAATTAACATAGGAGCACAGATGGTTTTTCTGCATTGTGTTTTTGGGTCACTAGAATATATTACCAGGAGAGGTATTCATATGGAAACTCAATTTTTAGATTTTTTTTTTTAGATTTTTAAACGTATTGTTTTCCAGAAAGGCTGAATCTATCAACATTCTCACTAGCAGTGAATGTCAGTCCCTTTCTCTATGCATCCATGCCAGCACTCGTTCTTTTTGATGTGTGCCAGTGACTGTGGCCTGAGATGATATGACATTTTTGTTTTGATTTACATCTCCCTGATGATTAGTGATGTAGGGCAGTTTTTCATTAATTTGGTAGTGAATAATCACTTGGATAGATTATTATGTTTCATAATTGATATACTTGCTTGAGATTATTTTGTTAAGGTTTTCTATCTTCTCTTTAAGATTTTGAGTTTAAATCATTCTAAGAATCTGTACACTTCTTCCAAGTTTCCCAGCTTAACAGAATTGCATCATAGTAACTTGGATGATATCTTGAATTTCTTTTTATTTATTTTTATTTAAATAATTGTTATTTACAAAGCTATTGATAGTGAGTTTAGTCATCTGGTTTTCTCTTATCCATCCTAACACCAGTGTCATCTTCCAACAACCAGTGGTCCTATGTTCCC
The DNA here is from genome assembly GCF_027595985.1 of Sorex araneus. Lineage (NCBI taxonomy): Eukaryota > Metazoa > Chordata > Mammalia > Eulipotyphla > Soricidae > Sorex > Sorex araneus. The sequence goes on along the minus strand of NC_073313.1, from coordinate 365,572,809 downwards.
TCCCGCCACCTTGACAGATATTATAATGCTTAGTGGTTATATTTTGGTTGTATAGACATACCATTTTCTTATATTATTAGTACAAAAGGTCCCTGGCCCTATTCCCCCTACTTCCAAGAATTCCAAATAGACCTGTTATAATTTATTCTATTCTGTAGCTGATTCAATTTTTGGGCAATCTAGCTCTTTCTATTTTACTCATGAGTTTAGCCAAAGGTTTGTCTATGTTGATATTTGTTCAAAAAACTAGTTTCTAGTTTTATTTGCTGTATTAATTCCTTAATTTCTATATCATTGCTTTCTTCTCTAATTATAATTTTTTCTTTATACTTTTGGGAATTATTTAATTTTTTCTTCAGATGTTTAAGTTATCTAATTGAGCTTTTTATTTTTATCTAATATGGCACTTATACTGCTATGTACATATTTTATCTAATATGTAGTTGTACTCTTCATTTCCACCTTAGAAGAAATTTTACTGTCTCACAAATTCTGATCATTTTTTTAATTTTCTATATTTTCCACAAATCTTTTTATTTCCTCTTTGAATTGCTATTTGATCCAATTGTTTTTTAACGATGATTTGCTCAGTGTCCACTTGGAAACTTTCTCATTCTTTTTATGGTTAATTTCTGCTTCCATGGCATTGTGATGTTTGTGTATTCTTGAGATGATTTAAATATCCATAATATGTGTGTGATTTATCCTGGAGATTGCTCCATGTTCATAAGAAAAGAATATCTATTAGGTTTTTTGAATGAAGTGCCCTGTATATGTCCATTAATCCAAGTTATTCTAACTCTTCACTTAGGGATTTTCTATCTCTACTGATACTCTGTCTTGTTGATCTGTATAACAGTCTGTGAATTATCCCACTATTATTGTGTTTCCATCAATGTGTTTCTTTAAGTCTGTGAGTGGAAGTTTTATAAACTTTGCTGACACTTCACTTGGTACATTTATGATGATGTGTTATTTCTTATCTATATGTTGCTTCCTTAAACAATAAATAGTGTCCTTTCCTATCTCTATTTACATTATGATGAAAGCATTTGCACTGAAAAAAGAATGGTTGTCCCTTTTGGGGGTTGTTTATAAGGTGTTTTTGGTCCACCATTGGCTTATACAATTATCTTATATCCTTTAACCCAATATCTATTAAATAGATAAAATCTATTTAATCTAGGTGTGCTTACTGTAAGCAGAAAATAGATTTTGTTTCCTAATCTGTGGGAGTCTAGTCCATTGACATTTAGAGAGATTACTGATATGGAGGGCTTCATTGATCTTTTCTATGGGAGGAACTTGGCTGTTTTGCACAGGACCCTTTATTTGTAGGAGGTATTTCAAAATGTACTTTTTTCAAGGTTGGCTTAGTATAGCAAATGTTGCCAGTTCTTGTTTATCTGAAAGTTGTTTTATTTGCTTGCTCAAATTTAAAGGACAGCTTTGCAGGGTAGTGAACTTTGGGTTTAAAGGGGTTTTTTTTTACATAGATATAATTAGGTACTTTGAACAAATCATTCCACTCTTATCTTGCTTGTAGTTTCAAATGGGAGATCTGTTGTGTTTCTTATGCTATTTCCCTTGTGATCAAGATTTTATTTCTGACTTGATTTTTTCTCTGACTTGAGTTGAAGGAGGATTCTGATATGTGTCCTTACAGACAACAGAAAGTGTATAGGATTGTCATATCTGTCCCTACAGGACAGACTCATTTGGACTCTGTTGGATATTAAGTGTTTTAGGCTTCATAAATAAATTGCCCCTTTTCCTCTTCCCAGGGGAGATTATCATCCTCTTGCTAGCATCCCTAATTTAGTGAAAATTTATCTTTAACCTTTCCTTTGTATTTTACCTCTCATTGTCTCAGTTCCCCAAGTCAGTCTTGATTATTTATAAGCCAAAAATTTTCTGGTAATTCTGAACTTTGTATTTGTACTGCTTTGTATTTGAAGTGCTGTGTATTTGTACCTGCTTTTCTATTTCCCCTATAGCCTTTTCATATTTTACTATAGATCAATGTTCTTTGGTTAAACATAGAAAGACCATTAATGCTATGCTCCTAATATTTGGGAGTTGATGAATTCTGAAATATATCTACTCCTAGGCATAATTACTTAATTCAGGCTTCAGTTTGCTATAATTCCTAATGACCCCAAAAGAGAGGTCCCTCCGTGAGACTGGGATGGACCCGGGGTGAGTGGCAAAGCTACCCAGCATCAAAATGGGACATTATAGAAAGCATAAATGCATGATCTTATCCAAGCTGTTATGACTGAAGAGACAGGACCCCCATGGTTAAGGACAAGCTGACCTTGCTTGAAGACTTAGTCTGAGATTTACAGTAAAAACCTTGCTTGCTCTCAGAGCCCAGAAAACTAAATGTTAAAAGCCTTGTTTGCTCTCAGCCCAGAGAACTAAGTCTTGGAATCTTTGTCTCTTACTGTGTTTATCCAAACAACTGCAAGTACTGATAACTTATACAACTAGAAGGAAAGATAAAAGCAATGTAGATGTCCCTGGGAGACAGAATGTCTCTTTGAGTTCATCTCCCCAAGAGAATTTCCTCTGACACATGTTTTATCTATGTAAATGACCAATCACACCTACCCTTTCAGATGTTCTATAAGCATGCTAGCAGCTCTGCATTAAACAAGCCATTTTCACCATCAGGCTGTGGTCCTCCATCTCCCTGTCTCTCTGTCTCTCTGTTGGGGAGGTCTGGGGAGGTGGGGAGGTGGCTCTGGGCCACCACTGAATGCACAAGCAGCAACAATGGCCCCCACATTTTACTTTGTGAATTCACAGGTATCAAAGCATCAACCTCTCAGCACCAGAGAAGTCTATGTAAAAACTGTATCTCTCCAGAGTCCTCTAAAATGCAGCCCAAAAAAGTAGTGTGCACATTCTTGGGAGTACACAGGACACCCAAGTTTCCCTGAAAATATGATAATCTCCAATGTGTTGGAGATATGCAGTGAGGGTATTCCTCAGCAAAATTCCTGAGGTTCCTCAGAAGGAAAATGGGAGTTGAGTGATATTATTAGACCCAAGATTTTATTAGCCTTACCTGTATTAGCCTTACCGCTGCTGCCTCATGGTCACTGCCCTGTTCCACTGTTCTTAACACCTGAGACACCTTTCATCTAGGGAAAGTCAGCTGGAGAGTTTGAAATTGAGTCAATATGTGTTTATTTTCTCATTGAAAAGTTAAAACCTGATCAATATTAGCATGCTCTCCTTAACTTCATTATTCTTGATGATATGAATGATTTGACTATGTCCTAAAACACTGTCAGTAGCAGGAATCATTCATAATCAGGCAAGAGTGGCAGAAAAAGTGAGGTAAAAGAGGTCCATGCACGAGTTTTGAGAATTATCTAGAGACTTATATCCAGGGGCAATTTGTTTTTTCCTTGAACCAGAAACTTCTTCCATAAAAATAATTCATTCTACAAGGGTATAGCTCAGTGTAGGTCCACGGGGTTCCCAGGTATGATGCTCTGATTTCAATAATGGTCAACACACACACAACCACACAGGGATCCCACCGGCAGCTTTAGGATTAAGTATGGTCTCCTATCCTGGATATGAGGTTTCTTCCCTGGCATAAAATATCTCCATTGGATAAGTTAATTATTTTCCTGCTCAGTGTCAAGGCATGCATAACTCAGAAACAGAGGGGACGTTCTGGGTAGCGTTCATTTGTTAGGAGGGAAAGAGGGTCTAGATGTTCTTTTGTCACTATTGTGCTAGCCCAAGGCAGGAATTGAGGGAGGGGACTATCGAGATGTGAATCTGAGCATCCCAGTTCCATCCCACTTCCCCGGTACTTACCTGTGCTCAGCGTGTTTCTTCTCCCACAGAAAAGCTTTGTGAGAAGTGCCATGAAGAGGTTGACTAAAACTCTGGACTACCTGTATCAGGAGGTGAGGCTGATGACTCGTCCCCTATTTCTGAGGGGCTCCATACCTGAGATTCCCTGCAGATACCTCACACAGCTAAGAGGGTTAATAGGACAGTTTCTGGGTGACCCTAAGATCTTCTACTGCTGGGGAAAATATTTCTCCCAAGAAGTAAGTGGAGATTGAAATAAAGAGACAGCTCTGAAGAAGCCCTTCTGAACTCCCTTGAGTGAGGAATCAGATCATTGCTACAATCACATGGTTCTCAGTGATTGCCTCTATCCTAAGATCTCTGTATCTGGGTAGTGATCTCCTGGAATGTTCCTGAATTTTCACTAACATTTCTTTCAAGAATGACCATGAGGTGGGTTGCAGGTTCTTATTATCCTGAGGATATTCGTGGATCTCATATGACCAGTACCCTCTATTTTCCCTAGAATGAAACATTCTGTCCAAGAGGATCTCCCACCTTATTGAAAAGTGGAAGGGAAGGTCCTCCACTGGGCAGTGGCGAAGGCCACGTTTCTGGAATATGGTCACATGACTCAGCTGCAGAGCCAGCTCTAGTGACCTACCCCAAACCCCCAAGAGCCTGTTATTTAAATTAAGGCCTGTCAAACTCAGGCAGCTTGCACCTGGCCCCATCCATATGCATTCACAGGATAGCCAGTCAAAGGTGACTTTTCCAATGCCAAGCTTCTCCCTTGACTATTTTTAGGTTCCTAGATCATTTGTAAACCTGGTGGATCTCACAGATGTTCTAGAGTTCACTGCCTTGCCAGAGATGGGGACTCAGGGCAGGTAAGATGGGCCATTTACTTGGAACAACCTTTCCTGATGGGTTCCGTGCTACCTCCTAAATTCATCTCTCATCTGCTTTATTTCTTCCATGATAGCCGAAGAATGGGAACCCAGAGAGAATCAGATCCCTGTGCATGATAAGTAGCAAACAGAAAAAGATAGGGGACCCCAAGTATATCCACCAGGGACTGAGAGAATGAATATCTGGGATATGTGTCTGTTACCATACTTTATTCAGATCTTGGGTTTTTTTCCTGGCATCTAAATTTTTAAAAATCAAATGAATTGCTAGTGCAGGAAGTAGAGATTTTTTGTGAGGGAGGAACTGTGAAAGAAAAATCTGAGAAAGAGAAGCATAGGTAAAAGTGATATGCTAAGGAAAAACAAAGGAAGGAAATTAAGTACCTGTTTCTGGTTGGTATAATGCCAGAACCAAACATCTCCTGATTTATCTGGGAGTTTGGAGTTTGGTCAGGATGTACTTTGTATGCGATTGCCTGATTTGCATGATTGCCTGATTTGCAAATATGCGGCCCTAGATGTGACACCTATCAATCACCACACACACCCACACAAAGATAAAATTCCCTGAGAGTTTTTTTAAATATTAGAAAATATGAGATATTTAAAGGAGAGATATAAAAGGGATGATGTTCTACCTTCTGCATGCTGGAGGCTTGAATGTAAACACTGGCACTGGGTATTTCATCCTTGAGCAACAAACAGGGTGGAGATTCTAAAAAGACCCAGGTAGTCTTTCTATCCAACAAACAAAGATCAGCTTTATCCAAAAAATATAACCTCAGAAATAATATTTCTGAGGACTGAGTGCAAGTATGAATTCAACACCTTTACCATTCAAATTCTCACTCCTCATCTACATCTTTTCTGCAGTAACAAGAGCGAGTTCTGCAGGTGTTCAGAAGAGATGGTCAAATACAAAGCTTTTTCATGGCAGTCCTATAAGGTGAGCTCTGGGAAACTGGCTGCTGACTTCCGGGAGCTGGCATCATGGAAGACGTAAGGGTTGGTGGGAATAAGTGGGGGAGAATTGTACTGTTTCACCTGAATGAAGTATAGGAGTCAAGTACCAATGAGAGGTGCTCTGAATTTTTTTTTTGCTCTTAATAAATGCATACGTGAATAATGGAGCGATTAGAAATGGGGGTTTGGGAGGGATTACAGTAGGATATTTTGAGAAATATACTGAAAAACTGAGAATTTTTCTGAATTCAGAACTTCAGAATTTTTCTGAAACACTTTGCTCACCGTCCACACTTGAACCACTGCATCTGCCGCTGGTAGGTAGGTTTTCAAGGCTGGCTTGTACCATATATTGCAAATCACAGTCAAGTCAGGACGCCTAAAAGTGTGTTTACTAGTTTAGACAGCAGAACCAAGGAGGCTAGATGGTCTGTTGGCATCACTGTCGCAAAGTGCTCCAAGTGCACTTCCCGCTGATGTACATAAACATTATTTCTTTTATGAAAACTTTGTAAATTAAGTCTTAGAGTACCTCTCTCTTTCAAGATATTAAACTTATTTTGAGTTCTTAAGTGGTAAAAAACCTGTATATAAGCTCAGTCCTTGACGAGAGCATGCAAGCCTAGCCTGGTGTTGTGCTATTGTTTCTTTCTTTCATGGAAAAGGAACCAAATTTAATTCCTGGAAGAGTCTGAATAGCATAGATTTTGTCGTAACAGGTGTGATTAACCCTGGCTATGAGGATCAGTGGATAGGGTCCCCTGAGGGATCTGGATTCATGTCCTTCTGTTTCCTCCCTCAGGAAATTTGGGAATGGGTCCTGGCTTCCAGTAAATACAATCAGGAGGAGTCCTTCGCTCTGGTGTTCCAGCCCTTCTTCTATGAGACAGATCTAACCCCTGTCTTGGTGAGACTTTGCCCCTTCCCCTCGCAAAGCCTGTCCTCTACCAAGCCCAGAATGTAATCCTATTGAGAAAAAAAAGGCATGACATTCTCTTGTTATTCTTTGTAAAAAATTCCACTGTGGAGTGGGGAGCCTTAGAGACATGTTCTTAATAGCAAGACAATCTGCTGTACTTCCCTGATGTTTGGAGCCTGGCCTCAAAGGATGGTAAGAAATGTTAGTTCCTTCCTTCCTGCTAATCATCAATGTGAATACATGACCCTGTCTCTGCTTCTTCTGTTGATTCTGCTTACAGGGAGCCCCATGATATCAAGGAACAGCCACCCGATGCTCCCTGCAGGCCCTATAAGTAATGTCTGCATTGGGGTTAGGTGGGTGGGAAGAAAGCATCAGGATGGATCAGGCTACCTTAGCTGCCAGGAAGGATGTCAAAGTGTGGGGAAGTCCCCCATTCTGGAGGAGTGTATACAGGCTTCTAATTTGGTTCTCTTTCAGATGGAGCAGTCATTGCAAGACCCCACTGAGCTGGGCGTGCACCTCTGGAACAGCATGGTGAGTGGTGAAGACCCTGGGGCACCATCATGCTGCCTAGGAGAGGGAGCTGATCTGTAGGAAAGAAAGTTACCAGTATGTTCACTTCTCTGCTCATTGCTCTGTTTGAAAAAGCTGCAGAAGGCCTGAATAATCACATCATGATGTCTCTGTGCCACCAGTGCTCCCACACCCTTTACCCCACACCAGCTAGAGCCCAACTCTGGTCACCTTTGTCCAGGGGCTGGGTTGTGACCTCAGACATGCCTCTGCCATATTTAAGCAGTATTTCTCTTTCTGTGGGAGCCTATGTGAACTGGAAACAAGGAGTAGCTCACTTGGTAAATTTGGTCCCTACGGCTCTACTCATTGATATTTTGTTGAATACGTGCAAGTCCCATCCCACCTATCACAAGCTTGAAAAGTTAAGGTTTTAACTCCTATTTTGTAAAGCCCAGGCAACTTCTCTTGATATAACCCATCACCATCACAGGTCAATGTTTGTAATCCGTCCTGCTCAGTGAAAAGAATCCACACCTGTTGACCTGTCTTATTCGAACTGTTTGTTACCCCACCTCCAAACCTCAGAGTCCTTGGGCTGATTGGCAATAATCCATGCATACTTAGAACCTTAAAACCTGGAGTCTCATAGGGTGCTAGCGACCTTAGCTTTCCATTGTTTACTGTACCCAACAAAGCAGCCCTATTTTTTAATTTCCCATGAGACACACCAAAAATCCCTCTTTAAAAATTTCCTAGGGAACAAACTTGATCTTCATCTCTTTTATTCTCTCTCCTTCTCAGCCACATATCTCCATCTGCTTCTGCTCTCTCCCTCCGTCTCTATATCTCCATGTCTGCTTCTATTCTCATTTTATATGGCCTGTCCTGTCTTATAAACAGTTATGTCTTAATGTGGACTGGTCAGTAGGATGGGGAGTGAGAGGATAATCACACAGAATCCACATCAGTGCAGTCCCTTGCTTTCAGAAAGCATTTGTCTTCCTTGAACAAGACACTTACCAGATGACTGACCGATAGTTGTGATTCATCTCTCCCCCAAATCCTACTTGTTACTGGTCTGTGATGGCCAGATAATGAGAATCTTAATACTCCTGCAAGAGATGGTTCCACCTGCTCTCTTTGGGGACATACAGTTGAACATTCTAGCTCTATGAAACCTTTCCCCCCAACCATTCCTCTCCCTACCTCACTTCCTCCATGGTCTTTCAGTCTAGCACCAGAAGGGTGCTCATACTTTTACCTTGTGCTAGATCTCAGAAATACACAGAATGCACAAAATAGCATTTGCGCTCCCTCTCTTAGAGGTCGGTTTCTCCAGAGAGACTACAGTGAACTTGAAATTATGTGCAGTCATGTGCACCGGGCTCTTAAAGTCTGAGAGCTCCCAGAGGATGGGATTAAAATCGTCTTTATAAAAATTTTTATTTTTTGCTTTTTGGGTCATACCTGGAGATGCACAGGGGTTACTCCTGGCTCATGCACTCAGGAACTACCCATGGTGGTGCTCAATTACTCATATGGGATGCTGGAAATCAAACCCGGGTTAGCTGCATGCAAGACAAACACCCTACCTGCTGTGCTATTGCTCCAACCCCTAAAATTGTCTTTTAGGGAAGTGAGATAGTACAGAAGGGAAGGTGCTTGCCTTGCGCATGTGTTATCCTACCGTCCAGAGATTATACACACATGACTGACACAAGTTTGATTCCCAGCACCAAATATTTTATCCCTGAGCACCATCAGGAGTGACTCTTGATCACAGAGTCAGGAATATTCCATGAGCAACCTGGGTATGGGTCAAAAACTCTCCCCAAAATTAATTTGCATTTTTAGAATCAGAGAGGAGATGCAGATAAAAGAAGCAAATGTGTTAGGCATGGGGAGTGGAAGGCTGGGCAGAGAAGAGAGGAAACAAGAAGGTGAACTCCCCTCACAGGAGGCAGTCCCTTGAAGGTGAAGCAGGACAGAATAGATGCGAGGCACTGTCTGCTCTCTTCAGTTGGTCTTGGAATGGTCATTGGCGGTGATGGCAGCAGTGAAAACAACACCCTACAGAGCCCTAATGACATGTATACACATAGGCTTGCGAACTTTCCTCCACCCCCTTGAAGATGAGGATGGGGGTGGACAGGCATACTGAGAAGGGCAGGAGGTTTCACCCACACAAGCAAGGTAGTGGGGCGCAATAGGGATCAGGGAACTTCTAGGAGGTTTTCGCAGGTGGCCAATGGCCTGTCTGGTCACTTCCATCATGAGGCTTCCCAGTGCTCCTGAGCTCCTATGCTACTAGAACACATAGTGATTTCTGGAGGCCTTGGTTGGCCTAGGACAAATTCTCAGTGGTTCACTTTGGGATCCACTAACGTAACACTGGATAAGGTGGGTAGTTCAGCTTTTGGAAGTTTCTTGAGTTTTTAATTCTGTGCTCTAGGACCTCTTGGAGCCATCAGAGTCTTGATCCTTTTAGCACCCTTCCTTGACTCTGTCCTGTGTTAGGCTCACGGAGAAATTAGTCAAATCCAATGGGTTTCTCCATACCCTCATTAAGCCAGGGATGAACTGAAATGGGAAGGATCCAGGTGATAGATGGGAATACATTTAGATCCAGGTACTCATCAATCTAAGTAGGTTTACTGCAAAATTCTGTAAGTTTCCTTTGGGGGGGGGGGTTCTTAGAAATGGGCCCTGTTGGAGTTGGAGCATTAATAAGAGGGTAGGGTACTTTCCATGCATGTGGCCAAGCAACATTTGATCCCAGGTCTCCATTTGATTCTCTGAGAACTGCCAGGAGTGATCCCTGAGGACAGGGCCAAGAGTAATCCATGGACACTGCTGGATGTGATCCCTGCACCCTCAAAAATGAAAATGAAAGGAAATGGGCTCTGTTAATCAATTGTGGAACAGTGTTCAGTCTTCCTTCCAGACTTTACAATTTTTGATGGGATGGGATGATGGAAATTTTTATCATTTCTGGGGGCAGAGGGCTGGAGGGCAGAACCAAGTTTGGCCACATGCAAAGCAAATACCTTAGCCCTGGACTTTTTTCTGGTCCCAGGTGATTTTTTTTCTTTTCTGTTTCTGTCCCATTTATTCCTGATTTTTGAAATTCATTCCTTTTTATAATTTTTTAAAAAAATTTATTGGTTTGCCTTATCAAGGCACTTCAGAGGTTCAGATTCATGCCTCTATCACTTCACACATCTCACCACACTACCACCAAAGTCTCAGTGACCTCCCCCCATCCAAAAGAACCCGGTTTTTATTCCCCACCACCATCTTTTCCTTCTGGAATCCATTATTTCCAGAACAGACACTAATGATTAAATTCTTAGTATTAGAGAAGAGAAAGTCAGGTCAGACCAATCCCAGGCCACCCACATAGGCTTACCGATCGTGTTCGGAGCATCCTCAAATGGGTGGGGTACTATTCCGATTTCTGCAAGTATGCGCCATCAGAATTAAATTGAAAGTTGGTGGGAGCTCTGTTCCTCTACCAACCCCTGAGCTCATAGATTTTCATTCCTTTTCTAAGAACTTGCACTCTCATATAAGATGATGTCTTGTTCACTGTCACTGTCACTGTCATCCCATTGTTCATCGATTTGCTCAAGCAGGCACAGAACGTCTCCATTGTGAGACTTGTTGTTACTGTTTTTGGCATATCGAATACACCACGGGGAGCTTGTCAGGCTCTGCTGTGTGGGCGGGATACTCTTGGTAGCTTGCCGGGCTCTCTGAGAGGGGTGGAGGAATCGAACCTGGGTCAGCCACGTGCAAGGCAAACTCCCTACGCGCTGTACAGTAAGTCCAAGTTCTTTTCTGCTTCTTATTGACTAGAAACAGTGCTAGAGAAGATCCTACTCATAGATTTAAAGTTTTTTTTTAAGTTGGCAGATTTTTTTATTCTGGCAGACAGGAATATCCTTCCCATAGATTTCCTATGTTTGCATGTGTACACACAACATTAAAAATATCAAAGGAACTCTAAAACTAAAATCAGAACCGGTCTCTTTTCTCCAACTGCCTTTATTTCCCATGCCACCTCAGCTTTTGTTCTTGTGTTTCTGCCTCTCACGGTTCCTCTAGCACATTCTTGTTAGCAAAGCTTTATCATTCAAGTGCTGCCTCTTTCTGAACACATCCAGGTATACTTAGTATGAATCACACTAGACATTTGAGTTGTGAGTGTGACGGCACAGCCATGTTCATGTCACTGTCCAATGGGTTCTAGTTAAAGACACGGGGTTGACTAAGGACTGCGAGCTCTCTCTGTACACAGCTGTGTAAGATGATTGGTTAGAACAAAAGGTTTTTTTCCCACTTAAGCATGGGTGAGTATCAGCCAAAAGAGGGGGACACCCGGGGAAAGATACAAGAACCCTGTGTTTTCCCCTGTTCCATGACTCCTCCCCTTGAAGAAAAATGAATCTCTGAGCTGGTAAGAATTGAGCAGCAATGAGAGGCATGAGAAGCCAAATGAATAACTGACAGACGGAGGCTCAGAAAGCTCTGTGCCACTCTGAGACTTTCTACTGAATCCCAGTGCCCAGGACTTGGCTTGATCTCTCTGTGTTCTGATTCTCCTCCTACAAAATCGGGAAGGGTGGACCAGGGATCAGTGGTTCTTCTCATTCCAGAAGCTTCCTTTTGAGCAGCTGCGGAGTACCGCCCTCTTGTCTGTTGAGATTCAGGGAACTCTTCCCTACTTCTAGAATTTCTCTCAGTAGGTCTAGCATAGGGGACGGAGATACACATTTCATACACTTTTCCAAGTGATGCTGATGCTGGAGCCTGGAGTATGGCTCTGCGAAGCCCTGGGGTGTATCATCATTTTTTTCAGCAGAACAAGGAAAACTGCCTCTTTAAGTCTTTTCTATTTGATTTATTTATTTAAATTTAATTTCATTTTTTAAAAAAAATTAGTTATTTTATTGAATCACCATGTGGAAAGTTGCAAAGTTCTCAGGCTTATGTCTCAGTTATACACTGCTCAAACACCCGTCCCTTCACCAGTGCCCATATTCCACCACCAAAACCCCCAGTACAATTTCACCCCCCACCCCCCACCCCTGCTTGCGTAACTGATAAACTTCACCCCATTTTCTCTTTACCTTGATTACATTCCATATTTCAACACAAAACTCACTGTTGTTGTTGGAGTTTTCCCCCCCCAAAAAAACCCAGGTCTACTGACAAGAAAGCATTTGATAATTAGTTTTCCATTGCTGAGAATGAAGAGATATGAAGTCGCGCTACCATGGCCGTGCGGTTTAGGATTTCTGTATTTTAGAATTAAGTCCAGGGAGATTTATGTTAGAAATTGCATCATTTCCCTTCCTGGGCAGTATGGGGCAATGGCTTAGTTAACAGTCTAGAGACATGGCTGCAAGCAGTTTCTGGGACCAAAAGTAGTCTAGCTGGCCTCCGGATCGTGGTCAATCAGCAGCAAAGTGGCTGCACCAAAGTGTGGCCGCTCAGGTCGAGTCTCGGCGGAGCCTACACTGTTATCGGTCCCGGCCCGAGACTCAAGTCTTTTCTATTTTAAACATCAGCTTCTCTTTTAGATGGAGCCAGCGGGAGAGAAAGAAATTCCATACAATGCAAGAATGAGCAGACTGGTGAAATGTCCCTCTAAGGTAAAAAAGGGTTGGGTTATGGGGTAGGAGTACTCTAATGAATTGTAGAGAGATTAGGGTTAGCTAAGGGAAATTGTTGGGTATGAGTTATTAGCATCTTGACATTTTAGGGTCTATTCTTCTAGGGTTAGGTATATCATTCTTAGGCTTACACATGGGACCAAAAGAAACCATATGGAAGAACTAATGTCCCTTCTATACAAGTGAAACAACATTTCATCTCACCTAGTCCCAAAATGTAACGCTAAGAATTCTTAAGCATGTTTCTGATCAGTCACAGGTATACAAAAAGTTTGCTGAAACAGTAAATGTAAAAGTTACTAAATAAGAATGAGTAGACTTTTAAAAAATCCTTTCATGGGAAAGTTTAGGTTTTCATGATGAATTTTGTAAGGTTAATTGTTTCTATATAATAAAACACATGTCATTCGTCTTTTAACCCTCTCTTCTTTGGGTGTTAAAGAATTCAAATTAAGTTATATTTTCATAGAAAAATGTTATTTTCCCTGTCATTATGAGCCTCTGGTTAGAGACCAAAGTGTCCTCCCTAATGCAAACTAGACCTTTCAAAGTATTATGGAGTTTCTTTGGGAAGTCACGGGCATTGCAGAAAATTCAGAGAATCATTTCTTGCATAATTTGAAAGATGACAAAATTGGCTGACTGTGTTTATGAATATTGAAGCCTGATGATGAAGGGATTCCAGGATCATGAATGCACCCATTCCTTTTCTTGGCAGGAGCATCCCTATATGTTCACCTACAGGAACAGCAACTATCAGCCCAGCTTGCCTAAAATTCACCCCGTATTTCAGGTATGAAGAGGTTTTCTCTTTGACCGACAAACATGCATATAATACAGGGACTGTTATTCTCTCCGAGTGTTTGAGAAGTTTCACTGGAAAGCTTTGAAGAATAAAGGGTCCATGAATATGGATGGCCTTTTGGAGCTGGAGCATGTAGCCTCAGGATGCCATCTTTATGGTCATGTTAGCAAATAACTGAATTCAAAAGTTACAAGGTTATTCATTATTGGGTTTCAGATATACAGTGTCTCAACATCATTTCCTTCACTAGTGTCCCTGTTTCTCTCCCACTCCTAATCTTCTTCTATAGCAGGCACTTTTGTTTTTTTTTCTTTTGGGGTCACACATAGTATTTTTTTCTTTTTGGATCACACATAACTCAGGGGTTATTCCTGTCTCTGCACTCAGAAATTACTCTTTGGGGAGGGGGGCTATATGGGATGCCAGGGATTGAACCCAGGTCGCCCTGTGCAAGCAAACACCCTACCCTCTGTAGCATCACTTGGGCCCCAATATAGCAGGCACTTGTTTAGAAATATGTTTTCCTCTTCGACATTGTGACTTGCAATATTGTTACTGGTAGGGTATCATGCACATCACTTTACCTCCTTTCAGTACCTACTCCTCATTCAGAGCGACCACTTCCCTCTATCATTGTCATAGTGGTTCTGTCTGTCTCTGACCTATCTCTTCCTCAGTGGCAAGATTCTACTAAGGACCAGTTCTCTGGCTCTTCATTTCTATTGCCTTTGGTCATTACTTCTCCCTAGTAGGTGTCTTTATACCCTGTTTATGAGTAAAGATATTCTGTATTTCCTTCTCCTCTGAGTCATTTCACTCAACATGATACTTTCCAGTTTCAACCATGTGTCAGCGAATTGCATGGCTTAATAGTTTCTTACAGTCAGTAGAATTAGATTGTATATATTTATCATATCTTATTTATCCAGTCATATGTTCTTGGGAACATGGGTTGTTTCCAGGTTTTAGCTATGGTCAATAATGCTCATTTAAAATAGTAGTGCACATGTATTTTCTGCATTGTGTTTGGGGGTCCTTGGGGTAAATTCTCAGGAGTGTAATTGCTTTTGTTTGTTTCTGAATTGGGGCTTGCTCCTGGCTGTTCAGGGTTTGTTTCTGGCTCTGTGCTTAGGGATCACTCCCGTCAGGGATCAGGGTACATTATGTGGTACCAGAGATCAAACCCACATTGGGCATGTGCAAGGAAGTTACCTTACCCACTGTACTACCTATCAGACCCATTATTCTATTGTTAGAACAGTTAGGCAACCAGCACCCTGTGGCTTCAGGTTTTGGAGTGTAATTTGGAAATATCAGTCCTACAGTCCTACCTGCTCCCCCTTCATTCTATTTGGGGGTCACACCCAGAGTTGCTAAGGTGTTAATCCTGGAAGTTTACTTAGGAATTTTTTCTAGAAATGTGAAGACAAAATTCTTAAGACCCTCCTAAAGTCCTTAACAAATTATTTTTATTTATTAAGTATCCCTCAGACTTTAATATGAGGGGGAATGTATTAAGATGTGTTGAAAGATTTTTCCCTCAGGAGGGATTCAGAAGGCTTGAAGGAAGCCAGAGAGATTGAAGGTTGAGTAAGGATATGAACATGGTCTTATTCCTGGCAGGAACTTATAAAAGTGATGTTAGAGTGAAGTGAGGTGAGGAACATAGCACTCAATTGGGATCTTTGGGAAGGACATTGATGAATCTCAGGTAGGTGTATTACAAAGAGAAAAGTCACGAATGCCATTTCATATTTATGTCAAGTGGGAGAATGGAAAATAGACCTTCCTCTTTTGCTCTTCCTTTCCTATGTTGCACTATTCATTAATTTTCTTGCCTAATTTCAGCCCAAACAAGTACAATTACAGTGCCCTGACAAGACTCCTTCCGGGATTGTTCCCCAATCAGGTACGTAACTTGAGTAAAGTGGGCTTGAGTCTTATCTCAGGCATGACATAGTCAAACAGGAGCTTGAATAAGGAATTTCCACAAAATCTAAGTTAGAGATGAGAGGTTTTCTAACGACAATGCCTCGGTATATATATTTGAACTCAGGCCTGCATTTAATGTTCCTTTAACCTAAATATCATGGCAAAGTTATTATCTAGAGGCATGTAACAGACATGAACTGTGCTGAGTTCTTCAGAGAACACAGTGCTACTGGGGTGGAGTGAAATGGTGTGACTTCCTCTTAAAGTAAACCCCCAGAAGGCGAATTTGCTCTTCAGAACTAAGACTGACTGCTATTAAGAAGGAAACAGAAATACCAGTCCTCATCTTTCTGGGCAGGTTAGGCAGAATTTTTTAAGTTAATAATATTATAAGCATGTAACATAAACTTCAATAACAATGAAAAACTTGTAACAACGGAAATTCCCAAAGAACAAGAAAGAATGCCAATTTAAATGTTTGTTCGCTGCTTTTGAGTATTCCAAAATAACAGTTCCTAGACTAGGAAGTTGAGAGTCATGGAATTTTATAGGCAAACATCTTCCCCGAAAGGAAGGGGTGCCTAAACAGTTGAAGCTTTCTCTCTCAAACAGCCAGCCGGGGAACACACCTAAGTGCTTTAACCAGACAATTCAGAGGAAGGTCACATGATGACTCAGGGAACTGACAACATCTTCCCCCTCTTCTGCAAGCACTTCTGCAACAATCTATAACAAATCAAAGTTTTGATATTAGAGGATGTTGTGCATAGTTATTGATTTCATTACTTTTTGGTTCATTTATAAGAATAGATAATGGGCAACCATTGAGTTTCTCATTTAATCTACCTTTTTTATTAATGAAACCTCTGTAGTTTTTTATTAATTTATTTAAAAGGATAGATAATGGCAAGCACCTCCTCTGTGCCTTTTAAGGTAAACTATTAGTTGAACATGACACATTTCCTAGCAGGAATATGTAAAAATACAAATACTTGCAGTCAGATTGTTATTTTTCTGAGAGTTATCAAAGAGATACTCTCCATATTAGTTTGAGCTTTTTGTGCCTCTAAGTTCCACATCTTTAAATTAAACCAAATAACTGATTGATAACTTAAAAAATTCTTATCAAAGCTTTGCTATATATTGCTTCCTGTTCTAAGTTGTGAAGTAAAAAATAGGTGGCAAAATTTTAAGAGCACTCATACATGCTTAGTCTTTAGACATTTCCTCTCCCCCCTACACTAGGTGGATACTCATTCTATTGACCTGACAACTGCAAGGAACATAACAGCAGAAATGAATATTTAGTTTCATATGTTGACCTTCCTATAGCATAAATTCATATGCATGAGCTAATGTATTAAATAAGTATGTATGTTTTAAGTATGTGTCTGCAATTATATTTGTTTGTATATATTTAAGTAAGACTATATATGTGGAGATTGGGAGAAAGTTTCAGTATCTTTGGATAGCTCTATTGCTATCAGTTAAATAATAACCATACCCCTTTTAATCTTTTTTACTATTAAAAATATTGTCTATAAAACACTTGGCAATGTATCTATATTATGTTTACATTATGCTCATGATCAGTAACCAATCTAAGAGAACAAACCTCAATATCAATATTTATTTCTTGGCCTAAAAGATTACTATGCTTTACTGCATTAGAGGTTATAAGAACAGGACACCACATCTCCGTAATCTGAGACAATTTAGTGTTTGGAGCTACTTGAATAAGCAGATAGTTAGATTAATGCTTGATCTAATCAAGGAGGCCTGTCACAAAAAGTCTCCTACAAGAATGCTAGATATGCATTCTTTGGAATCCTGTGTGCAAGATGTCACCTAACAAAACTACTTCAGCTTACAGGTCAATAATGCTAATCACATTACCTTATCATGGTATGTCTATAGATATTTTGACCATGCTTTCAGATGTTGCCCAGGGCCAGCATATACTCGTGAAATCAACATACACATGACCCCAAAGAAAGTCTAACTATAAAACACCCACCTCCTATTTCTGAGTCTCAGGAAAATGACATACTTTTAATATTTTTTGTTCTAGTTGATTGGCTGTTATATAGATGTTGATTATAGAACAGACTTCTGTTTTATTTTAAAGACTTTTATGTGTCTGCCCAGATAGAAGAATCCAGATCTTTCATTGACTGTTGCAGTTATTCTCAGTTCACAAACTGAAGCACAAACAGATCTGTTTTATTTTAAAGAATTTTTGTGTCTGCAGGAATAGAGGAACCAACATCTTTCATTTACAATTGTATTTCTTCTCAGTTCACAAACTGAAGCCGGCTGACATCAACATAGTTGCAGCTGTAGGTGACTCTCTTATGGTAAGTTATTCCTACTGTAGAAGAGATGGGGCATTGGAGATGTTGATTGGGAGAGAAAATCACAACTCTAACTCTGAAATGTTACCGTCTTGAGTCCAATCTCAAGATTGGATCATTTTTCTCTCCCAACAACATCAGAGTGCAGTTATTGCCCTTCCGAGTTTTTCTCACTTCCATTTTAATCTCTCTTGGCACTAGGATTAAAGGGGGTACAATGTGTGTGGAAATCTGTGGTTTAAGTAACTTGTTTAATCAGGATTATGCAGAATTACTCAGGGCTTATCAGCCACTGTTATGGGTCTCCAAAGACAAAGGCTTTGTTCATTCTTAGGCGAGTCAAAGGAATGTTTCAAGAAAGGCAAAAGAGTGGCCAAGGCAGAACTAACTTCTAAGTGTTTGATAGTGGAAGTCAGCAAGAGACAGATCGAAAGTCTAGCCTATCTCTGTGGCTACTCCATGGTGATAATTTAGAATTCAAAAATGCCTGTCTATTCTGAACATAATAAAGTCCTCAGCACGCCTGGTGAAGGAATGTGTGGCCACATAAGCTTCTGTTCAATCACAGCATAATGGAGACAGCTCTAGATGCTGTTCTGTGAGTCAGTAGCTTTCATGGCCACCAACCAAATGTTCCTCAAAGCCCTGCTGACACCTTTCCCCTTTGTGATCCATTCCCATTCATATATCATTCGATATACTCAGCCTACCCTGCAGTATGACTAATATCCAATGTTTTCAATTAGAAAATTGTTCCCAGAGTGAGAAGGAGGGTGTTCCCCAACCCCCAAAATGTAGGTGCTGGGCAATACAGAACTCTAAGATCCTATATCTAGGTCCATCCCTGGGTTCTATCCCTGGGTTCACTCCATGACCTATCTATAAAAGCACTTTTACTCAGTGCCTCCTGGAGAGAGCAGCAGGCTTTTGAGCATAGCTTATTCCCTGGTTTTCTGCTAGTTGTGATGCACCAAATGTAAAGGCCCCAGTCTGCTTGAGGATGTGCTCACGATGGGGTCCCATAAACAGTGCACACAGTTGTGAAGCACTTCCTGAAAGTGACACTGGGAGTGCAACGTTCCAGGCATTGACAGGAGAATTGTTTACCAGATGGTCTGAATCTTACTCTGTTGTCTGCAGGACCAGGAGTACTCTGTTGACTATGAACTTGGGAGCACCTTATTATAAATGAATTCCTTTATAACAGAAACATGGACTCTTAGATTGGCACCAGTTGGTGACTTTGAGAGAGTTTTAATAAAGACATAAAAGAAGCAGACTCTCCCTTTCATAGTCAGAACCCATTTGTGAATGGCTTGTTACTTGTTCTCAATCAGGAGGGGTTTCTTAAGTTTGAATGAACGTATGGGTGGGCCGGAATCACAAGGGACTCTTCCTCATCTCTGTAAAGGCAAGGTACATAGCAAAGACTGTCTAGACTCAATCCCATGTATATATTACTGAGAAATAGGACTCAAACTATTTGTGTCTGTCAGTCTCACTCAGAACCATTTTTTCCCTCTTAGGCAAATGCTGAGGCAGGGTTCAGACCTCAGAATTTCAACAGTGTCTTTGATGAGTATCGAGGCCTGTCATGGAGGTGAGTGCAGGTATGAACAATCCCTGGGCATCCTATTGTCCAGGCAGGGAAGAGCTCCAGTGTCCAGAAGGAAACAATTTATCAGGGTGATGAGCCACTAAATTCTTTTATTATTAATGTGTAGGTTTCTGGTGAGAAAGATCTTCATCGGTATTCCCAACCCACCATAAGCCAGCCCTCATTAGGAGCTGGGCCTGAACAGAGGGAATAGGTGCTGGAAAATCATGTATAGCTTTCATTTCTTCCTCTGTGAAATGATATCAGGAGTAGACTGAGACCTTTGCAACTAATGATGTTCTCAGACTCTAGCTGCCTAGCTCTCTGTGGCCATGAGAAAATTATTTGACCTTTTTAAGCTTATTTCTTCATTTCTGAAGCAGGGGCAATCATACTCCCTGAGCACCTAATGGGAATTATATGTTAAGTGCCCAATGAAATTATAATTGAAGAGTCTCTTAGAGTTGAGGAAGTGAGGCTCAGAGAGTACAAGCATCTAGGATCAACACAACAAGGAGATGAAAGAGCAAGGTGGAGGGCAGATGGCCCAGGCCCCTGATTGGGTGGCATGCCCCCTCCTGTACTGTTCCTTGCAAGCTTGTAATCACCTTGTAATACTTGCATTTTTTTTTACCCCACCAAGGGTGCCACAAGTCACATGAGTGAACAGCACTCATCTGTCTTTGGATTCTAGAGCATGTTCAAAGTGTTCACCTTTGTGCCCAGCATCAATGCATTGTTTTGTGTCAACCTGGAGTTTGACATCTCTGCTACCTCACAAACTGGAACTGCAGTGGGCTTCCCTAATGTATTCCCTAGGCCACTGCACAGACTTTACATGTTTGGAGAGCGAGCCAAGTTATGTTCCTAATATGCTTTGCAAGAAATGAAAGGAGATGTTGAATCGGTGGATTGATTCAGTTCTAAAATGCGTTTTTTTCTTATCTAGAAAATCTACTTTTATTCCCTTATAATTTTAGAAGTGTTAGGACTGGAATGATAATGCAGCAAACAGGGTATTTTCCTTGCACGTGGATGACTGGGTTCAATTCCTGTCACCCCATTAAATCCCCTGAACCCTGCTAGGAATGATCTGTGACTGCAGAGAGAGGAGTAATCCCCGAGTGCCACTGAATGTGGTCAAAAAACCAAAAACACAAAAAGAATTTTAGAAGTGTTTGGATGACACGTTTCCCTCTAAAAGACACCATTTAATTTCTATTTAATTTTTATTTTGGGGACACGACTCAGAGTCACCCACTTAGCCCTCATGCTAAAACATAAAAGCTCCAAAAATGAAAACTTTTTACAATGGAATCAGTCATGACTTTTTAATTTCATTACAAAGTGTTTTGATGGTAGACGATAGGCACTTGCTATCTGCTGGATCATTTTTCAATTTTTACATCAAAATACAAAGGGAGAGAAAATGCTCAGCCCATCAAAAGCAGCTTCTCATTTTTCTGGGTTCAGGGGTATTTGACACTACTTGTATTTCAACCTTTCTTTTTCCCTTTGATCCTTAGCACCTTAGGTGGAAATGAGACCCTGGAAAATGTCATCACCCTGCCCAGTGAGTATCAGCCACTCCCTGTGAGTTTCAGCAGTTCTTCCTAAGATGGTCACAAGATTTTCAGAAAAGTAGAAGGCAGGGAAAAGGTGCAAACTAACAACAGCAGCAGCAGCAAGAGCAGTGGTAGTAATAGTAATAGTGGTTCTCGTCTTTGTTGGGAGCCTGAGCTAGTTAATATTAAGAAAGTTCTTGTTATGGGGATGTGTTGTCTAAAGGCTGGATTATTAGAAACTATTGTCTTGGGGTTACACAATCTAAGGGCTGACTTTCTTGTTTTTCTAGTGGGCTCTTTCCCCGTTCTTGTGGCAGAACATGTTGCTAAGGTATATCAATATATAAACAAGGAAAATATCATGGAAACTATGTAATTATAGAAAAACATCATTGACATCTAGAAGCCTAGTATATTCTGAACTTACGTATCCTGAACATTTCTGTATACTTTTCCAATACAATGCAGCAAATGGGGTATTTGCTTCCATTAGAGACCTATAAAAATCTGTTGCTTGTTCAATAAAGACACTGCATGAGCATTGCTTGTCAGCTCTTCTTCTCCCTTAGCCTCGGGGACCCTGTTTGACTTAGCCACACCAGACATGGCAGTTGTCATTGTTGTCATTGTCCTAGGGCCACTAGTCCCCTTCTGACTTCATGCTAAGAGAAGTTGTAGAGATTGGTGTGTGTGTGTGTGTGTATATGTGTGTTTTAAAGGAAATTGTATTTGTCCAAGGGAGGAAACAAATAAGACATGAAAGAAGAACACAATCAGAATCTTAGTGGAAGTTATTAAGAAATTCAGGAAAGAGAAAAATGAACCCACCTCCCCTTTGCTTGCCATTCTGGGCGAAGCACTCTCCAGATGGTATGGTTCCACTTTTGAGTTGCATTAGGCACCATTCTGTGCCAAGATCATACTTTGGTTGCTCTGTTTCAGAAGCAGTAAGATATAAGACTCTGTAAACTTAGCCAAATTTGTTTTCAATATTTTCCTTAAGGGATTTTGATAAACTGTTTACAATTAGTTTTATCTTTAGCCATGTTATCACATATTATTGTATTGTCCCATTCTGTAAGTTTCAGATGTACATAATTATAAAAATGTATCACAAATAATTTTAAATTCGTGCAAGACTTCATTTCATAGGTGTTTTTGTTTGGGGTATTTCCAAGTAGTGAGCAGAAACTTGGAGGAGCTACCTGCAATATTTGGCTAATCTTAGTACTAGAGATCAAACATGCTTACTCTTTGGGTCCTGTGATGTTGGGGACTACCAGGCAATACCTCACAATGCTGAGGTGAATGCTTGGTATTTAAGAAGGTGCACAAGGTGGGCATATGCAATGAATCCATCTTAATCCTTGTACCATTGCACTAGTCCATAATTCAAGATGAAATAACTACACAGCAGTGTATTAGAAAACTAAAAGAATATAGTATACAGGATCTCAGTTAAACTCCTAATTTAATTCTGCAAAGGCTCATTTTCCACATTCTAAGAAAATGGAAGAATGAGACAATTTTTTACCCTAATAACACCTCTTGCATCTCTTTGAAGACATGTCTCCCTAGAAACAGATACAGGTATCAATAATTAAAGCCAGGTTCAGGACATAAGTAGGAACTTAACTGCCTTATAAAAGAGGACTACAAACTAGAATTTATCTTGTAAGGATTAGAAGATTGAATATTCCTTGCGGAGAAAACCATTTTCACTATTGAGTTCTTGCCATAGGCAATGTATAATACATTTAGTTGAGCTCCTTATAAGTAACCAGCTAACCTGTGCTGGATTTCCCCAATATTGGAGAATGTAGAAGCACATAGAGTAATCTATAATCCTTGCAGATAGTTCTGCTACCTGATTCAAGTTGCTGCTTTTGTACTGATATTGAGTAGTCATCCAGCTGTAGATAGAATATTCCAAAACCTGCATAGAATGTGTATCTTTTTCATTGTGAAGATTCTGAAGCACTGCTTTTCCCAAAGAGCATTCTTTCCTATATTGTATGTCCTAAAATATTAATAAATACCCAAATAAATTCTTTCCACGTCCTGTAGAGTGTGGCACAGGAAAGGGAAAAAGTGTACTGCATTTGAAGGAGGAAATTATGATCCTAGCCCAGATTTCTATATCCAAAAGCTTTTTAAAAATAATCTTATGTGTGTAATCACAAAATAAATAAGTGAGTGGTGGCAGTAGCAGTGTGGTCTCTTTGTCTGCCACATGTGTTTGGTGGCCATGTGCCACTTCCCCACCCTGGCCTGCAGCCACCACCAACAGATGCACGAATGAGAAAACAGGGCCATCCGGCTGGTTGGTATCAGTTTCCATTTATTCCATTCTTCCCACGTGCCTGTTCCAGTCCCACACTGCCCCTTATTCTCAGCTCCTCCTCTCCCCCTTGCTAGTTTCTCAATGCTCCATCTTGCAGCCTTGGTCTCCTGACAAACCTGCAACCATTGGTGGTGGCAACCACACTCTTTTCTCACCTGTACTATGTTGTGTGGGAGATCCGTTGTGCTTTTTATGTTATTTCCATTATATTCAAGGTTTTTCTGTTCTCTTGCTGCTTAAACAGTTTTGTCTCTCTTGGGTTTTTTCCTTCTTGATCACTATGTCTTTTGGTGTTGTTCAGTTGGGGTCTTGTTTTCTTGCTACTCTTTTGTCCTCTTGAATATGTAAAGTTGCCTCCCTGCAGAGAGTGGGGAAATTCTCAGTTATTGTCTCTCTCACTACTCTATCTTCCTCTTTCCCTTTTACTTCACCTTCTGGTATTGTTATAATTTGGAGATTATTCTTCTTTGTTAAGTACCTTACATTTTCTTTCATTCCTTTGTGTTTCCCTCTTCCTTTTCAACCTCTTTATCAATGCTGACTTGTGTTTTGCCTACTAGTTCATGTATATGATTCTCTCTCTCTAAGATTCTTATCAACACACATTCTTATAAGTGTGTTGCCAAATTCTGTTACCTATGTATTCTTTACCTCTTTAATTTACATTTGTATGGAATCTCTCATCTTCTGAAAATGTTCTTTGAATTGTTCAAAAATTTTATTTAGTCATTGCTTAATTTCACTGGCAAGTACTTGATTATTTTCTGTTGCCATTGCATCAAGAGTTTATTTTAGGCCCTCAACAAATAGGTTCAAGTGTTTTGATGGGTTTGGTATCTTGTGAGGGTTTTTATTTGAGACTATAGCTGAGTTCCTTAGTTTCCCTACAGATTGAGCGTGTTGTAGCACTGTAGCACTGTTATCTCGTTGTTCATCAATTTGCTGGAGCGGGCACCAGTAACGTCTCCATTGTGAGACTTGTTGTTATTGTTTTTGGCATATGGAATACGCCACGGGAAGCTTGATCTGCTGTGTGGGTGGGATACTCTTGGTAGCTTGCTGGGTTCTCTGAGAGGGACGGAGAAATCAAACCCTGGTAGCCCTCGTGCAAGGCAAACACCCTACCTGCTGTGCTATTGCTCCAGTCCTTTGAGGATGTTAATGGTGGAGATTTCGGTTACTAGTTACTCAAGAACAAATCTGTTAGCTTGGTAATACTGGAAAGCTACCAATACATACTACATCTGCTGTTCAGGTTATTTTCCTTATCATGCAATGCTGTTTAGTACACCCGATCCAAAATTGTTAGCTAGTTACTCAGGTGAGTTAACTGACATTTAAAGAAGTATACAATCTGTGACAGGAATGTCACTCTCCACCTGCCTCCAATATAAGATATGTATGAAGTAATTTCTCTTCCAAGACTAATAAAGATTAGGGTCATTGGAAACAGGTCTTCCCTATCTCTAGTGCTCAATGGTACTCATAAAGTCATGTGTGGATTTCCTTCAGGTAGCTACTAAACATGTTCCTTTCTTGTATTTCAGATATCCTCCGTCAATTCAACTCTAAACTGACAGATTATACTCTTGGACATGGAAACACACACAGTGCTGGAGCCAGACTAAACCAGACTGTTGAAGAAGTCATCTCAATGTGAGCTAGTGACCCCGGAGAGGAGCACACAAGCCCTTTGTGAACCTGACAGGGTGACTGTGTCTAAACTGACATGTGATTAGAGACTTGGAGGATGCTCTTGGAGAGGTGTAGAAGGGTCATAGACTGATTGGGGTGGCTCTGTGTGTGTGTGTGTGTGTGTGTGTGTGTGCTATCCTGTTATGTGAAGTATAGAAAACTGTGAGCTCAGCCTATCTGCCTCAGGAAATGAGTCACATAGACACTGATGCCAGCTCTATGACTTTAATTGATGACTTCACCTCACTGTAAAAAATATAAGCATGTGTGCGCGTGCGCATGGAAGGGGTGATGTGAGGTGTGTTCATGGGCTCTCAGGGCAGCTCTCTCTCTCTCCTCTCTCTCTCTCTCTCTCTCTCTCGCTCTTGTTTGGTGCTCTCGAGATGCTGTGTATGGACTGGATCAGAATGGCTCCTCCTTTGTGCTCCACTTCTGTGTGTGCCGCTGTGCTCTCTTCTGTCTGTCTCTCTGACTCTGTCTCTGTAGTCTCTCCTCTGGTCTCTTCCAATCTCTCTCCTGATCTCTCTTCTTCCAATCTCTCTAGATCCCTTCTGCTTTTCTCTCTGGAGCCCTTCTCGCTCTCACTTCTGACTCTGACCCTTACTTCTGACTCTGACTCTGACTCTCACTCACTTTGTGCTGCTTCTTTCCCCTGTTTCTGGCTCCGTTGACTCCATGATTCTCTTTCACACTGTGTTCTGTTTTTGTGTCTTCTCCCTCTACTTCTCCTACAGTCTTAGTTTGTATAGAAATTACATAGTTGGTGACACAAAGGTGGGTTGAACATTAACAAATCAACAAAGAGGGGTAAGACCACTTTTCCAGGAGATTAACAAAATCTCATCTAGGGAGATTACTCGATTGCTAGGAGATCAGCTTAAGGATGGGATCCCATCCAAGTGTGTTGCTTTCTTCTTTCCTCAACTAGTAATTCACTTAATTAGTTGTAGTAAATCTGCTTCTAGTATTTCTAGCAATGTCATTCTGTATGAGCACAGTAAGAGATATATCAAACTTAAGGTTTGGTTCTTCCTGAGGACATTTACTATATATTCCAGACCACAATCCTTAGGCCAGGTTAGTTTTCCTAACCCCAGCAGGGTCCTAGTCTCATCATTACTTTGGGATCATGACAGCATTTGTCTATGACCATGCTCTCAACTTAGAGTTGAGTATTGTGGTGCTTTGGCCTGGCCCATTTTGATGCCAGGGTAGCTCACAGCTTGGCCTGGGTCCATTTTGTTCCTCATCAGGACCCTACTTTTAGGGTGTTAGGAACTAAGGGCAACTGAGTCGAGAAAAGAGATGCCCAGGAGTAAATATTATTCAGAGTCAATCAACTTCCAAATTAAAAAACATAATATTAGCTGTCTTCCTGTGTCCATACAGAAAGGACATTGCTTTAAGGTAAACTAGGTTCCCTGGGGCAAGACTGAAAGGACAAATCCAATATTTTCCTACACCTCACCTGTGGTTTTTGTCTTTCTGACAATGGGCTCACTTTAGTTTCCACCTCTGATTACTGCAATTTTTCAATGTTCCCTTCCTTGGACTTACTTTTGGAACAAAGAATCCAGGTTCAGAATTTTCAAGTGATCTGTATCTGTTTGGAGAGCCTCATATTTGGATGGGTTTTGGGGGAAAATGTGATTCTGAGCTCTGGCCTCCTATAGCATCTTTGACTCTTCTAAGAGATATATTAGCTGTAAACATTGTCCACTAATGTACAATGAAGAGTTTCATGGGCTTGTAGGATGTTAGCATTTTCGTGAACTGTAAAAACCACAGACAGACTACAACAGGATGGTGATACTTACACATAGACAAAATGGTTTCATATAGGCAGCAGGGTTGCAGAACTAGCTTGTGAGAAACAGAATACTTATAATAGGACCAGAACATCATATGCCAGGGATATTTAAATGCTAGGGTTGACTTTCCTGGGTTCTTTATTTCTCTCAAGATTCCAGAGCCTGGAGAGCTCTGCATGGTCAGGGAACAAAAGAATGGCATGCCTAATCTAAGATGGGGTGTGGGTGGGAGGGGGAAATCAATGAATTGAACTTCTTAAAAAACAAAAACAAAAACAAAGATCAAACCTCACTCCTTTGAATTTCTAAAGAATCTTAGACTTCTGAATATCTGAATGTTTTCTCTTGTTGTTTGCTTTTGTTTTGGAGCCAAGTCTGGCAATGCTCAGGGCTTATTCCTGACTCTGATGTCAGGGATTATTCTTGGTAGTGTTCAGGAGACTATATGGAACACCAGGAATGGACCCAGGTCATGACTGACATGACACACTGTACTGTCTCTCCATCTGAGGAATTTAGGATGCTTTATTTGGATGCAAAGAAATGTCAATCTAACTAAGACTCTTGGGCCAGTTTTCCCAGGAAATCAGTCCCTCCCTCCCTCTCTCCCCCCTCCCTTCCTCCCTCCCTCCTTCCTTCCCTCCTTCTCTCCTTCCTCCCTCCTTCCTCCCTTCTTTCTTTCCTTCCTTCCTTCCTTCCTTCCTTCCTTCCTTCCTTCCTTCCTTCCTTCCTTCCTTCTTTCCTTCCTTCCCTCCCTCCCTCCCTCCCTCCCTCCCTTCCTTCCTTCCTTCCTTCCTTCCTTCCTTCCTTCCTTCCTTCCTTCCTTCCTTCCTTCCTTCCTTCCTTCCTTCCTTCCCTCCCTCCCTCCCTCCCTCCCTTCCTCCCTCCTTCCTTCCTTCCTTCCTTCCTTCCTTCCTTCCTTCCTTCCTTCCTTCCTTCCTTCCTTCCTTCCTTCCTTCCTTCTTCCTTCCTTCCTTCCTTCCTTCCTTCCTTCCTTCCTTCCTTCAATCCCGTGAGTACCGTGAGTATGTTTAATAATCATAACAGCTCTCTGAAGAAGATATGCTTAGATTGCTCTCTTTAAAAGTTAAAAGAAAAATTAATCACAGGAAATATGCAAGATTAAATACTTGACCAAGCCCCAGGGCTTAACAGTATTGAGCCAGTATTCAGCTATAGCCTATCAGCTCACAATCATGGTTTTCACTTGGTGCATGGGGCTCTTCTACCCACCTCCTTTGCTGTTTCTTTGATCCTCCCATATAAAGAATTTATATCCACACGTGCACTCTTTTGGGACTAATAATAGGAATTCATAGGTTTCAAAAGATGACTAAGAGTGAGTGTAAAGCAAGTGTGCCTGACCCACCACGTGAGATTGAGGGTTAGGTACTGAACTCTTGGCACTCATGGAAGTGAGTGTCTCCCCGGTTTTGTGTGAAATGAGATCCTTCTGTTGCTTTTGAATCACTTGGCTTATAAGAGTGGACCAATCCAATCAATCTGAAAGAAATTATACTATTTGACCTATCCTTATAACCAACAATGCTCTGCCTGTCCCACAGTGCATTGTGCCTTTCCCTCACCAGCGGGCATTGAATGGACAATGGGCTCTCTGACAGGGCAGGCCTTTGTTTCTGCTTCCCACAAGGAGGTCCATCTGGACCATGACAATTTTACCATTGGATTCCTGCTCTCTGTGTCGCAGAGAGCAGGAATCGAGTGGTAACATTGGATTTATTATCCAATTGGACCAACTTATCACCCTCTGCTCTTCACACCACTTCTTCCTGCGTGTGCCCACAGGGACATGTCTAACCAAGTCTCGGAAGTGATAAGAAAGATGAAAAGTGACAGGGTGAGTCTATGAGAAGCAAATGGCACCAGTTGCAACCATGCTAGGTAGGATACCTTGGAAATGGGGAGTGGGCAGGAAAAATCCTCAAACCAAAGAACAGATAATATTAATATTTGTTAAAACCTGTGGGGTGTGAAGACCGAACCAGGCTGGTATTCAGCACTTAGCACTTGCTATTGAATATGATCCTAGACATGGCATTAATATGATTGTTTTCTGTACATTTCAGAAAATAAATTATAAGAATGATTGGAAGTTACTAACCATGTTTATAAGAGGCAATGACCTTTGTCATTCCTGCAATGAAAAGGTAGGTCTTCAGATACAAAGTACAAAGTGCCTCTCAGGAAAAAATTTTTACCCCATGTGTCTGGAGCAGTGCAGTAGGTTGTTTGTTGGCACATTTGTTCTACACTTACGTCGTGGCTGGGATCTCACCAAGTATTAAATCTGAGCTGATATCTGAAAAGCTTTTCACCTCCCGAAAGAGAAGTATTCAACAAAATGACAATGATTCTGAGATTGATCTTGAATCAAATTTTACCAAGGTGGCCTAAGAATATCTTTCTAGAAAGCAAGAGAAATTCTTAACGATCTAGAGAAACTAGAAATGCAGATCCCTTTTACAATATTGAAATAGTTTACCATGCCAGCTTGGCTCTTTCACTCCTTTGGGATCCTTGTTTTCCTCAGACAGTTTTTTTTTAAAAGGTGTAGACTAGGTGATTCTGGGTTGTATGGTACCCCTGTAAAATTTCTGCCCCGTGGATATACTTTTCCTAAACCCCAAAATCTCAGAGCTGAGACAAGACACGCAAGTCACAGTGAACCGTTTCTCATTCACAGCAGGGATAATTTCCCTAAGGTTCTTTTTTTAAAAAAAATAATTATTGCCAGAGGTGGTCAGTATCATTACTTAGTACTAGGAGCTGCCAGAAATTGAACATCGTGTTTCTTTGTGTTCAGCCCTAATCTATGTTCTGTAGCTTCTACCACCTCTTTGATGAGCATCTGGATCTTTCCTCAACTCAATTAAGCAGATTTGTAGTGTAATACTCATAATTTCTGAACAAACTATGCACAAAGAAAGCACATTGCATCACAAGCGATCACTGAGTGAAATGCAAACACAAAAGTTCATAAGTTTGTAACTGTACATCACAGTGATTCTCTAATAATTTTTTTAAAAAAGGAAGAACATCAAGATTCAGACAAAAAAAATTTTAATGGCAACAGTTAGGTATGTCATTTACTTGATAAATATCCCTCTACAATTTCTGTAACTATGGAAATATTTCTTATTGCTTTTTTCCCCTCTTTTTGGTCTCGTTCCTTCCTTGCCTTTCTTCCTCCCTTTCTCCCTTCCTTCCTTCCTTCCTTCCTTCCTTCCTTCCTTCCTTGCCTTTCTTCCTCCCTTTCTCCCTTCCTTCCTTCCTTCCTTCCTTCCTTCCTTCCTTCCTTCCTTCCTTCCTTCCTTCCTTTCTCTCTTTCTTTCTTTCTTTCTTTCTTTCTTTCTTTCTTTCTTTCTTTCTTTCTTTCTTTCTTTCTTTCTTTCTTTCTTTCTTTCTTTCCTTTCTTTCTCTCTCTTTCTCTTTTTCTCTTTCTCTCTTTCTCTCTCTTTCTCTCTTTTTCTCTTTCTTTCTTTCTTTCTTTCTTTCTTTCTTTCTTTCTTTCTTTCTTTCTTTCTTTCTTTCTTTCTTTCTTTCCTTCTTTCTTTCTTTCTCTCTCTCTCTCTTTCTTTCTTTCTTTCTTTCTTTCTTTCTTTCTTTCTTTTCTTTCTTTATTTTTCTCTTTCACTCTTCTCTCTTTCTCTCTTTCCTTCCTTCTTTCTTTCTTTCTTTCTTTCCTACTTTCCATCATATTATGCTTTTTGGTTTTGGGACCACACACAACCATGTTCAGGACTTCCTCCTAGCGCTGTATTCAGATCAAAGCCAGATCGGCTGTAAGCAAGACAAACTCCCTACCTGCTGTACTATTGCTCTGGCCCTGCTAAGTCTATTTTGATTGGACTACTTATCTATTGAGAGACAGCTGGTTCAGATTGCCTAAACACAAGAGTGATTATAAATAAATTAATCAAAAATGACAATATTGCATTACTTCACTTTGTTATTCCCCAAGGTAAATTTGATCTGCAAAAGTGAATCAAAATTTTTAAAAGCGAATATTAATTCCAAAAAGATTTTAATGCAGTTTGTTAAAGGTTGAAGTTTTGATCCAAAACTTATAATTTTCTGTCTGTTCCATTCTTATTGCATTCTAAAAAAATTTCAACTTGAAAATGCTGTTTGGAGACTTAATTTCTATTTAAAAACATTAGGAACATAGTCTTCTTTTAATATATATTATTTAGTAAAATAATTCTTAAAAACTAAATAATAGTACATAAAATATGTTATTATTTATTTGACTTTTCCCAGCTATTGACTACTTGACTTTAAGTATCCTTTATTTTGCCTAAACAAGTGGATTTTAATCTCTATTTTTATTCCAAGTGTTTCCAAGTGTTTTACTCCACATTTATCATCTTTGCAATTTAAATTCACCCTTTTGTAGATCACTTTTTTTGCACAAAAAATAGCTTATCTATTGAGATATCCGCTTCAGATTGACTAAACACAAGAGTGATTATGAATAAATTAATAAAAATGACAATATTACATTCCTAAACTCTGTTATCATCCAAGATAGATTTGATCTGCAAAGGAACAAATTCAACTACAAAAAAGAGTGAATATGGATTCCAAAAGAACACTTTAAACATAATTTGTGAAAGGGTGAATTTTGAATCCAAAATCTGAACTTAGTTTAAATTTTGTATGCTACTCCAGTTTTCCTAATATGGACTGAGAATGATGGCTAAGGACCATTTCCTGTACGATATTCTTTTTCTTACTGATTTGCAAAACCCTAGTCATAAAATAAGTTGTCTGTTTGCTGTTTTTCACTTAATCTCATTTACAGTTTTTGCCAGTGAGCATATTTTAATTTCTAGTATTTCTTGCTGGGGCATGGACTATATGCAGAAGCATGTAGAGCTTCCCAGCGGCTGAAACCCAGGTCATGTCTTAAGGAACTCACACTGACTTCTGGCGGAGGGAGACCATGCCAGTTCCCACAGCCTGCTGACAAAACCTCGTGATGTGCTTCTATTGAGGGGATTACAACAGGGACCTAAAGTCAGACTGGGCCAGGGGAACTGAAAAAAGGGTAGTAAGGTCAGATGTTTATAGAGAGTAAGACTTGAAAGCAAAAAACTTAATTACAATGAAGTTTAGGAACTAGTAAGGTGGGAGAGCCCTAAGGTAGTCGAGTTGGACCATGTCCCCCTAGTTGCCTCACAGTCCTCTTTCCTGGCATCCGTCACTACGATATGATGAATAGGGATCACACTGGGCTTCAGAGTTGGGGCTTACGAAAAGGTGAGATCAGCCCAATGTGCCTGAGCTGCATCAACATCAGTTTTGATATTTGATAGAGTAGGTTGGTTACATTTCCTTCTGAGAACAGATTTTATTTCTTTTCTTTTCTAAAACACTTAAGGTTTCTAAGTCCCATTTCAGGGGGAAAAAATAACCAATAAAATGTGCTACTGGTGTGAGTTGGGACTCTCACATTCTTGCAAGTAATGTCCTTCAGTGATTGGAGTGCAATTATTACCTGGAGTTTCTGCACAGAAGTGATCTCAGGACTGTAGGACCAATGAATATTTACTTTGCAGCACCTTTTAGGTTCTGGACTCACGATCTTTCTCCTTAAAAAATGTACATTATTTCTTTCCCAAATTTATTTTATTAAGTACCATATTTAGGGTTCCCCTTATTTAAATTTGTGATCAAGTTACCATGAGAAACACAGTTACAAAGTTGTTCATGATCTAGTTTTAGTCATACAAATGTTCCAACAACAGTGCAGTGCGCATTTCCTGCAACCAAAGGCCCCAGTTTCCCTTCTGTAGCCTGTCTCTATGACAGACACCTCTCTCTAACTCTCTCATTTTTCATGTATCTCTTTTAGTCACTGTGGTTTGTTATTCTTTTATTGAAAGGGAATTATTCATATCATTTTCAGCATTTCAGTTCTTGTTCAAAGTGATCATTTCTAACTATCATTGTTATATTGGCCCCTTCTCTTTCATAACTTCACTCCCTTCTCACCATTTGTGACTATTTTCCTACCATAGAACCTTCCTTCCTTCCTCCTGGCCCTTGTTTCTATTGTATTTGGGTATTATTCACATAATATGTTATTTTTATATTCCCAAATGAGTGCAACCATTCTATGTTTGTCCTTCTTCCTCATTTCACACAACGTGATACTCTCCATATCCATTTATGTATAAGCAAATTTCATTACTTCATTTTCCCTAACAGCT
Source organism: Sorex araneus (assembly GCF_027595985.1). Classification (NCBI taxonomy): domain Eukaryota; kingdom Metazoa; phylum Chordata; class Mammalia; order Eulipotyphla; family Soricidae; genus Sorex; species Sorex araneus. The sequence goes on along the minus strand of NC_073313.1, from coordinate 365,539,661 downwards.
GCATAGTGTTCAATCATCACAACCCTTTTCTAAAAAAATTTTTATTAGTGAATCACCAAGAGGTACAGGAACAGACTTACAAACTTTCGTGCATGCATTTCAGTCATACAATGATTGAGTACTCATTCCCTCATTCCTTCAACAGTGCCCATTTTTCACCACCAATGGTCCCAGAATTCCTCCCACCACCCCCACCCCACCTCTGTGGCAAGGCATTCCCTTTTGTTCTCTCTCTCCTTTTGGGTGTTGTGGTTTTCAATAGAGGCATTGAATGGACTATAGGTCTAACACAATGTATTCAGCATGCATCTCCAAACCGAGCAGGTAATCCAAACACCTTTAATTGATGTTCCCTTCTCTATCTGAGCTGTCTTTTCCCCCAGCATGTGAAGTCAGCTTCCAAGCCATGGGTCAAAGCACCTCATGCTTATCTCTAATACTCTTGGGTGTTAGTTTCCCATTCTGTTACTTTATATTCCACAAATAGGTACAATCTTTCTATGTCTGCTCCTCTCTTTCTGGCTCATTTCTCTTAACATGATACTTTCCATGTTGATCCACTTATATACAAATTTCATAAATTCATCTTTTCTAACAGCTGCATAGTATTTCATTGTGTAAATGTATCAAAGTTTCTTTAACTGGTCATCTGTTCTTGGGCACTCAGGTTTCTTTTTCCAGATTTTGGCTATTGTGAACAGTGCAGCAATGAACATACAAGTGCAGATGTCATTTCTACTATACTTTTTTTGACTCTCTGGGATATATTCCCAGAAGTATCATTGCTGGGTCAAATGGGAACTCAATTCCTAATTTTTTGAGAATTGCCCATACTGTTTTCCAAAAGAGCTGAACCCGTCGGCATTCCCATCAGCTGTGAAGGAGAGTCTCTTTCTCCCGAAATCCATGCCAACACCAGTTGTTTTTCTGGATGTGGACCAGTCTCTGTGGTGAAGAAGCTAAATATGTCAGAGAGTGTTGTTCTGGCCCTTCAAATAGTTAATCAGAAGCGAGTCTAGAATTTTTAATAGCTCAAGTCAGATGAAAGGAGTATGTTCTCATGAGCTACACTGGCATGAAAGATAATGGTATGAATACATGATACTGAAGATATTTCTTCTTTTGTAGCTCAACTTTAGTACTAAAAAGTTCCAAGACAACATTCAGAGTGCTCTAGATATCCTCCATAGAGAGGTATGAAGATCAAACCATATGTTTTCTTTCTTCTTTTCATTTTTTATTTTTTTAACTAAGTCTTATACCTTTCATCAAATTTTCATTTTTTTGGCTTAGGTTCCCAGGATGATTGTGAATGTGGTATCACCCATGGAGATCACCAGCCTAAGGGCAGTATACGAGGAAACAGGAAACCAGTGCCCACAAGATCAACTGATGTAAGATGGAAGCTTCTTCCCTTATCCCCAAAGTGCCATTTTCCTCAGCAAAAAGTTTAAATGATTGGTTAGAAAAAACAAAGATTTAACTGTGAGGGCTTCTAAAATCATCACAATTCAAACCTAAGAAGGCTAAAAAGGGGATTGTCAGGTTTTCCTAACCCATGGATGTGTCCTGCTGCTCTTTCATTCTGCATTTACAGCTTAAGTCTGCTGTTGTCGTGGTATTCCAGCGTCCCCTTGGCCCACTAGGGAAGGAGGAGTAACTGGAGAAAATAGGGTGGGTCAGCATGGACAAATTCAAGGTCACAAGAGCACTACTATGATCTGGCTTTGTTTCTGGGTTTTCCTTTCCATCACTTGGACGGAAGAAGCCTGTTGCTGTACGTGCTCCAGTCTTGGGATTCACAAATCTGTGACTATCATCATTTGGGAGAGGAGTGCAGATAGTAAAGAATTAGCAGGTGTCCAAGAGATAGTGATCCCTGATCCTAGAAAGGCTCCTAGGAAGCTTTCATGACCCTGTATTTGTAACCAATACATTATGGCAGCCATACAATTTCTTATTTGAGGGAATAAGATGTCCCTGTAGCCCAAGTAACAGTGTTTCCTACAGCACTCTTCCTGAAAGACCATCAGTGGACTGTTAGATTTTTATAATGTTCTTTCATTTTTTTCTCAAATTCTGAAATATTTGTTATTTGTGGTTTGTTGTATTTACTTTTATATACTTTCCTCTGCATTTTTTACATATAGCAATAATAAGCATATATTAAGTTTTCATCCTAGAGCATTTACTTTCACATTATTTGGTATAACACTGAATTAGTATAAGATTTATTATACTTTCCTTAAAACTTAAGTTTTTCTACCAGGGCTGCTAGATATGTGACCATGATGACCATGATTATTCCAAGTCTTAATTTTCTTATCATGAATTGTACTATTGGGAGTAAATGAATAGAGGTGCCCCAACCTGGTATTTTGCTCTTATTAGATACTTAACTCCAATACTTAACCCTCCTAACATGTTTAGATCTCTTGGAAGAATATTCTGTACATGAAATCATTGACTGACATAATTTTGTTCAGTGTTAAAACATTGTTGAGAAGAAAACAGTCCTTGTCAGTGTTGAACAGAACTGTAATTTAAAGATCTACTTTCATTGTTATAAGTTGTTTTGCTTAAATTTGTAGTTTTACAAGATGACATACAGATTTCTTTTTCTTAAAATAATTTTAGCCTTATAAAACCCAATAATGTTCTTTTAGATGCTGGAACATTGTAATCCTGAAACATATTTAATGAATGACTGTCATCACAGTGATTAACATTTTTTAAAAATTTTTAATTATTTTTATAAAAGGGCTTAGGAAATGTTTTCTTGCATTTCTTTGAAAATATGATCTAGAAGGGACCAAAGCAATAAAAGAGTAGATAAGACACTTGCCTCAGACACTGCCAACCGGGTTCTTATCCTGGCACCCCATATGATCCCCAAAGTCTGCCAAGAGTAAGCCCTGAGCACCTCCTGGTGGCCCAAAAAATGAAAAAAGAAAGGAATATGAGCTAGAATTATATGAAAGAAATTTTATTTTTATCATTATTTGAATCTGCTTTTCAAAATATAAGTCTCAGGCCTAGCAGTCTCTTGCCCCCGTGCCTGGCTGTCTTCACCAGGGCCCCTCAGAGCAGGGTGGGTTGAGTTTCCCTCCCAGACCCAAGCAGAGCCCTGGCAGTTGAAGACCTCCGGAACCCAGGCACAGTCATGCTCAAGGTCCCTCTCCACATGTTCGGACGAGCCTCACGATAAAGGAACCGGCAGAGTAATCCAGGTGTGCGGGACCCAGGGCTGAGATCTTCAAGCCTGCTTGGATCGGGACTGGGCTTCTTCCACCCAGATCCCCCATTTTCTAGTAGTTAGGCAGTCATACCCAGAAACTGGCCCCAGCACAGTGTAATCCCATCAACAGCCACCATCCAGAGACTGTAAAACCAAGCTCCTGGAAGCAACATCTTATAGCCTACTTGTCTGTCTTGGAGAACCTGGCAAGCTACTGAGACTTTCCTGCCCTCATGGGAGGGCCTGACAAGCTCCCCGGTGGCATATTCATATGCCAAAACCAGTAACAATGATGGGTCTTATTCCCATGACCCTGAAAGAGCCTCCAATGCGGCACCATTGGGAAGGATGAGGAAAGAGAGGCTTCTAAAATCTCAGGGCTAGGACGAATGGACACGTTACTGAGACCACTTGAGAAAATCGATGATCAATAGGATGATGATGATGATGATGACGATGATTTCTTTTTTGAATTTTATTGTATTGAATCACCATGAGATATAGTTACAAGCTTTCGTGTTTGAGTTATAATCACACAATGATCAAACACCTATCCCTCCACCAGTGCATATTCCCTACCACCAATATCCCTAATATACTCCCACTTTCCCAACTCAGACCATTAGATTTTTGACACAATCGCTGTGCCCTCTTGATATAAAACCAAAATCTTATAGCACTGTTGAGGCTCCAGCACACCATCCTGACTTTATTGCCTGCTAATTATTTATGTACCTCTTCCCCTGAGCCCTGTATTGTCTGAGTCATTGCAAGCATAATATGGGACATTGCAGATGTTAACTGAATATTTGATGAGAAATTCACAAAGGGCATATTTGCCCTTAGAGATTAAGGTGCATCTTGGTTGTCCCCCTAAAGATCTGTGACAAACATAACATGAGGACACAGACCACAAAGGTCCCCTGAGGATGGCATGAGGGTGATGAGAAGGTGCATGGCAGCTAAGTGAAAAACTTGTTAGCATGCTATTTTCAGTGCACTGATTCCACTTCTGATGTCCACTCAACTAGTCCCTTTACCCTGACTCCTGAGACCTTCAATTAAGTACATTCTGACACTCAAATAGAGTTCCTACATAATGCATGCATTCAGTGCTGGTTGGCTGAGTACAGATCTCTGATTTGGCCTGCAGGAAATTGTGTCCCTGTGTCATGGAATTTGGAGAAGGTTCCCAAGAATATGCCCAAGTTGTTACATATAATAAGCAGTATCAGGTAAGTGGATAAAAAGTCTCCCCACCACATTAGTCCCTTGAGATGACTGTGGTAGGCTTCAGCTGTTGTGTGACACACAAAATGTATTCAGGCTTGATGCTTCCTTAGAGTTCATGGACTTCTTGGAACAGATATGCTTTTGAGAAGACTCTTTTGGAGATATGCATACCTGAGAAGGGTATCAGGATTGGGTAAATGAAACTTTGTTTATCAACCCTGATTTCATTGCCCAAGCTGATCAGGGACTTTGCAGATGCACTTCCCTCTGTCATCAACATATACCTACCTGTAAAAATGGCAGGAGAAAGAGAGAGCCAGTGTCCTCTGGAAAAACAGGAAATTATTGGATCCTACCTAAACACCAACACCAATTAGAATATATTTGAAAGGAAATAAAAATCCTTACAATCTGGTTTTCCTCTCCCTTCCTTTTTGACAGGTCAAGTCAAATGTCTGAGTTTAGAGTAGGGGTTGATATTGAGGCTGATTAAAAAAAAAAAGCTAGATCCTGTAGACCTGGGATTCTTTCATAGATGGATTTATCTACTAACTCAGACTGTTAAATGGAGGTGGACAAGAAATTATACCTATAGAGACAGAATCCCCTGACCTGTGCCATTTCTGGACATTTCCTCCCCTCCTGCAGAAGATACTTGATATGATGGTGAAGAGCGGGCGCTATGACACAAGAGATGACTTCACTGTGGTCCTGCAGCCATTCTTTGAGAACTTTGAAATGCCCAGGACTGAGGTAAAAGAAATAAAGGTTTAAATTATCTGTGAGTGTCTCTCATGTCCTCTCGTGCCTCTAACTTAGTGCCTCTTGCTCCTGGTCCTAAGGAAGGGTTGCCTGACCTCACTTACTTTGACGGTGACTGTTTCCACTTCAGTCAGAAGACACTTGGCCATGCAGCCAGTGCCCTCTGGAACAACATGGTAAGATGACAGGGTGGGGATGCATTATTCTCTCTAGTAAGAAGAAGATTTGGGAAAGCTTTTAGGGCCTCAGGGAGCTATTTCTAGGCAGGGATTACCTTCCCAGATAAGATTGAAAGTGACAAAAAAATCACACCAAAGTAACATGACTTTTTGTTTGTTTATTTTGGAGCAACACACAGCTGTGCTCAGGTTTTATTTCTGGTTCTATATTCATGGATAACTTCCAGCAGGGGAGCATGAGGGTGTCAGGAATCAAACACAGGGCAACCACCTTTAAGGCAAGCACCCTGCACTGTCTCTTCAGCTTCTGGTAGCTCATGTCTTATGGCTACCCACCCTTCTCTAATCCTGATCTGCACCTCAAACTTTCCCTTCTAGCAACTTTCTAACTACAAATCTTCCTGTTCTTTTTTAGCTGGAACCAGTGGGACAAAAGTCCAGGCAGCATAATTTTACCAGCAATATTGTTTTCTCATGTCCCACGCAGGTAGAGTGAAATTTTCCTTGTAAGCATTCTTGTGAAAGCATATAATTTTGTCTTTGAAAATTGCCCATCCCCGACCCCCAATTCCCACCCACCCCTGTCTACTCACCTACCTGCACATGGCTGACTATGGTTAATTATTACCAAGCTTGTATTTTGAGGAATTGCAACCCTTAGTGATAAGAAGCCCCAGAATGTTCTGGGATCTCTCCATGCCACAGAGAAGCCAGCAGAAGTCTGAGCTGCACAAGGATGTTCTTACTCAGAAAGTGAGAAATGATAGCAACTTCCATCTTGCAATCTGAAGGATAGCAGTAGGAAAAAAATGCATAGGGCAGGGAGGGACAGATAGATGCTATGACATATCTCAATGGATAAAATGTCCCCATGACAATGAAATCATCTTCCAGTATGGAGATTACTTTGGGATGGTTCATGGAAACTGTAAATCAAAGGAGACTGTACCTCAACTCACTAATCCCAAATGCTTACTCCCAGTTGTCAGAATGTCGAGGCCAGGGATGAATCTCAGCAGAGATTTTATGTTTCACATCTTCAATGCCTGGGTTGGATCCCTTGGAACCAAGTTGTCAGTAAGATGCTTGGTGTCCTGTGCTGGATCCTGAGATATCTCAACTCCTCTGTTCCCAGAGAGGCCCTGGGTCAGGATTGGGAACTCCTGAGATTTCCCTGCAAATATAAGACCTAAAAGTGCCTGGGTTTTGTTCCCAGTGAGGAAAGAAATTCAGTGGGAGGAAGGGAGGGGGAGAGAGAGAGAAAGAAAGAGGAGAGAGGAGAGAGGAGGCATGAGTGTTGTGGGGCTGAGGAAACTCTTGGAAGTTGTCATTCTTGTAAGTCACTGATTTCCCCTGCGGCTGGGAGTTGTTGGCCTCACTGAATCCTTGGAGGAACCATCACCCATTAGCCTGAGGGTTAGGGACTTGGGAATTAGGGATTTGGGAACATGGAGCAAGGAGGAAGAACCATGGGTATGTCCAGGTCAGCACATTTCAAGGTAGACTAGGGAAGGTGACACAGGGAAACCTGGAAATAGCTGTACAATCTCCCTCTCTCTTCTTCCAGGAACAGCCTTTCCTGAGGACCAGCAAAAACAGTGCACAGGTGCCTGATTGCTGTTACACTTGGGGTCACAGTCAGTGAGCTGCCCAGCAGGGCAAAGGCAGGGGAAGCATGATCGGGGGTTGCTGCGGGGTTTCACATTGGAGGACCCACACTCTGTTTGAACACCACCCATATGTTCATGATTGAGGATAGGGAAAAGAGGTGCTCTCAGAAATAGCCAATCGAGGGCCAGTCAGTCAGATACTTGTCTCAGACCAGTCCTACCATACAATGTCAGGAAAATAGCTGGTGAGTGTGAAGGGCCCCATTTGGTTGATAATTCAGTTCTTGTAGGGATAAGGGCGGGCAGGGGTAGGGGCAGGTCTGAAGTAGTTAGTAGATAAGATATGGCTAGTCTATCAAATTATCAGGGAAAGGGAACCATCTTCAAATGTTCTTCTGCCCCCTCCTTGGGGCAAGACCCTGTAATCTGTGCTGGTGACGCTTCTGGTGAATTTGGTTCCTTCAACTTTGAGAGACTGATTATTTCTCCAATCCTAGAGGAATGCTAGCAGGCTACCATGTCATGACATGACTCCTTCAGGAAGCACTCCCAGCTCAGGTAAGCCTCTGTGACTCAGCAATATTTGGTATTCTCCCCAGTGAGGCCTCTGACGAGACTGGCAGTCCTCTAACTAAATGACTCCTGCTTGTTTATACCATTGCTGGTCGTCTGGAAGAGTCACTGTATTGTCCCCACCTCATTGTGATGATAACCTTCATACCAGAAGATTTTAGTGTAGCCAGGATAGAACCTGAATGTTTAAGGGAGACCTATATGTTCAGCACAGTCAAGGGGGCTCAAGTGGAGGACCCCTGTGTTCACCATGTCTGGTTTGTGACCATATTGAAGGCCAGAGGAGGAGTGAGATGTCAGAGGAATTCCACAGGAGTCAGCTTGGATGACTTGACCAATCCAGGTTCTGGGAGCTCTGATTCCCAAAGATGAACTAGGAGAGTTCTCCTATTACTATAAAGATGTCCTGAGGTGAGATTCTAGGTGAAAACCTAGAATTGCCTGAAAATAGTCTAGACATCAGGTCCTGCCTCTCACCTCACATAGACCAGTGCCCCTTTGGTCATGCACTTGGGCCACAGCTTCCATCCTATCTGAGCTCTGACATGACGGGTGCAATCCACATTGCCCTCCCTAGTGAATCCATTTATCTGGTCTATCTCTGCACCTCCTTCCTTCTATCAAGAATCCAGGATATGCTCTCTCTGTTTTCATTAATTTAAATTTCATTTTCATTTCTGGTCCCACACCAAATGATGTTCAGGACTTATTCCTGACTCAGTGCTCAGGAATCCCTTCTGGAATGTTCAGGTGACCACATGGGCTATCCGAGATTGAAACTGGGTTGGTCTTGTGCAAAGCCAGCTCCTTACCCACTGTACTATCTTGCTGCCCCTTCCCTGTCATTCAGAGAGAATAGTTGACTTCATGACTTTATAAAATTCAGCATATATTATTCCATGGAATCTTTATCTGGTCTGGCCTAAAATGTATGTAGAGTGAATTCTGGTCTTCTTAGAGAATTAAGCACTTTACTGCATGCAGATTCCTTCTCTTAAACTTATGTGTAAACTTCTTTATTTCCAGTGAATTCTGTGAAAGCTGCAGACATCAAAATCATTGCTGCTCTGGGGGACTTTTTCATTGTAAGGATTTGTAGGATCTGGGGCCGAGGTGTATGGTAGGGAGACTGTGGGTTATATCCCATTTCACAACCTTGTTACTGCAGAGTTCACACACCATGGTGTCCTGTCTCTCCACTCTGAGTATCTGAAAGCAATGTAGTCGTGGTATTTTGAAGCAATACGTGCAAGGAAAATCATTCTCAGGATTGCATTGAATTATCTCTGAGGATAAAGATTTTAAATATAAAGACAGTTTTAAACATTTGGAAAACATATTAAGTATACTGTTTTCCCACCTGCCTGAGTTTCCTTTTCCCTTTGGACAAATGCTTTCTGAAAAGTGTGGACCTGACTGCTATGTATTGGCCTCTGCAGGGAAAGAGTCAAAGATTCTGCCATTGTGATCAATAATTTCACATTGCTCCTAATTCTCAGAAATAGGACTTGATTTTTAGCCTCATCTCCACATTCTGACATTTCTGAGGCTCTGAGAGGGATCACACAGTGTACCAAAGGGAAACAGGACAAAAGGGAAGATGATATTAAATCTGTCAAATGCTCACAAATTTCTGGGCTCATCATGCTTCTGAAGCAGTGATTTTTAACTTATATGCAACTCTGAACCAGAGTGAAGAGCACTTTACCACAGGACATAGGAGCATACAAGGTGACCAAAATAATGTAACAATGTCATTCTGAGAATGAAGGGAATCAGAGTCAATTCACAGTCCTGCTTTTCTCTGTCTTGCTAACTGACCTGTGGATTTTGATATTTTTTAAAGAGTGGAAGAGCAATTGGAGCTGTAACTTTCCATCCTCCTTCCTTCTCTTTTGATTTCCGGGGACTATCATTTAGGTAAATTATAAAATTTTTCCTCTCCTACAGATTGTGTTCACCTCCAGTGGTTTGGTGGAATTTATTGTACATGCACAAATTGAACAAAGGACAAGATGGAAGTGTTTTAAAAGAAAATATGCATTTTGGTAACTCATGACAACTTGCTATGTAGATAGAGTGCTTGTCTTGCAAACATCTGATCCAGTGCCACATAATCCTCCAACATGTTGGGGCTGCTCCATCAACATAGAGTTTGGAGTATCTTATAAGAACTTCTGGGTTTGGTCCAACTGGCAAAAGGAATTGCCATATGAAATGCACCTCAAACCCCAACCTAAGATCTCTGATTCTTTTTGTATGTACATGTACACATGGGTTCACTGTTGAATCCCTTTAATACCAAGGTGATTTGGAGATGTGAGAAAGAAAGAGAAATACCAACAAATGCTTGTGCCGTATGGACAGATTGCTACAGGAATACAGAAAAGGGGATGTAGCAGGATGGGAAGCCTTCATGGAGATGGTGGTGTCTTGCTGATGGCCTGATTGATTAGCAGTTAGATGGGCAGAGAGGGCATCCCAACGCCAAAGAGATCATGTGTTGGGAGATAGTATATGCAGATTCTTAAGGCTTTCTTGATCCTGATAGGGTCTGCTTCGTGTGTTTTACTAAAATTAAATATTTGCTCAGAATTTACCAGGGAAAGCCACTAACAGGCAGTAACTAGAGAGTGGCTTGGCAATAGTCACATGTTCATTTCTTTCTTCTTTGTAGAGAAAATTCAGAGATTTCTTCCATAATAGGTTGCTGAGAAAGAACAAATAAAATTGACTTAATTCCTCTCTGGAGAACCCTAAGGAAGATTCTCAGAAAACATGGTTTTCCAGTGTGGAATATTAATTGTCCCATTCAGTCTGCAATCTCCATGAAAATACAGAACTGTCACAGCATAAACATGACACCAAGGCACCTAAAATTCCACAAACCTCAATACTGATCTCAAACAGAGCCTGACCTCCATGGTGCTCCTCCCTCTATTAATTGGAATCTAAGAGAAAGAAAAACCTTTGATAGATAAAGGGCTTCAAGTTGTAGCTCCTGTGCTTGGCTGCTGCTTAAACCAACCATTAAGTAGACCAACCAGCACACACAGGGAAGAGCACCTCCATCAGGCAGTGCAGGTTGGAATGATAGTGCATTAGCCTGATACTAGTTCAATTAGATGGGTTCTTGGTATTTAGTTAAAAGCAGTCATTGTCCTGCCAAACTGTTCTTCTTATCGACATAGGAAAGGACAGCCATTGCTTTATGTCTGTCATGAATGAGGGTTAGTAGAAGCTGATGTTTCAGTTGTAGCTCATTTGCAAAAGCCTCAATTCAACTTTTAAAATAAACATGTAAGTGAAGTCAACTCAGAACATGTCTGTTATTCTTTTGTCAACAGATTTAGAACAAAGATAACAAGATAAAAATTACCAAAGTTTGGCCAGAGTGATAGTTCAGTGGGAAGGGCATTTGTCTTGCATGAGGTAGATCCAACTTCAGTCCCTGGCATCCTATATAGTCCCCTAAGCACCGCTGGCATTAATTCCTGAGTGTGGAGTCAGGAGTAATCCCTGAGCACTGCCGGTGTGACTCAAAAAAAGACATACAAAAAGAAATTACCAAAGACAATACTGATGTGTATATTTATGTGCATCTCTGTTATGTGTTTATTGATGAGAAAGGGTAGAGTTATAACTCAATGACTTCTGTATTCCTGAAATAAAATGTTGATGTTTAGGAGAGAGGTATAGAGGAAAAATAACAGTAAATTGCAATACATATGAACCTGACCCTGACTAAAATAGAAATGCTTCTCTCTTTTCTTCCCAGATTATATTGGATTAAATTCCTTGAAAAAAGGGCTAGAGAGTTAATACATTTTACTTACTGATGTCAAACCAGCATAACTTGATGATATAGCACAGGGTTCTTAAATATTAAGCACTCACATTTGTTATTGGTTCTCCCATGCATACACCTGCATAATGTAGCAAATGAAATGGTTTCACAATCCCTCCAACACTAAGGAATGAGCCTGGCATATTTTGGTGGGGCATGGGGAAAGCTGTATGCATGCTCATAAAACCAGGCTCTGAGTCTGCTTCTCAGTGACTTTCCCATTCCCTACAGCATTGGAGGTGACATGGAGTTTCCACAGGTGAAAACATTACCAAGTAAGTGCATACCAGTCTGTTTACTTGTTCCTCTGATATCCTGGTTTCATGATAGTGCATGTTTTTTTCAAAGTAGAACATTGAGAACTGAGGGTGATAGAAATAGATGCAAAGGCAGAAAGAGTAGACCCAGCCTAACATTAAGTTATTTAAACTCCAAGAGATCCTGATGCCTAGAGCTTGTGAGACCTCCTTGTTCCCTTGTATTCTCTCTCCTACGGGCTGAATGTGAGGCGAAGTCAGTACACTAGGGGGGATCCAAGAGAGGGAGTTATTATGAGGACTCTATGTCTTCTTCCAGATATACTTCGTCAGTTCAACAGTAACATTAAAGGCTATTCTTTGAAGGTTGCTTATGCCACAGAAGATGATGCCAAGTTGAATCAGGCTGTTACTAATGCAAAACTCAGGTATAACATCTAAGAGTGTGATAAAAGGAATGGGGCTTAGAAGGTGAGTAGATTCATGTCTCCACATAACCTTTGTCTAGAGGGGAAATTTTCCCACTGGTAACAATGACTTGAGACTCTCAGTCTTGGAGCTAAAGCTACTGCTGGTGTCTCAGAGGAATAAGCTTTGACAGGAGAGCTCTGTCTCAGAAACAAAAGTATCAAGGTGATCCCATGTACACCATATTTTAATCATTCCACATAACAGGTAAGCCCTAATCTAGAACCTATTTCTGGAACTCATCATGACATAAGGGTGTAAGGTATTCTCTATTGTCTGTGCCTCATGAGATGTAATTTTCTTGAAAGATCAGATATTTTAAACAAAAATGATGAACAAGCCAAGACTTAGCAGAGGCTTCTGAAGTAGGATATTTACTCTTCTGCTTATCATGTGAAGGAGCAAACAAAAGATTTGAGAAGCCAACAGAACCTACAAAGAATTGCTCAGCCTCTCAGAGTGTTATTTTAGAAGACTTTGTCTGTTTTTCAAGTTTCCTTTGTCTTGATCCCCTGTACTTCAGCAGGTGCTGACTTCATGCTCAGACATATGACCCCTGAAATAGACACAGTGAAAGTTCTTCTTGATCTGACTAGAAAGAATTTTTTGTGAAATAAATTGGTTTGTAGTCACACTGAAAGATCCTTGGGAGATCAATGACCTTGAGATTCATCTCACTCAGACCTGTGATAGGAGCCTGAACTAGGAGGGAGATTGAGGTATTTAGATCTTGCCCTTCCATGACCTACAAGTCCAAGAACATAAAAAGTATGATAATTCATCTATGTCTGAGGAAGTATTTAAGTAAGTTAATATACACATAGAAACAACAGACAAAAAAAGAGAAGAATCATAGTCTTGCTGTGGAATCTCAGCCTGAGGTGTGGTAGGGATGGGAGAGGAAAGAAACTGTACTATCATGAACATTTTCATGGTTACTATGTCTGATAATCAAATTTAGCTTCTTCCTGACTAGGGTTTAAATAATATTCATATTTAAATATTTCATAATTCTTTCAAAGTCTATGCCAGTCATTTAAATGACATGATTTCCTAGCAACTATTCCAAAGACAGTGTAAATGTGGGTCTTATAAGATATCATGAGCAAGGAATAAAGCTGGTAATACCCTTGCCAGCCCATGTTAGGAAAAATTGATTTTCTCTAAGATTATGTATTGTAATAACTCTTCAGAGGAGTCAGACAGTTCAAACACACACACACACACACACACACACATAAATACACACACACACCCCTCAGTGCAAGGATTTTTGTCAGGTCATCTAGTGGGTAATGTCTTAGAACTTCCAGTCCTATTCACTTGTTACAAGAGCACTGATTTTTCTCCTCAGGACTCTTCTAGAACAATCCAAGACTCTGGTAAATAAAATGAAAAGTTTCAAGGTAAGACAGATTAGTGTCAACAGGGAATATATTAATACCGCAGATGCCAGAATGATCTCTCTCATGTAGAAATTAATTATACAAAGAAATAGCAACACATATCCAAAGGCAATATAATGAGGGAATGGATACACACACAATTAAATTGAGGGTGGAGCAAGAGAGGGAAGGTTGGGGTACATGAAACATGAAGAAAGGTACCAGATGATGGGTGTGGTGTTGGGATTTTGTTCATGAGAAAGCACTGTAAGCTATCGTAAAGCAAAAAATTGAAAAATAATTTTAAAAACTTTAAATATCCCTACTGATAATATGCTATTGTGGTCTCTACATGAACTCATAATCTATCAACTCTGAGAATCTAGTTATATTGTAGCAATGGTCAAGGGTTGAATAGAATTATTGAAGCTGTGGTATTTTTATTTTGTACTTATGAGAAATCATTACTTTTTGTTCCTATATAGAACGTACAATATGCGGATGACTGGAAAGTCATTACGATAATGATTGGAAACCAGGATTTGTGTAATTACTGCCATAATAAGGTAATGGGAACAGGGCCAAGCCTCCTCATGTGTCCTAGTTTTAATTTTGAGTTTAGGGGATTCCCTTCATTACAGTTCCTAGAAACAACTTTAGTCTTGGCCATCTAATTCAGTGTGTGTGGGCATGCATGCATGCAGAGTTCATACAAGCTGTGTGAACACAGAACTTTCCCTACACCACTCAGGTTTCAAGTGGTGTGAGGTAGCAGGTGTTGCATGAGGACATAACTCTGAGAATGTAGAAACAGAAAGTACTAATGTACTTTTCCCAGTCTGGCAGCTGGGACGAGGTTACTCCACTGTCTGCCACTGAAATAAAGCTGTAGCCGAATATTCCAGTCTACTTGTTGCCCCATCTTGGCAACAGTGGTCAAATGCCCTCTCTGATACTGACACGAAGAATTGGCTACAACAGAATTCTCGAGGGAGAAGTTCTTAAAATCAGGAGGGCTGGAAGGCCTAGAGAAGTTCCAATACCTTCTCCCCCTTACCTTGACCTTTCTCTGTTCTATCCCTGTCCAGGAAGAATACTCAGCAGAGAACTTTACACTCCATATCAAAAATAGCTTGGACTACCTGCAAACGAATGTGGGTGGGGATTCATGAAACTATACACTGATCATCATCATCGTGGGGAGGAGAATTTGTGGGCAGGGTCCCCTTTCATGAAGGATAAAGCCAACCAAGGAGTCCTTTCCTTGATGAGGTTGGAGTCAGTTCCCAAGGAGGACATTCTATCAGGAATCAGCCAGAAACAGATAGGATTGAAGAAGGGAAGGCACTCAGTGATGGTTTGGTGTCCCTTAAGCTGAACACTGAACCCTAGCAGGGTTGTCTGGAGCCAGCCACTTTGTCCCTGCTTCTAGAAGCATGTGCTTCCCAGCCCACCTTGGCAAGCCTCCCAGCAGGCTAGGAGGAAGCACTCGTGGTTCCCAGATACTTCTCTGTGTATCAGAGTTCCATTTGCTCAGCAGAAAGGGAAAAGGCCTTGGTATGCAGGACACCTATATCCCCAAGGTTAAAGAGCAGGTATGTAAAGTGCTCACTCAAGACTGACCAAAGGGAACTCACATGTCCACCCTAATGCCATAGTCACTCCAGAGCCCTGAGGCCTTTACGGCCTTTTGAACCATCTAGCAGAGCCTCTAGCTAGGTCTTCCCAAAAGTCCACTCCAGAAACTCCAGAGCTGGCGTTTCCATACCTTGGGCTATGAAGAGAAAAGCATGCTTGTGCATGCCTCATGTGGAGCCTTGTCTTTAGGTGCCCAGAGCCGTGGTCAACTTGTTGTTCTTCTTTGATCCCTTCATCATACGGCAACTGTTCCAGACTCTGCCAGAGAAATGCGGATTTAACTACCGGTAGGCAGAAGGTTACTGCCCTGGTTGGGGAAATTTTCACCACGGCCGTGAAAAGCACTTTGTCATGCGCTTTAACTGTTTTCTTCTGCTTCTGCTCCTGCTCTTTCTCTTTACTATGGTATCATCCTTTCTCTCAGCCCTGCTCTCACCCTGCTCTGGATCCTGCATCCTCACCCACAGTGTGTTCCAAAGATCATGCTCTGTGTGTGAGCTCATCTGTGAAGGCATCCGAGTGGGAGGCACTGCTACCAGAGTTGTAGGTGGTATGGCCCTCTTGCCCCTAAGTCAGTCGTATGGAGGAGACATTAACAGGGTGGAAGTCAAGGCCCAAACCAAGGCTGGTGTTGGAAAGACAGTGTCATCCAACCTGAAAAGTGGATGTTCACAAGTGAGCAACACACCCAGTTTCCACATCCTCACTGGAGTGGATGGGAAGTGAACTGCTAAGGGACAAAGCTCCACCCCCCATGGGGAGGGTCTCCTTGCCTCTTCTGAAGACAGATGGGTGTGTTTTATCCTCTTCTTCCTTCTGTGTGCTTTAATTGGTTTCACAGGACATCCCCTGGTCCTCTTTCCAATATTTTCCATCTAGATACCTCTTTTTTAAATCTAGATACCTCTTATTTCATAAGTAAGGATGTGAAATTATTTCTAACAAACAAAAGGGTACAGGCACATCCCTTGTTGTGAACCAAGGATGTATATGAAGGTGGCATTACCAAAATAGCAGAACTCAGTTTACTTTCTTCTCCATGAAACGTGTAATTTACTGGTTCAGTGGAGTTTGTCTCAGGCCTTAGTACTCCTGTTCAGCAGGTACTTATACTCAATGAATAGCAGAGAAATTTATCGTTACACTCTGGTGTATATCAATACTAAGCAACACTAACACATGCACCTTTACTCCTGAACCAGGGCTTAAGGGATCACCAACTTCCCTATCCTATCCACCTGCAGGAGAATCAGTCCCTGACTACAGCTCTTTGTTTCCTCCTGGTCCCCTCTGTGCAGTAGCCAATGTTCATGTGTACTGATGCCACAAGAGAGCTCCCCTGATGTAGTCAATTTGGAGGAACTGACCATCCAGTACCAGGTAAGACAAAGGAGGGCACCATCATGGTTACTCCCAGTGCCTCTTTACCTCAACACACAAGCTTAGGCTTGTGTGTTAAGGGGACAGACTTGGATTGGAGTTTCTCAGAGATTTTTAGAGTGACTCAATCATCTAGGTGGGCCCCTTTTTTCTTGTCCTTCTGAGGAGTCTCAGCCACCCTGGCTGGAGGCATCACAAACAATTCAGGTGCACTGCCCGCAGCCTTGAGGGTAAATTTATTCTTTTCTGTTTGTTTGTTTGTTTGTTTTTATTTAAATTTTATTGAATCACCATGTGGAGGGTTACATAGTTTCTCAGGATTATGTCAGTTATACAATACTCAAACACCCTTCCCTTCACCAGTGCCCATATTCCATCACCAACCACCCCATTATACCTCCCGCCCCCTCCCGCCCCCCCAGTCCCTGCCCTTGTAAGTGATAAGTTTCACTTCATTTACGCTTTATCTTGGTTACATTCCATGTTTCAACACATAACTCACTATTGTTGCTAGGGTTTCCCCCCAAAAAAGAAAAGACAGTCCTACTGTCAAGGGAGCATTTGATAGCTCTCCATTGCTGAGAATGTAGAGATATTAAGTCCTGCTGTTTGTTATATAACTTTTCTATTTTTTTCTCCCCTCATCCCGCGCCACCAAGTTCACGCCTGTTTAGTAATCACCCGCTGCTTGACAAAGGGAAAAAAAAAAAAAAACGAAAAAGATGGTTATTTCCCGTCATCAGCCGGCGTGGGGCTCTGGCTTAGTTGATAGTCTGGTAGAATGTCTGCAAGCAGTTTCTGGAACCAAAAGTAATACGCTGGTATCGGCCACGGCTCGAGATTCCACCAGCGTTCCGCTGTTCCAAGTACATAATAATTTATTCCCTTGTATCCCATTCCCACGCCACCAGGTCCGTGTCAGCTTAATGGACATCATACTATGGTTAACGCCACACCGCGTTTCTTCCCGAGAAAGGATATTTCTTCTCAGCCGGCATGGGGATATGGCTTAGTTCAGTCTATAGAGATGGCTACCACTTTGATTGCCTTCAATATTTCAGCAAAAGACTTACTATTCTTGTTAGGATTTCCCACCAAAGTCCGACCCGTTAAAAAGGAACCATTTCATATTGGTGATGATTAAATGACATTAGGTCGCGCGGCCATGGCAGCGGCCTCGCGGCTTTGAATTTCTGTATAAAGTCCAGGGAAAGTACAGCCAGAAATTACACGTCACTACAAACTTTAACCCTATTATGATCCCCCCAAAGTCCAACCCGTTACAAAGGAACCATTTCATATTGCCGATGATTAGATGACATTAGGCTGCCGCGGCTGCGCGGTTTTGGGTTTCTATATAAAGTCCAGGGAAAATTCTGCCTAAAATTCTATCGCTACAATATTTTACCCTTCAACAAAAAACTCAGTACTATTGTTTGGAGTTCCCCCCCCCCCCGGTAAGCCCTGCTAAAAAGGAACATTTACACGTTGCTGACAATCAAGAGATATTAGGTCACGCGGCTGCTATCGCAGCTGCGCAGTTTTGGATTTCTATATTAGGTCCAGGGAAAATTCTTTTGGTAATTGCATCACTCGCTGGCAGCGCCTGGGTCAGTAGCTCCGAGCACACAGTTTGGAGGCATTTTGGGGGCGCTGCTCGTGTCCAAAGTGGTTCAGTTGCCTCCGGGGTCGATCTCGCGAGGCGGCAGAAAAGAGCGTACCCACATGGCTCAGTGCTTAAATACGGGCACAGGGTGGATCCGGAAGTCCCGCCCCATCGGCTTTCCTGGGCTTCCTGCATAGTCTAAAAACTGGCTGTTGCCTCTCTGCATTCAAAAAGAAAGAGTTGAGAGAGAAAAGACCATACCCCGCAGGCGGCGCCTGGGCCAGTAGCTCCGAGCACACAGTTTGGAGGCATTTTGGGGGCGCTGCTCGTGTCCAAAGTGATTCAGTTGCCTCCGGGGTCGATCTCGCGCGGCGGCAGAAAAGCGTAAATTTATTCTTATGCTTCCTCTTGTGATTGATCAGGAGTGGCAGTAATCTGGAGCACCTCAACAGGTCCATTTCTTTCCCTGCACCCCAAATGCCCAGCAGCCACCCCCACATCTCCTACATAGGCAGGGGATAAGCCTAAAGTCTCCAGAGACCATCTCCAGGTTTCTTGTGCCTGGCCGTTCAGAACTGGCAGTAACCAGCCTTTCCCCTGGATCTGGAAAGACACAGCGGCCAGGAAGCTGATAATTCACCTTCTGCAGGGGTGGACTGAATCAGTCTGGCTGTCCAGGGGCCAGGGTGGGGGGCTTCCCTCCTTGCCCCACTGGGACTTGGGCCTATGCGGGGCCTGTGTGAACTTGCTTGTACCTTTGTTCCAGAACGGCTTGAAGAATCTGATTTGGTCGGGCCGCTATGATACTCGAGAGAACTTCACTGTGGTGCTGCAGCCCTTCCTAGAAACAGTCCATAATACTATTCATTTGGTATATATTTAATATTTAATATTTAAGGTCCTCATGGGTTCCTATGGTCTGCCTACAAGGAGTGCCTCAGAGGAGGACAGTCCAGGGTATAACCCCTGCTGGTCCCTAAGAATTTGATTGGAACTGGCAAACTCCAAATGGGACAACTTCGGAAATATCTGGGCTCCCAGAGGTGGCATGGGAAAGAGTTTGAATCCTTACTGACAGTAGCCTTATGAATCCAGCATCTACTACAACATAAGCAGTATTATTTTCTCATAGATTTCTCCTGAATTCCTTTGATGGGTGCTTGCTTAGGCAGCACATATACTAAAACTGAATTCCTTTGATGGGATTTTTTTTTTTTTGGCTTTTCGGGTCACACCCAGCGATGCTCAGGGCTGACTCCTGGCTCTGCACTCAGGAATCACTCTTGGAGGTTCTCGAGGGACCATATGGGATGCTGGAATCTGAACCCACGTCGGTAGTGTGCAAGGCAAAAGCCCTACCTGCTGTACTATCACTCCAGCCCCAAGATGGCTTTTTTATTTAAACCTTTTTAAAAGAAGGGGAAAGGTCCTGACTAAAAAAAACCAAAGAAATAAGATAGAAAGGCAAGATTGGTGTGTGCCTGAGTTACTTGTTTTTTTGTTTCTCCCTCCCGTCCCCTTATATTCCCTGCAGTGATGGAGGAAGGCTCTGGGTATACAGATTCTACTCAAGCCATACCCTTCCATCTGTGGGTGCTTTACAGAAGTATCTTGGGTCCATTTCTCTGAGCCAGGACAGGAAGGGCCTTGCCAGATGGAGAGAAACTAAGAGAAGCTTGGGACCTTTGAAAGTGCCTCAAGTGAACTGGTATCAGAATGTTCTAGCATGGCTTTACCCAGGCCCAGCCCCTTTCTTTTGACCAAGATCTCCCAGAACATCTGGCCAGGAGACAGCAATTTGTTTTTAACTTCCTGACCAGCCAGGTTTTTTTTTTCTTTTTTCCTGCTGATCCTCAGCAGTAGTGAGAATCTCTTAACTGCAAACCTTAACGACAGACCCGAGGGCATTGCACAGAGAAATCTAAACTACGGAAAACACCTGGCATGTCCATGTTCTTATTCATCAGGAGCTAAAACCCTGGATCACTTGCAAAGGGAGGTGTCGGTGGCGTAGGAAATCCCAACAGCCAGGCCAGTCAGCCTTAGCCCCCCTCCCCTCTCTAGACCAACAGGAGTTTGAGGAAGTCTATTTCTCTTCTGCAGGACGGCACAGCTGATAATACATTCTTCACCCCAAACTGCCTCTTCCTCAATAAGAGAGCACATGGGAAGCTTGCATATGCCCTGTGGAATAACATGGTAAAAGAAGTGGGATGTTCCCTGTGCTCTGGGTTCTAGTCTAGAGCAGAGGACCAGCTCAGGAGCACAGTGTGCTCTTGATCTCTGGACACAAGCAAGGGGTAAAGGAAGAGAGCCCATCTGTACATGTTTCTAAGCGTAAAGCTGTGGAGCTTTTAGGATTTTATAACTTAATGGTCTTTGCCTCTTTGCTGAGACTCTGATATAGGACAGGATGTGAGGATGTGCAGCTCCCACCCAAGGGGTCAGAATTGCTAATGTCCTAACAACGGATAAGCAGCTTCGACATGTTTATATCAGGTGTCTCTCTCAGCAGCCCTGCAGAGAAGGCTCATGTATTTCTGTCAAAGCTCAATCCTAGAGAAGAAAGGGACTTGCCTTTTGTTCCGTAGCCAAAAACTGTCAGAAGGGGGAGTAGCATCCACTGTCAGCGTACTGTGGGAAAATACACTCTAGTCAAAACCAATTGCTAAAACGTTCTCTTTTCTTTCTCAATTAGTTTGAAGCATTAGGAAATAAAACTACGGAATTCAACTTGAACATGGATGATCCCCTAACGTGCCCAGGAGAGAGACAGGTAATAGAGGATATTCTGCTTTGCTCATCTCTTATCTTTAGGCTCGGACATTCCCCCTCCTCTGCCATAAGTTCCTCCTGACCCTCTTGATTAGGACCCATGGGATTCAGGGTCTGGAAGAAGGACCATGAGAAACCGGGGAGGATCATGAGAAAGGACTAATTTATTTGGGAAGGGGAGAAAGGCTAGTGAGAAGTACCTGGGACCAAGCCAAGGAAGAGGGGAGGAGTTGGGGTGATGTCAGTCTTGAATCTGGGAGTCAAAAAGCCAAATGGATGACTATATGGTTGATGTTATCTGTGGCACTTGGAGAATATGAGAAGAATTTACAGGGGGGAGGCCACAGATTGTTCTGTTCTTAATAGGGGCAGAGCACATGGTTAACAGAAACATGTTAAAAGAGGAGATGCTTTGGGGGAGAGACAGCATTGTATGGAGGACAGAAATGTGAAGAAGCCTTGAAATAATCCAAGAACCCAGTTCCAGGCTCCTTCTAAGATAGAAAAGCTAGTGGTTTTCAACATAATTTCAGGCCTAAGAGTTGTCTGAGTGAGTTTTATTCCAGTTCCCCTGCTTCAGGAGCGCCATCTACCAGACCCATGCTGTTGACTTTTAGCAAATTCAGGTCCAGGCCAGAGGGATCTTTGTAGCAGTGAAATAAATATGTCTTCCAGACTGGGGATTTTTTCCTGGGTTGGACTGAAAGGATCTACCCCTTCTGTGTCTACCTGAGTTCTCAGCAGTGTGGGTTTCCCTGCAGAGACATGTGTTCCTACCTACTGAGTGATCACCAATTCTAAGGCTCATGTTTAAGGAACAACATCCCCATTAGAAGTAGAAGCTTTGGGAATATGGGATGTGGAAGGGGAAGAAGTAGGAACAGGGGCTCAATTGTGGGGTCTGGTAGTGAGAGCAACAGAAAAGACAAACAGAACTCAGGTTCAAATCTACAAGTATCTTAATATGAGCTGAACAGGCTGTACATATCTTAGTCATAGCTTGGTGTGCACACAGATGGGCCAGAGAGATAACTTAATGGACTGAAATATGCTTTTTTTGTGAGAGGCTTGGGCTCCATTCTGACAAAAAAAGTATCCTATAAGCTCTATTTGGCGTGACCCCCTACAAAACAGAGGAAGTAATAGTTCTTGAGTGTGGATGGATATGGCACAAAATCTAAAGTAAAGCAAAACAAAATAAATCAAGCGACAGCTAGAAAAGTGAGGCAGGGAAACAGGATTCAAAAAGAGCCGAGAGAAGGAGGTGGTTAGAGCAATCCCAGCAGCATTAGGAAGATTTTTCAGCTGTATCCACACCCATGTCTTCAGTGTATTGCAAAGACATCCCTCCTGGCCTGCCAGGGCACTTGACAGGACTCTGGATAGACCGTCTCAACTTGGACAAATGATCTTACATACAATTTGTGATTAATAAGCCTGAGCTCTATGACTGGTGTCTTCTTGCCTTCATCTTCATCACCACTCTAAACTCTGACATTGAACATTGACACTGAATAGATAAATTTATGTTTTGAGGAAAAAGCTAAAAAGCCACACTTTCATTTTTAGTTCTTAGTCAGCTGTGCCCCTCTCCACCCTCCCCCCAACCCAACCAACTCCTGCACTCTGGAAGCATTTTTCAGTGGGAAACATCACTCATCACTTACTTAAATTCTTTCGCTCTGGTCTTCAAAGATGCTGGTATATTTCTTTCTCTTTAAATAAACCTCCTTTGTCTCTAAGATTTATGACATAGTATTGTGCAAAGTTCCTGTCTGACTCTCTTTTCTATTCTTTCTTTTTCTCTATACTCTTGACATTCTTCTGTTTCCAAGGTTCATCTTTATATGCATCCCATATTTATATGCACAGGATTCCTCAATCTGAGCCATCATTCCCTCATTCCCAAGCCCTTTTGGTCCTTATCTCTCTCTTCCTCTCCCTCTCCCTCTCCCCCTTCCCTCCTCCCTCTGTCTTTCTCCACACACACATACACACATACATGAATACTCCCCTAATATATGCTTGCTTTGGATACCAAATATGTTGTTGCTGACCCAGAGGCAGCTAAAATGTCACTGTCACTGTCATCCCATTGCTCATCGATTTACTCGAGCGGATACCAGTAACGTCTCCATTGTGAGACGTGATGTTATTGTTTTTGGCATATCATGTACACCACAGGTAGCTTGCCAGGCTCTGCCATGTGGGCAGGATACTCTCAGTGCTTGTCGGGCTCTCTGAGAGGAATTGAGGAATTGAACCTTGGTTGGCTGTGTGCGAGGCAAACATCCTACCTGCTGTGCTGTCACTCCAGCCCATTAAATGTATGAAAGTAAATTCAAAACCAAATTAGCTTTTAAAAGTTAATATATATTACATATATATATATTACACACACACACACACACACACACACACACACATATATATATATATATATGTCCCCGCACCTGACTGTCTTCACCAGGGCCCCTTGGAGGGGACGGGTTGTGTTTCTCTCCCTGCCCCGAGCAGAGACCGGACAGTTGAAGACCTCCGGAACCCAGCCACAGCCATGCTCAGGGCCACTCTCCACAAGTTCGGACAAGCCTCATGCATGGGGGAGCTGGTGGAGGAACACAGGTGTGCAGGATCCGAGGCCGAGATCTCCAAGGTTGTTCAGATCTAGACTGGGCCTCTTCCACCCAGATCCCCCATTTTCCAGTGCTAGACAGTCACACTCAGAGACTGCCCTGGGTGGTGTGAAATCCCATCAATAGCCAATATCCAGAGACTATAAAACCAAGCTCCCGGAATAGTAGCCTAGCTCTCCCTCTTGGAGAACCTGACAAGCTACCGAGAGTCTATTGCCCACTTGGGAGAGCCTGGCAAACTCCCCGTGGTGTATTCATATACAAAATATAGTAACAAATGTATACGACCTCTCAGAGAGCCCAGCAAGCTACTGAGAGTATCCCGCCTGCACGGCAGAGCCTGGCAAACTACCCATGGTGTATTCGATATGCCAAAAACAGTAACAATGGGTCTCATTCCCCTGACCCTGAAATAGCCTCCAATCATTGGGAAATATGAGTAAGGAGAGGCTGCTAAAATCTCAGGGCTGAGTGTGATGGAGACATTACTGGTGCCTGCTCGAGTAAATTGACGAACAGCAGAATGACAGTGATACAGTGATATGTATATATGTATACATATACATATATACACATATAGAGAAAGAAAGATGATACATAAGTAATTTCACCTGAAGTTTCATCTAGATTATAAGTTAAAGCAATAATTAGTGGATTTAGTGTCACATAGGTTGCTTTGTATTTCTATTGCTGAATTATGTGCAGGGAAAGAGGAAACAATCATAAGTTTTGCTTTGGACCTTTCAATTGCCTAATTCTGTCCTGGACTCACTATTGTGTTGAAGACAACAAACATTTATTCAATAAACCATGCATTCATGTTTTTAAAAATTATTTTATTGATAGAAATTCTATGGTTTGCAATACCATTCTTTCTGTTTTGGGAGGCCACACCCAACTGTGCTCAGAATATTACCCTGGTTCTTACCTCAGGGGTCACACAGGAAAGGTTCTGGGGCCATATTTGGGGGCTATATGGAGTGCCAGGGATCAGACTCAAGGTGATCACATGCAAGGGAAGCACGTTACTGATTGTACTAACCCTTCACCCTTTCAAATACAGTTAATTATTGATGCACATAATTCCAACTACATGTGCATAAAAATGTATCAGTAAGTTACTTTTGAATAAGGAATGTAAGAGTAAGATTCCAACTCAAACTCCCCAGTACTCAATACTTGTCTGTGGTGTGAAAGTTCCCTTGGTTCTCCCACTGCCCTACCTGGGGAGTGCTTCCTAGTTCCTTACCTGTGGAAACCTTCCCTTCCCACAGCCACCACCCAGCTTAATTACAATCATGTTGTTTATTCCAAGTTTTTAGAGCTATATCCCCCTCTTGTTTCCCAGAGAACACCAGATAATCCAGGCACCTTAAGGCCTTATTGGGGAGGCACTGTTGGTAATGTTAATCTAATAATTCACATAAAAACTAGCTTGATCCCCACGTTCCTTCAAGACATCAGCTAGAGTCTCTCCTTCCCCTGTACTCCCTCAGGAGTTCACCCCTCTCATGAACAAGGTTGGGAGTCAGCATAGTAAGTCATGAAGCAGTAGGCTTTGAATGGACAGAAAGGAATTGGTGAAAATGTCCCAGAATGCACAGAAAATGTTATTTATTTCCTCCCTTCTCAAACCTCACCCTTTACTGATTTTAAATTCTTTCTTCAGCCATGTAGGCCAGGCATATGTTGTAAACACTGTCTCATTACAAAGGCGTGCCTCCTTGGAAGAGGAAACTCCTTTGATTAAGTGCCTAGGACTGATTTCCATTGTATAGGAGCAGCACAAAGCAGAAGAGACCCAAATCCACTGCCGCACCATGGAATTTGCCACTTCATAGCAAAGCCAAAATCTTTTCTGAAAGATGGACTCACCTTGCTAATACATATCAGTTCACAACATCTTTGCCTTGAGATCATCTTAAGATCTATTTGGTTTCATTTTCTGTGTACTGATTTACAAACCTAGCTTGAGAGAAAACCAAGAAACTCAAAGGAACTCAGGAGGTATGCTCAGCTCCAGGCCTCAAACCACACTGACTCCTCTGGGATATCTCCAGTCCATTGTCAGCGAGTCCATTGGAAGTCCCCATTTCACACCTCTATTTCTCTGACATACATGATCATGGTATCTACTTCATTATGACAATATTGACCCTCTACTTTGAATCACAGTCCTTCCTTTTCTCTGGTGTTTCCAACTTGGGAGCTAGTCCAGTCATAACCCCTAGTAGGATTCTTCTAAATATGAGTAAAGAATGGAGAAGTGCTCTGTGTCATCTGTTCTTTGAGTTATGGACACCCTTATGGGCAGTTCTCTCTAGCCATCATAGTACTTAACTGATATGTTCTTCTTAGGGATCTCTGCCTTCTTGGTGCTAACACTTTCTTCCTAGCTAAGCCATCAGAGTCTGTTTGTTACCAACATTCTAGCAACGAACTGCACTCTTACAAGGTGCTTCTAAACACAGGTGAGATTTTTATTCACAGCTCAAAAATTATCACCATCTTTTGTGAGTTCTATTTGCCACTAAATCTTGTAACTTGGTATAACTTGTTATGCATTGTCACATGCCATCTGGAGCTCTGGTGTCTAGTACTAACATTAACATATAAGGAAATGCCTTAATCCCTCATGTCCAATTTAGATTATAATGAACATTCAAGGGAGGGATGGTGCCCAGGTAGTGTTGGGGACCCAATGTCTGTGAGATATGACTCAAAGACAATCCTCCAAACTCCTCTTTTCCCTTCATGTTGCTAAACAAAAATGGTCTTTCATTGGCTAATGTACAAGGAATGGATTAAGGACCCATCTATTTTTTTACTCTCTAGTTATAACAACTACTACTTCTCAACCTCGCTTCTCTCTGTCAAATGAATATTAAGAGAAAAGTTCACAGCTATTCAAGTGCACACCAATACAAATAAACTAAATTTTACAGAGAGACTAGAAGAAAAGAACAAAGCATCTAAAACCAAATAGAAAGCAAGAGGTAATAAAAATTAAAGATGATATAAAAATAAAATACAATTTTAATGGCACCAAAGTTGAATCATTCTTTGCGATAATAAGCAAAATTGACAAACAATTGGCTAGATTCAGGAGAAAATAAAATGAAAAAATCTTTTTAGGGGAGAAATTTCAACAAACACTTCAAAAATATGAAAGATCAAATGTTTATATGAATAACTTTATTCCATCCAGTTTTAGAATCTAAAAGGGAGGGATGAGTTCTTAGAATTTTACAAACTACCAAGATTTAACCAAAAAGGAAATATAATACCTGTGTAGATACACCTCACATAAAGAAGTTGAGACACTAATTAAAAGTGTCTTCAAGAATAAAAGTTCAGTTCCAGATGGATTCACTATAGAATTTAACTCAACTTGAAAGAAGATAATTGTTAATACTTCTCATTTCCCCCAAATTTTCAAGGAAGAGAAATTCTCCCTAATGGTTTCTATATTAACCAAATATTGGATAGACACTACTAAAATTGAAAATTAAAGACCAATATTTCTGATTAAATTTGATGAAGATATCCTCATAAAAATCCTGGAGAACCTTATCCAATGTCAAAAAGTTTCCACCATTAGTCCAGTAGGATTCATCCCAGTATTCATCCCAAAGATGATTCAATGTGCCTAATTCAGTCAATGCAATGCACCTTATCAACAATAGGAAAGATGAAAATCTTATGATTATATCAACTTACATGAACAAAACTGTCCAAAGTTCATTCGTACTTAAAAATACTCAAATATCAGGAACAGAATAAACATACCACAAGACTTTGCTTCTGGTACTCCAATGATTCTTATGTTGTTCCTCTTGAGGTCATCCCCTAGGACTCAGATTTGCTCTAGGGCCATTTTGAGGTCTTTTGCCATTATTTGTTGTTGCCTGCAAGCTTTGTGCAGCTCATCTTCAAGCTCACTGATTATGTCTTCGGCTGTAGCCATTCTACTGTTGAGGGCTCCTACTGAGATTTTTAATTCATCTACCAATTCCTTTATTTGTGTGACTTCCATTTGTAGCTTTGAAATTTCTGCTCTCATTTCTTCCTGCATTTTCTTGGTGGACTGATCCAATGCTTCATTTATATCCTCCCTTAATTTATTGGATGTCTGTTCCATGGTTGCTTGGAGTACATCGACTCTCCTCAAGATTTCCTCTCTGAATTCTTTTTCTGAAAGGTTGTATATGTGGGTAGCCCCTGTTGAGGTTTCTGGAATCTTCTCTTAATCCTCTCTTCATGGAAGGGATTTTCGCTGTTTCTTCATATTGGCATGGAAGTATAGAGTTGGACCCTTCTAGTTGTCTATCCCTATTCCCTCTTGCCGTGGGAGGAGGGGTTCTAGTTGTGCTAAGTTGATAATGGTAGCCTTGATCCTATTCTAGAATTCTTCCTTACTCTCAGGCATTCATCCTGATTTATGTGGGGCCTCTAGAGAAGGTTTAAGGCTATGCTCTCCTTGCAAAGGTTTTGTGCAGTTTGTATTGTTCACGGACAGTTTTTGTCAAGTTAGAATAAGCTAATGGACTATTGACATAGAGTGATTGAGATGGCCAGGGTATTTTTCAAAGATACAGGTCATACAGATTATGCTAAAAAAGTAATAATAACTGCGACTACGTTAGCGGCCGCCACTTGGGCAGGAGGCCACGCCCCTTTTGAGACTACACCCCCTGAGATACAGGCCACGCCCCCAGTAACCACTTGGGACACTGGCAGTCCTCAGGGTGGACTGATTTCCTGCAGGACAGGGGTGGTGCGGTTGGGGAGCGAGCAAAGAGGCGTGGCCACGGGAGGCAGGGTCTGGGGATCCTACCAAAATTATTTTCTTACCCAAAGAATTTAACAGATACAATAAAATACCCAGTAAAAGTTCAATGATATTCTTTAAAGACTTGGGACAAGTATTGCTAAATTTTGTATAAAATCATTAAAGTCTCTGAATAGGAGCTGGAGTGATAGTACAGTTGGTAGGGTATTTGCCTTGTACTAGCCGACCTGGCTTTGATCCCCAGCATCCCGTATGGTCCCCTGAGCACCACCTGAGTACAGAGCCAGGAGTAATACCCCTGAGCATCACTGGATGTGATTCGAAAAGTAAAAAAAAAAAGTCTCTTAGTAGCTAAAATAATTCTGAGGGAAAGAAAATACATGGAAGATGCTGTGTTCCCCAACTTGGTTTGTACCCAAAACCATAATAATCAAAAATGCAAATTTGGGGGCCAGAGTTATAGTACAGAGTGATAATAAAGTGTACAGGGCATATACCTTGAATGCAGGCTACCCGGCTTCAGTCCCTAGCATCCCTTATGATCTCCTGAGTACCACCAAGAGTAATTCTTGAGTGCGGAGCCACCAGTAACCCTGAGAATTACTGGGTGTGACCCCAAAAGCCAAAATAAATACCTCAAAATACTTAGATAAACAAAAACCTGTGGTCCAATAGAATAGAACTGAGACTCCAGAGTTAACCCCCCAAATTTATGAGTAGTTAATCTATGACAAAGTAACTAAGTACATAAAGTAGATCATGGAAGTCTCTTCAACATATATAGTTGTGTAAACTAGATAGACACTGGTAAAATGAAATTAAATTGAAAATGCATTCCACAGGAGATTTTATTTTATCAATTTAAAATGAACTTAAAACCTTCCAGATAAGACCAGAGACATATAATACACTGAACCAAACATGGAACTCTCCAGGAAATGGACCTCAGAGATGTCTTTAAGAAGATCACAGAGTCAAAGACAACAAAAGCAACACAAATTAAATTAAATTAAATTAAATTAAAAAGCATCACACAACAAAAGACATTTGAGATAAAAATAAAAATACCCCATACTAAACTGGAGAAAATATTTGCACAAAACACTAAACATATAGATTTAATATCCAACGTCTATAAAGCACAAAGCTCAATAACAACAAGGAAGGATCAACATCATCCAAAATATGGAGAGGATATGAACATACACTTCTCCATAGAAGATATACAGATGGCCAATAGGCATAGTAAGACGTGCTCATTATAATAGTTAGAGGAATGCAAATAAATATCACAATAAGTAATAATCTCACCTCACTGAGAATACCACATATCATGATTCTTGGCAACAGTTTTGTCAGGGTTGTGGGGAGAAAAGAATCACCATTCACTTGATGAGAATGTCATCACATTGAAATTCTGTGGGAAACAATATGATATTTTCTAAAAAGAAAAACAAACATAACTCATAACTCCCATATGGCCTCCAAATGTCATTTTTGGGATATAGCCTCAAAACACAAAATAACATCAATTCAAAAGAATATTTGCACACCTTTGTTCCCTGTAGCACTTGGTACAACAAAAATTAATTGTAACAATTCAAATGCTCTAATACAAGTTTGTGGATAAAGAAGTTGTAGTTTATGTGCATAATGAAATTCTACACAGTTATAAGAAAGAACAAAATCATGCAACTTAACATGACGTAGATGGAACTAGAAAGTATAATACTGAGTGACATGAGTCAGAAAGAAATAGACACAGATTTATCTCACTCACAAATAGGATTTAAAAATACACAGTAAGAGGCCAGAGTGATAGTACAGCATTTGCCTTGCATGCTTCTGACATAGGTTTTTCCTTAGCATCCTCTAAGTTCCCCATGAGTATTGCCAGGATTAATTCCTGAACATCTTGTGGTGTGACCCTTCAAAAAACAAAACAAAACAAAAAGCACACAGTAAGGGTGAACAAAGGGCTAAAGGCAATAGAATTGGTTTATGGGATGGGAACTAAATTCACAGAACTAAGTTTATGGACTTGGAAATTGGAGTTGAATGCGTGGGGCATGTGGAAACTTACGAAGGGAAGTAGGTACTCTGTCGGTGGGTGTAGTGTTAGAATGATGTATGTATGGAAACTTTATCAACTATTATAAATCACAACACTTCAATAGAGATTTTTAAAATAGGTATATTCAGGGTAAACAAAATACACACGTTGATGTATTGACTATATAAGTGCTACCAATTTGGGGAAGAGAAAATAATAGCTTGAATGTCAGTGCCGCACCCATTGAAAGCAACCAACCTCTTCTGATCTCAGAAAAATTCATTGAGTTAATCTCTTGCCAAGGAAAGGAGATAGGCCATTTCGAGGATGAAAGAAAATGATCAATAACTGAGTGAAGGAAAGTGATAGCATAAAATATATAATAAAAGATACATATGGAAGGCAATTCCCTGTCTTGTATTGTACAGCCCTGTCCCTGATGTTAAAAGAAACCTCATATAATGGTAAAATGAGTGGAAGTGTTTATATGTTCTAGGTAAATGGAATGGAATCATGCTAAATATATCTAAAGGTGAGCATTGCTCGTTTATAATTTTTTTTAATTTATTTTATTGAATCACCAAGTGGAAACTTACAAAGTTCTCAGGCTTATATCTCAGTTACACAATGCTCAAACACCCATCCCTTAACCAGTGCCCATATTCCACCACCAATAAAAACAAAAACAAAAGCAAAAACAAAACAGACAAACAAACAAACAAAAGAAAAAAACAGTATACATCCCACCCCTCACCCCCCAACCCACCCCGTAGGTGAGTGATAATTTCACTTCCTTTTCTCTTTACCTTGATTACATTCCAGATTTCAACACATAACTCACTATTGTTGTTAGAGTTTCAAAACAGACTCACTATTTTTGTTGGAATTTATCCCCTAAGAATACAGCTCTACTGCAGACCAATGGAACAGGGTGGAATATCCCCACACACAACCTCAAATGTATGATCATCTAATCTTTGATAAAGGAGCAAGAGATGTGAAGTGGAGCAAGGAAAGTCTCTTTAACAAAGGGTGCTGGCACAACTGGACAATCACATGCAAAAAAAATGGGCTTAGAACTCGACCTGACACCATGCACAAAAGTCAGATCAAAATGGATTAAAGACCTCAACATCAGACCACAAACCATAAGGTATATTGAAGACAAGGTCGGCAAAACCCTCCAGGATATTGAAGATAAAGGTATCTTCAAAGATGACACGGAACTAAGCAATCTAGTAAAAACAGAGATCAACAAATGGGACTACATTAAACTAAAAAGCTTCTGCACCGCAAAAGATACAGTGACCAGAATACAAAGACTATCTACAGAATGGGAAAGGATATTTACACAATACCCATCAGATAAGGGGTTGATATCAAGGGTATATAAAGCACTGGTTGAACTCTACAAGAAGAAAACATCCAACCCCATCAAAAAATGGGGCGAAGAAATGAACAGAAACTTTACCAAGGAAGAAATACGAATGGCCAAAAAGCACATGAAAAAGTGCTCTACATCACTAATTGTCAGAGAGATGCAGATCAAAACAACCATGAGATACCACCTCACACCACAGAGACTAGCACACATCCAAAAGAACAAAAGCAACCGCTGTTGGAGAGGATGTGGGGAGAAAGGGACCCTTCTACACTGCTGGTGGGAATGCCGGCTAGTTCAGCCCTTTTGGAAAACAGTATGGACGATTCTCAAAAAACTAGAGGTTGAGCTCCCATTTGACCCAGCAATACCACTGCTGGGAATATATCCCAGAAAAGCCAAAAAGTATAGTCGAAGTGACATATGCACTTATATGTTCACCGCAGCACTGTTTACAATAGCCAGAATCTGGAAAAAACCCGAGTGCCCTAGAACAGATGACTGGTTGAAGAAACTCTGGTACATCTATACAATGGAATACTATGCAGCTGTTAGAAAAAATGAGGTCATGACGTTTGCATATAAGTGGATCAACATGGAAAGTATCATGCTAAGTGAAATGAGTCAGAAAGAGAGAGACAGACATAGAAAGATTGCACTCATCTGTGGAATATAGAATAATAGACTATAAGACTAACACCCAAGAATAGTAGAAATAAGAACCAGGAGATTGTTTACATAGCTTGGAGGCTGGTCTCTCATTCTGGGTAACTCAGGGAAGGGACCACCAAGTAAAATGTGGTTGGAGGTCATGTGTGGGAAGGGTGAGGCGGGCGGAATACAGACTAGAGACTGAACACAATGGCCACTCAACACCTCTATTGCAAACCACAACACCTAATCAGAGAGAGAGAACAAAAGGGAATTCCCTGCCATAGTGGCAGGGTGGGGTAGGGGGAGACGGGTCTGGGGAGGGGGGGAGGGATGTTGGGTTTACGGGTGGTGGAGAATGGGCACTGGTGAAGGGATGGGTTATTGAACTTTATATGGGGGAAGCATGAGCATAAAGATGTATGGATCTGTAACTGTACCCTCACGATGACTCTCTAATTAAAAATAAACTAATTATAAAAAAAAGAATACAGCTCTATTAATAGGGAAATATTTGATAATAAGTTTTCCATTGATGAGAATGAAAAGATAAAATGTCGCGCGGCCGCGGTAGCAATTTCTGTATTATAGTAATTAAGTCCGAGAAGATGTGGAACAAGCGGGAACCAGAGACAGCTTTAGGAACTGGGGTTCCAGCAAGTGCTTGCACCCATGTATGGAGACTGTGAACTAAGCTTTTGCCCCACGCCGGCTAACGGAGGAAATAACCTTCCTTCTTGGTCTCTCTCCCCTCCGGGAGAAGGCGTGGTGTCCGACATTTTGTGGGTCCGTTGAGAAGGTATGAACTTTGGCGCGGAAAAAAAAAAAATGTGTGCTTTGAACTTGAAACACCCGCGGGATACAGGGCCAGCCCCAGCCGGGGCCCGTGCTCGGCTCCGGCCGGCCGGGTTTTCGGCCCCGGCGCCCATGCCCCTGCAGAGCCGGTGGATGTGGAACAAGCGGGAACCAGAGACAGCTTTAGGAATTGGGGTTCCAGCAAGTGCTTGCACCCATGTATGGAGACTGTGAACTAACTTTGGTTACTGCTGTTCCAGTAATGAACATTATGAATTAGAAATGATTCATTTATAATTTTTTAATTGCTAAATCTTTCAACTAATATCTCACTGTTGTTTTGCTTCTTCCTTAGTCTGTCCCCTTCTTGAGAACCAAGAAAAACAGTAACTACACTTATCCCCGGATGATAGAAAAAAAGGTAACTTGGCAATCAGTTTGATTTCAGAGTATTCACATTCCCAGAAAGGGACCTTCTTAGAATTGGAAATGGGAATGCAAAAGCTGCCTTCAGGTTCACAAAACTCGAGGCTCTAAATCTCCGGTGCTTGCCTGATATCAGCATCTACACAAACAAATGCCTGTGGAGCAGTTTTTTTAAACTTTGCCACCACATCCTGCTCATTAGTTCACATGGCCTCTCGGGGTGGGATGAAAGCAGGGAGGTGGGTGTGATAAGACCCCCATATCAGAAAGGTGATACTTGAGTGGGAAACCTCAGTTCCAGGGCCTAGATCCATAGGGCCTCTTGTGTACGAAGTAAAACCCAAGAGGTTCAGGCAGCCAAACTTCATATACTCTAAGGTCAAATGTGGCCTGAAGAATCCTGGTATACGCTAGACTAAACATCATAACCTGAAGATGGGGACTCACACATCCATTAACTTGAATCCTCTGGTATAACGAATTCTCGGGAACTTAGAGGGAAATCAGAGAAGTGTCAAGAATTGTCCTGTCCCTGGGCACCAAAAGTCATACTGAACACCTCCCAGGGGACCGTTCCAACAAAAGTGATGAGAGAAGGTGGAAGAGGTGGAATAGGATTTGCTAGTGCATTGCACAAGCAGGTCTTATCTGGGAGGAAGTTATAGAGCTAGAGCACACAGGGTGAAGGCATGCCTGCTTCATGGAGAGAAAGGGGCCCAGGGAGCTTAAAGGTTTAGTTGCAGGCATATCTGGGTGTGTCTGAGAAATAGAAAGGCGGTCAGAATGACTGTGTGGGACTGATACAGGGGGAAGCTGAGGACAGGAGGTGCCAGGGGCAAAATAAGTCCCTGCATCTCTGATAGGAAGGTTAGTATTCAGGGGGAGATTGCATGAGACAAGGCCCAGGGATAGGCTATACAATCCAGCTCCCCATTCTATGGAAAAATATACCTCACCCCTCCTAATATTTTATTTATATAATTACTGTGACTTGAAGATGTCTTATGCCAGCGCTTGTGGTGCTTGCAGTCACACTGGCAGCAACGTTGAGATCTCGCTTATGATACGGGGTGGTGTCAGGGACTGAACTTGTGACTTTTCACCGGCACTGCAACGGTTCAACCACTGAGTCACGTATCTGGAGAGTAAAAGAGAGGCCTATGCTTCTCTTTTATGAGTGTGGAAATAAATTAGGTGGCAGTAGGAGTGAGGGAGGAAAAACTTTTGATAAAGCGGCTAAACTTGACACTAACACATAGAAACTTCCTGAAGGAAAGTGAAAGATACTAAGTCAGGTGTCCCAGCGAAGCATCCTCTGAACTGGCAGAACTTGCAGGTGAGTGGAACTATCTGTATTTTCTGGGTCTCAAGTTCCTTGATGAGTGGCTCGTTCTAGGCAAATCTATTACAAGAGAATTGACTCTTGACTATCTCTCACCTGGCTTCTAGAAAAATGGACTTTGTTTCCAGCATCAAGATAATTTACTCAAGCACCAACACCAACGTTTATAAGAATTTACCTGTAAAAATTATCTGCTGGCGGGGGGTCGACTGCAGGTCGACCCTGTCGACCGCCCCCGCGTTCCACCGGGTTCCAGGGGGATCGATCGGTCCTGGGCCACTCGCCCAGCCTGAGCAGCCCAGGCCATGGAGCAGACGGAGGAGGAAACCAGGGCCCAGCCGTTTGCTCGATCAGTTGTTGTTTATTTCATTCTGTCTCTCTCTCCACTTCTCTCCCGGCTCTTGACCTCTCTCTGGATCTCGCCCCCAACCCACTCTTACAGCCTAATTAATTGCCCCCAGCATGAGGGGTTGGGGCTTACACATAGGTGTGGTCATAATCAACAGGGTTGAAGTTCTTTCCCTCAGGGGATGCTGCTTCTAGGACAGGGCGGAGTCCCATGAGTGAGTTTCTCCTCTCCTCATCCAGCAAACATATAAGCATTCATAATATTAGTCATTTTGTATGGAAACAATAAGAAATGCATCAAGCTTATAGAATTGCTCTCCTGGGGCCATCTCAATCTCAGACTATAGTGCTCAGGCCAGATTAGTCTTTCTTATTCCTAGCAGGGTCCTAGTCTCATGGATGCTTTTGGATCATGACAGCATTTGCCCATGATCAAGTTCTTAACTTAGGCCAATTAAATCCCAAGTTACAAAAGCATAATATTGTCTTCTTGTGTCTATACAAAAATGGCATTGCTTTAAAGTAAACTATTCAAAAGACACAAGGAGAGGAGAAAGGCAATATTAACTTACAATTCAGTTCAGTGTCCTAGAAAGATCTGACCTTAGAAATTAACAGTCTGATTAGGGGGAAAATCTGAGTAACTGTTTGAGGAAAAGAGCATAGAGAAGTGGTTACAGAGAGACAAAGGAATGGGAGTGACTCGGGAGCACCTTGATGGGTGTGACCGGGATAAACCTAAGCTCCGTATGGCAAGGGGGGAAAAGACAAAGCAATGTCATCCTACATTTATCTATACAGAAAAGTTTCTGAGTCAAATATATGGATTGATATACACATGCTCATGGAAGCAGTGCAGAACCCCCTGGAAATATGACATTGTAAAACCGTTCATAGAATTTTCTGAAAAATATTTTAACTAAAAGATTCCTTGCATTTTAACAAGCGTCTTTGATCTTCAGACTAATAAACCAGATTAAAACACACTTGCAATTCTGTATTAAGAGTTCTTTTGAATTGGGGGCTGGAGCAATAGCACAGTGGGTCGGACTTTTGCCTTGCACACGGCCAACATGGGTTCGGTTTCCAGCATCCCATATGGTCCCCTGAGCACCACCAGGAGTAACTACTGAGTGCAGAGTCAGGAGTAAACCCTGAGCATCTCTGGTTGTGACCCCCACTGAAAAGAGTACTTTTGAATTTATATATAAAAATTCCTGCTTATATGTATATATAATAATATATATTAATATAATATATACATAATGTATATAATGAAAACCAGGATCTCACATATGCAGGGCAACTTCTCTCCTGAAAAATCATAATCCCAGTCAAACATACATATTGGGAAAGTAGCATAAGTTGACCTCACTGCTATTACCTTTCTTTTGTGAGCCTACTAATTTCATTGTAGGTGTAAAAGTTGGGGTGAACACACTGAGAGTTCACATAGTACCTTCCCACACATAATGTGCTTCATACAGAGAGGCAAGCTGACTCTCATTTCTGCTTCTCTTGAGTTTGCTTTTAGCTATTCTGTAATAGTTAATCTCCCGTAGACTCCTTAATGGAGATATTCCAGCCTCTACTGAATATTCCTTAGTCTGGTGACTTTCGCTGTGGCTAACTTTCCCACATAGAGTGCTAGAAAGTTTTTTCCCTTGTTCATTTAGGAATGGGGCACTGACTTCCATTGTGACTATGTAAAGGTTGCTGAATCTTTTCCATCCTCAGGTAAGTGTAAATATCACCCACTCCCTTGTGTCAGATGTTTGGGATATACTACAAACACACTCTGGAATTCCCGTATATACTTTCTGATTTCCATAGAATTCACGCATAACTCTAAGCCCCAAAATGAAAAGTTGACCTTAGTGAGATTGCTCTCAGGGACTGTGGCTCTCCATTAAGTCTTATTCTTAACTCCAGGTAGTCTTGGGAACAGCTACTAGGACTCTACTTAGTGATTAGATATAGTGAAGGAATGGGGCCCGGGAATGGAGTTCTCTTATGATGGATCAATAGCTAGGAGACACATTAAGTATCTGTGCCTTGGTTTCTGAGAACAGATAGAAAAAGCACATGGGCTTTCAAACTTAAGAGTGGACATGCGTGCATTGGTGACTTGTGTAACTAGGGTCAAATAACAGATTCTTGGTATATCATAGCCATGTAAATCCTTCAATGGCTCAACAAACTCATCTTTTTTGCATCTTGCTTAGTCCACAAGATCCAGCCAGCAGATATTACAGTGGTGGCTGCCATGGGTGACTGGGTCACAGTGAGTAATGGGCAAACCGAGGGGATCCACCAATCATTTGTACCCCTTTAAGAAAATGTAGATCTAGGCCCTGACCTGCACACCAGGGCAAGGTGACCTTTCTCTAGTGACATGAGTACAGAAGAAGAAACTTATCTTCACCTTTACAGACTGCACGGGGTGCCAGTCCTTACACCTCTGGCCAAACTAAATCTTGGAAATCTCTCTCCTGGAGGTAAGGCTGTTTACTGATTTGATTTTATTGGTGTCCCACTTCAAATGGAAAACCAATTGGTTTGCATTGTCACTCTGGTGATACCAGAGTACTAATACTGGAGCTCCAGAGACTGAAGTTTGTCCTAAAGGCAAACACAAAGTCTAGATAGGGATGAGGGTTTGATTTTTATTAGACATGGCAGAATGTGTAGCAATGTTGAGAGATTTTAACAGAGAAATTTTCTTTTTTTCCCAGCATCGGAGGGCACAGGAGTCTAGACGTGCAGGCCACATTGCCCAGTAAGTGGGCTCATGGATCAGTTCCATCCTTTGGGCTATACAAACTCCTTGTTTTGGCCATAACCTCCCTTAGGGAGGGAGTAGAGGTCAAATGTCATGAGGGAATTAGCCATCCCTGGGGAAACTCAGAATTTCCCCATCCATCACCTATGTCTTCCAGCTCCCACTCACCATCCTCTCACTGTTGTTCTTTGTCTTCTTCTTCCTGAAAGACATTCTGCTCAAGTTCTCCTCTATAATTCGTGGGATGTCTATTGGGTCATGGCCCGAGTTGTCAGGGCTGAATGTAGCAGAGGATGAAGCCAGAACTGAGTAAGTACAAATGGGGAGTTACCTACAGTGATTATGAAAGGAACATGGGAAATCACTGAGATCAGAATGCAATATTGGTTGTGGAGGAATCTGGAAGCCTGGCCCCAGGTGACAATAAATGCTCAGTCCTGAAGTACTTCCAGCATCACTCTGCTCCTGAGATGTCCATCCTATGTATTAGTTCTTGCAACCCCTCCACCATGGAGAGGAACTTAAAGGAAAAGGAGGTTTCAAAAGTTTGCTGAATGTCCCAAGTTATCAGAGGAACCATAGGTTCAGAGGGTCATAGGTTCAACTCCACCTTTCACTCTTGTCCCTGTGTTCTTACTACCTCTGCGAGAAACAGAAAGGGACAAGGGCATTTGATGGAAAGGGAAGTTTCCCAAGTCTGGGAGGGATATCCCACTGACCATACTAAAGCTCAAGGCCAAGGTGATGCAGACTCTCAAATATGACATAGTTGTCCACTCTTGTGTGTACTCACTTCACACTGGTTCACACAACCTCTTGTTTTTCACTCAAGGTTAAGTAAAAAATCCTGAATTGTGACAATAGGAACTTAGATATTACCCCCTCGAAAGAGCACAGTTTCTTATTTTTTTCCTACTGATATTTCTAATTTTGACAACTCTGATGAATGATGACAATTTATATGTTTGTTGAACACAATGTACTGGATAACTGCTCCTTTGTAGAAAGTCTACTGAACACACATCATACAAGAATGACATCTACAAATTATTTCTGTGTCCTAGGCACAATCTTCCTTGCTGAGAACCTCTTGACTCAAAGGAAGCCATGTCAGTTCATTTACATTATAAGCAGAAAGTTCTTATTTTTCATTAGTTTGGGCTTTGTGGGTCATGATGGTAACATTTATTTACATTTTATACAGTATCTTCAATAATCATCATCATTTATGATTATATAACTTCCCTGTCATCCAACTGGAGCCAATTATGCAATTGGTTGACATTAAAATTTCCATCCCCTTCCAGAGGTGGCCCCTCTCTCCCCATCTTACAAAGCACTGAGATATTTATCTTTTGATAATATCCATCTGACAAGGTACTTTGTATTTTCTCTTTGCATTTCCCTGATGGCCAGTGCTGGTGAAACTCTCTTTAGGTACCTGATGGCCATTTCTATAACTTCCCTGTGGAAATGTCTTTTCTGACCTTTGCCCATTTTTATCAATTGAGTTTTTTTGATATCTAGTCTCATGAGTTCTTTGTGTTTTAGAAATTAAGCACTTATCAGAAAACATTTTCAAATGTTGCCCCCTTCCACAAATCTTTGCATATACCTTAGAAATTGCTGTCCTTGTTGTTCATTTTTGCTCCATTTCTGAGATTTAGGCAACATAATGCTATTTTTTTTATTTTATTGAATCACTGTGAGATAGTTACAGCTCTCATGTTTGGGTTACAATCTCACAATGATCAAACACCCATCCCTCCACCAGTCACATTCCCTACCTCTAATATCCCCCATACACCTCCCCTTTCCCAGACTTCCCCTGCCTCTGTGGCAGACAATATTCACCATACTCTCTACTTTGGGGCATTAAGGCTTGCAACACAGACACTGAGAGTCATCACGTTTGGTCCATTATCTACTTTCGGCATGCATCTCCCATCCCAACTGGTTCCTTTAGCCATCATTTTCTTAGTGATCCCTTCTCTATTCCATCTGACTTCTCCCCTCCGCTCACGAAGCAGTCTTCCAACTATGGGGCAATCCCCCTGGCCCTTGTATCTACTGTCCTTGGGTGTCAGTTTCATGTGATATTATTCTATACTCCACATGTGAGTGCAGTCTTTCTATGTCTGTCTGTCTCTTTCTGACTCATTTCACTTACCATGATACTCTCCATGTCTATCCATCTGTTAGCAAATTTCATGACTTCTAACAGCTCTCTTAACAGCTGCAAAGTATTCCATTGTTTAGATGTACCAAAGTTTCTTTAACCAGTCATCTGTTTTAGGGCACTCAGGTTGTTTCCAGATTTTGGCTATTGTGAACAGTGCTTCAATGAATATATAGGCATAGATGTCATTTATACTGTGCTTTTTTGCATCCCTGGGATATATTCTCAGAAGTGGTATTGCAGGGTGTCCATATTGTTTTCCAGAAAGGCTGGACCAGTCATCATTCCCACCAACAGTGAAGGAGCAGTCTTTTTCCCGCATCTATGCCAGCACTGGTTGCTTTTGTTCTTTTGAATGTGTGCCAATCTCTGTGCTGTGAGATGATATTTCACTGTTGTTTTGATTTGCATCTCCCTGATGACTAGCGATGTGGAGCATTTTTTCATGTGCATTTTGACCATTTCTATTTCTTTTTTTTTTTTTTTGCTTTTTGGGTCACACCTGGCGATGCACAGAGGTTATCCCTGGCTCTGCACTCAGGAATTACCCCTGGTGGTGCTCAGGGGACCATATGGGATGCTGAGAATCGAACTCGGGTCAGCTGTGTACAAGGCAAACGCCCTACCCGCTGTGCTATTGCTCCAGCCCCCAATGTATTTCTTTTTTGAGGAAAATTCTATTAATTTCTTCTCCCCATTTTTTGATGGGGTTGGAGGTTTTTTTCTTATACAATTCTACTAGTGTCTTGGATATCCTGGATATTAATGCATTATCAGATGGGTATTAGGTAAATATTCTTTCCCATTCTGTGGGTTCTTTCTGTATTTTGGTCACTGTTTCTTTTGAAGTGCAGAAGCTTCCTAGTTTAATGTAGTCCCATTTGTTTATATTTGCTTCCACTTTCATGGTCAGTGCTGTTTCATCCTTAAAGATGCTTTTAGTTTCAATGTTATGGAGAGTTCTGCCTACATTTTCTTCTATGAACTTTATAGATTTATGTCTGATATTGATGTCTTTAATCCACTTTGATTTGACTTTTGTGCCTGGCATTAGACAGAGGTCAGAGTTAATTTTTTTTGCAGGTAGCTATCCAGTTTTCCCAGCATCTCTCAACATAATGCTCTTTAATGCTGAATATATCCAGAGTATTCACTGCATGATTTATAGTAGATTTCAGGGAAAAGAGGAAGAATTCTTGTGTCTGCAGTTACCTCTGAAGCGTACTGTTTTCTTGAGAGTATAACAAGACTTAGACTATGGATCTGTGAAGTAATTTATAGAGAAGACAATCCTATGAGTAAGAGAACATAGAGGCCATAGAAGCAGAGATAAAAGTTAGTACTCCTGAAAACAAGAAATCTAAGAGATATCTCAGTTTTTCAAACTATTTTTCAGAAATTGGATGATTATTTTTTTAAATAGACACCCAGAAAAGCGCTGCAATACCAGTTAGATTACAAATATTTCTCTGAAATGCAAATGCTTCACTCTTTGAAAGTTTCAGTAGATCCTATACATAGTCTGCATAAAGTAGTGCTGGAGCGATAGCACATTGGGCAGGGCATTTGCCTTGCATGTGGCCGACCTGGGTTTGATTCCTCTGCCCCTCTCAGAGAGCCCAGCAAGCTACTGAGAGTATCCTCGCCTGCACGCAGAGCCTGGCAAGCTAGCTGGGGTGTATTTGGTATGCCAAAAACAGTAACAAGTCTCACAATGGAGACGTTACTGGTGCCCACTTGAGCAAATCGATGAGCAACTAGATGACAGTGACAGTGACAGGTTAAGAAGGGATCTGAGTCTTTGGGAACTGAGATCTTTCAGGGCTTTAGTTATGACTGGGTTGGATTTCTAAGCATTAAAGCACAAATAGCCATTTTTTGGGTTTTTGTGG
This sequence comes from Sorex araneus, assembly GCF_027595985.1. Lineage (NCBI taxonomy): Eukaryota > Metazoa > Chordata > Mammalia > Eulipotyphla > Soricidae > Sorex > Sorex araneus. The sequence continues at coordinate 365,497,433 of NC_073313.1, read as the reverse complement.
GACAGTCATCATATGTCCTCTGTGTTAGCTTTTTATTTACTGCTCTCAAGTGTCCAATTTTAACCCCACTTTCAAGGAAGAATTCTATCAACCCCTCTCCAGAAACTCATTATATATGTATTAATATTCAGTATTTAAAAAGTATATATATACATATATATATATACACACACTTTATATATCCCTGGCACTTAGCTTTTATCTTCTCTCTTTGGTTACATCCCATGTGAATAGGTTATGGAACTTTGACCAATTTAATTGGCTAGTATATTAAAACCAACCACCTTTCCATTTACAAGAATCACCCAGATGTTTTATGCAAAGGTTCCACTTCCCACACTTCCACAGTAACTGTCCATTTTTCAGGAATGTTTTCCCTAAACACTTTTAGGGATAGGAAACAAATGTCCATTTTAAGAAGCTACTTCCAGCTAGTATGTGGGTGCTGATTTCTCTCAGAACATTTTCTCAAAAGAAAAATAAAATAAAAAAATTTTTTAAAAAAAGAACATTTTCTCTATTTCAGGGGTGCAGTGAAGTAGGTGAGTTTGATTCTTGGCATATTGACCCTTGGGGCAAAGTAGAAAGAAGTTATTGAAATCTGAGGAAAAAAATTAAATACTAAGGTATATAAAAAACTAGGAGTTGTAGCAAAAAATTTTGGTTTAGTGTGCAGCCAACCCAGGATATATTTCTGGAACTCTATGTGATCCCCTGAGCCTTTCCAGGAGTAAATTCTGAGCTAGGAGTAAGCCCGGAGCACTTCTGGTTGTGCTCCCTCACAAAAATTATATATCAAGAACACAAGAATGAATAAGGACCTTTGAAAATTGCAGATGTGGTTAAAATTTACATAAGAATGTGAAGTCACAGTATACATATTTAACTGGAATTTTTTTTTCTTTTTTGGGTCTCACCTGGCGATGTACAGGGGTTACTTCTGGCTCTGCACTCAGGAATTACCCCCTAGCAGTGATCAGGGGACCGTATGGGATACTGGAATATGAGATGCCGGGTTGGCCACATGCAAGGCAAATACCCTATCTGCTGTGCTATTTCTCCAGCCCCTTAGCTGGAAGCTTTGAAGCAGTATCTTTTTTATGGTCAGTGTGAAGTCCAGGCTTTTGTTACAATAGACTATTAAAATAACCTTCAAAAAGTTCTCCTAGACTATATTTGGGAAACAGTCCCCATATTTAAAATTTTCTTCATATATTTGGGGCATCTTTGATATAAACTTTTTCCTAAGGATTAGCTGTAGAGTATTAGCATTTGCAATGGTGTATTTTTTTATTGTTTTTCTGAGGTTATCTAAAACAAGTGCAGGATTTTCATTTAGATTTTGATCACGATTGTTTATTTCAGCATGGTTAAGAGTTTTTCACCTTGCTTCTGCTTAGTCCTTCAACTATGCAAGTCAATAAGTATGACAAAAGACAAACACTGGTTTGTCTGTTGCAATCCCATCCTGTGTCAATTTGACTTGTTGTCCCAGTCCTTGTTGGATCCAAAGTAATTGTCAAATGTAACTGATCTCTAAAGGATTATCTTCTATAGAATATAGAAAAGTATACTTTAATTTGTTGGTAATTTAAAATGAGCGTTGAGTCTTTTCAGGTCAAATTAAATACTAGATTCTGAAAATGTACAATGTGTTTATATAGGTCATCTGAAAACTCTCTTCTCTGTAACTTTAAATGGTTTAATCCCTCAAGTGAAAGGAATACAGATTCTGGATGTTCCATTAGCTCTTGAGTGTTATTTTTTAATAACAGAGAATTTAATAACAGGGAACACAGAGGTCTTGATCCTAACTCTTCCTGTATGGAAGATCCTAAATCTTCCATACCTGTATTCAGGTATGGAGGAGATAAAGGTTGGACTGTAGGTGTTAATTCATATATCGCTCCTATTACACTTTAAGACATGTATAAGTAAAGTTGATTCCACCTTAAAAAGTATAACAAAGTTCAGTTGTTTCCTGTAAACAGAAAACAATTGTACATAGAATATTTTTATATTGTTGCCTATATTTCTTTCCGAATGAGCTAACTTCTTTAATAGCAATAAGATTCATGCTTTCTTGAATTCCCTGTCACAGGGGCGGGGTGGGGTGGAGGGGATAGGATTGGGGGGGAGGGGCCCTGGGGCCATCGGTGGAGTAGAATGGGCACTGGTGGAGGGATGGGTACTCGAGTAATATATGACTGTAACACAAGCACAGATCTCTGTAACTGTACCCTCACTGTGACTTGTTAATAATAATAAAAAAAGAGATTCATGCTTTCTTATGTTGACCATACTGTATGGCTCCTTGGAGCAAAGTTGGAAGGACTATTGACATCCTGGTAGGCTGACATTCTCTGTACAATTTAAAGTACATGACAGCAGAGGTATGCAATACTAAAGTCTTTGAAACAGTTAAAATCTCCTAATGTTGGTAGGACTTATTACTTATTACTTGAGTTTTACCATCACTCAGGTAAGGAAAACCTAATTCCTTACATTTATATACTTTATATACAATCCCTAGCATGTACCTGTGGTCCTTAGAAAGCTGACCTCTATCTAGAGCTTGATGCACACTTCCATAACTGAAATATGAACTGAAGACTGTCATATTGACATTTGTACTTTTGCTATAATACTGGACTAAAATTTTCTGCCCCATTCATCAAGTGTGGGGCAGAAAATGTATGCTATGTGGTAGGTCTAAATTCACTGCTTGGTTTAGTCAAGGGTCCACACTCCTGTCTATAACTTTGCAGTAAGTGACTAGAAATCAACAGAGTTAGAGACCTATGTGAAAAATTTTGAGCTCTCTCCCTGACAAAATAGAACTGCTATAATTTCCCTTATAGGAACTTTCTGGGTGACCTAAAATAATCTCGGTCTTCGAACATGGAGGCCACTCAATACCTCTCTTGAGAAACTACAACACCCAAAAAGAGAGAGAACAAAAGGGAATGCCCTGCCTCAGAGGCAGGGTGGGGTGATGGGGGATGGGGTGGGGGTGGTGAGAGGGAGACTGGGATCATTGGTGGAGGGGAATGGGCACTGGTGGAGGGATGGGTAAACGATCACTGTATGAGTGAAATGCAAACACAAAAGTTCATAAGTTTGTAACTGTACATAAGAGTGATTCTCTAATAAAAAAATTAAAAGGAAAAACAAAAAAAAGATAATCTCGATCTAAAGTGATCCTGAGATTTGCTAGTACCACACAGTATCCAAGGGAGAACTTGGAACCAATCTACTTATTCTTAGCCATCTTTGTTGAAGTATCATGACTTAATATTATTAGTTATACTTTTCATGCATGTGTCATTTCAAATACCCCATCTACCACTAGGATGCCTACTTCTCTCAAACAATGTCCCACCCACCCTTCACCCAGGTAATATCAATTTTATGTATGAAATTTCCAGCACTAATATTTTTGGACATTTGCTATTCCCTACTAAATTTCTTTCTATCTGACATATGAGAGAGGCATTTTTTTATTTTTTAATTTTTTTTGCTAGAGAATCACTGTGATGTACAGTTACAAACTTATGAACTTTTTTGTTTGCGTTTCATTCATACATTGATCATTTACCCATCCCTCCACCAGTGCCCATTCTCCTCCACCAATGATCCCAGTAAGCCTCTCACTACCCCCACCCCATCCCCCACCACCCTATCCTGCCTCTGTGGAAGGGCATTCCCTTTTGTTCAAGAAAGGCATTTTTTTTACTGTGGTGGAGTTGGAACCTATCAACACATGTAGATGAAAAGAGGTAAACTTCTGAAATTGCACCAATTTGCAATTGTTGTTCAAACTATCAATTTATTCAAACTTTGTTTATCATTTTTACAGATACATAAATTTAAAAATAGTATGAATAACTCCATGTTAATGCATTTGACATTTTTCATGAAATGAAGCTCTCAATCTAGTAAGAGTGAGGAGAGTGTAATTTAAAAATTCAAAGGGAAATATAAATGTTTTTATAAAAATATGAGTGTGTATTATTCTAATAAGGTAATGCTGGTTTTATTTAGAAGACATTATATTATAAACAATTACCAAGAATGTTTATTAATAAGTGAAATGAAATTCAATCAAGATTTTAAAAATCACCAATATAAAGCCTCCACACCTGGTCTTTGCTAGATTAACAGACCCATATTATTATCCCCAAACTTCTGGTTGCAGTTCCACATTGTAGATTAGAAGAGAAGAAAGAAAACTCCTTCAGAGTCTACCAGGGGGTCTACAAAGACCCTCAGAACAGCAAGAACACTAGAAAACCAAAGGGGAAAATGTGTAGAAGCCACCAAGTTCAATAAGAATAAAGAATAACTGGAAGACACAAACAACACCAATTAGCTCTGTAAATCGTCAGAATAGGATTGTAGTGAGACCATAACAAAGGTGCTTAATGAGCTTAAAGAAATGATGGCGTAAGTAGTCAGCAAAGCACAAAAATATGAGATTTAAAATGAGAAAACTGTAAGCAGAAATGATGAGTATAGTCAGTAATATTCTTTAAAAGTCATTGATATATATCTGAAGCCCAGAACTAAAGAAGCTGAGGGAAAGATGGATAAGTTTTAAAATGAGATAGAGTACACCTCTAGAAACAACCAGAAGATGGAAAAAATGTATAAAAATAATGAAGAGCACACCAGAGAACACAAGATGAGCTCAAGAAAAACAAGAAGCATCAGAGTCCCCAAATACCTGGAAGACAAATTTGAGAAATAACCAAGACATTTTTTTAAAGTCATCAGTAAGAATTTCCCAGAATAGTGAAATACAGGCACCCAAAGAAAAGAAGCCCAAGCAGTCCCAGAAAAGTAGACTCAGTTAGGATATCTCCAAGACACATTGTACTCAGAATGACAAAAGCCAAAGACAGACAGCATATTGAAAACAACAAAATTAAAAAGTACAAAAGAAAGCCTCATCCAGTAGGAGGATATAAAAGTATGTCCATCGTGAGATGAAATTAGTAGAGTGGTCTTATTGATCAGGGTACAAGTAATGGCAAGTGGAATGAAAGGTTTAGGTTGCATGTTTGTGCCTAAAAGGTTGAATGAGCAAACGGAGTGTTTGAGATGTGAATGTGGACTTCCTTAGCTAGCAGTGGTCAGTCTTGGAGGATACTTGGATCCAGGAAGAAAGGGAAATCTGCTGTTTCTATAAATGATCCAAGAATATCCACCCAGAGGTTAACCTAACCTGGAAGGTTGAAAAAGGCAGTAGAGGGTCTGAGGTATGAATGTAGTAATCTTTAAATAGTAGTCACTGATATATTAGTTTGTTAATGATAATGTTTCATGCATATAATGTTCCAACTCCACATCCTGCACCAGAGTATTCACACTTTTCCCCTTTTGTCTCAGGGTTCTGTAACCCATACAAGCACTGTGGTCTAACTGCTCAGTTCTGTAGACAAATTCTCAGATTTTTTTGCCTTTGGTAATGTGTTATTCCCTTACTTTGTTTATGTCTAACGTATATGCAAGAAAATTTTCCAATGTTTCTGTCAATCTTACGGACTTCTTTCAGCATTTTAGCCTTCTGTTCAATAAAGGTAGTGAGACATTGCATGATTTGTGTTTTCTTACAACTGCCTAGTAGTCCATTTTGCATATATAAAATATTTTATCTAGTCATCTGTTCTTATGCATTTAGGTTGATTTTAGATCATTTTGGTCATCATACTGAGGATGGTGCTGCAACGAACATAGAAGCTCAGATTTTTTTTTTGGATTAGAGATTTGAGCCCCCCTTGTGTAGACTCCAGAAGTATAGTTGCTGGGTCAGATCATATGCAAGCTAAGTTCTTAGATTGTTGGGATAAGTCCATATTGTTTTCCCAAAAGGCTGAAGTTACCATTACCACTAGCATTAGATGAGTGTCCCTACCCACTCCAACAATAGTTGCTTTTTAAATTTTTGTTACGTATCAGTCTCTCTTGTGTGAAGTGATGACTTATTGTTGTTTAGATTTGCATTTTCTTGATATGATGCAGAGCATTTAAAAATATATTTAGTAGTCATCTTTATGTCTTCCCTGAGTTAGTTTTAGCTCATGTGTTCTCACATTTTTTATGAGATTTATTGTATTTTCTTTTTCATTTTAAGTTTTGCAAGTGTTTTATATATCTTGGATATTAACCCTTTGTCAGATAATCATCATCATCATCATCATCATCCCGTTGATTATTGAATTTCTTGAGCAGTCTCCGTAATGTCTCCATTTGTCCTAGCCCTGAGATTTTAGAAGCCTCTCTTTACACGTCCTTTCCAATGGTGCCACATTGGAGGCTCTTTCAGGGTCAGGGGAATGAGATCCATCATTGTTACTGGTTTGGCATATGAATACACCATAGGGAGTTTGCAAGGCTCTCCCATGTGGGCAGGAAACTCTGGGTAGCTTGCCAGGTTCTCACAGAGGGAGAACTAGGCTAAAAGATATCGCAGGGCTACAAAGCAGCCTGGTGTTTCCAGGATCTTGGTGTTATAGTCTCTGGATGTTGGCCATTTGTGGGATTACATGGCACTGGGGGTAGTCCCTGTGTGTGGCCGCCTAACTACTGGAAAATGGGATATCTAGGCGGAAGAGGCCCAGTCTCCATCTAAGCAGGCTTAGAGGTCTCGGCCCTGGATCCTACACACCTGGTTTCTTCTGCCGGTTCCTTCATGTGTGAGGCTCATCCAAACGTGTGGAGAGGGGCCTTGAGCATGGCTATGGCTAGGCTCTGGAGGTCTTTGGCCACAGGAGCTCTGCACAGGATTAGGGGGGACTGAGGCCCACCCGCTCTGAGGGGTCCCGGGGAAGACAGCCAGGAGCGGGGGCAAGAGACCTCCAAGCCTGCTCGCATTGGGACTGGGCCTCTTCTGCCCAGATTCCCCATTTTCCAGTAGCTAGGCAGTCACACCCAGGAACTGCCCCCAGCGCTGTGTATTCTCACCAATGGCCAACATCCAGAGACTATAACTCCAAGCTCCGGGAAGAGAGTGACACAGAGAATCTTTGTCAGATGATGGGCAAATATTCTCTCCTAGACTATGGACTATCTTTTTATTCTAGAGACAATTTTAGCTCATGATTCAAAAACTTCTTTTATTGTTGTTATCACTGATTATTTTTACTTTTTTTTTTTAATGACATCTTGCCATGCTCAGGGCTTACTACTGTCTATGTTCAGGGTTAACCCCTTGTGGAGCTCAGGAGAGCATAAGTGATGTTAACAATTGAACTAAGTCACATACTAGCAAAACACATTACCTACTGTACAATCTAACTGGACCCAAAGATTCTTAATTTCATTTAGTTTTATTTATTTATCTTTGCTTCCACTTGCTTGGGAAATGACACTGAATAATTGAAGATATATCTAGATTCAGTGCATAAAGAGTTCTATTTTTATGGATACAGGTCTTATATTAAGACCCTTAATCCATTTTGAATGGCAATGTGCCTGGTATAAGAATAGGGCCTAAATTTGTTTGCTTTACCTATGGCTGATCTGTTTTCCCAATACCCTTTGCTGGAGAAATTTTCCTTGCTCAACATCATACTCTATATTTTGTCAATTATTATATCACTGTGAAACTGAGAATCTATTTCTGAACTCTGAATTCTATTACATTTGTCTGAGAGTACTTATTCTTATACCCCACAGTCTTGTGTCAGATTACAAATTAAAAAGACAGAAATTTATGGTATTCCAATATGAAAACAATAAAAACCAGAGACAAAAATAAAGAGTAATAAAAGACAATCAGACTCATACTTGTGCCTCAAAATATCAAGTATCTGGAAATCAGTTTATTAAAAGAGGTGATAGACTTACACAAGGAAAACTACAACCCAATATTAAAAGAAATAAAAGAAGATACAACAAAATGGAATGACATCTCCTGTTCATGGAATGGAAGGATTGATATTGTCAAATGACAATTCAACTTCAGCAGCATTCGTAATCAATGTGATCCCCATAAAAATACATATTATATTTTAAAACAGACTAAATGTTTCTGAAATTATAATTAATAATAAAATCTTATGGGAAGCTTTTCTTCTACCAACTTTAATTATAATACAAAGTTTTAGTAATAAACACACTGTATAAGCTGATGTCATGAATAACAAGAAGCACATAGTTACCAGAGATCTGAAAACACACCTAATAGTAACTGTGCCTTTTGAAATTATATCTCCCCTCCAGAAAAAACTAGAACGCATATTCCACAACATAGATTTCATTCCTATTTTTCTCTGCACAAATGAACACAAAATTTGCATACACTTTGTGAGAGCCAAACTTGAAATGCTTATCCTTTGCATGAGAACACATCAACTCTCTGAGTAGAAATCCAACTCACCTTTATTCTGCAAATGATCCCTCCATAATTGTTAAATACAGTGGAAGCAGCTAACTCTTGGGTTCTTTGGGGATGGTGAGTGAAAATAGCATACCAACAGTCAGAAGCAGTCATTGTTACAGTCCTTTATTTACAATTCTAAAGAGTCCAACAGCAATCTACAAATTTCAGAAAGATTATATACTATATACATAATCTTCCATTCATCAATTCAAGACCAATGTTCATGTAATCTATATATTCTCACCCCTTAGCTAATTATGCTATCTGTTTGATAATGCTGTATTTAAACCAGGTTCTGAACATCTAATTGATCTGATTGATTACAGAGTAAAAGCCAATCAGGTTGTCTCTTGCAAGCACCACCCAGATGGAATTTATAGAGATGGTTGCCTTGCTCATTTTTACTCTACCACTGGGAAAATGAGAACTTTAATATAAACTGTAGGAATTATTTCACATTTTATGCAGCTTTTCTCTTTGCCAGCAAGATGCAAGTATTCACATTGGAGCCTTGGCTTCTGAACCAACTCTAACATGTCCTTCTCTTCCCCTTCCCAGGAACATGCCATCACAAGCCATTGACCTGTTGAAACTAATGGAACTGAATCCTGTGAGTACAGAGGCTCTGACAGGGCCCTCAAAGTGCTGCCTCAACACTCTATCAGCAATTGATCAAGATTTAACGTTAAGAGGCCCAACAATAGATAGATTTAGGTCTTAATAACCCAAAGGAATATTTGAACTGTGCCCGAAAAAGCTCTGCGAAGGAGAGAGAGCGAGAGCAGAGAAACATGGAAAGATCAGAGGTGGCTTTATACTTTGCCCACTGGTTGGCTTTCCAGAGTCCTATTGTGGACGTCCTGACTGCTAAAACTAGTCTTTCTTCCCAATCGTTCCTTCTCCTGCACATGATATCTGACTAAACTTCTCACCGGCACATTATAGGTTATCTGATTTCTACATGCCTGGGAATCTAACTCATGGAAGGATCTGATATGGGTGATGACTAGAACAGGCTCCTCCATGGACTTTGATAAGCACTTGTCAACGCAGGGCTCTCCCTCCAGTCTCTCTCCTTGCACTCACACTCAGAGGACCCTGGCAAACAGCAGCTCAGGAGCATAGTAGGTTAGTAGGCCTTTAGCTATGTTCCAGTGGTAGGTTCAATTCATAAGTTCCTCAGGACTCAAACTTTCTTTTTTAAAACCTATTTAAAATTTTAGTTTATAAATATGATTATACAAGTTTGTCCTATAATTTTTGATATTTCATGGCTCCAATTTTCTTAGGAAATTTTCAAGGGAATAAACAGTCCTTGTCCATGGTGAGCAGACTCATATAGCCACTCACATTTATTTCTATTTCTTCTCCTTTGTTGCTCCATGTCTCCAGCACCAAGATGTGAGAATCCACAGGAAGATTTTCACGAGGGAGAAGGGATCTCAGGGTAGTGGCTGAGCCTAATGTGATACCTGCCACCACCCCCCACCAAAGGATAAAGTTAGATTTCTCTGTCCCTTAGGACATTGACGTTAACAACGACTGGAAGCTGATCACAATCTTCATTGGGATCAATGATTTGTGTGATTTCTGTATGAATCAGGTAGGCACCTATGCAACCTCAGTGGGCAGCTGGAGAACAGTGCAACTCACCTTTGTCATTACCCATCCCCATGACCTTGGCCTCCAGTTTGGGAGTCTCATTACAGGCAAGGGAGTCATAAACGTCAATTCCAAAATGTCAGATGCACCTTCCCCCCAATCTACTAAAAAGTGATTACTTAAACAGAGAGATGTTGGTCTTGGTTTTAAGTGAATGTGGGAATTCATCATCCGCCTTGCTCAGGGTCCCTTCAAAACACTTTCGAGGGGAATGTCCAGGAAGAAACAAATAAAAAATTCCATCAATGGAGTTGGACAGGGAAAAAGAGGTAGCCAAGATATAACTTGTTGCCTTTCTCATGAGTTGCTTCACCTCTGCTTCCTATCTAGGAAGCCTCTTTCTAAGGGTGTTTCTCAGGTAAAATATGTCCAGACATGCAAACTATGGTAAGTTGTGACTTGGGACACAATATATCTTATAAGAAGTTGGGGAACGTCTGCATTTTATTAGTCAGATGAAGGCAGCTGACCTGACCCATGGGACAAGAAGGAACGTTGAAAATGAGAGAAGGAACTTGAGAATGTCCCTCACCTTTGAGGGGTAATCTTCCCCAAGCTTTTTACCTCTGTTCCTTCTCTTATTACCTAGGCCCTAGATACAGGAATGGTCTAACCCCATGGCAATTTAAATGCTGTTTGAGTTCTGGGTAGAGTTCTTCATTTACAATGTGTCAGAGCAGTAGTTGCTATGCCCGAGTCACAACAGATAAAAGTTAGAGGGATGGAGGAATAGCAAAGGCCCCAGTGTGCAGACAGCATGTGTCAAAGCCCAGAGAAACTGGAGTGCAGTCACTGAAGCTCCACCCTATTCAAGAGGGCTGCATCAATAGCAAACAGGTTTCGTGATATGGGGGATTCAGCTATTTCTAACTCTATCATTGGGTCTGATATACTAGGGAGAAGGGTATTCATGAGATGTCCAGGGGTGGCTGTGTACTAGAGATTCTGTGCCCATCTAGTGCCTCCAGAGCCCTTCCATACCAACTCTATTAATTCCTGACCCCTAACATCCTCCTGTGCTGAACTCTGGACCACTATTTCTTCATCTCTGATATGAACTCAGTAGCTTAGGAGAATGACCTCTTCCTTTACAGACAATAGAAGCAACCAAGAAATTCCAAAAGTATATGCTTCTAACACTGGACATCCTTTCCAAGAAGGTAGGAAAATAATAAAGACACATTCCCAAAGGTCATGCATCTCTCAAACCTGTTTTAATAGTATGGGCTGCATCCTGGGGAGGGGGTGTGTGTAGCAGTCGGCAAGCAGGTTTCAGTACAAGGCAAGCGGGGCCTAAACCCCACTGTGAACAGCCACTTGGGTCGGTTGGTGAATGACAGTTGTACTGTCTGTGTGGTCCTCAATTAGGTTTAGAAGGATGTGGTCTGATTCTATCTGAGTCAGACTACATTGCTTGGTAGGGAAGAGCTGGTCTCTGGAGACTCGGGGTAAGGCAACTCCCTTTGTCTCAGCTTCCCCACTCTCATGGCATAAGGTCAGGGTATGGGAGCTAGACTATGGATGAACTCATTTTCCTTCCTTTTTATTAGTGCCCCCTTCAACCACAGGTAGCAAATGAAGTCTCCTTCTGTTTCCACAGCTTCCAAGGACTTACATTAACTTGGTGGAAGTAATGGATGTGCTTTCATTTTACGACAAAAGAGGAGGGAAATGTGGCAAAATGCCTTTGTAAGTAGATAGCTCATGCGAATCACGAAGAACTGAGAGTCTGCAAAAGATGAGATCAAAGTGGACAGCCCACTTTGGCAGGATAGCGGCCATCAGTCCCTTGGACATCCCTTTGACAATGTATTTGCTTTATAATTGATTACAAGTCACTTCATTTCTTTGGATCCAGTTTAGTGAAACCCAAAACAAATGATTCTGAAAAATGCATGTTTCCAGTGTCCTGAGCACAGGCCAGGGCTGTCCAGACAGAAATATATGGCACCACATCATGGTCCATTTATTGGGGATTTGTGACTCCTTACACAAAGCACAATGCATCTTTGGCACTCTGATCCCTTCTCAAGCAAAGGTGTCAGAGAAGTGCATGTATCAAGGTCAGCCTCTCTGTTTATAGCTTTTATAATAGAGCTAAGGACTGTCCTTCAAAGGCTGACTCAGAACTAAGGCCATGATGTTAAAAGTGAGGTCTTTGGGGTTTACAGTCCATTCAGATTTAGGAAGACTCTATTACGAAGACTGTCTATTAAGAAGATATTCCAATTTCAAAGGAAAAACAATTTCCAGGTGGTTCCTGACACATTTGCATCTGTATCTAGTGGACTTGCTGGGAAGGCAGTCAGTTGGCTTCCATTCTTACTGGGAACTTCCTCTCAGCCACATCCTTGGTAAATGGAAAATATTAATGACTCCTGTACCATCTGTGGATCTTGTGACATGCCTTGTAGTGTTTTTCAAGCTGATTGACTCTCCCCAGATTCCCAACAAACTCCCTAGTCTGAATTCCCTGAGGGTAGGTTCTAAGTATGTGGAGTCCTGGAAATTTGTAGCAGCAGGCAGGGCAATCACAAAATTCTGTCCCCAGGCTTACCTTCCCTACCAGCTCTTCTTAAAAGTAGCATTGGTATAAGGTATCAGTATGACCAAGAGAGACAAGTACTCGCAGGACACTGTAAACCTGACTTGCATATTTGTAACCTGTCTCCAGAACCCAGCAAGACTGGTTGTGGGAATTCCAGTGTGTTTTCATTACATGGGTGGAGGTGAAGAACAAATCTTTCCCAGGAACTTTTCTTTCACAGGAAATGCCCTTGTTTTGCATCATCGAATAGTGACTTAAGGGCCAAAGTGAAGAAAATAAACACGGAATTTCAGGTAAACACTGCCACCTAGGCCCAGAGGCCCCACATGCCACCTACTAACTTCCTGACAAAATTGTCTAAATCCTATGAGGCACGGGAGTTAGCTGCAGCTAAGCATCTCTTACAGGCTGGTGCCAACTCCTAATATTTTCCCCCTCCTAAATCAAACATTGAGCCTGAGTAGAGGAGGAGTGACATCTCACTGGGGATGCTGAGAGAATCCCCATCTGTCAGTTCAGGGACTGAACAAATAAAATCCTTACTTGGAGAAGAGAAGGATGGTTTCCACTTCCCTGAAAATTTACCTCCCTCCAGAATTCCTGATTCGCTATTCTGTCTTTCTTTGCTACCTCTTGGCTCTTCTCAGCAACCTTACCTGCTTCCCTAATAGGCCTTCACCTCCCGTCTTCCTCTGCAAACTAGTAAAGCTCATGGGCCTAATTCCTACTCTCCAATAAACTTCTCACTCAGTTTCTCTAACAATACCTCTCCCATCCTCTCCCATCTGTTTGGAACTAACCTGAATGCATTAGCTGTTTCTCCTGGTTCCCAAACTGTTTCCACTCTCCCAGGGATTTGTCTGCTCCTTGAAGATAAACACACCCAGTTTATCCAGCTTAAAAGCCCTACTGTGGTGTAGGACCATGAGTAGGTATCCATGGGACACGGGTCACGGGGAGCTGGTATTGAGCTGTACCCCTCCCTGCGATGAACTAGGACATCTTATTCTAAATCACACCTTTGCTAAGTGATAAGGGAGGCTTTTAAAGTTTCTTTAATTTAAGGAGGAGGTTTGGCACGTAGCAGTCCATTTCAGTGATCAGAACTAAAGGCTATCTCTATAGCTTTGCCAGCAAAGCTGTCTCTCTTCCACTTCCAGAGAGAACTCTACAGAATTTCCTTCAGGGAAGAATACCACTTGCGTGAAGACTTCGTGGTAGTCACACAACCTTTCTTCCGAGAATCCACTTTGCCACAGAACAGCGTATGTTCAATATTTGACACAAGACGGTGTATGTCACATGTGGTTCTATAAGACTTGAGTCCACCCCTACAGAAGCTACATCTTTCCTTCTCGGTGATGATATGGTGGAGGGGTGGTTTGCGACCATGTCTCTCTGGGGGGAGTTTCACAAGATTTTGCACTTTAGCTTTCCTTGTATTCTCTCCTGTTTTGAGAATCTGCAGAGCTCTGGCAGTTTGCTATTGCAGGCTACTTATGTAAAGTGGTATGAGGAAAGGAAATGGAGAGTTGAATCTACTGCTTTCCTCTTGACCTAAGTTGGTCACTCAGGAAGTACCCAGGTGGGTCAGGGCTGATAAAATCTTCCAGGAGCACTGATTAGGCATGGACAGCTGCATCCCAGAGGTTCCATTTATCCATTGAAGGATTGTACCTGAATCTAACTTAATCAACATGGCATATGACTTAAACACTGCCACCCAATTCTTGGTGGTGGAGTATGTGCACTGGTGAAGGGATGGGTGTTTGAGCATTATGTAACTGAGACTTAAATCTGAAAACTTTGTAACTTTCTACATGGTAACTCAATAAAAAAATTAAAAAAAAATAAACACTGCCACCCAAATTCTTGGGAAGGTATGGAATTTAGCGTGGCAGGAAAATTTCTCTCTGCAGGAAAAAAGACTTACTTAAGTCCCAAAACTTGCATAATTCTTTATTATCCATGTCTTCCCATCTCTGAAAAAAATTTCACACAGGGTAGTGCAGTGAAGTATAACAGTATTCACAGATTATGAAGAAGGAAAGAGAGTAACTTTTTCATTAAAAAAATTCATGCTTCTCTAGAGGGGAGATAACTTTAAGATCCACAAAATGTAAAAAGTGTTACACATCTATTAAACATCCAAATTTCAAGTCCAGGTCCAGGTCCAGATGTGGTTTTATGGTTTTGCTTTGTTTTATGGTTTTTTTTTCACTCAAACATGGCCTTGAAATGTTGGTGTTCCTCCTTTATATTCTTATCACAATTCTTTGCTTCTAGATCAAAGCAAAGATCTTGAAGCAAAGAATTCTAGATCTAGAGATTTTTCTTTCTGGAGTGGTGTTCAAACCTTCTCTAGCTGGTGCTAGCACCAGTTAAAGTTCTATCTGTCTTCATTCCTAATTGGGCCAACTTCATGAGGTAGTGAGAGAGTAACTTCTCAATCACTTTTTGATTTTTTTACTAATCTGAGATTCATCACAAATACACATATCTATCTAACTTGATATTTCACTGAAAAAAATTAAGGAAATTAACAGTGACCAAGCTTCTGGAGCTTTGTATTGTGATTTGCTATGTGGATTGTGATAGACTGGGTAACACTCCAGACATTTGATTCTTTTTCAGCAATCAGGGATTACTAAAGTGCTAAAGATGGCTGGAGGATGAGTATTCTGGGGGTGTCCACCATTCCATTCTGTTAAATCCAAAGTTGGCAAATTTCTCCACCAACAGAATCAATTAGCAGTGAAGCACAAAAAATTAAAGCAAAAATGCACAGGGCACCTGCAAGTTGGAGGGGAGGTAAACCTTTTTTTCAGGAAGATAATTTACTTTCTTTTCTTATAGGATGGAGAGAGTGACCCTTCCTACTTCTCTGAGGATTGTCGGTACTTTTCAGCACGTTTGCAGAGTGAGATGGCCATTGCACTTTGGAACAACATGGTCAGTTCTGTGTCAGTGGAACTAGCCACAGATATAGATGCTACTTACTATTGTGACCAATATGCTGGGTGACAGAGCCCATTTCTGCAAGAAGCTCAGAATGATACACCCCTAGCTTACCTGCTGGGGAATGTCAGAACCATACTGGCAGTGCTTGGACTGACTCCAGAGCCATTCTTGGTGATATTCTGGTGCTTCCATAGCTATGTTATGCAATGCTTAGAGAGCCATGTATTCCCAAAGATAAAACCTAAATCAAACTTCATATGCTATCTACTTGTAACTTTGCTGGAAACTATTTTAAAAAGTCTAAAAACATCACAGCTTCAAGTACTTGTATTTCTGATACTTATTCCTCCATTGTTTACTACCCTGTCTTCTCCACTCTCGATTAAATATTTCTCTCCCAAGGTACCAGGTAATGCTATTTCCCTGCTCAGTATTGTTTATTCATGGTTACAGCAGCTAAAATATTAGTTCTTATCTTTGGTTGAACATTAGTGTTTTCTAGGATTTAAAAAACAATCAGTGCTAACAAGTTCTTTGACAACCTCCTTAACATATCTAACTCGTGTCAAACTATGTATTTCTTATGACATAAGTTTAACCCTCCTGGGTATGAACCCAATAGAGAGATACTTGAGTTCATAAAAATATCTGCATAAGAACTGTCATAGTAGAATCATTTGTACCCTCAATGTGAACTCTCTCTGTATTCCCCAACAGTTCTGTGATGATGCACTCTGTCCTATGATGAAATGCCTATGGAGATACATATGAATTCTAACAATTCTAACAATGTACATATAGACATGCATTTATAAATTTTAGAAGCATGCAAATTAGGGACCAGAGTAAGGCCTTTATTTTGAAGGGCGCATACCTGGGTTTGATCCCCAGAGCCTTATGTATCAACCTCAAGCCCTGCCAAACGATTCCTAAGCAAAAGGTCAGTAGTAATCCCCGAGTACAGTGAGTTTAACCTTAAAATTAAAGAAAAGAAGAGTTACACATATTAACATTTCCTGAAGGTGGATCATATTGGAAGCAGGCCAGGTGGTAGGGGCCATGTCTAAGTCAGGCATTATTCAGGCCCTGTTTCCTGATTCTGGTTATGCGAATGCTATTTCACTTTATCAAAACTTCTCAGCAATTATTTATGATTATACCTTGCATCCCTATGTGTGTTACATTCCATTAAAAAAAGTAGCTTCCAGAGGCTGGAATAATAGCACAGTGGGTAGGGCGATTGCCTTGCATGTGCCCGACCTGGCTTGATTTCCAGCATCCCATATGGTCCCCTGAGCACCGCCAGTGGTAATTCCTGAGTGCAGAGCCAGGAGTGACCCCCCTGTGCAACACCGGGTGTGATCCAAAAAGAAAAAAAAAAAAGGTAGCTTACATCAAATAGTGTCTGATTAAGGAAATAGATAGTATGGGAAGTAAGACACTTGCATTGCATGAAGCCAAAAGTCTGTGACCCAGTTCAAAGCCCCAGTAGTGAATGGTTTTCTGAGCAGTCAGAGGTGTCTCCTGAGAACATTGCCAGAAATTGTTTTAAGCACTCTGGATGGGTTCAAACACTACGACCATCACCAGCGCCTCCAACCACCACTGACACCATCACCACCCTGTCCCCCACCCCCATGCACAAACAGACATTTATTTAAAATCATACCAGTTTTGGGGTTTCATATCCCTAGACACAGTTTTTCATCTAGGTGTGCTCATGGACTTGCACATTATACATTTTCCAGGAAAGACTAGTATAAAAGACTTGGGCATCATGTTTAAGGCAACCACTGTCACTGTCACTGTCATCCTGCTGTTTATCGATTTACTCGAGCAGGCACCAATAATGTCTCCATTTTTCCCAGTCCTGAGATTTTAGCAGCTTCTCCTTACTCGTTCTTCCCAATGATCGGAGGCTCTTTTCAGGGTCAGGGGAATGAGACCTGTTATTTTTACTGTTTTTGGCCTATGGAATACACCACGGGGAGCTTACCAGGCTCTTCTGTGATCTTCCCTAGTACTACCAGGAGTAAACCCTGAGCACCACCCAAAATCCAAAACACACAGCTGGAACGATTATTACATCAGGTAGGCCATTTGCCTTGCACATGGCTGACTAAGATTCTATTCCTGGCATCCAGTGATTCCTGTGGTCTGGACCTGGCACATGATAAGGCTTTTCATTTCCTATACTGTGTGACCTGCAAATGTTATAAATATCCAAATGAGGGAGCTTGAAAAATAGCACAGCATGCAATGGTCTTGCCTTGTATGCAGTCAATGCAAATAGAACCCCAGCACCCCGTTGGGTCCAGTATGTTCCCAGGAGTGGCCCCTAAGTGCAAAGCCAAGAGAAAGTCTCGAGGACAGATGGGTGTGAGCCAAAATCACAACAGGAAAATGTAGAGAAAACATACACATTCCTGAGTCTTTTAAACTTGTTTTGGGGTCACTCTTATTAATAATGGGTGTCCATGTGGTGCCAGAGGTTGAACAGAGGACTCCCCATGCAATGTACAGGCTCCAGCCCTTAGAGTCATCTCCCAGTCATCACCACTGACTGATGGTTGAGATCAAACAGGGAGCAAGGATGCCTGTAGTATATAGGGTGGGTAGTAGAGAGACAGAAAGTTACAACTTATTTTTTTGGCTCTGTAAATATGAGCCTTCTGTACATCTACTAGAGCTACAAGTTCCCACACTGTTGGAACATTGGTAACACTGGGTTGTCTTTGCTGCTCCCGCAGGGGGCTTAAGGTTTATTGAGCCACTCCTACAACAGTGCAAATGAAGCACAACTAATAGTCTTATATTGCTTTACTCCTTCCTTTATATTATTTTTATGGTTTATTTAGCAACGTCCTCTTTGTTTAGACAAAGGAAGGCAATTTATGCTATGCTATGTAACACTGTATCTACCACCCTGCCTCTGATTCTTATTCAGACGTCACATCTAGCTATTGCTTAGTTCAATCTGCCCTTCATGGTGGAAGAGACTCTGTTTGTTTGTTTGTTTTTTGGGCCACACCCACCTGGGGTGTGGTGGGGCTTACACTTGGCTCTGAACTCAGGGACCACTTCTGTTGGGCTCGGGGATAATAAAGGGTGTCAGAGATTGAACCCCAGTTTGCTGCTTGCAAGGCAAATGTCGCTGTTGTACTATTGCTCCAGCCCCTGGAAAAGACTCTTCATGCTTTTGAACTTCTCTTTTGTTAAGATTAAGGAACTCAGATTTTTTTCCTGTCAAAATATATGAGTTTTAGCCAAAATCTAGATTGCTTAGTCTTCCCTTTCCATTACTTTGTATATTTACACATAGCACAGCAGGTAGGGTGTTTGCCTTGCTCACCCGGTTTGATTCCTCTGTCCCTCTCGGGGAGCCCGGCAAGCTACCGAGAGTATCCTGGCCTTACAGCAGAGCCTGGCAAGCTACCCGTGGCATATTCACAATGCCAAAAACAGTAACAACAAGTCTCACAATGGAGATGTTACTGGTGCCCGCTCAAGCAAATCGATGAGCAACAGGATGACAGTGATACAGTGACATGTAACATGGGAGTTAATTGACTCCAAGATAATATTCACGCCTGGGCATCCATATTTACTTGATTTAAGCCTCAGTTTCCCTTAGTTCCTAGCACTCCAAGAGCAGGGTTCCGATGAGGTACTGATGGACCCAGGGCAAGCTGTGAGCTACCCTGGCATTGAAATGGGCCAGGCCAAGTGCCAGATACTTAAATATAAGTTAAGAGCATGGTCATGGACAAATTCTGTCATGAACCCAAAAAAGAGGTAACTGAATAAGGTCTTTGCTGGGGTTAGGAAGATAAATCTGGGCTGAGGACTGTGGTCTGGAATATATAGTGAGATGTCTCCAGGAAGAACCAAACTTTAAGCTTAGCGTACCTATTACTCTGCTCATGAAAAATGGAATTGCTAGAAATATTATAAGAAGTAAATTTACTATGACTGTCTTAGGGGAATACTAGCTGAGGAGAAAGCAATACACCCTGAATGAAATCCTGCCCTTGGGCAGATCTCCTAATAATCTTGAGTCATCAACTTAGATGAGATTTTGTCCTTGAGAAGGAGTGGCCTTTACCTCTCTTGTTGATTTGTCAATGTTCAACCCCACCTCTGTATCCACACCCCACATGATTCCTATGTAACTGCGCTCTGAGGGGTTGTTAGGAATAGAAAGACAGAAGAACTAGAGAGACTGAAAACTGAGGAGAAGAAGAGGCAGACAATGGCAGAGTCAGACTTGAAGGTGGAGGGGAGACGCAGAGGGAGACAGAGACTGAAGACTGGGTATTGGATATGCCCAAAACAGTAACAACAAGTCTCACAATGGAGATGTCACAGGTGCCCACTCGAGCAAATCGACAGCAACAGGATAACAAGTGACAAGAAGACTTGTGGAGCATCTCGACTGGCACTGGAGCAGATAAGACCCGACCTTGCAAAGTGGCCCAGAAGCGAAGCCTCGCAAGAGGGAGTGTCAGGGCAAAGTTGACAAGAACAGGGTGTTTCAATAATATGTCAAAGTGGAAGAAATAACAGCACCAGGAATTGGACCCAGGTTGACCATGCACAAGGCAAGTGACAGAGAGAGAGGGAAACAGACAGAGAGAGAAGGAGACAGATAGACTGGGTTTCTGGTCATATGAGCCCTGCTTATGTTATACCTTATTTTCCATGTTATTATAGATGTGCTTAATATACATCATAACTTAACATTGAGAAAAAAAGTCACATGGATCAGAAAGACTCTTAGATTCCTAGGAGGCTTAAGGGCAAATGTAGATAGATCTGAAGTCAGAACACTGACATTTTCCTCATCAGCAGATTGAGGAAAACAGAGGCAGGAGACTGAAGGGGAATGCAAAGATGTCAGGATAGAGAAGACACCAAGAGAAGACTGAGAGTGAAGACCTGATGGAAAAGATCAGATGTAGAGACAAGAAGGTAGAGGACGAGAAGCTGAAGACTGGACGGGAAAAACTGAGACTTCAGACACTTTGAGGTCTGCGAGGAGACTTGTATGATGGAACTCTTATGATGGACTACGACCATAATGAAGACTCTGACTGCACGTAAAGGGAGAGATCTGACCGCTGACCATCTAGTTGGAGGGTGGCCACGAGGTCTTCTGACGTCCCGTGGAATCCAGTCGGTAACAGCTCTAGTGCAACGGTCATCTCTGAATCTCATTACATGACCGGCCCATCTGCTTTTTGATGCCTTGGCAAACGAGACAGTATCCCTGATTTTTGACCGTCGATGGATCAGAACTCCGGATTCCTTCTCTCACTTGAGTGAGACATGATATTCCCAGCATAGCTCTTTCGATTCCTTACAATCGAAATTCCTTACTTTGGATGTTGGCCAACATCCAAAGACTATCAAGCCAAGCTCCCAGAAGAGAGCAACACAGTCTCTTGCCCCTGCTCCTGGCTGTCTTTACCAGGACCCCTCGGAGGGGACGGGTTGTATTTCCCTTCCCCCTCCCCCGAGCAGAGCCTTGCCAGCGGAGGAACCCAGGTGTGCGGGACCCAGGTCTGAGATCTCCAAGGCTGCTTGAATCAGGACTTGGCCTCTTCCACCCAGATCCCCCATTTTCCAGTAGATAGGCAGTCACACCCAGAGACTGCCCCGGCACCATGTAATCCCAACAGCCAACATCCAGAGACTATAAAACCAAGCTCCCTCTTGGAGAACCTGACAAGCTACCAAGAGTCTTTTGCCCACTTGGGAGAGCCTGACAAGCCCCCTGTGGCGTATTCATATCCAAAACACAGTAACAGATATATACATACCTCTCGGAGAGCCTGGCAAGCTACCGAGAGTATCCCACCGACACGGCAGAGCCTGGCAAGGTACCCATGGTGTATTCGATATGCCAAAAACAGTAACAATAAGTCTCATTCCCCTGACCCTGAAAGAGCCTCCCATCATTGGGAAAGATGAGTAAGGATAGACTGTTAAAATCTCAGGGCTAAGAGGAATAGAGACATTACTGGTGCCTGCTCGAGTAAATCGATAAACAACGGAATGACAGTGATACAGTGATACAGTGTGGCAATATGGGGCTATTTCTGCCCTTTACCAGAATTTGAGTCAAATGATAGAGACTAAGATAGACTAAAATGTGTGGAAGAAGAGACTGGGAAGTGCAGTTAGGTCCAAAAACACCTCACGCTGGAATTACTGGGAGTAATTACTGGCAGTAATAGGAGAGAAGGAGAGAGCAAACAGATGACAGGAGATTTCAGATAAAGAAGTTCCTGAGGTCAAGAAAACAAAACATAGAAACTGATGGCCTTATTAAAAGACCCTCAGGATCATCCTCTTTCTCTGCACCAGTTGGTTCCTGAACTCACATAAGGGCAATATAGTCAATCATCCTACCTGCATATTTTGTCATTAGAGGTCTAATGATCAAAATGGCTCTTCTTCTAATAAATTATTAATGAAGCCGACTTGAAGATGTGAGCCCACTCTTCTTCACTCATGCCTGAGTTTCTTCTTGTCCTTTAATCAATAACCCTTTATGGTCAGCACAGGATAGAATGCCCACCCAATAACTTAGGTTAGTTCATTTGCTTTCTTTCCCTGCCCCATATAACCAATTTTATGCACATCCAGGACTTGAGCGGATATGCACATTCCATCCTTTTGTGTCTCCCAAATCCGAAAAACTTTCTCTCCCAGAGTCACTAAGGGACAGATGAAATATGCTCTGCAACAAGGGAAAACCAAGGTCACGGGACAGGAGTGGATATTACCCATCCCTGTTACAGCCTAGGGACCAAGAGTTGATGAAGTCAAGATAAGCAGAGAGACAGATTACGGGATGTGTCAAGGGTCAACATTCAGAGCAGATTCTACAGTGTTGCCATGTGGCCCACCCCCTCAGTGCTATCCACATGACAGGGGTCGCCAACAAGTTATAGGGAGATGGGCAGCAGCATCTGGCTCATTCTCAGACAGTTTCAGGATCAAACTGTTAGTAACCAACTTTTTTTTTCCTTTTGGGTCACACCCGGCGATGCACAGGGGTTACTCCTGACTCTGCACTTAGGAATTACTCCTGGAAGTGCTCAGAGGACCATATGGGATGCTGGGAATTGAACCCGGGTTGGCCGCATGCAAGACAAATGCCCTACCTGCTCTGCTATCACTCCAGCCCCAGTAACCAACTTTCTGAGTACTAATTGCTTTTAGGAATGTTTCAGAAAACCTATTAGCACTATTGGACCTTAATAGTGCCACATTCCCAGACAGACTCTCTAGAGTGAGGCTTGAACTGCCCGGTTCTTTATTACTGGGAGTGGCCATGGGCCCTCTGACCACTGCTTGGGACATCCTCCAAAATCCAAGAAAAGAATGCAATAGTTGATGAAGTTACATTTTGTACAGTTGACAATCCAACTTTAATAAATATTTCATGGTAATAACAAATGTTTTCAGAATTTTGCTGGTAAATATAATTATAAGCACTTAATAAAATTGAAAATGCAGTGACTATGGTCACAGCCACTTTAGAGGGAATTCAGTACATGGAGCTTGTAGGTCCTGAACTTCTACACATTTACTGAGGCCCCTAACAAGTCACTCTCTCCTAGGAATCTGGATCTCTCTGGGGGAATTCATGGCACAGACTTATGGTCTCATGTGGTTTTAGCCCAGTTGTTGACCTGCCACTCTGAGTTCTAAGTTAAGTCTATTTCCATCCCAAGCTGCTGATATCTGCCTTGACTCTGGCCTCTGCTGATTTTACCCCCACCCTTCCAAAGACAGGGAATGGAATGAACTCCCTACTAAGGGAAGGGACTCCCATCTTTTAAGAGAATCAAACCTCTCTCTCTCACACTCGTTCTCTCTCTCACTCTCTCTCTCTCTTTATAGCTGGAACCTGTGGGAAAGAAGTCCACCTTCATTAGCTTCTCAACAGATCGAATAAAACTCAAATGCCCCTCTGAGGTAAGTGTGCTACCACACTAGTGAAACATTACATGAGCTTTTTAAAGGGATAGTTGCCACCCCCTGCTGGCACCCTCAGGAGGCTTTATATTCATATCTTTTCAGTAACCTCTTTTAAACCTACCCTTTTTTCATTGCCATGATACTTTCGGCTCAGCAGGTCTAGAGAGGAAGGGGTGAGGTGAGAAAGAAAATATCTGACCCCAGAAATGTCAGAGAAACCCTCAGAGAGGCAATGAGCTACCATTGTACCAGGCACCAGAACCCTCAGTAATTCCAGGACTCCTTTTTTTCTATAGCCATGGGGAGGAATTGTCCCAGAACAAGCAATCTGCTAAGCAGTGGGAAGAGCAAAGTGAAATGAGATGTAGGTTCTATTTGAGATTTAAAGAACTTACTTCCCAATTCTATTATTGCCTATTACAGGCTCTTTATGTCATTGCCTGGACCCTTGAGAAACCCCCAAATTAATATTCTAACCAACAAGGATATTAATAGTGTGCTCAATGGACAGAACACTCCACAATGAGGCTTTAACTGGTGTTATATCTGTCTTTCTTCCATCTATCATTACCAGTACTGAGTCTACTTGGATGTAACTCCAGTTTTACTAAGGTTGCTTGAAACTTTTCCCTAGTCCCTGCCACCTCTTTGGGATTCCCAAAGAAGCCCACATTCTTCTATCTCAGGGACAGGTCCTGTGCTCCTGCAGCTGAATCTGTTCCCCCCTTGAACCTATGATGGTCACTTTGCTGCCTCTTCATTCCTCTTCATCCCTCTCCTTCAGGGGGTCCAACCCACACCAATCTCTGCTTATGGAACATGTTTTTGGCCTTCCAAGTTCAGAGTAACCTATTAGGAACAACAATTCCCACCCCAGACACACACCTGCTTGGTCTCTCTTGTCTGTTCCTTCCCTCCTCAGTCCTGGCTTAGTCACCCGCTTTATGGTATGACTGAGAGAGGAGAGCAAGGATCTCCGCACTCCTGGTGTGGGAGTCACATAGCAGTGTTCTCCAATGTACCCACTGCATGAAAAGCAGAGTGGTGGGGTGAAGGAAAGAAGACAAACTCACATGATTCAAGAGACAAACTCACATGATTCCTCTTCTCAGCCTTATGATTTGGGGATCTGTAATTTTTATCTCCAGCTATGCTCCCTGGATTCCCTGAGATGTGGGGCAGAGAGTAGGTGTGGGCTCACCTGTGGTAATCTGGGCAAGAGCTATGGACACAGCGACAGGAAGGTGCCATCTCTTGCTAGCGACTGAGACAGCCATAAGTGGGCAGGTAGAAGCTTTACAGAACCCTAACCACTGTCTCTTTCTCTTATACAGCATCATCCCTACTTCTACACTCAAAGGAACAGTGTCAACAGCTGGGTCATCTGGTTCCTGGCTTTCATTATAATAGTTCTGTCCATCCTCTTAGTTGCTGTCATTATACTAAAGTATTGTAGACGAACCTCTGCCCCGATCGTCAAGAGATCGGAGATGAGCTGAGGAGGATATACACGGTGCACTATTTAGTCTCAGATGCCTTGGCTTAGTAACCGGACTCTCTGGCCTCTAGGCCTTGTGTGAAGGTGCCCCTCTCCACCCACAGTCTCATTTCTCACCAGTTATCTACCTCAGCTACCCCTGACCACAGAACAGGGCTTTTGTCTCCACACCTAATAATAATGGAAACCCAAAGGACACCCACAATGTCTTGGAGTCTGTGGTCTACCCATGTCAACTTATCAAACTTAAATAAAGTCCTATGTTTTTCTCATCTTGGGTGGTCCTATTTGAAACTGTCATCTTCTATCTGTTATGCTGCCCTGGTGGGGAACTAGAACCTTTCTACTCTGTCTCAATCACAACTGCCCGAGGACTAGTAGACCATACCCCAGAGTGCTCAACACTACATATGGGAGAAATATTGGTCACCTGGTGACTGAAATCACATTGCTGTTTGCTTGGGCTCATGACTCAACACCAACATACTCATTAGGAAGCAGCCAAGACCTTGATAAAGGAAGCAGAAAGTGTCATAGGTGTGGTTCCAGGGATGGAGCTTGAGAGAGACCTGCATAGATGAAGATGATGAGCATTAACAGCAAAACCAGCGAGGAACCAGCATGAAACTTGGCCAAATCATATCAGAGGATCCAAATCTGTTAAATAAATATGCATTATTTCATAAACATCTGGAATCTTATGTGTTGATTTTATAATAAAATTCATGAACCCACATAGGAACTGATCTAGTTTTATGATAAAATGATGGCAATGTAAAATGTCTAGAATTTAGAACTTTCATTTTGGAATCATACAGAGAAACATGGACACAGGTTTTCAAAGGTATTTTTTCCCCTATCCTATAAGTCTTAAGGGAAGGAACTTGGACCTGTTCATTCTGATTATTCAGAAAAACTGGCTGAAATTTTGCTGGAGCGAAAACTTTGCTAGGGCAGGACTTTGCTGATATCAGAAAAGGGGGTGATAAAAAAGCTCAGAACTTTTGAGTCTTCAATTTTTTCCCTATCTGTTGCTCTGAGTGTGTAAGTGTATCATGGTATATCTTATTGGTTTGAATTAAGAGGTACAAGTTCTTATTTGAAGGGAACTTGCCATTTCCCAAACTCACAGATTCAAGTGTCTGCTAGGTTTCTCATAGGAGACTAGTGTGAACTCTAGTTTGGGACTTGAAGCCTTCTCCGGGGATTAATAGTTATACATATTGATTTGGCCTACAGATGCAACTGGCTTGAATCCTGCCAAACAGGTACTGCAACATGAGCTAGCAAAGGTGATCACAGAGAATGAGACAAACAGGAGACAGGTAAAAACACAAGGACTGTCCAAGCATTAGGGCCCCAGTGCTCTCATAGACTGGCCATTTATTCAATACCACAGAGCTCCCAACCCTGGGCTGACACTGTTTAAATTGACATAGAGATTAGCATCAAATAGGTACATGAAGGTCAGAGGCTAGGGTACTTCACACAGGTCATCATCAGGCACCCTTAAAGTATACAGTCAAGTAATGATAATATCCTATTCTACTTATGCCCATGTTCTCCCTACATCTAAAAGACCTTTAAACAGTCATCCAGTGCTTTCCTGAAACAGTTTTCAGTGCCAGAGAGTTATCAGTTTCATTTGTTGCCCTATATTATTCTTTCCTAGGTGCCCTTTTGCAAACCCTATTTATTCTAATACCTAAACTATCTTACCTAGGGTCATGTATGTTTGGGTTTTTTTTTTGTTGTTGTTAGGGGGATGAATTCCAATAGGCAACCACAAGATAAAAGTTCTTTGCAGGGGTCCCAGATATTGGTCTCCAGTCTAACCAGAATTCATGAAGACAGTTCTAACCTATCTGCCCACAAATAAATTTTTTTTAAAAACCAAATATTTTTCACCCTCCATTGGAAAGATCCATAAAATGGGAAAACCTGAAATTTACTTGTTCATGGCAAGAGAGTAATTTTGAACAACTATCATTTATCTGCTGCTTAACTCAGTAGTTACACTAAGCTCTGGGAAGGAACACAAATGCATTTAGTTCAGGAAATGCAAAGAAACTTTATCCAGAGAAGATGAGCCATTAGAGACAATGTTTACAAGGGTGATAGTATTTTCTTTTACCTGAGTCAGGTATATACAGGCTTGGCCTTTGCAAAGAAATTTAAATGGCATGTTACAACCTTCATTTTAAAAAGGGAAATGAAAAAAGCTAAGTAAAAAGGAGCCGCCTGCTAGTATTGCTTAGATATGAGAGATGATTACAGAAAGTATTTTTTTTCATTGAATCACTGTGAGATAGTTACAAGCTTTCATGTTTGGGTTACAATCACAGAATGATCAAACACCCAATTTTGTTCTGAAACCTGCCCTGGGTGTCTTGCTTGCACTGACTCCTAACTTTGCCACGGGGATAACATGGCTCATCTTTGTTCTGCAAATAAGCTATTATTCTTGCCTTTTGATTTCTGAACATCAGGCTGTCCTGTGAGGAAGGATGTTTGGCTGGGTCGACAGATGTGGGACAGGTTGCAGAATATCCCGATGCGTTTTTGTTGGAGGAGTTTGGGTTCACACCGAGACAGTGTACATTCAAGGGTGTTGGGTAAAAGTGACACAAAACTAATCCTGCACTTTGCTGTGAAGGTGAATATTCGAGAGATGGTGAAACTGAGTTACAACCTGCTGTTGTGCACTCCGGATGACAGGCTCCTGCAGGGCGGGGACTGTGCGCAGAAGCACCTGAGCTTCGTGGACCAGCTGCTGACTGTGGGCAAGAGCCTAGCTAGGGGTACTGCCAGCCCCAATGCTGAGTTAGTATTTGGAGGACATCAGGGAAAAAAATGAGAGCCTGTTGGGCAGCATTCTCTTCTCTAGCCACCTGAAGTTGCTCCTGTATCCCAGCTGGGAAGCGTGGCTTCTGAATATTCAGCCCCTCCTTTGCGGGCTGTATGACACAGACCAGGAGGAGCTGCAGCCACAGGACACAGTTCCAAGCCCTATCTGGCCATGCAGTTTCGGCCTTGGGGCTGGTGTTTCTGCACAGCTGGAGAAGGACGAGGTGGAAAAGCTGGCCGTGAGCTGTGTGAGAGAAAGCTCACCCGGGAGGTGCTCAGGACTGAGTGCCTGTAGTAGTGATGTAAGGAGGCAGGCGGATAGGGAAGGTCCCCTCCACAGACAATGGCAGGAATTTCCCTGGGAAGTAATAGCTCTGAAGTTGCAAAGGCCAATCTTGCAGAAAACAGGAACTAAGGCCTGCTATGACCCTCACCTGGTGCCAGAAATGGACCCTGAAGAGGCTGGACCCCCATCCAACGGAAGCTCCAGCAGTAACAAAAGGCCAGGAAAGGAATTTCAACAAAGACCATCACCACTCCTAACCGTCTTGGTAACCTCCTTGGCAATGGACTTCAACTTAGATAGAAGTCCCACGTGAGGGCAGGTTGGAGAAACCTATAACGGTCACCTTGAACAAAGGAAGGGCATGCGTATGCTGCCCAAGCACATGTGCTGCTTGTGCCCACATGGTTGAGTACACGTGGTGCCCTAGCACGTGTTGCCCGCATCTCCCCTCTTGAGGTGTGTACTTTCATGCTTTTATGTCTAATGCTGGGGTGTGTGGAGGGGCTGTCTTCACCATTGCAGAAGCCTGGGTTCTCTCTTGAGCAT
Organism: Sorex araneus; assembly: GCF_027595985.1. Taxonomy (NCBI): domain Eukaryota; kingdom Metazoa; phylum Chordata; class Mammalia; order Eulipotyphla; family Soricidae; genus Sorex; species Sorex araneus. The sequence goes on along the minus strand of NC_073313.1, from coordinate 365,468,707 downwards.
GTTACTCCCCACTCTCTCCCGCTTTCTCTACCTCATTCCCCTCAAAACCTTCAAATAAAATCTGTTTTACTTCACTGCTCATCTGCTCCTGAAATTCTTTTCTGTGAGGCGAGACAAGAACCCAGTAACCCCAGGTCCTGGGTGGCAATTGATGTGACCATCTTTCTCCGCCCCACTTCACATCAGTCACCAGTGGGGTCCACAGACATCAGTAGCACAGGCAGAGGCTCATGTGTGAGCTGGGATGATGACAACACCCTGGACCTGACACTCTACCTGGTCACCTCTGACTTCCACAGTTCATCCTGTCTTTCCTCCGTGTGTGAGCACAAGCTGGCTGAATACTCCTAGTGCCCCCAGGCCTCAGCTGCACCCTAATGCATCTGTCATCTGGGCCGTGGACCAGATCTTCAGAACCTCATACAGCCAGCTCTTGAGAGTGGCCATGGAGGTCACTGCTGTGTCAGGCCAAGCCACAGAGCGTGCGCTGTGACAGCAGGACGAGCAGCTCTGCTGAGGCAGCAGCAATTCCATGGTAAGTCTCACCACCAAGGTGAAAGAAATTCTGGCAACGTTGTGGGGAAATAGTGCTAGATTCATCCCCGAGGGTCTGACTCTTCCCTTTAGTCAGCAGAAGGGGGTGTCTTTCAGGCATCTTTGTTCTCGGAAGTGTGAGCTTACTGTCATCTCTGGCATGCTAGTTCACGTCTCCTCTCTTTCCAGTTGCCTGCCTTCAGCACTAGCAGCGTCATGCAGCAGCTGCATAGGTGAGTCCTGGATCTAGAGTGATGAGCAAGGCAATCCCAAAAGGCCCTGGTCTCCTTTTGTCTCTCTGATGTAAGCCCCAGGGGGAGAGAGCTGCTTTGATCCAGACTTCCTTCGGTGCTGTGGTAGAGCATGGGGCAGTCTCGTGCCACCCTGGTATATTCTGGAACCAGTATATACTCAGTATATACTGGAACCAACATAACTTCTTTGGGTGACAAGGGGACGGAATTTGGGGATGTGGTTCCTGGTATTCCCTCTATTTTACACATACATGTGGGTTGGGGCCAAACTGAGTCTCAAGCTATACCAGGTCAAGAAACCTTTCAGCTTCAGAGACCCTGTGAGGGGTTAAGAGAGAGCTGTTAATCTTACGCTGATAGTCATTTTGCCATCTGAGATATGCCCGTGGCTCCAGGAACTAGAGCCAGGAGGGCCCTAACCACTTAGGAAATGAACCATAGCTGATGAGGGAACAGGCTGCAGGCAGGATTATTAGTATTGTCTCACGTTCTCATGGTCACGTGTTTGACTCTACTCTTGGGACAGAGAAGTTTCCAGGAAGTGGATTGGGTATGAGCAGAGCTGAGCTCTGCTCAGTGTTTTCATAGCTAGAATAGCTGTTGTTCGTGTCCCTCCCAACAGCATTTATTTGGTTAATACGAAAAAACGGGCTTTCTTGAACACTTGGTGAGAACCTATAAATGAGTCCATTCAGAGATCACTGCTCTTCCCTTTCCAATGTCAGAGTGTCAGGGCACCACTGTAACCTGTCTCTGGGTAGAGGGGAGAACGTTGCATGGCTATCAGACCCTCTTATAACAGGGCCCTGTTAGATCCTCAGGGCCTGGATAGATATTCCGAATCACTTCCTCCAAAAGAGAACCATGACACAGATGATTGAAAAATAACTGGTTGAAAAATAAGTCAATGTTTATTTTTGTGGCTATTTGATCGATGATAACATTGTTATCATTGTTTCTGTCCCAGTCTTACTTTTGAAACTCCTTTTAAATATGATAGCAGATCATAGGTTCCGTTTTGAGATCTTAAATACTTGGGGAGAAGAAACATAAACAGTTTCTGATTGTCCCCAGGTGTTGGAGCTCCTACCAGCACAGCTCCCAAGATACCTGGGACAGCTAAACTGTTAGGGATTTTCCAGGGATTCTAGAGGCAACAGCTTCAGATTGCTAACACAGATAGGTAAAGAACTAAGTCAGAGGATCTTTGTTTCCCCTGAACGATAGTTAAAGTGAATGCTTAGCCGTTATCCACATGTGGACTCCTCTCTCTTCCCTGTGGAATCTTCAAGGCAAATAAGCTCTGTCTCTGTTAAGAGATCCTGATCTGTTAAGAGTCCCTGAGCACATAGCCCTCAGAAACTGCTCATGGTCCATCATTAATTTCCCCTCGTGCCTCCCACTCACCATGTTGCCTCCTTCTGCATGTACTTCATTCCTTTCACCCAAACATTGCATTTCCTTTACCTCTACATGATCTCCTTTTTACCCCAAATAAAATTGTTTATTAACCATCAGTCAGAAGTCTGCACTTATTACCTGTCAATAAGCAGCTCATGGCACCCAGGTCACCTGTGCTACCCCATCACCCATGTTAGCCCAACTCTCTGTGAAATTAACCAAAGCACAGGCATTATACATTCTTTCCTGGAATGAAAGTAGAATATATTTATTCAAATATCTGTATTAAAATTGCTATTGTTTTTGCATTATTTTTATTTTGACTTTGGAAAATAGTATAAATACTTGTGAACAATAGCTTAAATGTATACATAGGAATTACTCATATTATTTATATTATTTTTTATCAATTTATACTCAAACTGAAGTATTTTAATATGCATGAATTAGGGAATAACTTCTTGTAGAGTATGTGCGTTGCATACATGAAGGTCTAGCTTTCATTTCCACCACCAGGAAAAGAAAAATGAACACATATGAAGAGTCAAAAAAGATTACTATTTGAATATAACTAGCATGATTTTAATCTATATTAATAATGATAATATTTTTATATTTAGCTATTATGATATTTTCATCACCTAAATTTTAATTTTTATAAATGTTTCGATCTATGTCAGTGACTTGTCAGAAGAAGAAACCACAAACTTTGTTTTTTTTTTTAAATTTATTTATTTTTAATTAGAGAATCACCGTGAGGGTACAGTTACAGATTTATACACTTTTGTGCTTATACTTCCCTCATACAAAGTTTGGGAACCCATCCCTTCACCAGTGCCCATTCTCCACCACCCGTAAACCAGGCGTCCCTCCCACCCTCCCCAATCCCATCTCCCCCCCCACCCCACCCTGCCACTGTGGCAAGGCATTCCCTTCTGTTTTCTCTCTCTAATTAGCTGTTGTGGTTTGCAATAAAGGTGTTGAGTGGCCGCTGTGCTCAGTCTCTAGCCCTCATTCAGCCCGCAACTCCCTTCCCCCACATGGCCTTCGACTACAATGTAGTTGGTGATCGCTTCTCTGAGTTGACCTTTCCCCGGAACGTGAGGCCAGCCTCGAAGCCATGGAGTCAACCTCCTGGTACTTATTTCTACAGTTCTTGGGTGTTAGTCTCCCACTCTGTTATTCTATATACCATAGATGAGTGCAATCTTTCTATGTCTGTCTCTCTCTTTCTGACTCATTTCACTCAGCATGAAACTTTTCATGCCCATCCACTTGACTACAAAATTCTTGACCTCCTTTTTTCTAACAGCTGCATAGTATTCCATTGTATAGATGTACCAAAGTTTCCTCAACCAGTCATCCGTTCTGGGGCATTCGGGTTTTTTCCAGATTCTGGCTATTGTAAACAGTGCTGCGATGAACATACATATGCAGATGTTGTTTCGATTGTACTTTTTTGCCTCTCTGGGATATATTCCCAGCAGTGGTATTGCTGGGTCAAATGGGAATTCAATATCTAATATTTTGAGAGTTGTCCAAATTGTTTTCCAGAAGGGCTGAACCAGTCGGCATTCCCACCAGCAGTGAAGAAGGGTCCCTTTCTCCCCACATCCTCTCCAACAGCGGTTGCTTTTGTTCTTTTGGATGTGTGCTAGTCTCTGTGGTGTGAGGTGGTATCTCATGGTTGTTTTGATCTGCATCTCTCTGATGATTAGTGATGCAGAGCACTTTTTCATGTGCCTTTTGGCCATTCGTATTTCTTCCTTGGTAAAGTTTCTGTTCATTTCTTCGCCCCATTTTTTGATGGGGTTGGATGTTTTCTTCTTGTAGAGTTCAACCAGTGCTTTATATACCATTGATATCAACCCCTTATCTGATGGGTATTGTGTAAATATCCTTTCCCATTCTGTGGATAGTCTTTGGATTCTGGTCACTGTATCTCTTGCGGTGCAGAAGCTTTTTAGTTTAATGTAGTCCCATTTGTTGATCTCTGTTTTTACTAGATTGCTTAGTTCCGTGTCACCTTTGAAGATACCTTTATCTTCAATATCGTGGAGGGTTTCGCCGACCTTGTCTTCAATGTACCTTATGGTTTGTGGTCTAATGTTGAGGTCTTTAATCCATTTTGATCTGACTTTTGTGCATGGTGTCAGGTCAAGGTCTAAACCCATTTTTTTGCATGTGGTTGTCCAGTTGTGCCAGCACCATTTGTTAAAGAGGCTTTCCTTGCTCCACTTCACATCTCTTGCTCCCTTATCAAAGATTAGATGGTCATACATTTGGGGTTGTGTGTAGGGATATTCCACCCTGTTCCATTGGTCTACGGCTCTGCCTTTGTTCCAGTACCATGCTGTTTTAATTGTTACTGCTTTGTAGTAAAGTTTGAGGTTGGGGATGGTGATGCCTCCCATCATCTTTTTCCCAAGAATTGTTTTAGCTATCCTTGGACGTTTGTTATTCCATATGAATTTTAGGATTGCTTGATCCATTTCTTTGAAGACTGTCATGGGTATACTTATAGGGATCGCATTGAATCTGTATAATGCTTTAGGGAGTATTGCCATTTTGACAACATTGATTCTCCCTATCCACGAGCAGGGTATATGTTTCCATTTCCTCATGTCCTCTTTGATTTCATGGAGTAGCGTTATGTAGTTTTCTTTGTAAAGGTCTTTTACTTCCTTGGTTAAGCTGATTCCGAGGTACCTGATTTTCTGGGGCACGATTGTGAATGGGATTGCTTTTTTCATGTCCCTTTCCTCTGCCTCATTGTTTGCATATATGAAGGCCATGGATTTTTGGGTATTGATTTTGTAGCCTGCAACTTTACTGTATAAGTCTATTGTTTCTAAGAGTTTCTTAGTAGAGGTTTTAGGCTTCTCTAGATATAGTATCATGTCGTCTGCAAATAGTGAGAGTTTGATTTCTTCCCTTCCTATCTGGATGCCCTTAATCTCTTTTTCTTGTCTAATAGCTATCGCAAGTACTTCCAGTACTATATTGAAGAGGAGTGGTGAGAGTGGGCATCCTTGTCTTGTGCCTGATCTCAGAGGAAAGGCCCTTAGTTTTTCCCCGTTGAGGATAATGCTTGCCGTAGGCTTGTGATAGATGGCTTCGACTATCTTGAGGAAAGTTCCTCCAAACCCCATTTTGGCGAGGGTTTTCATCATGAAAGGATGTTGGATCTTGTCAAATGCTTTCTCTGCATCTATTGATATGATCATATGGTTTTTATCTTTACTTTTGTTGATATGCTGGATTATGTTGATTGATTTCCGAATGTTAAACCATCCTTGCATCCCTGGGATGAATCCCACTTGGTCGTGATGTATGATCTTTTTGATGAGTTGTTGGATCCTATTTGCTAGTATTTTGTTGAGGATCTTCGCATCGGTGTTCATCAGGGAAATTGGTCTGTAATTTTCTTTCTTAGTGGTGTCTTTGTTTGCTTTTGGTATTAGGGAGATATGTGCTTCATAGAAACTGTTTGGGAGAGTTCCTGTTTTTTCAATTTCCTGGAAAAGTTTGAGGAAAACAGGCAATAGGTCTTCTTTAAATGTTTGGAAGAATTCGCCAGTGAAACCATCTGGGCCTGGGCTTTTGTTTTTGGGGAGGTTTTTGATTACCGTTTCAATTTCCTTAACATTGATGGGTCTATTCAGGTATTCCAGGTCTTCTTTCTTCAGTGTTGGGAGATTATAGGAATCAAGGAATCCATCCATTTCTTTTAGGTTCTCCTTTTTTGTGGCGTAAAGACTTTCAAAGTAGTCTCTAATGATCTTTTGAATCTCACTGGTTTCTGTTATGATGTCCCCCTTTTCATTTCTGATTCGATTTATTAGAGTTTTCTCTCTTTCTTTCTTTGTGAGACTTGCTAGCGGTTTATCAATCTTATTTATTTTCTCAAAGAACCAATTCTTTGTTTCATTGATCTTTCGGATTGTTTTTTTGGTTTCGATGTCATTAATTTCTGCTCTAATTTTTATTATTTCTTTCCTTCGGTCTGGTTTGGGGTCCTTTCTCTGGTCCTTTTCTAGGGTCTTGAGTCGTGAAGTCAAGCTATCTATGTGGGTCCTTTCTTCCTTCCTGAGGAATGCTTGGAGAGCTATAAATTTTCCCCTTAACACGGCTTTAGCTGCGTCCCATAGGTTTTGGTAGCTCGTGTCTTCATTCTCATTTGTTTCTAAGTATCTTTTGATTTCTTCCTTGATTTCCTTCTTGACCCACTCATTGTTCAACATGGAATTGTTTAATTTCCAGGTGTTTGATTTGATTTTCCGTATTTGTGGGTGGTTAGCTTCTATCTTCAGCGCATCGTGGTCTGAAAAGATGAAACCACAAACTTTGAAGTGTAAACGAAAGGGTTCTGGGGGTGTTTTCTCCCTGATTTCTTGCTCTGCTCTTCTCTGGGAGGCTCAGGAGGCTGTACTTGATGACAAATATCAAAGATGAGCTAAGAAATGTGGAAGGCAGCTATGTTCACCACTATACCACCAATGCTGCCAAGCTAAGAAATATGAAGAAGGAACCATACCTGGTCTTTATTTCTAAAAATGCAATTCCAGCAAACACATCAAATAACTTCCTTAGAAAGATGAATGTATGGGTTGAGGAGTGGGGGGACCATTTGGGAGACTTTAAGAGTTAGAAAGGCACATTTGAACATAGGCAGTTCTGGTGAGAAAAAAGAATGGGACCAACTGACCAGAGCTAGGACTGCACAGGCACACAGAGAGATATGTTTATTGGATGAGTGTCATCTGGATATCACAGGGTTCCAGAGATTCCTAACTCATGCCTACTTTAGCTTCTGTGGTTAGGAGGGATCTTTGGAAACCAGGCTTGGTTACACCCTTTAATCCTGGAGGTACTCAATGCAGGAAAGGTATTAACAGTTTAGTTTGTTTGGGACATGAACTAGTTTGCTTGTTGTGACATTCTGGAGGTGTTCATGGTGGCAGCAGAGAAATGCCCATGCCCGTCATGAGCAAATCACTGGAAATTGCTGGAGACTTTGGCACTTTCCATGCAGAAAAAGGGAATGAACCAAGGCTGCTGTGAGGGATGAGGGATGGTAATACTTCTGAAAAGCTTCTGAAAACAATTCCTAGGGCTTTTCTAGCAACAGTGAAGATTACGATATCGTTCATAGCCATATAATTCCTCTCCCATAACTTACTGTGAACACTTCCTCTTCTGTCAGTGAAGTTTCCTACTTTCTGACCCCTCCCCCTCCTTCTTCTTCTCCTCTTCCTCCCCTTTTTTCCTCCCCCTCCTCCTCATCCTTGTCCTCCCCCTCGTCCTCCTCGTCGTCATCCTCATCGTCATCCTCCTCCTCCTCCTCGTCGTCCTTGTCCTCGTCTTTGTCCTTCTTCTCCTCCTCCTCCTCCTCCTCCTCCTCCTCCTCCTCCTCCTCCTTCTTCTTCTTCTTCTATCTTATTCTCCTTCTTTCTTCCCCTCCCTTCTCTTCTCACTGGAAATGATCATGCTAATTTTTGGATTAAAAGTAGTAAAGTTAAGTACTGGATATTCTTAATAATATTTTAGTAAAAATGTTGTGAACCCTAATGCCCAAAAGGAGAGCAAAAGAGAGAGAATGAGAGAGAGAGAGAGAGAGAGAGAGAGAGAATAAAAACACCTGGTATGAAAGCAGTCATTGGCTGAGGGGTGTAGGGTAGGGGTGGTGGAAGGGAACCTGACAACACTGGTACTGGGAGATGTACTCTGATGTACGGATAGGTGTTGGAATATTATATTACTGAAATTTATTCATGAGCATTTTTAAGTGTCTATCTTACAGTGATTCAATAAAAAGTAAATATATATAAATGAAAATGATGCCTTGTAGAAAGCACAAGATTGAAGTAGTATTTTTTATTTAAAAATATTTTTGAATCTGTAACTGTACCCTCACTGTGACTCACTAATTAAAAAATAAATAAATAAATAAATAAGAATGCCACAAACTGCAAAAAATTTATTTTTATGACATAAAATATACTGTTTATACAATTAACTTAAATATTCAGTTAGCTTAAGCAAGTAGAGAGTATATCAATGTTTCTAGTAAAGTGGAGTTCTCAATAGAATTTGATTTGCCTGGAATAATTAAGATTCTCCAGGAAAGTGGCATGCTTCTGAATCATTCCCTTTGATACCTTGAGAAGAATCCCTAAAAAGTAGAAAAATGAAGGTCATGTGTGATGGCAGGATCCCTCTGTTATAATTATAACAAGTTCCTTATGTCAACAGTAAAATTTACTTCCAATAAGTTATTAGAAAGTGCAGCTTACTGTCTTGAATCACGTACGGGTAGTGATAGAGGCACCCCTATATTCTTGTGGTCAGACTCTCAACAACTATCCAACTGTCTAACCATCTCCTTTCCCAGCACACTCCAATTTAAATGGTTTCATCCAGTTTCCAGCTGTGCATCTCTCATTGGCATGCGCATATTTTTTCTATAATCTCAGAAGTTTTAGTTACTGGCATCTGAACATTATCTATGTGACAATGCAGTGTATGGTGAAGTCTGTGCCATCAAGTTTGAGCTGGACTGGATTGCAACCAAATCTTTAATACCATGAGTGTGCCAGGTTAGCAGTGTCTGACAGCCCTCAGTCATACTTGCTAGTAGCCCAGTGACATTTCGGATGTAGGTCTTAGTGATAGAGCTTGTCTCAACTCTAGGTCTTAGTCTGTTCTGCTTAGTCATAGAACTGGTTTCCTCTATGACGACTATGATTTGACAATCTTGCAGAAAGTTTTCTGATGCTACCAGACACTCTGACTCTTCCATATTCATTCAGGATGCCCGCTAGTTCCTACATATGGACTGGGAGGAACATGGTCTGGCTGGCTGACTGGGCACACATATCACTTAGCCCTCTGGTGCTCATTATTTAGCTGCAGTGGGAGAAGCTCACTTCAGTAATTTCCCTTCAGGAAGTTTATTTAAAACAGGGACCAAATATGGCATCTCCCTGCATCATACTTAGGCTACTAAGGTGAAGCTGTCTGCTGGTACAGACTCTGGCTATCTCACCCTGTTATAGGTTCTTGACTCTCTTTGGTTTCTATTTAGAGTAGAATTGTAAGACTGGGATCTGTGTTTTAATTTTAATATCTAAACATTTCTCTTACCCAGGGACAACTTTTTTTCTTTTTTCTTTTTTGGTATTCGGGTCACATCCGGCAATGCACAGGGGTTACTCCTGGCTCTGCATTGGTCATGTGGGGATGCTGGGGACCATATGGGATGCTGGGAATCAAACCCAGGTTGGTCATGTGCAAGGCAAACACCCTACCTGCAGTGCTATTGCTCCAGCCCCCAATGGGACAACATTTCTTTGGCCTTCGTATCATGTGCATAATTTCAACACTATCCCATTCACCACTGTAATCATGTGACACCCCCTCCCCAAGTTTAAATTTAGATTCCTATGTCTCTTAGGATATCAATGTTGAAAGTGACTGGAAGTTGATCACAATCTTCATTGAGCTCAGTTATTTGTGTGATTTCTGTGCTACTCAGGTAGGTCCCTGAGCAACCCCAGTGGGCAACTAAAAATGAGAGTTGCTTACCTCTGCTATTACCCATGTATGGATCCTGTCCTCTAGCATGAGAGTCTGACTAAGGTAAGGGAGTCATAAACCCCAGTTCCAGAATGTCAGATACACCTTTCCTCCACTCTACTGAGGTGGTGGCTCCTTCTGCACACAAATACTGTTTTCGCATATCAGTGGGTATGGGAATTTACCATACCCCTTGTTGGAGTCTCTATATCTGATGGGTTTATTTCTTCCCCTTGGAAGTTCCCTGTGTAAGACAAACAAAAATGTAGTCAATGAGGCTGGTTATCAATAAAGGGATCTTCAGGATATTATTTGTTTCCCTCTTGAAAAATAAATAAATAAATAAATTTGTTTCCCTCTTGAAAAAAGGGACCCTCATGGTCCCTTGGCTAGGAAGACTTTCTAATAGTGATTTTTAAAAATTGATTCACCATGAAATACACAGGACAAAGTTGTTTATGATTGGGTTTCAATAATGATATTCCAGCACCCATTCCTTTACCAGTTTACATTTCCTGCCAGTGATGGTGATTCTTAAAGGAGATATACCTAGACATGCAAATTATAGTAAGTTGTGACTTGGTACACAACATGTCTTGTCCTAAATTGAGGAAAGCCTGCATTTTGTTTGTCAGAGGAAGACAGTTAATCTACCCAGAGGACAAGGGAAGAGGCATTATAGTAAGTCTTGAAGAGAAGGAATTTCTTACCCTCAGCCTCAGGGCTGTCCTCTCGGTTGTTGTAAAATAAATCCACATTCATTGCCTCACCAGATTGCTGAGAACCTCTGGATGCTGTGGGAACAGGGAAGTTGGGGAATAACTTGGGGAATAAGTAGATACCAATTGTCATGGATTTGAGAATGTTTCTCCCCACTTAGGGATTTTGTCCTACAAGCCATTTACCTCTGTTCCTTCCCTTATTGTCCACACTCTATCACTGTCACTGTCATCCAGTTGCTCATTGATTTGCTCGAGCGGGCACTAGTAACCTCTCCATGTGAGACTTGTTACTGTTTTTGGTATATCTGATACGCCACAGGTAGCTTGCCAGGCTCTGCTGTGCGGGCGAGATACTCTCAGTAGCTTGCCAGCTCTCCAAGAGGGGTGGAGGAATCGAACCCAGGTTGGCTTCGTGCAAGGCAAACACCCTACCTGCTGTGCTGTTGCTCCAGCCCTAGAGACAGAATTGACACAGTTTTCTGGGATTTTAGATTTTTTGTGTGTGTACTGAGTTCAGTGGAGTCTGATTGAATTGACCTCAGAAAAACGTGACCATTATGAAAATTAACAAGTGTATGAGATAATCTTAATGTGAAAAGTACATGGAGGCCTAGGATGAACTCTGGCAATATTTTAGGAATGGGCCAAATCAGCCTCCAGTAGACAATGGGTCAGAGGAGAACTCTCTAGACCTGAGGCACTGGGGATAGAAATTAGGAAGATGGAAAATGAACAAAGTCCTCAAAAGTGTGGCCAGCATATGCCAAGGCTAAGAGAAACAGGAATGTGCTCACTAGGGCTCCGTAATATTGAAGATGACACCAGTAACAAATGGGAATGAAGAAATTAGGCACTCAGCTCTGTTTGGCTCTGCTATTGAATATGAGACTGCATGAAGTAGGGGTGTCTATTAGGTGTCCACATGTGATTATGCGTAAGAGACTGAGTGTACCAATAGTAAGAATAGAGTTTTGTAACCTACTCAGTACCTTCATAGTTCCCGATTCCAATTTTACTTATCCTTGGCTCTATAAGCCCCTCTTGTGCTGGACCACTATCTTCCTCACCTCAGAAGTGAACCAAGTAGCTCAAGACATTCTCTTTTTGCCTTCACAGAATCCAAATACAACAGAGAACTCCCTCATATACATCAGTGAAACACTAGACATATTTTTCAAGGAGGTGGGACAAAGCTGAGGCATATTTCCAAAGGCCATGCATTATTTATTCCTCCTTTCCCAGGATGGATCTATCTCCTGGGAGGATGTAGGCAAGCATAGTTCAGTGAGAGGCGATTTGAGCCTAAATGCCACTGTGAACAGTCACTTGAATGGATTGGTAGAAGGCAGCTGTAGTGTTTCATTGTCCCTAATTAGGGTTGGAGGGGGTTGGGTTGATTCTGAGTCAGACTATGCTTCTGGATGGGTCAGAGCTGGTCTCTGGAGCCAAGTAGACTTATGTAGTGTCAGAGGCTCACAGATACAGAAACCCTTGGAAGGAAACTCCCTTTACCCAGCTTACCCACTATTTTGGAGTAAGCCTAGGGGATCTGAAGTGGACTTTGGATAAACTCATGTTCCTTTTATTTGCCATAAGTGCTTCCTTCACAGCTAAGGAAGTTCCCAAACTCCCTTTTCCCACAGCTTCCAAAGGTTTTCATCAATCTGGTAGAGGTAATGAATATGGATCTATTTTACAAGAGCTGAGAAGACATATATAAAAATATTCATCTCTAAGTCGACAGTTCACATAAACCACGAAGATCTGAGAGTCTCCAAAAATTAAATCAAAGTGTTTAGTTGAGAGAGAGGGCATCAGTTACCAGGCAGGGTAATGACAGTGACCTTTGGTAATGACTATGTCTTATTCATGACTACAAGTCATTTCACTTCTCTGGATCCAGTTTCTCTGGATACAATAAAGTGAGAGCCAAAGAAAACATTCATGGAAAAAAAATGTCAGTTATGGTCCTTGCTTTCAAATACCCTAAAATTAGTGGGGCGTATGCAGAAAATATCTGTTACCAGACTCTCTACCTTAATTTTGGAGCAAAGAGCCTGTCAGGGCCTCTTATCACTTGTGTTGCAAGAAGTGCGTGTACCAAGAGCCTGGTCTTGTCAATAGTAGCTTTTATTACAAGTCTACGAATTGACAATTGACCTGGGACGGCTGACTCAGAATAAAGATTCTGATAAGCATAATGAAAAGGTCAATGGGTCTGTAACATGGTCAGGTTCAGGGAGAGACTCTTTTAGGAAGCTGCCAACTTCTAATGCAAAAATATCTCAGGGTTCTTGACATTGTTGCATTTGGGTACAATGGATTTGCTGGAAATGCAGTCAGCTGGTTCTCATTCTTTCTGGTAACTGCCATTCACCCATATCCCTTGGCAGTACCAGTGGTTGTATAATATTCAAAAGTTTATACAACATCTATGGGTCTTGTAACCTGCCTAGTAGGGTATCTCAAACTCATTGACTCTTCCCAGATTCCCAGAAGACTCCCCACCCTGGATCCCTGAGGGATATTCCAAAGTAGGTGGAGCAAAGAGTCCTGGGAATGTGTAGCAGCCTGCAGGACCATGATAATCCTCTTTCCTCAATCTTAGCCCGTTTTTGAAAGGAGCTCTGCATCAGCTGCCAACACTTCCACCATGAACAAGTATCCACTGGACCCTGTAAGCCTTGACTTTATGTCTCCAGAACTCAGCAAGGCTGGTTATAGGGTTTCATTCCCTGGGTGGGGGTACAGAGAAAATCTCCTCCAGTAATTTCTCTCATGATTTCACAGGAAATATTCTTGCTTCCGTAATTCAAATAGAAATTTGAAGGACCAACTTCAGAAAGCAAATTTGCAGTTTCAAGTTATCCATGCCATGTAGTCTGGGGTACCCCACATATCCCCTACTTACTGCCTGACAAAGGTTCATAAATCTTTGTTGCACTAGAGCTAACCAAAGTTAGGTAGCTCCCTGAGGTAAGGTGCAGTCCCTGAGATTTTTTTTAATTACCATGACATAGTTAAAAACTTTCATGTTTGGGTTACAATCTCACAATGATCAAACACCCATCCCTCCACCAGTGCACATACCCCACCACCAATATCCCCAGTACACCCCCCTTTCTCACTCTCCCCCTGCCTCCGTGGGAGACAATATTCCCCATACTCTCTCTCTACTTTGGAGCATTATGGCCTCACAGACACTGAGAGGTCATCATGCTTGGTCCATTATCTACTTTCGGCATGCATCTCCCATCCCGACTGATTACTCCTGCCATCATTTTCTTAGTGATCCCTTCTCTATTCCATCTGCCTTCTCTCCTCCGCTCATGAAGCAGTCTTCCTGCTATGGGGCAATCCTCCTTTATAAACTTTTAAAAAGTACAAATTAGGGTCCAGAGGCATTATACAGTGAATAAGGCACTTTGCATACGGCCTTCCTAGATTCAATTCCCAACACTTCACATGACCTCCTGAACCATACCAGGCCTGACCCTTGATCACAGAGTCAGGGATAATCTCTGTGCACAGCTGATGTGGCCCAAATATTAGAGAAGAGAAACACACAAATTAATGTTTCCTGGGGGTGGATCATACGAAGCAGGGCAGATTTCTAAGTCAAGGACTATTATAAACCAATTTCAAGGTTATAGCTACATGGATACTTTTCCCTTTATCACAAATTCTCAAAAGCACCTTCTGATTAAAACTTGTGTCCCTTCATGTGTTTGCTTCCATTTATAAAAAAAAGAAAAGAAAACCTTTTCATCAATTTGTTGTTGTTGTTGTTGTTGTTGTTGTTGTTGTTTTGCTTTTTGGGTCACACCCAGCGATGCTCAGGGGTTACTCCTGGCTTTGCACTCAGGAATTACTCCTGGCGGTGCTTGGGGGACCATATGGGATGCCGGGGATCGAACCCGGGTCGGCCGCGTGCAAGGTAAACGTCCTACCCGCTGTGCTATCGCTCCGGCCCCGATCAAACATTGTTTAAGGAAGGAAAGATAGTATGGGGATGACGGCACTTGCATTGCATGTGACCACAGTGTCTGTGGCTATGGTTCAAATCCCCAGCACAGAATGTTTCCCTGATAATAGCCAGGAATGTCTTCTCTGCACAGAGTCAGGAATTGTCCCTGAGCACTCCTGAACGTGGTTCACTCCAAAGGAAAATTTTCCTTAGAATCACACATGTTAATTGGGCCTCATACCCATAACTGGAACTTTATCACTGGGGATGCCCCTGGGTTAGCACACAATAATGTTTCCAGGTGAGAGTGGTATACAGGACTTGAAAACTATGCTCCAGGCAGTCATAATCTTCAGAAAAAAGGGAAGACTGACCGAGTCTTAGCAACTCCCATCCTGAAGATAAAAAGCCAGGCCTATTATACAGCACACCAATCCTCATGGGATTTGACCCCATTAACCTGGGGGCTACATTAGATATGCTCCTGAGAACACCTATTAAGGCTGCCTTATGCCTCTGGGGTTTGCTCTTGCTCCTCCCTTACCTTAGACCTCCCTTTCCACTTTCTTGCTGACATTGCCTTCCTTGCAAATCCTGTTAGGGGCAGCTACTGATTGATACAAATCTCTAAAGCAGACTGTGAAGGTTTTCCATAAAACCTGCTAGCTCCTGCTATTTAGAGATGAATTGAAGGAAGAAAGGGGATAACTTAAAGAACCACCAATCATGGATAGAATTCAGAAAAGAGTCAGTATCAGATGTACTGTGTTTTGGTCTGACTGACGGATGTGATCATAGAGGAAATAGAAACGTCTGTACCATATAGTGTGGGGGGTGGAGAGGTAGAAAGTCACCAGTTCTTTGCTGGGCTCTGTCATCATGAGCTCCCTTCTATATACCCACCTGAGGTGCAAGTCCTTCAGTGCTCCCATGCTCTTAAAGTAGAATTCTACAGGCATTTAGTTATGTCAATATTTTTTTATTAGATACTCCCAAATCATATGAAAGAAGATGTTTTCTTTACATATAGAAGGGAATCCTGTATTCAGTAAACAAGTATACAAATCAAGCTCAGAGAAGAATGTTGCCATAATCTACTTGCTTTACTGCCCAGTATGAATGCAATATCTGAACCCCTTATGGCTAAAAATATTTTGCATTTTGCACAGTTCTGCAGAACTTTCATTCCGTAATTTTGGAAGTCACCTGATTAAATTGATTTTTGCTAAAATAAACTTCAGATTAACCAGGAGGAGGAGGAAGAGAAGAATAAGGGGGTGGATAAAAGGAAGGAATAAAATAAAATAAGTATAGAAGGACTGTAGATTTACTCAGGAGGATGGGCCCCCACAGTCACATCACAATTCATAGCTGCTGCTACACCATGAACCCAATTCTACTTTGTCATGAAAACATTATTTTCTCTGCAAAAGCACCAATTTCAAAAATTCCAGATACACACCAATTTTGAGGCTGAGAACACTGAGGTCTTTTCAGAGTGGAGGCAGCTATCCTTCTCCTGAAAGGTTAGGGTTAGGCAGTCACACTCACTTCCACAGATGCCTTGCCAATTTATGGCCCAGTTCTAGAGATCCTGAAGATCTTGAAGTTCTGGAGAGTGAAAATTTTAAATTCCACAATACTGACATTCCAGTAGGATCCCACCAAATTAGAATGTAACATAGACGCTCAGTAAACTCAACCAACAAAAACAGTAACAGATGGCTCAGCTAACAACAGCCTTATTAAACACCAGACAAGGACTTAACAACACCATGCTGATAGAACAATTTTCACAAGTTTTCTTTTACTGAAGTAGTTTTTATAATTCCATTAGTCTTTTAGTTGTAACAAGTAATATAAAATAAATTATTGTGTTTCTGCTAAGGGCACAGTCTTGGCGGGGGTGGGGTTTGGAAAAATGAGGAGGGAAGATTTCTTTCCTGGCGAGATGGTTGTTGGAACAACAACTGTTGTATTAATAAAAACTTTGTAAACATGAAAATTAAAAGAAATATAGTAGTAATTATTGGTGGTGATATTGCTGTATTGTAAAGTGTCTGCTTCATTTCCCATAGGACCTGAAATGCTATATTTCCATCAACAGTTGATAAGGATTCTTTTATCCCCATATCTACATCAGATTGATTTTGTTCTTTTTGTGTATGTGGACTGGAGCAATAGCACAGCGGGTAGGGCATTTGCCTTGCACATGGCTGACCCGAGGTTTGATTCCTCCAACCCTCTCAGAGAGCCTGGCAAGCTACTGAGTATCCCGCCCGCACAGCAGAGCCTGGCCAGCTCCCCATGGCATATTGGATATGCCAAAAACAGTAACAACAAGTCTCACAATGGAGATGTTACTGGTGCCCACTCGAGCAAACCAATGAACAATGGGAGGACAGTGCTACAGTGCTTTTTATGTGTACTCAACTTACTATTGTGGATTGATAACTTATTTTAATATCAACTAAATATCTTTGATATCTTGTTTTGCGTTACCCTTATAAGTTATGTAGAGCATTTTATTGTATACTTCTTTACCATCTGTAGCCTTCTTTAAGGAATTGTCTCTTATTACTCCTCCCATTTTTTTTGGGGGGGCATACCAGTCTGTTCACAGGACTTGCTTTTGATCTGCACCCAGGGATCACTTCTGATAGGACTAGGGAGAAAATGTAGGCTGTCAAGGATCATATCTGGAATGGCCAAAGATAATTAATCACACATGCCTTACTTGTTGACCTAACTCCCCAGTCCCTCTTTCCACTTTTTTTATGGGACTGTTTGTTTTTATTTTGTAGCTAAGTTTTATAAGTTCTTTAAATATCTTGGATATGAATAATTTGTCAGATGAATGGTGGCCAAATATTGTCTCCTCGTCTATGTGGTGTCCTTTTTCTTTAGAATGAATGAGTTTCAAATATATTTGTTTTTGGTTTTGGACCACACGCAACAGAGCTCAGGGGTTATTCTTGGCTCTGTGCTTAGGGATCATTCCAGGGTGACAGGTAAAGCAGAGGGACCTGGAGTCAAACCCAGGTCATCTGCATGCAAGGTAAAGACCCGAGTGTAAGATTAGCACCTACTGTACTATATCCACTGTATGCCAGCCCCCATGAAGAAACTTTTTAATTTCATGTAATACCATTTGTTTTCATCTGAAATCTACCTCATCTGATATATAAGTTTAGTCTCCCAGCCTTTTTGCTAGATCATTGCTTTCCTTTAATATTACTTTCCAGCCTTTGAAACTGCGTACCCTGACTATAAGATGTATCTCTTGTAAACAGTAAAATGTTGGATTCAGTTATCTGATCCATAATGCCACTCTACTCTTGATTGATGAGCCAGGTCTTGGACGGTGGGGGAATTATTGAGATGAATGCATTTCTTACTGTCATTTTATACTGCCAAAGTTTAAATCACTAATCACTTTGATTTCTGGTGTTGTTCACCACGATCCTTTCTATTTTATACCATTTCAAGCTTTGAAATATCTATTGTCAATGTTGACATCAGTGGCAGAAGATGAAAGAAAGTCAATTTTAAGAGCTTTGTGTCCAGGGAGTTAAGGTAACTGAGTATTTTTTAAATGATTGAAATTTGATAAATGTGGCTGAAATGTCGAATGGGATTTTTCAAGACAGAAAAATAAATGATTGTGTGTTGCAATATGTTGACCATTGTGACCTTGACCAGATATTGATTCAAATGATAGAAATGAAAGGTGGATTGGAATGAGTGATAGAGGAGGTTGGTAGGTGCAGCCAGAACCATTAATACCTCTAACTGGAGTTTTCAGGAGCGATTACAAAGTGCCTGGAGAGGATACTGGGTGAAAGATAAGGAAAATAATTGAAAAGAAATCTAAGAGCAGAGGTCTATTATTGCTATATTGCTGAGGTCAAGAAAACAGAAATTTGAGATCACTGGGTTCATCAGACACTCAGGATTGTTCTCTTTCTCTGAACCAGGTGGTTCCAGGTGATCATATAACCTGTCTGGTAGCTTCTTTCAGTTTTGTCCATAGGGGTCTGATTATGATAAGCTTGACCCCACTTCAGCTCTAAAAATGTATTAGTGAAACTATCTTAAAGGTATAAGCTAATTTGTGTTCACCCATGCCTTGATTTCTTCCCATTCTTTATGTTTAAACAACCCAGAGTGGAGTTCTCAGCACAGATTGAATGCCGACCTATGATTTGGGTCAGTTCATTTACTTGCCTTACTCTATGCTGCTCATTTCTGCAGATTCATAACTCAAGCTGTTCTGCCCACTTAATTATGTGGTATCTCCCAGAACCAGACAATTCTCCTTCTCCCAGAGTCACTAAGAAACAGAAAAAAATTCTCTGAAACAAGAAACAAGAAAGAAAGCAATATCATGAACCAGGAGTGATCATTAGCTGACAGAACACCTTTCCCTGTCCTCCTGGGTAAAGCCTGAGGGTCAGGAGCTGATTAGGTCAAGATAAGCAGAAGAGCATTTTACAGAATGAGATGAGGCACAACGTTCGAAGCAGATTCTACAAACTGGTTCCATGAGGTCCACCTTCTCACTGCTGGCCACAGGACAATGGGTGACAAGGAGTTAAGATGTCACAGAAGGGAGGTGAGCAATAGCTTCTGGCACATTATCAGAGGTTTTGTGGTCAATAGTGTTAATTAAAACCTCTCTGAATCATAATTGCTTCCAGGAATGTTTCAGGTAAACCCCAAGCACTGCTGTAGCACCATTATGCCTAAATCATTTCCCAGTAGAAAACCCTATCAGACTTGATCTGACAGTCTTTGTATTATTTCTTGGGAGGGCTAAAATTTTTTTAAAAATCAAGTTTGAAAAAGTTTCCATTTCATAAGCTTTAAAATCGAAGTGTAATAAACATGTCATAGTAAGAACAAATATTTTCATGTTCTTTTCTGGCAAATGCAACTATTTGAAGTTTGAAAACTGAAAATGTTGTAAATGTAGTCATAGCCATCTTTGACGGAAGACAGTTATATTTGACAGTACTAAGTCAAGGCCAATTCCACCCCAAAATGCTGATGTCTTTCCTGACTCTGACCTCTGCTGATTTCACCCCTCCCTTGCAAAGACAGAGACTGGGTTGAACTACCTCTTCCATCTTTTGAGGAAGTCAAACTATCCCATCTCCCTCTTTAGCTGGAACCTGTGGGCAGTAAGTCCATCGCCTATGATTTCTTATACAATTGGAAAAACTCAAGTGTCCCATTAAGGTGAGTAAATCTCAGATGCCAGATGCCAGGTAGAGGGGTGGTCTTCACACCTTGGTGACACAAAGAAACCCCTAGGAGACGCTACTCTTCTCTTTTATTTTTTTTAATTTATTTTATTGAATCACCAAGTGGAAAGTTACAAAGTTCTCAGGCTTATATCTCAGTTATACAATGCTCAAACACCCATACCTTCACCAGTGCCCATATTCCACCACCAATAAAAACAAAAACAAACAAAAACAAGAACAAAACAAAAAACAGTATACATCCCACCCCTCACCCCCCCAACCCACCCCGTGCATGACTGATAATTTCACTTCCTTTTCTCTTTACTTTGATTACATTCCAGATTTCAACACACAACTCACTATTGTTGTTGGAGTTTCAAAACAGATTCACTATTTTTGTTGGAATTTATCCCCCAAGAATACAGCTCTATTGACAAGGAAATATTTGATAATAAGTTTTCCACTGATGAGAATGAAGAGATAAAAAGTCGCGCGGTTTACAATTTCTGTATTATAGTAATTAAGTCCACGGAGATTTAAGTTGGAAAATGAATCATTTCCCTTCCTGGAACAGCATGTAGCAAAAGCTTAGTTCACAGTCTCCATACATGGTTGCAAGCACTTGCTGGAACCCCAAATCCTAAAGCTGTCTCTGGTTCCTGCTCGTTCCACATCCACCGGCTGTGCAAAGGCATGGCCACCCGGGTCGAAACTCGGCCAGAGCCCCTACTCTTCTCTTTTAATCATCCCTTCCCAGCCTTCCCGTTCCCTCATTATTCAAACACTTCCCATATGCACTGTGCTGGATATCCAGAAGTGAGAGAGGGAGAAAGAGGCAGAGCCCAAGGATGTGGGGGTGAGGGGAGACACTTAGGGAGGCAGTGAGCTAACACTGAGCAGTACAGACACCAGTACCCTGAGGGATCTCAGGCATTCTCTGCCCTGCATCCATCAAAGGGAGATGTACCAAGCCAAGCAGTCTACAGGCATCAGGAAGAGCAAAGTGAAATAAGACACAGGCTCTATTTTGGGGGGACTGGAAGCACTTTAACTACCACCACCTGTTCCAGATCCTTTTGCCATTGCCTGGACCACTGACAAAGTTCCAAACTAATCTCTCCACCCACATCTCTGCCGATCCATCCATCTTATTCTCATTTCCAGTACCCAACAGAGTCTACTTGAAAGGAACTCCAGTCTTACCAAGTCTGAAATAATTCCTTGTTCCCTGGGCAGAATATACAGCATCTATAGAAACAAAATGGCTAAAATATAATTAAGGTAAAAAATGCTAAAATGAGTCTGGATTCTATGGCTTCTAGTCCTTATACTAAGGTCCCGCTCTCACCCCTAGTGTCATTCCTCATCAATTCTCTAATTGAACACCAAGAAGGGCCTGTTCTTCCACATCTGGTGACAATAGAAATCCAAGGGACAGCCACTCTGTCTACATAATGGTAGCTTGGGGGCTACTCATGTAAGTTAGACAAATTCAAATGAAAGTTATGCTTTTGCATCATGTGTGGTCCTGATTTAAGCTGTTATTCTCTATCTCTTTATGCTTTCGTGGTGTGAGAGCTAGAACCTTTCTTATTCTTTCTTAATAACTGCCTGAGAATTGGTCAGCCAAGTCCAGATTGCCTTTTAAAGGCTTCAGTCCATCACCAAAGATGGTACAGAATCTGGTGACATGGTGCTAAAATAATTTTAAATGGGAATAGAGTTAGGCTAGAGTAAGCAGCTGCCCTTGGTTTAGTCTTGCACCTTAGAGCATGCTTAGAACTTGCATGCAGGATGATGAAGCATATCAAGCTGCCTCAAAGCTGAAAGGAGCAATGGGCACTAACTAGCTCGACAAACTCTTCTAAAATGCACCCAATTCCATGACTGCATGAGATTCAATCCTAATCATTAGTATTTAGTGTCATAGAAATTTATTTATTTTTATAAGGAATAAGAGGAGTTCCTTGAGAAAATTTTTCTGCAAAAGAAATATTGAGGGGTCAGAGGTAATATAGTGTACAGGACGTTGGCCTTGCACACAGTTGACCCAGGTTCAATCCCTGCACCCCGCATGGTCCTCTGAGCCCACCAGGACTGGTACCTGTGTTCAGTTCCAGGAGTAAACCCTGAGATTCAGGGTGTGACCCCCAACACATACAAGGAAAGAAAGGAAACATTGAAATGTTCTTCAAAAGGGAGGCATGAGAGATAATGGGAGTGCTTGGACAATTATCTCCAAATAGTCACAATAAGATTTTTCTCATGATATTCTTTCTTGGCAGAGAGTCTCTTGCCCGAGTGCCTGGCTGTCTTCCCCAGGGCCTCCTCAGAGGGGATGGGCTCCAACTTCCCTCCCCACCCCAAGCAGAGCTCCTGGCGGCCGAAGACCTCCGGAGCCTAGCCACAGCCATGCTAAAGGCCCCTCTCCACACGTTTGGATGAGCCTCACGCATGAAGGAACAGGCAGAGGAACCCAGGTGTGTGGAACCCGGGAATGAGACCTTCAAGGCTACTCGGATCGGGACTGGGCCTGCTCTGTCCAGATTTCCCATCTCCCAGTAGCTAGGCGGTCACACCCAGGGACTGCCCATGGCATACAATCCTGTCAATGGCCAGCATCCAGAGACTTAAAAGCCAACTCCCAGAAGCTATAGATATCCTATAGCCTACTTCTCCATCTGGGAGAAACTGGCAAAGTACTGGGAGTTTCCTGCCCACATGGGAGAGCCTGGCAAGGTCCCCATGGTGTATTAATATGCCAATTCCAGTAACAATCTGGGTCTCATTCCTCTGACCCTGAAAGAGCCTCCAGTATGGCATTGTTGGAAGGACGAGTAGAGAGAAGCTTCTAAAATCTCAGGGCTTGGACGAATGGAGATGTTACTAAGACCGCTTGAGAAATTCGACAATCAACGGGATGATGATGATGATGATGATAATGATGATGATGATGATGATGATGATGATGATGATGATGATGGTGATGGTTCTTTCTTAGGGGAGAAATATTTTCTCTATGCCCAGTTTTCTGAGATAATTACCCAGAGGAAGCCTAAAAGGAATTAACTTGTAGTTTTGTCAGAGGCGAGACCTGAGCTGGATGGCTTCTCATTAGGAATAAAAAAAATCCAGGAAGGTGATAAGAAAAGACATTATTATGAGGATCAAGTGACAATTCACTGTATTGTAAGGCCCGTCGCTTAACTCTGGAAACATACGGTACCCATAACGCTGGTGGTTAAGATGTCTATGATAATTTTTAAAATTCTTAAAACTGAATATTTTGAAAGGGGAATAAGTGGTTTCATCACCTTAGGTTTTCACTAAATTCTATTAAACTATTTTTAATGGCTACTTATTATCTAAGGTAAACTTTGCCTCAGTAAAAAAATGAAATGAAGAATAACCTGTATCTTAGGTCAGGTCATTCTACTCCTAAGCACTACAGACAATGTGTTTCAGAGACGCAGATGAAAACTTTGAGTATGTGAACATGGCTGTAAGACCCGTCCCTTATAAGCCCTCATTTCTCCGGTGACTTATCTGTGGAACAAGAAAAGTGAGTATTGAGAGATTATGCAGAAACTTTTCATGAAGTTTCTTCTCATGAAGAAACTTCTCATGAAGTTTCTGGATCTTTTTTTTATTTGGAGAAACAAAGACAAATTCTCAGAGGTATAGTACTAGCCCCAGTGTTTCTTAGAAATTCCATTTCTACTGGTAATTTAAACAAGCAATATAAAATAAATTATTCAGGGCCTGCTATCAGGGCAGGCTTGAGGAGTGGTTGGGAAAATTGGAAATATTGGTTTTGGGAAGGTGTAATGGGTATGGGATTGATGCTGGAATATTGAATGTAATAAATCATGAGAACTTTATAAAAATACTTTTTTTAAAAAAAGATCAAAGACTTTGAGATCTGTTTAGAAACTATAACATGCTTTGAGGAAATTATTGGAATAATGTGTCAATATTTGGACCTACAGTGTCTTTAATGATCTGATACCATGGCAAAGTCAACAAAATGAAAAATAAGAATACATAAAATTGTATATCAAAAGAAACATAGGATGCAACTTCTGTCAGATATCTCTCTGGACTTAGTTACTAAAATACTAAAATACAGAAACCCAAAACCGAGAGGCCGCTAAGTGTGGTCACTCTACCTCATACCTCTTCATCCTCAGCAATGGAAAACAAATTATCTAATGCTTCCTTTTCAGCAGGTCTGACTTTAGGGGAGAGACTCTCCAAACAATAATAGTGAGTTTTGTTGAAATATTGAATGCAATCAAAATGAAAGTAAAGTGAAATTTATTAGTTACACAGGCGGGGGGGCTAAGGGTGAGGGGGGCTAGGGGCGTGGGGGGGTTAGGGGTGTGGGGGTGCGGGGTGGAGCTATACTGGGATTCTTGGTGGTGGAATATATGCACTGGTGAAGGGATGGGTATTCGAGCATTGTATAACTGAGATTTAAACCTGAAAACTTTGTAACTTTCCACATGGTGACTCAATAAAAAAATTAAAATTAAAAAAAAAAGAAACATAGGATAAAACTAAAAACAGTTAACTGAACTGGGAAAAATGTTTGCATTTAGCACAACAGATAAAGGGTTAATAATATCTAAGTTTACATATATATATATATATATATATATTTAACTGGGAAAGAAAATGAACAGACACTTCCTAGAGGAAGACAAGTAGATGGCTAACAGGCACGTGAAAAGATGCTCAGGATGATATAATCAAATCAAGATGAAAATGAAATATTGTATTACACCAGTGAGACTGACACATATCAAAAATAATATGAATTATTTGTGCTAATGGGGATGTGGTGAAAAAGGAATGCTCAGTCACTGCTAGTGGCAATGTTGTCTGATTCAAAACTCCTGTAAAAAGCAACGTGGAAAGTAAACTTAGAATTGAGCTGCCATATGACTAACCAATTCCACGTTTGGGTATCTACCCCTAGGACCTACAAACATTCTTTCAAAAGGATTTTGAGAACATCTCATTGTACACATTTCACTGAACATATACCATTATTCATTACTGCACTTTTGCACAATAGGTAAGATATGGAATATGCAAAGTGAGTCTTCTAGAATGAACCAGAAAGTGCTGGGAGGAATGGTGGAAGAAAGAAAAAAAAACTATTTTATATAGGCAGGCTCAGCTAAGTCTGCACCAAAAAAAAGTCTGAGCCCTGGGTTAGGTCAGATAAGCATATTTTTAAGCACTTATCAGGTAGAGACAATAACCATAATAGCTTTGTGATTGTCTTACATTGATAGGGCCCTCCCATTATCTGCATTTGGAGATTTAGTTATCTGCCGATTATAGTAACCTGTGCCCTTAGTCAACCACTTTTGAAGAGAAATTTTCTTTTTTTGAATTTTATGTTTTTCATCTTCCATCACATCAAAAGAAAACAGAAAGAAAATGAAAACAAAAATTTTAGATTACAGTTTAAATACATTTGAATCATTAAAGATTAATATAATCGTAAAAAAATTAAGTTAACTTTAATGTTTCATTATTAATATGAGTTGAGTACAGAGTATATGAAAGTAACAGCTATGTACTTTGCTAAAGTTTTTAAAGTCAAGTATAAAGTGAATCAGAGCTATCTTTATGTATCTGTCATTAGTTCAGATAAGCATATGATAACCATTCATCATTTATATATAGCTGTCTTTCATCATATAAAACTCTTATTTTAATAATAAATGTTTTTGGACTCTGTCATTGACTGGAAGACTGTCAACGACAAGAGGAGAGAACACATTTCATTGAACGTTTTAAAATATTTTTTCAACTTTAAAGTGTGTACAAAAAGAATCTCTAAGCTCCTCTCCGTGTGCCCTTGCTCCACTATGTCCCGGGAGGTTCATGAGTTCTGCATTTGATGACAAACATAAGAGGTGAGCTGAGAGATACAGAGAAAGGCCAATACCATGCCGTTATCTCCAGACATAAAGATAGTATCCCAGCGATCACAATAGATCATTTGCCTTAAGCAAATAAAACAATGGGTTGAAAGACAGAGAGACCATTTCAGAGACTTCAGTAAAAGGGAAGCCACATTTAACTTACAGTGCTAGTGAGAATAACAAGATCAACTGACCAAGGCTTGGGCCCTACGAGCACATGGAAATGTACTAATGGAATAAATGAGCTAACAGACAGACAAAGGTGATTAAGAGCACAAAATGGCATCTACAGAGTGTCATGTATAATATGATCACTGTTAAAATGTGTACACTGGTGGATGGGTGGATGTTGAAACACTCCATGACTGAACCTCAGTAATAAATAGCTTTGTAATGATCTATCTCATGATGATTCAGTGAAAAAAATTTAAATGTATAGTCATAAATGTCCCTAATTCTTTCCTTTGTGTTACAACCATTTGTGCACTCAGCTCCAGGAAGCTGTACTCATTCCTAATTTATTGACAGGGAGGTTCCTAGAGCTTAGGGCTTGTTGATGGAGAAGCTATGGGGTAAAGCTCTGATCCGTACGGAAAACTTGTCCTCTATCACCCAAGGTTCCAAGGACAGTTAAACGACTCCAAGTGGCAGTTGCTCTAGATGGATAGAGCTCATCTCAGAGATTTTCCCTGAGGTATTTATTCAAATATTGTTCTACCCTGCTGTTTCCTTGAGACAGGTGAGACAATGTCCCCATGACCTGTGAGGCCGAGTGTCTCTGTTCCACCCATTCTTTTCTGAACATTTTGCAGGATTTTGGGTCTAGGGGTGCTATCATCTTCAACAGTTTTCTAGTTTAAAACATGTCCTGTGATGTTTTTGTCTTTTCACTGTTGAGCTGTCTTTTTCACTTTTTTGTAGTGTTCTTTCCTTTGCATTCTGACTCCATTTATCCATGCAGTGGTCATACATATCTTTAAGGAACACAGCTAGCAGAAAGTATGCTCTCACGTCTCAACGAGTGTGCAAATACTCCTGGGATTTGCCCTGACCTGCTTTCTCTTTTTATTAATTAGGCTGTGATACTGGAAAGTGACATTTTTCTAGATATACACTATTGGTCCCTTCTTTAAGTTTCTTTCAGATTCCACTCCTTAGTATATTGATTTTAGCAATACCTATGTTAAACGGAATCTAACGCTGCTTAGTTTTGCTGGAGAATATGTACTCGTGTGTGTGTGTGTGTGTGTGTTTGTGTGTGTGTGTATTCACATGCATTGTGTATATGCTGGAACTTCAGCATCTGAAGATCATAGGGATTTAGAAATTCCAAGCTCATGAGAATTTCAACTTCTATGATTAAGAAGGGTCTTGCAGAAACCACCCTTTGTTCCAGGAAATCAAGAATGAAAGACTTATGGAGAGCCTCATTTGTTCAATTGTGTGAACATAAGTCTTTGGTGGGACACTCTGGACGTGATTATATGGCAGGAAGAGAAAAGGCCATCTACTTCCTTAGCAAACCAACCAGGAAGTGGGGTATGTTCATGCAGAAGGAGGGGGCAATCCATGTCCATTTTGAGGGGTGAGTGGTGGTAATACTTCTGACATGCTGTAGCTAAGGGCAGCAAATCCTAAGGCTTTCCTGGCAGCAGTGCAGGTAATACTGCTCTCTACATCCGTCTGTTTCACACCTCTCAGCATTTGCTACGGTCACTCTTCTTTCAGTTGTGAGTCTCTGTAAAAATTGGCAGGTATTGCAAACATGAAAGTTTGTGAGTCTGTAACTGTACTTCAGGGTGATTCACTAATAATTTTTTTTTAAAATTGGCAGGTATATAATATCAGACCATTGTTTGATACCTGGGATCATGGCAGGGTCCCCTAGGACTCAAAACCAGGCTTACTGATTGAAAAAAAAAAAGCAATTAACTATTACCATCATTAAGAACTTTGCCTGGTACTTGAGTTTCTTCCCTGACTCATCTTCAGTTGCAGACATTGTTGCCTATCGCTCTTAGCACAAAGAGTTTGGCCCAGATTCATCGCTAGTCAGAGGGAAAACAAGTTTATTCTTTTTACAAAAAAATAAAAGTATAAGGATTTTGTTGTGCATTTCATCTACTATCCTCTCAAAGAATGGTTTTCAATATCTTTACTGCAATTCATAGTATAAAAAAAACTTATTACATAATCTTACATACATTTTCTATTATTTAAATATAGTTGAAACTAATTTTTTTCCAACTTTTTCTTGGTTTTATGACATACAATGGTCTTGCATGCTTTATGGTTTAAATTTTTACATGGGAATATTATGCACCAAATTAAATTTACATGGGAATATTATGCACCAAATTAAATTTATAGGATATAGTATATTTAGTATATACTATATACTATGGTATATAGATCATCATCATCATCATCCCATTGATCATCAAATTTCTTGAGCGGTCTCAGTAATGTCTCCATAATGTCTCCATTCATCTTAGCCCTGAGATTTTAGAAGCCTCTCTTTACTCGTCCTTTCCAGTAGTGCTGCATTGGAGGTTCTTTCAGGGTCAGGGGAATGAGACCCATCATTGTTACTGGTTTGGACATATGAATATGCCATGGGGAGTTTGCGAGGCTCTCCCATGTGGATAGGAAACTCTCGGTAGCTTGCCAGGTTCTCCCAGAGGGAGAACTAGGCTAAAAGATGTTGCGAAGCCGAAAAGCTTCCAGAAGCTTGGTTTTATAGTCTCTGGATATTGGCCGTTGGTGGGATTACACAGTGCAGGGGGCAGTCCCTGGGTGTGGCCACCTAGCTACTGGAAAATGGGGAATCTGGGCAGAAGAGGCCCAGTCCCGATCCGAGCAAGCTTGGAGGTCTCAGCCCAGGGTCCCACACACCTGGGTTCCTCTGCCAGTTCCTTCATGCATGAGGCTCATCTGAACATGTGGAGAGGGGCTTTGAGCTCTGCTTGGGGCAGGGAGGGAAAAATAGTAACTAATATAGTATATTAATAGATATTATATAGTATATAATTTATCCTATATAGGATGTATAGATATAGATATGATATAGATATAGATACATCTCAGGACATTCTCTCATTTCAACGAGCTCTGGGACTATCACTGCCGTATGGATACATGGATAATAGCAGCTCTCAGATGTTGTTTTGTCTTTTGGGGTCACATCTGGTGATACTCAGGGTATGCTCCTAGCTCTGCACTCAGGAATTACTCCTGGAAGTGCTTAGGGGTGATCATATGGGATGCCAGGGATCGAATCTGGGTCTGCCGCATGTAGGGCAAATGTCCTACCCACTGTGCTATCACTCTGGCCCCCATGATATTTAGTCACCAAAATAACTTATGAATAAGGATAGACCTCCCTAAAAAGTTTGACATCTGAACCATATAATTTCCCAAAATTAAACAATCTGCTATTTGTTGCTTAAATCTAAAGTGGAGTACCTCCTTACTGTAGGGCATGTTCTCAGGAAATGTCAGTAGTAAACCTCTGAGACCATAATCTTAAGAAATGATAGAACTTTTCTTGGATTTGATTAATACTTTCTTCTTACTTTTGCAGCTGTTAGTGGATGACTTTGATGATAGGTGCTATTAAACACACTTTCATAAAGAATACAGGACAATGTCAGCAAGGGAGGCAGGAAACCCTACCCCCCACATCTATAAGTGAGGATTAGTTATGCAGAGCAATACCTTAATATTTCTTAGATATAATTGGAAATTTAGTGTATATTGGTTCTAAATCTCAAAAGTTATTTTTGTTTTGAAAAATCATAAATGGGGCTGGAAATGCTCCTTCAAGTACAAGTGAGGCTCTTCAAAGATGCCAGTGACAGGGGATTTGATGAATGTGTGATGATACAACAGACTGGAGCAATATAGCACAGCGGGGAGGGCATTTGCTTTGCATGCGACCAACCCAGGTTCGATTCTTCCATCCCTCTTGGAGATCCCAGCAAGCTACCAAGAGTATCCAGCCCGCATGGCACAGCCTGGCAAGCTACCTATGGTGTATTTGATATGCCAAAAACAGTAATAAGTCTCACAATGGAGATGTTGCTGGTGCCCACTGGAGCAAATCGCTGAGTAAGGGGATGACAGTGATACAGTGACAGTGGTGATACAGCAAGCTTGAGTATAGCTCTTTTTCTTTTTTTCTAACTTATGGGCAATTTAGTGATGGTAACACATATCTAGATGCTCAGGGGTGTCTGTCTAAATGGTATTGATCTTGTCTTGGCCATTTCTTTCCCAGACTGAGTTCCAATCTCTGAGCTACATACTGAAAGTTAGGTTTAAGACATTTGAGCCCAAGGTATAAGAATGATTTCATCAACGGATGAAATTTGCTCTTCAATATTTTTGGCCTACTGTTTAAATTTTACCTTACAAAGTTCTGTCACTCTGGCTTTAAAGTTCAGCTCTCTCTGCCCCATTTGAACCTGGACTTGGTTTTGGATTTTCAATGCACAAAGGGAACTGCTAGCTCAGGCCTGTAGCTGTAATTTCAGCAGGCTCTGGGACTATCACTGCTACTAACCTCAGGGTCTGGGCTCTCCTCTCAGGCATAATAGTTTCAGTGTGATAGGCAGAGGATACACATGAGGATCAGTTTGTCAGTCCAATGTTGCTATGGGTATCTATGACAAAAACAAGTTGGAGCACACGTGGAGTGACTTAAACACATCTCTCTGCATGATGAAGACCAGGTAATCCAGCTGACTAGCCTATGTCCCCTAGCAATCTCACAAAGGGAGGGACTCTGTGGTTTGCCTTCACTGGGTGCCTTTACTCGATCTGTGAAACTATTTCTAGTCTACAGCTGAAGATGCGGAGGGCAAAATTAGAACCCTCCCTCTGCTGTAGTCTACCTGGATTTTCTGTTCAGTCCATAGGGTCCTGAGCTGCTCCCAAAAGCCCAGTCCTCCGTCTAGCAATCTCTGTACACCCATCATCCTAGAAGGCCATATGAGAGCATCAGTGGTACTGGCTTTTTGTTTCTTTGTTTTGCTTGGGGGCTAGAGCTTGAGGTATTCAGGGTTTACTCCACATGGTGTTCAGGGGTTCATAAGCAGTGTCATGGACTGAACATGGGTTGGCAGCTTGAAAGGAAAGAGCCTTAATTCTTGTATTATCTCTCTGGCCCCAGTTCCGCTCTTTTGTTAGAATATGGTACCCAACATTTCCCCAGTTACCTCAAATTTCCTCCTAAATGATATATCTCTTTCTTTCACAGTTGGGTACTGCTGCCTTTTGAAGGTGAACCCAAAAAGACGTCTGACAGGCGCTTGTGGGAACACTGAGGAAGCTAGAAGAGGAAGGAAGAGAGAGACACAGAGTCCTTTGGACACTATTCTTTGAAGTCTGAGGGGATGAGGCTGTGCCTGGGGTTGCTGCTGCTGCTGGGCTGGGGTGAGTGTCCCTCAGAGGCTGAGAAGATCCATCGCTAGGCTAGTCGTGGTGAGGGTGGTCTGGGTGGCACATGGAGAGGAATGTGTTCTGTGGTCAAGATACAGACAATGTACAGAGTTGTCTTTGTCCTTAATTTTTTAAATAAAACTTTATTAAAAGTCTGGTGCTGTACTGAGGACTTACTACTCTCTATGTGATAAGTGCACTCCTCGAGTTCCTCAGGAGACCAGAGCAATTCCTGACACTGACCCAGGTCAGTCACAAAACACATGTGCCTTAGTCAATGTAATATCACCAGACCCTCATTATTATTCTTTGTCTTTAACATTTTTGAGCATATTTATAACAATTGCTTTTAAGTCTTTACTCACTAAAACCAATATCTGAATTTTTTTAATATTTTATTGAATCACCATGTCAATATCTGAACTTAAATAGAACCATTTCAGGGATTCATTTGTTATCTTTTCACTGAGAGCCCTTTGGTTTTGTAGTATATCTGATAAATTATGCTTGAAAGCTAGTCATTTATAAAATAGAAATTAATTATTCTGTTTTTCTTTTATGAATGGGCTGGAGTGATAGCACAATGGGTAGGGCATTTGCCTTGCACATGGCCGACCTGGGTTCGATTCCTCTGCCCCTCTCAGAGAGCCAGGCAAGCTACCGAGAGTATCCCGCCTGTATGGCAGAGCCTGGCAAGCTACCCATGGTATATTTGATATGCCAAAAACAGTAACAAAAAGTCTTACAATGGAGATGCTACTGGGGCCCACTCGAGCAAATCGATGAGCAATGGGATGACAGTGACAGTGAGAGTGATAGTTCTTTTATGAATAGTATTTATAGCTGTATTATTATCTCTCCTAGACTAAATTTAGAATCATCCTTCCTGAGAATATGCAGCCACTGGTGTCTTGATTCAGTCTTTAATTTCTTCTTTTATTTTTTTAATTTGGCATTTAGAATTTATTGCTGAGTCTTCTCAGTTTAGTGATGAGTCAATGATATCAACAATGGTTGGTTTCAATTTTTGATATTCTCTTTACTAACTGTGCTTAGTTTGAGTGATAACCACAGAGTTGCCACCTATTTCTGTTCTGTTTTGTGCCATTCTTTGGTCTTCTGAGAAACTACACACATTCCCCAGTGAGTCCTTCTCGTTTTCTAGCTGCTCCAATAAATATCTAATAGATTTCTCTGTTCAACTTGGAACAAAGCTAGAAAAGCTGTGACTATACCCCAGATTTTATGTCACATTAAACACTACATTCACTGCTTTATCGTTTATTTCGTTTCTCTCCCAAACCCACTGTCTGTTCTTTTTCATTCATTTGACATTGTCTTCTGGCAATTATTCTGTCGAAAAACAATTTTTGTGTGAGAAAATATGTATAGTTTAATGTTGTGGATGGTGCCATATTCCTTCAAAATATATCACTGTTCCTTTTTTGAGTGTATTGAGGGAGAGACATTCTTTATTCAGAAGTCCGTGTGACACATTGCTGGTTTTGTGTTTTGTAGACTGGTATGTTTTCATTTTACCCTACGAAGAATATTTTGAGTGCCTGTTGAAGTCCTAACTGGGGCTGGAGAGCTGGAGTACTGTGGGTAGGGTTCGTGCCTTGCACACGGCCAAACCAGCTTTGATGGCCAGATTCTGTATGGTGCCCTGGGCACCACCAGGTGTCATTCTTGAGTTCAGAGTCAGGAGTAAACTTTAAGCTTTAATTTTAACTTTAAGTATGTGGACCCCAAACAAACAAAATGATATATTAACTGAACACTTTGCATATATATATATATATATATATATATATATATATCAGAATCTCTCTTACTTGACATTAAGCATAAGTGGCCCAGAATATTGGGCTCTTTCTTATAGACTTAGTGACTGATTTGACAAGTAATATCAAATTTTGGACTCTATGTCACTGACATTTTTTTTTATTTTAAGATTTTTTAATGGTATTACTGTGAGATATACCTTTACAAAACTGTTCATGATTAGGTTTTATGATAACACGGTATCTTGCTAACATTATCGATGCAAGTATGACTCAGAGAGAAATAAACACACAAATATGCAGAAACACAGATAGAGTGAATAGAAAAATTAAATTGTAGACTATCTGCAGTGGGAATAAATAATTCCTGGAAGAATACATTACAGTTTCAGGGATGGACGCTTGTCGGGGTCCAGCCCCTAAGAATGCAGCCGAGACAGGAGTTCTGAGGGACCAACAGCAGACACACAGCTTGATGGCTGAGGGCTGAAGGCAAGTTTATTCTTTCAGCAGGGGGTTTATATACATAGCTAGTCACGTAGGCACTGTTATCTTAGCCCGAGAAGGTTAGTCACAAATTTACGTGGTATGCGGTTGTGCTTAGGAGGGGAAGGCACGAGAGATTACAGAGGAGGGTCTGTTTTGTCTCTTGTCTGTTCTCACAGCAGTCAGAAGAATTCCTCCTTCTAACACACTACAAGATGCCCCGTACGTCTGAAGAATTCCTCCTTCAGATATACGCTGGTGACATCTCCTCCAAGGACTCCTCCCGGATTCCATGGGTCAATGTACGCGGGAAGCTTTCCAGATTCCCTGCCAGCAGGCACGTAGGCCCAGGGGGTCACAGAAAGGACAGAAAGAAGCCCCACTTTCTGCAGTTCCCTCACAGACGCTGGTATTTCTGTCTCTTTGAAAAGTGATCTTTTTAGGTACATGTATTGCCAGTCCATGCACATGGTACCTGTAATAACATGTCACCCACATACCCCCTCTTGATATGTGGACTTTCATACTTTAATGCTGGGATGTATACTGAGGCCTCCATATATCTCTTTCTTTCTCTCTCTCCATTTCTTCCTCTTTCTACTTCCTTAGAACTTTCAAACAAAACCTGTCTTTAGTTAATAAAAAGAAAGAGAAATATGAAAGCACACTTTTTAGAGACCGCTTGGAGATCTTTTAGAAGTAGAGTCAGAGTCAGTGGAAAGGAATTGTCTTAAGGATTTGAACTTAGACTGCTAGAAATAGCAAGAAATAATGGCATTCAATTTTCTGGATAATTTGACACAGAAATATTTCCAGTCATGATAATCAGCACATCCTAATATACACTGTGAGTGAGCATGAGTCTTCATCTTCTGTTTATACTCGATTTATCAAATTTACTAAGTTGCAGAGTATTGGCTATGTCTTCTGTAATTATACACATACATATATATATATGACTGCTATTTTAATCTCATTTTTTTCTCCTGGCTTCCCATTGAGGGGTAGCCATTATTTTAAATTATCTAGTCATATATACTAGAGGACTAGGAAATGTGCTAAATTGGATATCCAACATAAGGGCCACTCATCTTTCAGTAGCAATATTTTTCTCTGTGTGCAGGTCAGAGAAAAGCCTAGTGATGAGCTTGATGGTGCAAAGGAAGATTTATGGTCCCACGTGGGATTCTGAAGGCAAAGAATTATTACTAATCCCTAACAACCATACTATCATTTTGAATTGATAAACTATTTACAGAACTAGTCTAACCATGTTTAGATTGGTAAAGTAGGGCTTAAACTCTACACATCCAACGTCTCCTCTATATTGCAGGACACTAAAGGTCAGAATGAATTTTACAATTTTAGATTTTTGTTTCCTGTGATGTTTATATAAACCAACACCACTTCTTATACAAAGGTGATTATCACTACACACCATAACAGAACCAGCACTACTTGTTGAAGAGAATATAGTTCCTAAAGGATATCACCTTTTATATTCTAGCAGAGTCTATCAACTTCTGGGGTCCATTTGTGTGGGTTTGTCCCATGATTCTGTTTTGAGGATTTATCTACTCCTATGTTGATTGCACAGATTTTATATTACTGAAACACTATGATAAACTCTTCTAAGAGGGGGGTACTGTTCTTCTGACTGTAAAATCAATATTCCTTTGCATATCCATAAAATCTTTAAGTTACCATTACTTGAAAAGGTTTTAGATGTTTTTACTACATCCAGGGTTACTCAGAGCTTAATCCTGGTTCTTCACTTAGAGATCAGTTCTGGTCAAACTCAGCGTCCATATGGGGTGCCAGGAACTAAACTCAGGTCTGACACATGCAAGGAAAATGCTCTGTTTACTATATTATTGCTTAAGCCCAAGGTTTTTATATTTTAATTGGTTGGGGAAGAAATAATATTTTTGATAAATGGTAATTAATTAAGGCTTTTATTTGACTCCCATTCAAATAGCAATGAATGACATTTAATTCCCTAGGTTTTAAGACAAAGAAATAATATTCCCTTTCTTTGTTGTTTTTTTATTTTTATTTTTTTATTAGTGACTGTAACTCACCATGAGTTACAGTTACAAACTTGTGAGCTTTCATGTTTGCATTTTGTTTATATCCCTCCACCAGTTCCCAGTCCCCTCCACCAATGTTCCCAGTATCCCTCCCACCCTCCTACCCCATCCCCCCGCCCCAGCCCACCTATGTGGCAGGGCATTCCCCCTTGTTCTCTCTCTTTCTCCTTTTGGGTGTTGTGGTTTGCAACAGGGGCACTATGTGGCCATCGTGTTTGGTCTATATTCTATTTTCAGAGTGCATCTCACATCCCGTGCAGGTCCTCAAACCACACTTTACCTGGTGTTCCCTTCTCTATGCGAGCTGCCCCTTCCTCCAACATGTAGGGCCAGCTTCCAAGACTTGGAGCCAACCTCCTGGTACTTATCTCTACTATTATTGAGTGTTAGTCTCCTATTCTGTTATTTAATTTTATATTCCACAGAGGAATGCAATCTTTCTATGTCTGTCTCTCTCTTTCTGACTCATTTCACTTAGCATACTTTCCATGTTGATCCACTTACATGCAAATTTCATGACTTCATCTTTCCTAACAGCAGCATAGTATTCCATTGTGTAGATATACCAAAGTTTCTTTAACCAGTCATCCGTTCTCGGGCACTCAGGTTTTTTCCAGATTCTGGCTATTGTAAACAGTGCTGCAATGAACATTCATGTTCAGATGTCATTTTGACTGTACTTTTTTGCCTCTCCGGGATATATTCCCAGAAGTGGTATTGCTGGGTCAAATGGGAGCTCAATTTCTAATTTTTTGAGGAGCGACCTTCTGTTTTCCAAAAGGGCTGAACCAGTCGGCATTCCCACCAGCAATGTAGGAGGGTCCCTTTTTCCCCACATCCACCCCAACAGCGGTTGCTTTTGTTCTTTTGGATGTGTGCCATTCTCTGTAGTGTGAGGTGGTATCTCATAGCTGTTTTGATCTGCATCTCTCTGATGATTAGTGATGAAGAGCATTTTTTCATGTGCCTTTTTGCCATTTGTATTTCTTCCTTGAGAAAGTTTCTGTTCATTTCCATCCCCCATTTTTTTGATGGGGTTGGCAGTTTTCTTCTTGTAGATTCCAACCAGTGCCTTGTATATCCTTGATATCAGCCCCTTATCTGATGGGTATTGGGTGAATATCCTTTCCCATTCTGTAGATTGCCTTTGTATTTTGGTCACTGTATCTTTTGCAGTGCAGAAGCTTTTTAGTTTAATATATATCCCCTTTCTTTATAATCAACACAATTCACTGTATATTTTGAGCAAGTAAGAGGATTAATCTTTTTAGTATTTTTATCACATTTTCAGAATAATATATTCTATGTCATAAAATATTTTAAAATAAAAACCTACTACTTCAATCTTGTGCTTTCTCTAATGCTTCATTTTTATTCATGTATTTATTACTTTTTAATTGAATCAATGTGAGATACACCCTTACAAAGCTATTTTTGATTAGATTTCAGTCATACAGTATTCCAACACCCATCCTGCCACCAGTGTACATTTCCCAGCACCAGTGTGCCCAGGTTCCCTCACATTACCCCTCACCCCCAACCCCTGCCTGCCCTGCAGATGTTTTTTTTAATCTCTCTCTCTCTCAAACTCTCTCTTTCTCTCAAACTTTCTCTCTCAAACTCTCTCTCTCCTCTTGGGCATTGTAGCTTGTAATATTGATACTGAAAGGTTATCAAGAATATCACTTTACCTACTTTTAACCCTCAGATCTTGTCCAGTGTGATCATTCTCAGCTATTATTGTCACACTGGTCTCTTCTCTAGCTTACCTACCCTCAGCCCCCACACACTTGTAGTTAGCTCTAACAATTGAACACTCCTCCTAGCCCCTATTTTTCCCGGCCATGGATATTTGTCTTCTTATATATAGTTTTGTATACCACAAATGAATGCAGTCATTCTATATCTGTCCCTCTCCTTCTGACAAGGCTTCTTTTAGGGGATCACTTTTTATTTCATGCAGTCACAGAGTCTAGAGGATTAGAAAATGTGCAGAATGGGACATCCAAGAAGAGGGGCTAGTTCTAGTTGAACCATTTTATTTCTCTCTGGGAGGGTCCTAGAAAATCCCTATGAGGAGCAGTAGAACAACAAGCTTGGTGATTCCGAGAGTCAGACGCCTATTTGAGATTCCAGAGGCAGAGGACTGTCTCTGTCCACCACTCTCTCATTTTACCTTGAACACCTCAGTACCAGTCTGACAAGCTGTGGTAGGGAAAATATGAGTAAAACTATACTGCATCTAACATCACACCTGCACATATATCATGCCATCTTAGGCTTTTCTACTTTCACATTTTTGTTTCTTGTGATGTGTGAAAATCCCAGCACCACTTCTTATATAAATAACCACTAAAGGACAGAAACAGGTCCAGTGTCACTGTTGAAAGATTATTCCTACTGCATCATTTTCACTTTATTTGGAAAGACTTTGTTAACTTTATTTTATACTGATATGCAGATCTGATCCTGAACAGAGGTTTCAATTTGGGAAATTTAAAGGGACACCGAGCTCTGATGCTATATTGCAGTCATCATTCATATGCCATCACCCAACAAGAAATATGTGCCTAGTCTCTCAGTGTGATGTAGAAATGCATATTATTCCTCCCCAAGCCCCATGTCATGTGAGCTGGGACAAGGACACTGTGTGGATTTCCCACTTCCCTTTCATTGTCTTCACCTCAAGTTCAGCAAGACCATGGCACAGAGTCTTCTAGCTCTGAAGTACAGTCTTGACTGCTGGAAATCCACGATGAGTTTTCCTGCAAATTCATGTCACCCCCACTAGATGACACAAGAATACCCTCTGTCTTTCCCACTTCTTATTTTTTTTTATTATTTTTTAAATTTATTTTATTGAATCACCATGTGGAAGGGTACAAAGTTCTCAGGCTTATGTCTCAGTTATACAATGCTCAAATACCCATCCTTTCACCAGTGCCCATATTCTACCACCAAAAAAAAAAAACAGTATACCTCCCACCTCCCACCCCCCTACCCCCACCTGCATAACTGATAAATTTCACTTCATTTTCTCTTTACCTTGATTACATTCAATATTTAAATAAAAAACTCATTATTGTTGTTGGAGTCTCAACATATAACATGTTGTTGGAGTTTACCCCCCAAAAATATGGCCCTTATTGTTGTAGTTTACCCCAAAAAATTATGACAAGGAAGCATTTGATAATTAGTTTTCCATTGATGAGAATGAAGAGATATGAAGTCGCGCAGCCGCAGTAGCGGCCGCGCAGTTTAGGATTTCTGTATTTTAGTAATTAAGCCCAGGGAGATTTATGTTAGAAATTGCATCATTTCCCTTCCTGGGGCAGCATGGAGCAAAGGCTTAGTTCGCAGTCTGGAGACATGACTGCAAGCACTTGCTGGCACCAGAAGTAATGTAGCTGACTCTGGATCTTGGTCATTTGGCAGCAAAACGGCCGTGCAAAAGCATGGCCAACTGGGTCGAATCTCGGCGGAGTGCAAGCCGGTTTCGGCCCCGGCCCGAGACTGCCCAAGCATCCTGCTGTTTCAAGTTCAAAACACATATTTTTTCTCGTTCCTGCGCCACCAAGTTCATACCTGCTTAAAAGTTCCATAATAGGGCGGAAGCCATGCCGCTTCTTCCCACAAAGTCTTTCCCACTTTTTAACCGAATCCCCCCCAAAAAATTTATTTCACTGTTAAATTCTTTTGCTGAGGAACAAGTTGAGGAACCTGATATTAACTGCCCATATATGATACTGGGTTATTGTCCTATTGCCCTTAGATAACGCTTTCCTTCTCAATCTGGATATTCTGCATTAATATGAGACACTCAGAAGTTCATGTCCCCAATAATAGAAATAATATTTTGGTGAAGATTGCATGGGGTTTCTCTAAAAAGACAGAGTAGTAGAACCTATGGAAAGTTGGAAACAAGGCATGAAGGATGAAAATATGGGTGGTAGTAAATTTCAATTAAATGATCAAAACTGTTTTCTGTTTTTTCTGTCTTTTAGGGACTACCCAGGGCCCAGATTTTTCTGAGAACTCAACAGGACAGCAGAAGCTGCCAGAGGTGAGGCCAAAGATGCTCCTGATGGTAACTGGTGTGAGTGGGAAGAGTTCCTTCCTTGTGGGTAAAGTTGTCTTTTGAAAGTGGGCAGTTCCCACCATAAGGTATCTGGGGAAAGACCTGGGAAGTTGTTTCCCCCAGGATAGTCAGGCATCTTGGCAGAGCAGAGACAGCTTAACCGTTTATCCTAAATTTTTGTTTTGTTTTGTTTGGGGGTCACACAGTGTTCAGAGCTTACACCTAACTCTGTGCCCAGGGACAACTCCTGGAGATGCTGCAGAGACCATCTAAAATCCCAGGAATGAAAGTTTGGTCAATCATGTGTATGGCAAGAACACTACCCACTACTTTTGCTTTGGCTCCAGTTTTTCTGAAATTTGTACTCATTATTCCTGTTTTTCTTTTTAAGAGGATAGACCAGAAAATTCTCACAAATAGGTTTGTTACCTGAGTGGACCTTGAAATATATTCTGTGGGTTCTCTGCTAGAAGAGAAGAATTGGTTGTCCATGTTTCCTCTCTCATACAATCAGTAATTCTGCAGAAATTGACTTTCAAATTTTTGTGTTGGTGAGATGAATTCACAGACCTCATTTACTGTGAACTGCTACCTATTAATTTACAGATCACTCTAAATTCTTGGAAGAGAATATTAGAGCTTTCTTCACAGAAAGTCAGTCAGCAAAACAAAGAAGTCTGAACAATGGAGAGGCCTAGCCTGGTCCGGAGTTCCCCCTCTGTTCTCAAATTTCCCTGGCTTTTTGACACACCCTCCTGAAGAGATGAAGTTTTCAGTTTTCTTTTTCTAGCAACAGATATATTTAATGCACCATATGCCTTATTCTGTATAAAAAATTGAAATGGGAAGAGTGGACAATACAAGTAAATGTAATAAAATGTTTTTTTTTATTTCAGTCTAATGTATTAGGTCTCTCCTTAACAACTTATTTTTCAATTATGATAAAATATGCATAATCTAAAATTCACCATGTTAACCATTTTTGAGTATTCAAGAACATCAAGTACAGTTACATTGTGTGAAGATCTCTCTTGGACAGTTCCAGTAATTTTTATGCCATGCTAAAACCTTATATTTGTTTTGCTTTCTCCATACTCTCTTGGTCTTAACTGACAGATCTGGAATTTCCTTCTGTACCTGCCACATACTAAAATCATTTTCATAGGCACAAAAATAGGCTTATATTTATGTTTTTGGAAAACTGGGTAAGAATTAGAAGATTATGACTATCATCAAGTATTTTTTCTTGATTTTGAGTCCAGCTAGAAACAAAAAAGGGATCCTATTAATATTTGAGCTTCCTTTTACCATTTAAAAAAAATACATGATTTCCTTACATAGTTTCTTATCTTCATAGTAAACTTATAATTCTGATGTTTTGTTCTAGTTGAAGATATTTAAGTATTTGCCATTCTCCTGTAACCCAAAGATGTTAAGGGCAAACATATCCTCTGTATCAGGTATGTGTCACTGTGTCGTGATCTGAGGTTGGTCATCTATCTCTCCAGAGTGGTCAGATGGAGGATCCGACCCTATGTCTCTTATACCTTTTTCAACTTTCAAACACATTCCTTTACTTAGACCATCTCGCTTCTTCTATTTCTCTCTGCTCCTTAAGTTGTATACATAGAGGAACACATCATCACATCTTTCAGAGATTAAAAGCCAACATGCCCCTGATGTGCTTTGCCTGGGTGGGGGACGTCCCTCATGCTCACACATTGTGGGTATCAGTGTTATGGGTTGTCACTTGGTTGCTCTTGTGCCTTCCCCTTCCTTGTTTAGGGAAGGAAACTGCCTATAGGATAATGTATGTTTAACACCCAGAAGCTGTGGATGTTGCTCTCGAACTTGTCAACTTCTGTGGCTTTATCCTTTAAGGAGCTGCACAATACATTCTGCTTAATGACTTCATCTTTGTAATGCTCTGATATCCAGAGTGTCTCAAGAAGAACACTATTCTCACTATTCTGTTCTTTAAAGTACATAGGTAGAAAAATCAAGGGATAAACTTGTTAGGAAACTATGGGGGAGACTAAGGTAGGAAGGACACTGTGACAATGGTGGAGAAAGAAGACACTGGTGGAGGAGGCAGTGCTAGATTGTGTTATGCACGAAACCTCAATATTAACACCATAATTTTAGTGCATGAAACTTAAAAAGAAATTATAAAAAGGAAAAATATATTTTTCACAAATTTATTCTTTAGTTTCCTTTCGCACCACCAGGGTCAGTTTCTAAGAAGACTGAATCCCAGATGTTCTGGGTTGGACAAACAGGAGCAATGTCAAGGTTCCTGGTGTCCCATTTGCATGTGCCTTGCCTCTAGAGTCTGTGATCACAGACTTTTATCACTGTTGTCTAGCCATCTACAAGGCCGTCATAATCTTATTTGTTATCTGCTGGTTTCCTTTAAGTCCATTACTCTCACTCATGTATGGTGGCCTTCAAATTATAAAAAAGAAGGGATTGGAGGGGTGCAAGCAGCAAAAGAGGGCCAGGTAAGAGGAATGAAGGGGACATTGGGGACCAAACCTGGGACAGCTATTTGGATACTCTAGCTCAGTTAAAGCTATGGCTTCCAGAGGGAATGACCTATTTGGAGCATGTGTCAATGACTGACAGAGACAAGATCTTCTTCAACTTTCCCACACCACAACCCAGACTCATCCTTAGCCACTACTCATGGGCTGGGGATGTGTTGCCAGGTTGTGGGGAATGAAGACCTGATCTCCTTACATGGCTTCTTATCTTCACAGTCAATGCTCTGAGACCTTCAGACGTTAAATTGGTGGCTTCTATTGGCTTTAAGGGAACTGTGAGTATTTCTTGAAGATGGAGGTGGAGGACAGGTTTTAGACTGGTAATCCCATGAAAGATCTTGTTAGAACTAGGAAAAGATATGTCATTTAGGGAAAGAATAGCATCCTGAGTTGGAGAAGCCCCAACATTCACATAGAGAATGTGAATCCTATGATTTGTAATCAATTATTTGCCTTTACTTATATGAGGATAGTCAACATTTTTAAGTTTCTATGGCTAAGTTCAACCCTTTGATATATCAAAGATCACAGATTCAAAAAATTGTGATCACAGGTTCAAAAAATTACTTGTTTTATTTTTAATTGAGATTCTCTGTTTTATAATAGTATTAATAGTAATTTACTATTCACATAATTCCAACACTACACCCATCACCAGTATTGTGTAAACGCACAAAAAAGGAGGGGAGCACCACACCGGGCACAGGGCAGCAGCGCTCAATCTCTCCTGCCGCCCGTATTCAGTAGTCTCCAGC
This sequence comes from Sorex araneus, assembly GCF_027595985.1. Taxonomy (NCBI): domain Eukaryota; kingdom Metazoa; phylum Chordata; class Mammalia; order Eulipotyphla; family Soricidae; genus Sorex; species Sorex araneus. Next base: position 365,425,882 of record NC_073313.1, on the reverse strand, counting down.
TGCTTCCCCACCCCAGGGAGGTTGATGGTGATGATGAGGCAGGCGAAGGAAGGAACGAGGGTCAGGCTGGTTGGTCTCAGTTGCAGTTTATTCCATTCCCATCTCCATTCTCCTCTGACTCTCCTCCTGCTTATTCTTCCCCTATGCTACTTCATTCTCCTTCTCCTCTGGATCTGGATCTCGATCTGGATCTGGCTTCTCCAGATCCAGATCTGGCACTGGGACTGGCCCCCAGCCCACTCTTTCAGCCTAGTTAAATCCCCAAGCATGAGGGGTTGGGGCTTACACATAGGTGTGGTCACCATCAATAGGGGTAAAGTTCTTTTCCTCAGGGGATCCTGCTTCCAGGACATATTTTCTTTCAGCAGGACACCTACCCAAGAGCGGAATCCCATAGGTGTGTTTCTCCTCTCCTTGTCCAACTAACATATAAGCATTCATCATATTAATCATTTTGTATGGACATAGCAAGAGATGCATTAAGCTTATAGAATTGCTTTCCTGTGGTCACCTCGATCTCAGACTACTGTGCTCAGGCCAGATTAGTCTTTCCTATCCCTAGCAGGGTCCTAGTCTCGTCATTTCTTTTGGATCATGACATGACATGTCCATGACCAAGCTCTTAACTTATAGTTAAGCATTAGGCACTTTGGCCAGGCCCATCTCGATGCCATCATAGCACATAACTCACCGCTTGCCCTGGGTCCGTCCCATCCCTCGTAGGGGCTCTGCCTTTGGGGTGCTAGGAACTAAGGGCAACTGAGGCTTAAGTCAAGAAAGCAGATGCCTGGGAGTGAATAATATTCGAAGCCAATTAAATCCCATGTTACAAAAGCATATTAACAACTGTCTTTCTTCCAGGCACTGTTCTGAAACCGGGGATGTGGTCAATTAGTAGAGACATACATGAATACCACCTTCTTGCTTGTATCCTAGACATGATTGCCAGAAAGACATTTTATTTTAGTACATGGAGGATCACTTGTGCACCAGCTTTGCTTCTTTGTATAATAGTCATGAAGCTTAATGATCATTTGAATGTAAGCTTTCCAGTATGGGTTTCTGTGCTGAGGAAAACATTCACACTCTCTATGGTTCTGATTTTGTACATTAAGCTGAATGGAAATCAGTATTCATTCTAAGCAAAGGAAAATTGAGGGCCCACATTTTATCTGAATTATTATTCCCTGTCAGTGGGTATGGTTTCCCAACAGGAAGCTTTGGTCTCTGGAATGTTGATCCAAGCCTTTCCTGAAAGGTTGATTCAAGTGTTTCCTCTCCTCCAGTTGTCATTTCCAAGTACTGTTGGTGTGATGGAGAAGCTGAATAGGTGAGTCACCCGGACCCAGAGTGTGAGGTGCCCCTGATGCTGTGCTCTCTGGCTACCTGACCAAGAAACCCTAAGACTGGGAGCTTCTGTGCTTCATACTCCTTAGGGAGAAGTGACAGCAAGAACCAATTTTCTGCACACCTGGTCAACATTTGGGGCACCCTGGAATCTTTTGTCTTCTCTTTGTGAATAATAAAGGAAATAAGGGAAGGATATAAGGACTTTATATCCCACCAGAATTCTTTTTCTCTCGGGCTCATGAAGGGTGAGATAAGTTTGACTTTTATACTATATCCAAGACAGAATCTCATGTGACTCTAGGAAGGATAAATAGAGCCAAGGGGAGCCAATGCTACTTAAAGACAGACCACAAAAACCAAAGGAATGAGCTGTTAGCAGCAGGGTGAGAACTTTCTGGTACTCTTATGTTTGCCTCTATTTGCAGGACTGAAGAAAGATCCCAGGAGCTATGCCTGGGAGTGGGGAAAGGTAAGATTTATACTGTTATTAGTCAGAATATTTAATATCTAATGTATCCCATTAGACACAATAGCATCTTAATTAATGACCAGTAGGGACACACTTGACTCATTGGTTATGTGTCTTAGAAGAACAAGGCATGCTGAAAGAACCGATAAAAACATGGTATAGTGTAAAAAACTAAGGCATGCCAAGAGGCATGTGCACTTGTGGGCTCTCCAGGCGGCTCTGTCTCACCACCCGCGTTCGGTACTCTGGAACCGCAGTGTGTGGACTGGATCAGGACGGCTGGTGGTCAAGGACAGGCGAAGGAAGAACGAGGACCAAGTTGGTTGCCGATTAGTTACCGTTTATTCAATCTTCCATCTTTCTCATCTCCCGCACTCCCAGCTCCGGCCTCTCTCTGCATCAACTCCAGCTTCTCTCCTTCTCTAGTCTCTCCTCCTACTTGTCTCTCCCACCTTGCCCTCTAGGGTACACCCAGCCAGGTAGCAAAATCAACATAATAAAGCCCTTCCTGAGGGCAGGGCATTCCAAAGCCCTTCCTGACTTAAAACCTTAAGGGTATTTTTTTCTTTCCTTAGTCCAAACATTTATTAACATCTTAATACTAGTTATTTTTGTATGGACATAGCAAGAGATACATTGAGGCTTGCAAGGCAGCTCTCCTGGCAACATCTTGCCACAGGCTCAGACCACAGCACTCAGGCCAGATTAATCACTCCTCACCCTAGCAGGGTCCAAATCTAGTTATCACTGTTTGGATCATGACAACATTTGTCCATGACCAAGTTCTTAACTTATAGTTAAGCATTAGGCACTTTGGCCAGGCCCATCTCGATGCCAGGGTAGCACACAACTCACCGCTTGCCCTGGGTCTGTCTCATCCCTCGTTGGGACCCTGCTTTTGGGAGTGCTAGGAAGTAAGGGCAGCTGAGGCTTAGGTTGAGAGAACAGATGCCCAGGAGGAAAATATCATGTAGAGTCAAATGACATAAGGTTACAAAAGCATAGCATTTGCTAAGTCTTCCTGTGTCCATACAAAAAGGACATGGCTCTGAATAAACTATGCAAAGGACTCAAGGAGAAGAGAAAAACAATATTTACAAGTCAACAGAACACTAAGAAAGAAGTTACAAATAAACACAGAGGAATGGGAGCACTGTGATGGGAGTAACTCAACAAACCTAAACTACCTGAGGCTATGTTATCCTACAGTATAGGATCGCCTTTCTCAATTGGGTGTGAGAATGTATTCTAGTCTCTGAGAACAGAGACATCAACAGGTATTGGGCGAATGGTGGGAAGATCAGGAAAAAGTTTTGGAGAATTTTGGCCAGAAGTCCAGACTTCTCTCACAGAAGTCCAGAGTCCAATTAGAGATCTTCATCTGAAAAATATAATCGCAGTTTACTACCCACTGAAGTTCACCAGTGTGATGATCCTTGTATTTTTTTCAATGCATGTCATTTTGTTAGAACTCCCTCCATTCTAGAATAAGTCAATTGGCTTTAAGAAAATGGAAATGAAGCAACTAGAAACCAGTTGTTTTCTCACTGTGAGTAATCATCATTATAGTATTTCAAATTTGATGTCTTGGACTATGCTCATGAATATTATATCTAGAAATCACCTGGAGTAATTGGAGAGAGAGAACAAAAGGGAATACCCTGCCACAGAGGCAGGGTGGGGTGGGGGGGAGATGGGATTGGGGGCTGGGAGGGATACTGGGTTTATTGGTGGTGGAGAATGGGCACTGGTGGAGGGATGGGTTTGCGAACATTGTATGAGGGAAAAACAAGCACGAAAATGTGTAAATCTGTAACTATATCCTCACGGTGATTCACTAATTCACAATCACGATCACAATCACGAAATCCCGTTAATTATCGATTTCTCAAGCGGGCTCAGTAACCTCTCAATTTGTCCTTTCCCTGAGATCTTAGAAGTCTCTCTTGACTCTGCCCTCCCAGTGATGTCGCACTGGAAGCTCTTTCAGGGTCAGGGGAATGGGATCCAGCTTGTTACTGGATTTAGCATATGAATACACCATGGGAAGCTTGCAAGGCTGTCCCATGTGGGCAGGAAACTCTCAGAAGCTTGCCAGTTTCTCCCAGAGGGAGAAGTAGGCTACAAGATATCTGGAAGCTTGCTTTTAAGTCTCTGGATGTTGGCTGTTGATGGAATTACACACACCTGGGTTCCTCTGCCGGTACCTTCATGTGTGAGGCCTGTCTGAACATGTGGAGGGGGCCTCGAGCATGGCTGTGGCTAGATTCCGGTGGTCTTCAGCCACCAGGAGCTCTGTTCAGGGTGGGGAGGAAAGCTGGAGCCCATCCCCTCCGAGGGGCCCCGGGGACGACAGCCAGGCATGTGGGCTAGAGACTCTCTAAGAGATTCACTAAATAAAGAATAAATTTTTTTTTAAAAAAGAAAATATATATACATATAAAAGAAGAAGAGGAATGACTATCTTTATTTACTACAAGAGTGAAAAATTGTGAAATTCTTTTTAGCCTGTCCACAATCCTTACTTACATGATTCATTTATTGGAGAGAAATGCTTGTATATGATCCTAATTCTGACCATACTATTGAATCATGGCACAACCTTTAATGACTTTTTTTCTCCCAGCTGGAATTGTAACTGAAAATAGACTGTTCATGTTGCATAAGTAAAGTTATTGTTTCTGGTGATAGAATATGCTACAAGACAGAGAAATTTTATATGCCCAACCAGATTGCCTTACTTATTTCTCTATACCATGTGTTTCTTTCTCATGAAAAAAATAAGAATCTAAAATTAAAAAAAAAAGAAATCACCTGGAGTTTTTAATTTTGCTTAAGCACTCTCTTCATCCTGAACCCCACTGCATACCTAGTGCTACCTGGAGTAGCCTTGTGGGAGGCCAGTCACCTGTGCTCAGGTTTATGTGATTTACCAACAACCAGGTAGCCTTGTTCCAATCATCAGTGATAATGTGATAATAATATGAGTACTGCAGAAGATGCTTGTTGAGCTTGTCTTCCTGTGTAGACTCGGTGACAAGGGAGCTAGTTAGTGGTCATTCAGGTAAGCTAGGCACTCCTTGAGGACTTTAAGTCATGATAGGAATAATAATATATCATATCTCCTTCATCATTCATCACTCAGTGTGGGGGGATTAAACCTACCATCAAGTCATCTAGGTTATAATTAAAAGATCATCAGTCATTGGTGGTCACAGTGATGGAAATAGGGATCCCATTGGAAATGGTCTAAAAGTGCTAAAAGAGGTTTCCACTGGCTTGGAAACTGCAACATCTCTGCCCACTTTTGTTCATGGGCCATAGTCCTTTTTATCAGCTGACCTGAAAATCTGCAGGGAAAGACAAGGTACAGAGCAGACATAAATCAAAAAGGTAGCAAAATGATCAGGAAGAATACACAAAAGATGGATTTATGCTTTTATTGTTAGCCTGAGTTCAATTCTCGAACTATATGATACCCTCATCCACAGATTGGTAGTACAGTGACAACACTCAGTGATTGTCAAATAAAAGTAGGAAGGGGAGTGGAAAATCTGTGGATAAAACTTCCAGTGCTTATTTGTGGGAATGTTTATTCCCAAAAAAAAAAAAAAAAAAAAAAAAAAAAAAAAACCACAATATCTGAAGAATACTAAACAAGATAAGTTAAAAAATTCATAATCATGTTGGATTCCAGAGAAGCAATTAACCATATTGGAAATCCATTCTTTTCCAGTCATATATTAAATATTTGTGTTTATCATTGATTATCAAAGACAATTATAATACATTCTATCTTCCCATACCATCTTTTTGCCTCCCTGTTTACGTAAGTGCAAGACTATATGTGCACATATTTCTATGTGTGCTCACACACACAGTTAAATTAGTGTCAGAACTCCGTTGGCTTTTATAGATGGGGTCATGTTGTGTGAACGTTCCTGGGGTCAGAGGCGCTGAGATAAGGAATGCGGAAGAAATGTCTTGATTGGAGGACTAAGGCTCTCTCTGGCTCTTAGCAAAGGCAGAGGGCCTCAGGGACCTCCTTTTATTGATCATGGTACCTCTAAAGGGCGCAAAATAGTGACATCACCAAAGGCATCAAAAGATGTTACAGGAAGAACATTGAGGCATCATTATTTCCTTGTATCTACAGACCAGTAATCTAGGCCTCAGGAAAGAAGATGCAAAACCAAAACTGAAACCTTCCTTGGGCTAAAAGCACTTGGATTTACATACCAAAGACCAGGCTGCCCTGCCACAGGAAATCTACATGTCAATTACAAACCTGAAATCTACATTCCAAAGACTAGGCTGGGCCACAGCCTGCAATTTACAATATCAAAGGTCAGGCCTGGCTAACACCATCTGCATGTCAAAGACCAACCAAGCTTCTGTGAGAGAAGGAAAATGGCTCTTTTCAGTATACTGAAATTATTTTTCTGAAGGCAGCTTGAAGGGGGAAAATGTTCAGCTTCATCCAAACCAGTCAGGACACACGAGAAATCTCGCCCATTTTCATGGGTCCCTATGTTCCTGTCCGTAGTACAGTACAGTATACATGGACTCGCCCTGGTAGCTCAGTCCAGCCCCAACAGGGTCAGGTCTTAGGAAAAGCAGCGCAGTGACAGCACTCAGTGATTGGCATAGAAAAGTAGGAAGGGGAGGGAAATCTGTGGATGAGACCTTAAGTGCTTAATTCCTTCAATATGTACACAGACTGATCAATAGTGATGCTTCCCTCAAAGTCACATAATTTTGGATTGCCTGCTTGCTAAAATGAAGACGTGTTATGAGGGTAACTAAATAACCCATTTAGTTCTGGGTTGAGAATGAAGCAGAAGTAGTCACACAGAACTTACGTGACGAAGCCAGTTGGCGAAGCACAGGTGCCTCTCTTCCCGTTCCCCTCTGTGCCGCTGTAGTTTTCAGGAGAAAATCAAGTCAGTTTTCCTTCTAAATGAGTGCACACACAAAAACCTAGCAACAAAGAAAGGGGCCTTAGTATAGGATTGGAGTACCTCCTTCCAATATTTTCAAAAGATCTTCACTTTCTGCTCATGACCCAAACACAGCCTTCTGCACTGCTACTGACATAGCTGTCTTTATTGACCCTCTGATTGTTAGTTTTGGAAGTGTTTTCCATATCCTTGGAGCACTCATGCCACTATTAGCAGGAGAAAGTGATTCATCCGCAATCCATTTACTCTTCCTCTATCAAGTTAAAAGAGACTAATAATAAATAGTTTTAGCATCCAAGAGCTCTGACCCAAATCTATGATAGCTGATAGATTTGGAATTACCTGATTTCTCATAGCCTCACTTTTCCTTTCATGCAAGTGTGGTGAGTGTCACAGGCCTTGGGCCTCAGTCTTGAAAGGTGATGATATCTTATTCCACTCATTTCAGGAGTCACATGGGATTTGTCATCAGAGACCACACTGGGTGTGAGTGTAATGCTTTGGAGAGGGGCAGCAAGTAGGCTACCACTTCCTAGAGAGGGTCAGTCTCTCCAAATGAGCCATAGTCTCAAGTCATGATCTCAACCTTCCTCTCTGTAGTCCTTTCAGATATCATCAGATTCTTCAACCCCACTGTTTTGAGACCTCTGTGCATCCCTAAGAGGCAACTGACATCTTGGGCTGATACTGAGTAAGACCCTTCTCTCGCTGTCTGCAAGGATGTGAGATTTAGGGTAGTCGGGAGATGAAGACAAATTGACTAAAAATTAGAATTAAAGGACCATATAGTACAGAGGCTAAGGAACATTGCCTTGCATGCAGCTGACTCTGATTCAGTCACGGGCACCTCATATGATCCACCGAGCAACTCTAGTGGTGTTCAATCAGGAATTAATCCCTGAGCACCACAAAGTATTGCCCAAAACCTAAACCCCAAAATACTGCACAAAACTTAAACCCCAAAATAAACAAAGAAAAATAACAATATTATATGAGATCCAGCACCTCAGAAACCAGAGTGATGTAAAGAGTCTATGTGTGCGTGTGTGTGTTGGGGGGGGGGGGGCAGGAGGGGTAGACTTCTAACCTGTAACAAAGCAAAACTAAGCAGGTTTTAAACCGTCTTCCACTCTCCCTCTGTGCAGAAACTTGTGGATTCAGGCTACAGAACTAGTGAAGAGCATGAAAGAGAATTCGGTAAGAGATGCTTGATCCCCTGTTCAGGTAATATGCGTTTGCTGGAACCAGTTGGACATCAAACACCAATCTCCACAGTTCTAAACCAAGAGTTCAGTAGTCAGTGTAGCCTGACTCACTAAAACTCTTAACTATTCTCTGGATGCCCAAACATAGAGAGCTTCTTCCTGTGTTGGCAATGTGATCTCTTCAAAGGAAGCAAACACACCCAGTGTCTTGGGTATCTTGTCTTTAACTATATAGCATTGGGTCAAAGTCCTTTGTGTAATGTGGAATAAGGCATTTATTCTCCCTAGTTATGTTTTCCTAGCCATAAAATGGGGCCAATAAGTGTCCAGAGGTCAGGGCTAATGGAGGATTAAATGAGATGGAGGATGAGCCTCGTAGAGAGGAACTGCTCAATAAAGTGGTTGTTGATGTTATTACTAATTCCTGTTTTTATTTTAATTCTGAGGCATAGGTCTCTGTGGCATGCACACGGAGACCTTAAAGTCCAGACATTACTCAACAATTTTTATAAGACCACAATAATCCTGCTTCTGCCCTCATGCTATTCTTGGGCAAGTATTAATTCAAGGTCACTTTCACTACCAAGCTGGCTTTCGCCCATCCTGTGACAGGACCATTAGAATTCAAGAAAGCAGCTTTCAAGTATCCAAAATGGTTATGAAATTAGAACAAGACCATGCTATATCTAAGAAGTGAAATTTCAGAAACTATGTCAAAAAGAGTAGGTTATTCCCTAACAAGATAGTTCCAGAATTTCTAGATTAACTGTAATATTCTGGAAAAAAACAGAAAATCTGTTAGTTTCACAGTGGTGAAAATGAACACAAAGAGGACTTGTGACCTAACAAGTTTATCCAGCTAATTAAAGCTGAAATTTAACTTTCTGAACTTACAGTCCAGTGTATCTCTAGGGCATTATGTACCAGTTAAATAAAATGTAAATTTACATTTTGCCCATAATTTAGCTATTTTTATTAAAGAAAAATCAGAATACATATAACGCAGAAGAATATTAATACTATTGACAATTTGGTGTATTGTGAAAAAGTTTTAATCACATGGATTTACTTATATATTGTTTAACAGAAAATATATAATGATTACTTTTATAATGTGAATTTTTAATTGTAACATTTTTGACCATTTCTTTATTTTGCTGCATGATCAGAGAAATTCCATACAGAAATTCCCCATTCCAGAAATTAATTCTCCTTCCAATTGTTCATTTTTGTGAATGCTTTTGAACACTACATTTCTTTATTTTGTTCTTTCTCTCTTGGTTTTCTATTTTTCTCACTTGTTATATTTCTTTTTTTCTCATTTTCTTTCTCTCTTTAGTTTAGTTTCTACTTCTCTTTCCTCCCTTCCTTCCTCTCTCCCTCCCTTCCTCCCTCCCTCCCACCCTCTCTCCCTCCCTCCCACCCTCTCTCTCTCCCTCCCTCCCTCCCTCCCTCCCACCCTCTCTCTCTCCCTCCCTCCCTCCCTCCCCCCCCTCCCTCCCTCTCTCCCTGTCTTTCTTTCTTTCTTTCTTTCTTTCTTTCTTTCTTTCTTTCTTTCTTTCTTTCTTTCTTTCTTTTTTCTTTCTTTCTTTCTTTTTCTTTCTTTCTTTCTTTCTTTCTTTCTTTCTTTCTTTCTTTTTCTTTCTTTTCTCCCTTTTGGTAAATATATGATTATCCTTAAGTCATGCTACTGTCTCTGCATTCAGAGATCACTTCTTGCATGCTTCATGGGACCATATAGTGCCAAGGATTTGATCTGCATTGGTTTCATGCAAGGCAAGCAGCTAGTATTCTATCTCTATATCCTATATCTATATCCAAAAATGACTATTGTTATTTTTAATGAACATTGTTCTCAAAACATTTTTTTAAATTTTTATTGAATCACCATGTGGAAAGTTACAAAGTTCTCAGGTTTATGTCTCAGTTATACAATATTCAAACACCCATCCATTCACCAGTGCCCATATTCCATGACCAAAAACCCAGTATACTGCCCGCCCCCTGTTCTCAAAACTTTTATGTACCCATTTCTTTAAAAATTTTTGGAGATGAAATAATACCATGAGTGGGTTGCTTGCCTTGCACATGACCAATGAATCTTGGATTCTTAGAATCCTCTATGATCTCCCGAGCAATGCCATTACCAACCTTGAATGCAGTCAGAACTAAGCCCTCAACACTGCCTGGTGTGGCCTCAAAACATCTTTTGGATATTAGATTGTTCTATCAAAGGAGTTTTTTTAAAAGATTTTCCCCATATGTTTTGTCACACTTCAGCTAGAGTCAGTTGACTCTACTGTCAATTAGATATAATTTTATTTTTCTATAAAAATTTATGTAATTTTATGAGTGTAGGTTCTGAGATTGAAAAATAAAGAATGATACCAGGTTTCACTGCCATTTATTTTGATATTGTTTCCTTATCTCACTTATTTTTTCAGCAACTGGACTTTGAAAATGACTGGAAGCTAATCAATGTGTTCATCAGTAATGCAAATGAATGTTACCTATGTCCAGTTGATGGTCATGTAAGCTCCAGGTTCAGAGGACCAATAATGCAAGTGTGGATTTGGAAGCAGAGTGAATGTATGAAAGTTGGCATTTGCCAGAATTAAGAAAAATAGGAAAAAATATATTTTTCTAAGAATCAAGAAACCATACACAAACATCAGTGACCCACCCTCTCTCTCTCCCTCCCTCCCTCTCTCCCTCCCTCCCTCCCTCCCTCCCTCCCTTCCTTCCTTCCTTCCTTCCTTCCTTCCTTCCTTCCTTCCTTCCTTCCTTCCTTCCTTCCTTCCTTCCTTTCTTCCTTCCTTCCTTCCCCCAGGGTCTCACACATGCAAAGCACGTGCCCTAACTGTGAGATACACCACTGACATGAAGAGAAAGTGTCTTCAACTTACAACTTTTTGTATTCAGAACAAAAATGTTGAGGTGTTGGTAGGCTAAGGGAAAAGCATTCTGCTTCTGAGGAAAATCAATACTATTGAAATACTCTTTGCTTCTTGTAACTTTGATTTCCTTTAAGTACAGATTTTGAAAGCAAAGAATTAAATCTTGAACTCTAACTTGGTAGATTGTGTTCCTCATTCATTGGCTGTCTTGGGAGTATTATGAATGCAGGTAATTTGCATATAATTTAATTATCTATAAAATATGGTCCAGGTTGGAGAAGGGACATTTTAGTCATCTTGATTCCATAAATATCACCATAAATAATAATTCTATAAATATCTTTGGGAAAAGGAAATCAGTTGTTATTAAGATGGTCCAGATCTTGAAACATTGTGTATATATTTGCCTCAATGTATTTTATAGACTCTGGTTTGATCTAATGGTCCTTGATCCACTTTGAGTTGACTTTTCTGCAAGACATGAGACACAGATTCAATTTTAATTTTTTATATGTGGTCATACAGTTTTCACAGTATCATTCTTAAAAGAAGCTATCTTACTCCATTTCAGGGTCTCGCCATCTTTTTCAATATTTGTTGACAATATATGACTCATTGGTCAGATTGTCTAACCTTACATATCCTTCAGTTACTTTATTTTCTGTATGGTTTTGGCTAGTCAGGGTATTCTATAATCTCACTGTATCACTGTCACTGTATCACTGTCATCCTGTTGCTCATTGATTTGCTTGAGCAGGGACCAGTAACGTATCCATTGTGAGAATTGTTGTTACTGTTTTTGGCATATAGAATATGCCCCAGATAGCTTGCCGGGCTCTTCTGTGTTGGTGAGACACTCTAGGTAGCTTGCAGGCTCTCTGAAAGGGCCGGAGGAATCAAACCCAGGTTGGCCGCGTGCAAGGCAAATGCACTACTCGCTGTGCTACAAATTTATTTATGAACTGCTCAAATTCCTTGAAAAATGTCTAAATTTGGTTAGAGATTTCTTTGAATTTATATAGTACTTTAGGTAGTATAGTCATTTTGACAAAATTGAGTTTTCCAATACAAGGGCATTGAATATTTTTTTCATTTTCTAAGGTCCCTCATTTTCTTTATGTCAACTCTATTATGCCTTTTTTGAGAAATTTCGATCCAGTTTTTCATAAAAGTTGAATTAGACATTTCCAGTGAGAAGTGTTTTCATTTCCTCTTCTCCTTTAATTTTTTTACTAAAGGCCCTAGATTTAAAAGTTATTGATAGATGATTCTTAGGCATACAATATTCCAACACCGATCCCACCACCAGTGTCAATTCCCCTACACACCGGTGTTCTTATGCTCACTCTTGACCCGCACCCCTCCTGCCACTTTGACAGGCACATTTTAAGTTCGGTGTTTGTAGTTTAGATCTCCTTGCTTCCAGATGAGTCTCTGCCCTGGATATACAGCTATACCACTCTCAGCCATCGTAAGTGTACCCAAGGTCCATGACTTCTGTTCATTCTTTACCTCTTTTCTCATCCTCTCCATTCCCCCTTCATCTCTTTCCTTTTCTGTCCTTTTCTCTATACTTTGGTGTCAAAAATGATCTAAGCATCCCCCAATTACTACATTTCCAGATCCAGTTATTCTGTATAACACAGATAACCAAGATCATCCTGTACTTGTCCTTCTTCTGACTTACTTAACATGGTATCTTTCAGTTCCAATCTAGTTTCACTAATCTGGAATCAAGTTGTTTATGCAAGTCTATTAGTTTTATTTATTTATTTATTTATTTACTTATTTATTTATTTGAGGGGGAACACCAGTGATTCTTTGGGGTTACTCTGGGCTCTGCATTTATAAATTATTCCTGACAGTGCTCAGTTAATCAAAAGAAATGCCTGGGATTAAACCCAAGTTGGCTGTGTGCAAAGAAAAATCCTTGCACTTTTTTAATCTCTCTTGTCTATTGTATTTCTATTTGCTTTTTATAGGCATCCTTCCAATACTTCCTGCAGATTCCCAATTGCAAGAGATCTGATCTGATTTCTAATTTTCAGTAAAAGAGGATACTATTTATATTGAGTTAATCTAAAATTTCCTCTACCCAAAAGATGAAATTTCCCTGGCCATGCAGGTGAATATTAAATTATTCCCAGTCACAGAGTTATTTTGAGATATTTGAAGACAGATCTCAGACTTACAAACCCTGAGAGTTGTGGGTTTGAGCGGGAAGAGCCACTGTATCCGTTTGAGAGTCAGCAATGGGGTCTTCTCTGATCCAGTGAACCTGGAGGAAGGTCACTGTGCAAGTCAGGATGGCTCGGGCTAATGGAAGCTGCAAAAAAAAAAAAAAATGGTGGGAGAATTATTTCACAAGGAGGTCTTCAAGTAAAACATGTGTGTTTTACTTGAGATCAATTTTAAAAGAATTACTAAATTACCATAAGATAGACAGTTACAAGTGTATTCGTGATTGGGTTTCAATCATACAAGTTTCCAACACCATCCCTTCACCAGTGCACTTTTCCCACCACCAATCTCTTGCCTACCCTCCTCGCTCCACACCTACAGCCCCTCTCTCTCTCTCTCTCTCTCTCCCTCTCTCTCTCTGTTTCCCCCCCCCTCTCTCCCTCCCTCTCTCTCTGTCATTTTTCTTTTAGGCACTATGGTTTGCAATATTGTTACTGAAAGGGTATGCTCCATATCACTTTACCATCTTCCAATTTTTTCCAGAGTGACATTTCCATTTCCATCTATCACTGTAATAGTGGTCCCATCTCTGTCCTAATAGCACCTCTGCCCTGCTTTTATGGCAAGCTTCCAACCATGGACCAGTTTTTCTGGCCCTTGTTTCTATTGTCTTTGGAAATTATTCACAAAATATTTTTAAAATTTTATTATGTTTTTATTAGTGAGTCGCTGTGAGGGTACAGTTACAGATTTACATATTTTCATGCTTATATTTCAGTCATACAATGCTCGAGCACCCATCCCTCCACCAGTGCCCATTCTCCACCACCGATGATCCCAGTATCCCTCCACCTCGCCATCCCATCTTCCCTACCCTACCCTGCCTCTGTGGCAGGGCATTCCCTTTTGTTCTCTCTCTCCTTTTGGGTGTTGTGGTTTACAATAGAGGTATTGAGTGGCCATTGTGTTCAATCTATAGTCTACTTTCAGCACACATCTCCCATCGCAGGCAGGTCCTCCAGTCACACTTTACTTAGTGTTCTCTTCTCTATCTAAGCTGCCTTTTTCCCCTAGCATATGAGACAGGCTTCCAAACCATGGAGCAAACCTCCTGGTACTTATTTCTATTACTCTTGGGTGTTAGTATCCCATTCTGTTATTTTTATATTCCACAGATGAGTGTAATCTTTCTATGTCTCTCTCTCTCTTTCGAACTCATTTCAATTAGCATGAAACTCTCACTGTTGATCCATTTATATGCAAAGTTCATGATTTAATCTTATATAACAGCTGCATAGTATTCCACTGTGTAGCTGTACCAGAGTTTCTTTAACCAGTCATCTGTTTTCAGGCACTTGGATTTTTTACAGATTCTGGCTATTGTAAACAGTGCTGCAATGAACATACACGTGCAGATGTCATTTTGACTATACTTTTTTGCCTCTCCGGTATATATTCCTAGGAGTGGCATTGCAGGGTCAAATGAGAGCTCAATTACTATTTTTTTAATTTATTTTTTTATTTTTTTAATTGAATCACCATGTGGAAAGTTACAAAGCTTTTAGGCTTAAGTCTCAGTTACACAATGCTCAAACACCCATCCCTTCACCAGTTCACATATTCCACCACCAAGAACCATAGTATACCTCCCCCACCAACCCCCCACCTCCCCAGCCCCCCACTCCTCCTGTGTAGCTGATGAATTTTACTTTATTTTCTCTTTACTTTGATTACATTCAATATTTCAACAAAAAAACTCACTATTATTGTTTGGAGTTTCCCCCCACCAAAGTCAGACCTGCTGGAAAGGAAGCATTTGAAAATTTGTTTTCCATTTCTGAGAATGAAGAGATATGAGGTAGTGTGGCTACAATAGCGGACACAAGGTTTTGGATTTCTGTATTTTAGTAACTAAACAAAAGCAACTGTGTTGGCATGGATGTGGGGAGAAAGGGACCCTCCTACACTTCTGGTGAGAATGCCAATTTGTTCAGCCCTTTTGGAACACAATATGGACACTTTTGGTTTTTTTTGGATGTGTGCCAGTCTCTGTGGTGTGAGGTGCTATCTCATACGTGTTTTGATCTGCATCTCCCTGATGATTAGTGATGAAGAGCATTTTTTCATGTGCCTTTTGGCCATTCGGGTTTCTTCCTTGAGAAAGTTTCTGTTCATTTCTTCACTCCATTTTCTGATGGATTGGATGTTTTCTTCTTGTAGATATACCCTTGATATCAACCCTTTATCAGATGGGTATTGGGTGAATATCCTATCCCTTTCTGTAGATTGTCTTTGTATACTGGTCACTGTATCTTTTGTGGTGCAAAAGCTTTTTAGTTTAATATAGTCACATTTGTTTATCTCTGTTTCCATTTGGTTGATAAGTTGCATGTCATCTTTGAAGATATCTTTAGCTTCAGTATCATGGAGGGTTTTGCCAACCTTGCCTTCAATGTACCTTATGGATTGTGGTCTGATGTTGAGGTATTTAATCCACTTTGATCTGACTTTTGTGCATGGTGTTAGATTGAGGTCTAAGCCCATTCTTTTGCATATGATTGGCCAGTTATGGCAACATCATTTGTTAAAGAGGCTTTCCTTGCTCCACTTGACATTTCTTGCTCCCTTATCAAAGATTAGATGATCACACATTTGGGGTTGTGTGTAGGAATATTCCACCCTGTTCCATTGGTCTGTGGCTCCGCCTTTGTTCCAGTACCATGCTGTTTTAATTGTTACTGCTTTGTAGTAGAGTTTAAGGTTGCAAAGGGTGATGCCTCCCACCATCTTTTTCCCAAGAATTGCTTAGAAACAATAGACTTGTACAGTAAAGTCACAGGCTAAAAAAATCAATATCCAAAAGTCCATGGCCTTCCTATACGCAAATAATGAGACAGGAAAGTGATATAAAAAGCATTCCCATTCACAATCATGCCCCAGAAAATCAAGTACCTTGGAATCAGCTTAACTAAGGAAGTAAAGGACCTCTACAAAGAAAACTATAAAACGCTACTCCACAAAATAAAAGAGAACATGAGGAAATGGAAACATATCCCTGCTCTTGGATAGGGAGAATCAACATTGTCAAAATGGCAATACTTCCCAAAGCATTATACAGATTTAATGTGATCCCTATAAGGATACCCATGATATTCTTCAAAGAAATGGATCAAGCAATCCTGAAATTCATATGGAACAACAAACGCCCACGAAACACGTAGTATTTTTTTTTCATGATTAAAAAATAAAATCTAATTTTATTTTATTTTTTTTTTAATTTTTTATTATGGAAAGTTACAAAGTTACAAAGTTTTCAGGTTTAAATCTCAGTTATACAATGCTCGAATACCCATCCCTTCACCAGTGCTCATATTCCACCACCAAGAATCCCAGTATAGCTCCACACCGCCCCCTCACACCCCAAACACCCCCACGCCCCTAGCCCCCCCACCCTAAGCCCCCCCCGCCTGTGTAACTAATAAATTTCACTTTACTTTCACTTTGATTGCATACAATATTTCAACAAAACTCACTATTATTGTTTGGAGAGTCTCTCCCCTAAAGTCAGACCTGCTGAAAAGGAAGCATTAGGTAATTTGTTTTCCATTGCTGAGGATGAAGAAGTGTGAGGTCGAGTGACCACACTCAGCGGCCTTTCAGTTTTGGGTTTCTGTAATTTAGTATTTTAGTAACTAAGTCCAGAGAGATATCTGCCAGAAGTTGCATCGTTGCCAACTTGTACTTCTCAGTTACATTATATTCCACATATGAGTGCAATCTTTCTATGTCTGTCTCTTTCTTTCTGACTCATTTCACTCAACATGATACTTTCCATGTTGATCCACTTGTATGCAAATTTCATGACTTCATGTTTCCTGACAGCTACATAGTATTCCATTGTGTAAATATACCAGAGTTTCTTCAGCCAATCATCTGTTTTCGGGCACTCTGGTTTTTTCCATATTGTGGCTACTGTGAACAGAGCGGCAATGAACATGGAAATGCAGATGTCATCTCTACTATACCTTTTTGCCTCTCCGGGATATATTCCCAGGAGTGGTATTGCTGGGTCAAATGGGAGCTCAATTTCTAACTTTTTGAGAATCGTCCATATTGTTTTCCAAAAGGGCTGAACCAGTCGGCATTCCCACCAGCAGTGAAGGAGAGTCCCTTTCTCCCCACATCCACGCCAACACCGGTTGCTTTTGTTTTTGGGGATGTGGGCCAGTCTCTGTGGTGTGAGATGATATCTCATTGTTGTTTTGATCTGCATTTCCCTGATAATTAGTGATGTTGAACATTTTCTCATGTGCCTCTTAGCCATTCGGATTTCTTCTTTGGAAAAGTTTCTGTTCATTTCATCAGCCCATTTTTTGATCGGGTTGGCAGTTTTCTTCTTGTGGAGTTCAACCAGTGCATTGTATATCCTTGTTATCAACCCTTTATCGGATGGGTACTGCATAAATATCCTTTCCCATTCTGTAGACTGTCTTTGTATTTTGGTCACTGTTTCTTTTGAGTTGCAGAAGCTCCTTAGTTTGAGATAGTCCCATTTATTTATCTTTGTTTTCACTAGCTTAGCCAGTGGCGTGTCAGCTTTGAAGATACCTTTGGCTTCAATGTCGTGGAGGGTTTTGCCGACCTTATCTTCAATGTACCTTAGGGATTCTGGTCTGATGTTGAGGTCTTTAATCCAGTTTGATCTGATTTTTGTACATGGTGATAGATGGAGGTCTAAGCCCATTTTTTTGCATGTAGCCGTCCAGTTTTGCCAGCACAATTTGTTAAACATGCTTTCCTTGCTCCACTTCACATTTCTTGCTCCCTTATCAAAGATTAGATGATCATATATTTGGGGGTGTATGTCAGAGTATTCAACCCTGTTCCATTGGTCTGCCGCTCTGCCTTTGTTCCAGTACCATGCTGTTTTAATGACTACCGCTTTGTAGTAGAGTTGGAAGTTGGGGAGGTTGATTCCTCCCATTTTCTTTTTCCCAAGGATTGCTTTAGCTATTCGTGGGGGCTTATTGTTCCATATGAATTTCAGGAGCGCTTGCTCCATTTCTTTGAAGAATGTCAAGGGTATCCCTATAGGGATCGCATTGAATTTGTACAATGCTTTGGGGAGAATTGCCATTTTGACAATATTAATTCTTCCAATCCATGAGCAGGGGATGTCTTTCCATTTCCTCGTGTCCTCTTTTATTTCCTGAAGTAGTGTTTTATAGTTTTCATTATACAAGTCCTTTACCTCCTTTGTTAAGCTGATTCCGAGGTATTTGATTTTTTGAGGCGCAATTGTGAATGGGATTGCTTTTCTCAGGTCACTTTCTTCTCTCTCATTATTTGCATATAGGAAAGCCATGGACTTTTGGGTATTGATTCTATAGCCTGCAACTTTACTGTACGAGTCTATTGTTTCTAGGAGTTTCTTGGTAGAGGTTTTAGGGTTCTCTAAGTATAGTATCATATCATCTGCGAATAGTGAGAGCTTGATTTCTTCCTTTCCTACCTGAATGCCCTTAATGTCTTTTTCTTGCCTAATCGCTATTGCAAGTACTTCCAGTACTATATTGAACAGAAGTGGAGAGAGTGGGCATCCTTGTCTCGTCCCTGTTCTCAGAGGGAAGGCTCTTAGTTTTTCCCCATTGAGGACAATGCTTGCCATAGGCTTGTGATAAATGGCTTTGACTATATTGAGGAAGGTCCCTTCTATACCTATTTTGGCTAGTGTTTTCATCATAAATGGATGCTGGATCTTGTCAAATGCTTTCTCTGCATCTATTGATATGATTATATGATTTTTATCTTTTCTTTTGTTGATATGGTGGATTATGTTGATTGATTTCCGGATGTTAAACCATCCTTGCATCCCCGGGATGAATCCCACTTGGTCGTGGTGTATGATCTTTTTGATAAGTTGTTGAATTCTATTTGCTAATATTTTGTTGAGAATTTTTGCATCTGTGTTCATCAGGGATATTGGCCTGTAGTTTTCTTTTTTTGTGGTGTCTTTGTTTGCTTTTGGTATTAAGGAGATATGAGCCTCATAGAAACTGTTAGGGAGGGTTTCTGTTTCTTCAATTTCCTGGAAGAGCTTGAGAAGGACTGGCAAAAGGTCCTCTTTAAATGTTTGGAAGAACTCACTAGTGAATCCGTCTGGACCTGGGCTTTTGTTTTTGGGGAGACTTTTGATTACCATTTCAATTTCCTTGATGTTAATTGGACTATTCAGGTACTCCAGGTCTTCTTGGTTCAGCCTTGGGAGATTATAGGAGTCGAGGAATTTATCCATTTCTTCTAGATTCTCTTGTTTCGTGGCATAGAGATTTTCAAAGTAGTCTCTGATGATCTTTTGAATTTCATTGGTTTCTGTCGTGATGTCCCCCTTTTCATTTCTGATTCGGCTTATAAGGGTTCTCTCTCTCTCTTTCTTTGTGAGTCTTGCTAGTGGTTTATCAATCTTGTTTATTTTCTCGAAGAACCAGCTCTTGGTTTCATTGATCTTCCGGATTGTCTTTTGGGTTTCCATGTCATTAATTTCTGCTCTAAGTTTTATTATCTCTTTCCTTCTGCCTGGTTTTGGCTCCTTTTGTTGGTCCTTTTCTAAGGTCTTGAGCTGTGAAGTCAAGTTATTTATGTGGGCCCTTTCTTCCTTCCTGAGATATGCTTGCAGAGCTATAAATTTTCCCCTTAAAACGGCTTTAGCTGCGTCCCACAGGTTCTGGTAGCTCGTGTCTTCATTCTCATTTGTTTCTAGGTACCTTTTGATTTCTTCCTTGATTTCCTTCCTGACCCACTCATTGTTCAATATCGAGCTATTTAATTTCCAGGTGTTTGATTTGGTTTTCTGCATCTGTCCACAGTTAAGTTTTATCTTCAGTGCATCATGGTCTGAAAAGATAGCTGGTACAATGTCTATCTTGTTGATTCTGTTGAGGTATGTTGTGTGGCCCAGCGCATGGTCTATTCTGGAAAATGTTCCATGTGCACTGGAAAAGAATGTGTATTCCTTTTTTTGGGGATATAAAGCCCTGTATAGATCTATTAGCCCTCTCTCTTCTATTTCTTCCTTCAAAGCCAGTATTTCATTGGTGAGTTTTAATCTTCTAGATCTGTCCAGAGGAGACAGTGCAGTGTTGAAGTCTCCAACTACTATTGTGTTGCTCGAGATGTCCTTCTCGAGGTCTCTTAGCAGCTGTTGTAGGTATTTAGCTGGTCCCTCATTGGGTGCGTAGACATTCAGGAGTGTGATTTCTTCCTGATGTACACATCCCTTGATTAATAAAAAGTGGCCTTCACTATCCCTTCTAATCTTTTTCAACCTGAAGTCTATGTTGTCCGATACTAGTAAAGCCACTCCGGCTTTCTTGAGGGAGTTGTTTGCTTGCAGGATTGTTTTCCATCCTTTGACTTTGAGTCTGTGTTTGTTCTGGCTATTCAGATGTGTTTCTTGCAGGCAACAGAAGGTTGGGTTGAGTCTCTGAATCCATTTTGCCAGTCTGTGTCTCTTAATTGGTGAATTCAGACCATTGACATTAAGGGAGATTATTGTTATGGGATTTTGTGCCGTCTTTGTGCAAGGGTTTGTTGTGCTTGTAGAGGTTGTTCTTGTCTTACAATAGCCCCTTTAGTGCTTCTTTTAGGTTTGGTTTTGAGTCTATGAAGTTCCTGAGCTGTTGTTTATCCCCAAAGTAGTGTATGATTCCTTCTAGTTTGAATGAGAGTTTAGCCGGATAAAGTATTCTTGGTGAAGCGTTGATTTCATTGAGTTTTTTCACTATATCCCACCATTGCCTTCGAGCTTGGAGGGTTTCCTCTGATAGATCTGCTGTGAGCCTAAGGGGTGCTCCTTTGTATGCGATTTCCTTCTTGGACCTTGCTGTTTGGAGTATTGTGTCTCTCTGGAAGATGTCCATCATTGTAACTATGATATGTCTTGGGGTTTTTCTGTTAGGATCTCTTTTAGCTGGCACTCTCCGTGCGCCTTGAATCTGGATGCCTGCATTGTCCAGCTGTGGGAAGTTTTCCGCAATGATTTGTTTGACTGTGTCTTTTTCGTTGGGGTTGGTTCCCTGTGGTTCTGGTAGTCCAATGATTCTAATGTTGTTCCTCTTGAATTCATCCCCTAGGACTCTGATTCTGGCTAGAGCTATTTTGAGGTCTCTTGCCATGGTTTGATGTTGCCTGTAGGCCTCTTGCAGCTCATCTTCAAGCATACTGATTCTGTCTTCGGCTGCAGTCATCCTATTGTTGAGGGCAGTCAGAGAGTTTTTGATTTCATGTACGGAATCCTTCATTTCTTTTTGAAGGTTTTTTATTTCTGCTCTCATTTCTTCCCGTATTTTGTCGGCTGTCTGTTGTATTGTTTCCGCCAGGTCTTCCTTGAAGTTGTCCATCTTTGCATTGAGTTGATTGAACATGTTGAGGATTTCAAGTCTGAATTCTTTCTCAGAGAGGTCAAGTTTGTAGGAGGCGCCCATTGAGGTTTCCGGATTCCTTTGATCGTCCTCTGGTTGCAATGGGGATTTTCGCTGTTTCTTCATGTTGTTTGTGGTGATATGAAAGAGGGCTCTTGATGATGAGTGTCCCTGTTTCCTTTTGTTGTGAAAAAGGATTGTGGATAGGCTCAGTTAATAGTGGTTGGCTTTTTACTTGCCGGTGTAGAACCTGGTCTCCTACTGAGATGTTCTTATGTGAAGTCTTATGTTTTATTGTCTTACTGCTTGCGAATAGCTAGGATGATTGTCTTGGATAGGATGTTGAGAAAACTACTTTCCGACGGCAATGAGGCCACGCCCACTTTTCTTAGGCCACGCCCCCTGGTGGTTAGGCCACGCCCCTTTCCCACAGACCTTTGCGGGAAGACAGGACGGCGGCAGCGCTTGGGGTCGGCGTGCCGGCCACTCGGCCGGCAGAAAACACGTAGTATTTTTTATGTGTCACAAATAAGTGCAATCATTCTATATTTATCCTTTTGCTCTGACTCATTTCACTCAGCATATTATCTATTTCCATCAATAAAAGAAAATCTTATAAGATTTCATTTTCCCTAATATCTGTCTAGTGGTCCATTGTATAGATACACCATAGTTTCTATGTGTTGTAGGCTGCTTGGGTTTTTCCCAGATTCTGGCTATTGTGAATTGTACTTCAATGAACATAGGTGTGCAAATGACTTTTCTGGATTTTGCTTTTGGCATACTAGAGTATTCTCAGGGGTAGTATTGCTGGATCTTATTAAAGATCAATTTCTAGCTTTATGAGGAATATTCAGATTAGTATCCAGGAAGCTTGGACCACTTGCATTCCATCAGCAATGAATAAAAGCTAAAGACACTGGTGTCAAAGTTAGAGGACTCACAGAGAAAGGTCATTTTGTAGTGCTGAAATCCAAGCAAGCCCAAGAGGTAAACTAAATCCCGATTTGTGAAAAATGAGAAATCATACAAAGCAAGAATTCTACTTTCCACTTTCAGAAATCTGAGATTTGATCCCTCTCATCTTTTTTTGATGGGGGTTGTAGAAAATTTGTTGATTGAAACGATTACCTTACTTATCATAGATAACTTTTTCTAATGCGATACTAATTTTATTTTTCCTATTCACTTCAATGTCTTTTAACTTTTTCTGTGTTTCTTGAGTAAGTCATGCAAAAACATTAATAAAGTTTGCTTTGCTTACTTCTGTTGGCTTTGTGAATAGAAACATATCATTAAAAACAACTTTGAAAGTCACATTTTGGAGTCTTCTGCCTATATTTTTCTCAATGTATTTTATGAATTCTGCTTTGATCTCGTGGTTATTATCCACCTTGAATTGAGATTTTTAAGGTTCAAGTTATAGATACACCTAGCTTCAGTTTTTACTTGTGATTATCCATTTATCTCCACACAGTTTTTTATTTAATTTTTTATTTTTAAAATTGAGTCACATGAGATACAGTTACAAAGCTGTTCATTATCAGACTTCAGTCATACAATGATCCAACACCCATCTCTCCACCACCAGTGTCCATATTTCACCAACAATGACCCCAGATTCCTTCCTGCCACCCCCTCCCTAGCCTGCCTCTATGGCAGGCACTTGTCTTCTCTCTCTCTCTCTCTCTCTCTCTCTATCCATCTATCTATCTATCATCTATCTATCATCTATTTATCTATCTATCTATCTATCTATCTATCTATCTATCTGTCTGTCTCCCTCTCTCTCTCCCTCTCTCTCCCCTCTCTTCTCTCCCTCCCCATCCCTTCCTCCCCAGTCTCTGGGCATTATGGTCTGTAACATAGATACTTAAAAGTTATAATGTTTGTTCCTTTACCTACTTTCAGTACGCAGTTCCTGTACAGAGTGATCATTTCTATCTTTTTGATAATGGCTCCTTCTCTATCTCTTTTGTCTTCTCCCAAAGCACTTGAGATAGATTTGCAACTGTAGACTAATCTTCTCCGATCTTGTTTCTTCAACACAGTTTTTTGAAGAGATTATCATTACTACACTTTATGTAACTAGCTTCTTTGTTGCTAATAGATCTACAGATTTATTTGTGGACACTTTATTCCATCCCATCAGTTAGAGAGTCTATTCTTATTCCAGTACCATGCTGTTTTGTTTATCATAACTTTTATGGTATAGTTTCAAGTTGAGTAATTGAAATACATACAGATTACTGATTTTTTACTAGGGCTTTGGCTATTTGAGGTGTTTTATAATTCGATTCAAACCTTGATTATCTAAGTCCTTAAAATTTTAATTGGGATTGAGTTGAATCAGTACAATAATTTAGATAGGATATTCATTTTGGTGATATTGGTTCTTTAGTTCAAAGAATATGTTATATTTTTCATATTGTTAGGTCTTCAATCTTTTTATAAATTGTTTTATACTTTTTATGATATATATACTTATGATCTTTTGGTAAATTTATTCCTAGGAGCTTAATGTTTTTGGACACCTTTCTTTTTTATTTGGGGGGGTCATCAACCAGTGCTCTGCTCAGGATTTCCTCCTGGTTTTGAACCCATAAATCACTTCCAGTAGTGGGTAAAGTGTACCACAGAGAGTGCCAATTACCAAACCCAGCTTGGCCATGTGCAAGGAAAATTCCATACCTGCAGTACTCTTTATATGACCCCATTGTACACTATTGGACTCTTTGATCTCTTATTTTGGTTAATTATTTGCATACAGAAGTTTAAAATATTTTGTACATTGAATTTGTAGCCAGATAGTTTGCTATATTGGTTTTATTTTAGGTTTTTAGTTAAATATTTAGCTTAATTTATGTATATTATCATATCATTGGTAAATAGTGGTAATTATTTTAATTTTCTACTTTGAATTCTCCTTATTTCCTTTTCTTGTCTTAGTGTTTTTGCTGGGCTGGAGCGATAGCACAGTGGTAGGGCATTCGCCTATCACGCGGTCAACCGGTGTTCGATTCCTCCGCCCCTCTCGGATAGCCTGGCAAGCTACCGAGATTATCGAGCCCACATGGCAGAGCCTGACAAGCTACCCTTGATGTATTAGATATGCCAAAAAAAGTAACAATAAGTCTCAAAATGAGAGATGTTACTGGTGCCCACTTGAACAAATCGATGAGCAATGGATGACAGTGACACTGACAGTGTTTTTGCTAAGACTTTTAATACTATATTAAATGATAGTGGAGAGTGTAACAACTTTGTTTTGTGTATCACCTTATAGGGAAATATGTTAGCTTTTTTCCATGTACATTATATTGGTAGTTAGTTAAAGATGGTTATTACTATTTAGAGGGTAATTTTCATCCCTATTTTGTTGGGCTTTTTATCATGAGTGGATATTGGATATTGTTGGAAGCTTACTCTCTATCAATTTATATGATAATAATACTTTATATTTTGTTTATTAAACTCTAGTATAATTTTTAGATGTTGAACCATCCTTGAATCCATGGGATTAAAATCTCTTGATAGTGGCATATGACATTTTTGATATGTTGTTGGTTTTTGTTCATTAAGATTTTGTTGATGGATTTTCATGGTAGTGGAGAATGGGCTTAAAGTTTTTGTTTTATTGTTGTTTATTGT
This sequence comes from Sorex araneus, assembly GCF_027595985.1. Taxonomy (NCBI): domain Eukaryota; kingdom Metazoa; phylum Chordata; class Mammalia; order Eulipotyphla; family Soricidae; genus Sorex; species Sorex araneus. The sequence goes on along the minus strand of NC_073313.1, from coordinate 365,400,748 downwards.
TTTTAAATTCAATACTTTGAATATGCCATTCCACTCTTGTCTTGTTTGTAGTTTCATATAGGAAACATGTTGTATTTCTCATGCTTGCAATCAAGATTTTATTCTCTTGATTTTTTTCTGACTTTGAGATGAAGAAGGATTCTGATATTTGACTATACAGACAGGACAGTTTATAGGATTGTCCCTACAGGATAGAGTAATTTGTTCCAAAGCATCAACCTCTCAGCACTGGGAAAGCCTGGATGTAAACTGTATCTCTCCAGACTGAAACATCAACCAAAAAGGGGGTGTGAAGTTGAGGGGATAATCACTTCCTGTGCAGACTCTCAGGAGCATCCTGAAGGACCCCAAGGTTTCCCTGGGAATATGCTAACCTCCAATGTGGTGAAGACACGCAAAATTCCTGAGATTCCTCAGAAGGAAAATGGTAGTTGCTGAGATATGCTAGATCCAAGGCTCTTAGCCTAAACTGTGTAGGTTGTGACTGCCTCATGGTCACTGCCCTGTTCCATTGTTCTTTATATCTGAGCTTCATTAACTACAGGGACAGTCAGTTTATGAGTAGCTAGAGAGTTTGAAACTGAGTCAATATGTGTGTATTTTTTTTCTTATTGAAAAGTTAAACCTGCATTCATTTTAACATGCTCTTTTTAATTTCATTATCCTTGAGAATTTGGATTATTTGATAGTGTCCTTAAACACTGTCAGTGACAGGAGTCATTCATAATCAGGGAAGATTAGCAGAAAAAGTGGGGGAAATTTCATACCTGAGTTTTGAGACTTAATTAGAGACTTAAATCCAGGAACAGTTGTGCTTTTCATTGAACCAGATACTCTACCAGCAAAAATAATGCATCCTACAGTCATGTATCTAAGTGTAGGATCGCAGGATTCCTGTGTATGATGTCCTTATTTCAATAACTGTTAACAGAGAGAGAGAGAGAGAGAGAGAGAGAGAGAGAGAGAGAGAGAGAGAGAGAATACCACCAGGGGTTTTAGGAATAAGTCTTCTATCAGGATGGATGTGAGATTCAAAATTGTCCTCTTCTGGCATAAATGACTTTATTAGGTAAATTTGTTATTGTTCAGCTTGGTGTCAAAACAGGAATAAACTCAAATACAGGGAAAGTTCTGTGAAGTGTTTGTGGGAAGAGGGTCTAGTTGCCAATTTGTCACTATTGTGTTAATCCAGAGAAGGGGTTGAGGGAGAAGGGATTATCCAGATGTGAGCCTGGCCATCCTATTTACATCCCACATCCCCTGTCCCCATTTGTGCTCAGTTTGTTTTTCCTCCCACAGAACAGCTTTGTGACGAGTGCCATAAGTAAGCTGACGAAAACCCTGAACTATCTGTACCAGAAGGTGAGGCTGGTGGCTCCCTCTCACATCTCTGTAGGGCCTCATACCTGAGATTCCCTGCAGGCATCTGACACAGCTCAGAAGGTAGTTGGGGCAGTTTCTGGCTGACCATCAGATCTCCCACTGCTGGGTAAAATATGGGCTCCCAGAAAGGAAGTGGGGATGGAAATGAAGGGACAACTCTGAAAGAAACCCTTCTTATCTCTCCTGAGTGAAATTCAGGTCATTATAATCACTTGGGTCCAAGTGATTTCCCTCTATCCTAAGATCTTTTTTCTCTCCTCTCTCTCTCTTGCTCGCTCACTCACTCTCTCTCGCTCTCTCTCAGTAGTGATGTCCTGAGTCCTTACTAACATCCTTCTCAAAAATTGCCATGAGGACAAATGCAGGTTCTCGTTATCCTGGGAATCCCCGTGCCTCTCATATGACAAGCGCCCCTATATTCTCTAGGAGACATTCTGTCTGAGAGGATCTTCCACTCCATTGAACAGTGGAAGAGGAAGACCTCTACTGGGGAGTGGTGAAGGCCACATTTCTAGATTATGGTCATATACTTCAGGGCCAGCAAGAAGGAGAGTCAAGCTCAATCATCCTGAAACTGATTCCATCCATGTATTTTCAAGACACCCCAGTCAAGGATGGTGAATTTTCTAAAGCCAAACTTCTCCCTTGTCTACTTTTAGGTTCCTAGGTCATTTGTAAATCTGGTGGATCTCACAGATACTCTAGATTTCTCTGCCTTGCCTGAGATGAGGGCTCAGGACAGGTAAGATGGGTCATTTAATAGAAACAGGCTTTTCTGGTGGATTTCATGTCACCTGCTAAATTCATCCTTCTGCATTAAGTCTTCCATGATATCCAAATAATGGGGGCTGAGAGGGAATCAGAACCTGTGACAAGCAGCAAGCAGAAAAGGAGAGGAGAGCCCATGAATATCCTTCAGAGCCTGAGAGAATGAATATTTGGGGTATGGCTCAGTGTTAGAGCACTTTATTCATACACTGAGTTTTAACCTGGACCCTAATTTTTTTTAGAATCAAATTAATTATTAATGAGGGAATGAGACTACTGTTGTGAGGGAAAGATAAAGGAAGGAAAAATCTGAGAAAGAGAAGCTGAGGTGAAAGTGAGATGCTAAGGCAAAACAGAGGGAGAGTATTAAGTATCTGCTTTGGTTGGTGTAATAGCAGAGCCAGACTCCCCTACCTGCCTGCCCCTGAATCGCCTGTGAGTTTGGCCAGGATGAAACTCAGTAAGTGACTGCCTGCTTCGCAAATAAGAAGCCTTAGATTTGACCCTTATCAATCACACACACTTACACAAAGGTAAAATGACCCAAAAGTTTTTTTTAAAAAAAGCTTTGGTGCCTAGAGTACCAAAGAAGAGACAGGTTTATAGGAGATAGCTCAAAGCGATGATGTGCTAGCTTTTTTCCTGCAGGAGGCTTGAATGTAATAACTGGCACTCAATAGTCCTCAGAGTCCTGCTGGGCATACTACACCTGAGCAAAAAACAGGGTGGAAAATTTAAGTAAAACTAAGTGGTCCTTCTCTCCAGCAAATAAAAATCAGCTTTGGCAAAAACCCTATAATCTTGAAAATATTACTTTAGGGGCCTGGGTGCAATGTGATTTATTTTCATCCCAGAGCTTGAATTCCCAGTATTTCTGATTTTTGAAAAATAGAGTTTAAATATAAAGCCAATTTCTAAGGTTTCTGACTTTTTCCAGGGAAAAGAGCTCCTGTAACAAATGTAATTGTAGAGGCACCTGGAGTTGGTGGCACCTAAACGAGAGGACTGAGCTGGGGTACAGTGGAGTTTTGAAGAGGAAGAAAGTTGAAGGGGTACTGGAAGAAGTGGGAACTTTGAGATTAATTCAGATGAGGGGGGCACAGATTCAGAAGGTGATGGATCAAGGCCACTAGGAAAGCTTTTCCATGTCCACTGTCACCCAAACTCAGAAAAGAACAGATGGAGAAACATTTCCATGACAAACCATTTCACCATCTATCTTTCTCCTCCTCTTGAACCTTCACAGAATTCCAAATTCACCACTGCTGAGACCGGCCTAAGCGTCCCCACTGCTGGTTGACACTCAAACACTGAGTTCTTTCTCTAAAAATGTCTGGCTGTTTTTTTTTTTTTGAGTGAGAGAGTGGTGGTGGAAGGGTGACCCAGGCCCCTCTGAGTGATGTTATTTGTGTGCCATCTGTTGAATGCAGTGCTACACATTTACCATTTAAATTTTCATGCTCTGGACCCCATTGCATGGTTTTATCTGCAGCAGCAAGACAGAGTTCTGCAAGTGTTCAGAGGAGATGATGCAGTATAAAGCTTTTGCGCGGTGGTCCTATCAGGTAAACTCACTCTGGAATACTGGCTGCTGCTCCCAAGATCTGATGTCTTGGAGGAGACAGATGGTGGGAACAATTGTGGGACGGTTGTCTAGAATTGGGCTTCTTCACCTGAGTCCAGAACAAGACTCAAATAAAATAAGAGATGCTCTTAATTTTCTTCCTCCTAATGAATACATGTTTGTCTGTTTGGATGATCAGCAGTGGGTGGGAGGTTTAGAGTTGGAGGAATTGCAGTAGAATATTTGGAGAAAAGTGCTAAAAAGACTTTCGGAATTTTTTGAAGCAATTTGTTCATCATCAACACTTTAACCACTGCATCTGCAGCTGGTGGGTAGGTTTTCCAGGTTTGCCTGTACTCCAGACTGAAAGTAACAATAAAGAACTCACAGAGGTGTGTTTACTGGTTCAGAGAACAGAACCAAAGAGGCTGTATGGGTGGTTGACATACATCACTGACCCAGTGAGAAAAGTTCTCCAAATACACTTCCGCTTAGTGTGGAAACATGACTCCTGTTTAGGGAAACATTATAAATGAAGTATTAGACCACCTCTCCATTTCAACACATGAAATGTTTTGATGAGTCAAGTGGCAAATTCCTGTATAGAACTCAGGCCTTGAAGAGAATACCTGGGAGTCTAACCCAGTGATGTACTATTGTTTCCTTTGGAACTTTCTTAGAAAATTTTCAGTCTGTCTTTAGTGCTAACTGACGGCCTTTGGTAAAAAAGGAACCCAATTTAGTGCCTAGAAAGTCTGATTAGCATAGAATTTGTAGTAGCAAGTGCGATTAATCCTAGCTATGAGAATCAGTGACAAAGCCCCTGCGATATTCTGGATTCATGTCCTTCTCCTCCTTCCTTCAGGAAACTTGGGAAAGGATCCTGGCCTCCAGCAAGTACAATCAGGAGGATTCTTTCTCCCTGGTGTTACAGCCTTTCTTCTATGAGACAGATCTAACCCGTACCTTGGTGAGATTCTTCCCCTTCCCCTGAAAAGCTTATCTTCTGCCAAGCCCTGAATGTAACCCTGTGGAGAGAAAGATGGTGATTCTCTTGTTACTCATAAAAATTTCCACTGTGGAGTGGAGAGCCCCTGAAGACATGTTCTTAGTAGCAGGATAATCTGCTGTACTTCCCTGATGTTTGGAAACTAGCCTTGAAGAACGGTAAGAAATATTAGTTCCTTCCTCTCCTGCTAATCATCAATGTTAAGACAATGTTAAGATTTCTACTTATTCCTATTACAGGAAACCTCATGATGTCAAGGAACAGTCACTGGCTCTCCCTGCATGCCCCAAAAGTAATATTTGCATTGGGGATGTGGTGGTACAGAGAACGAAGTAGGATGGATCAAGGCCACCCTCACTGACAAGGAGAACTTCAAAGTGTGGGTGTGTGTGGGTAGGGGTGGTGAGGCTTCTTCCTTGAAACTCTTTCAGATGCAGCAGCCACTGCAAGACCCCACTGCACTGGGCTTGCATCTATGGAACAGCATGGTGAGTGGTCAGGGTCTCGGGAAACCATCATACTGCCTAGCAGAGGGGGATATTCTGTAGAAAAGGAAGCTGCCACTGCCCTCACCTCTCTTCTCATTGCTCTGTTTGAGGGGCTGCAGGATGCCTGCATAACCCACTCAAAACGCCTTTGGGCCACCAGAACTCCCACACCCATTTTTCCACACCAGTGATAGCCCAGTTCCTCTCAACTTGTCCCAGGGGCTTAGCTGTGACCTCAGACATGCCTCTCCCACTGAGCAGCGTTTCTCACTCTGTAGGAGCATGAGTGAGCTGGAAACAGGGAGTGGTTCCCCTGGTAAAATCTGTCCCTCTGGCTCTACCCACTAGCACTGATGTTCTGCTGAGCTGCTTCAGAGACCCAGGCTGGCACCTAGATTGGGCGTGAGCTTTATCATCAAAAGGACCATGTGTGTATCCCATCAGATCTCTCACAAGGTGGTACCTTAAGGTTTCAACTCCCATTCTGCAAAGGCCAGACCAGGCCCCTAGACATAACCCATCACAGGTCAACTGTGTTGCTCAATCCTGCTCCATGGGAGGAACCCACACCTGCTGGCCTATCTGTTTGAACCGTGTCTGTTCCCCACGGCCAAACCTCAGAGTGCTTGGGAAGTAATCCATAGATATGTGGAAGCTGAAAACCTAGAGCCTCACAGGACACTAGCCATCTCACTTTGCCATTCTTTTCTGCACCCGTCAAGACAGCGCTATTTTTCCATTTTCTTTGAGACTTATCCAAAGAAAATTCTTATTTTTAAATTTCTTATGAGGCAAACTTGATTTCCATCTTTTTTTATTGTCTCTCCCCTCATTAACTTCATAGTGCCTTCCCTCTCCCTCTCCATTCTCCCTCTGTCTCTATACCTCCTTGTCTACCTCTATCCTCACTTGATATACCCTGTCCTACATTGTAAAAAAGTTGTGCCTCAATATGCACAGACAGTAGAATGGGGGAGCAGGGCGCTGTCTCCCAGAATCTGCATAAGTGCAATCTCTTGTTTTCAGAAAGAGTTGGCTTCCATAGATTAGACACTGGATTCCTGACCTACAGTAATTCATCTCTCCCCCAAATCCCACTTGTTACTTGTCTGTGATGGACAGATAATGAGAATCTTACTACTCCTGGAAGGAATGGTTCCACCCATCCTCTCTTTGGGGACACACAGCTGAATGCTCCACTTGTGTAAAGTCTCTCCTCCGACCTTTCCCTCTTCCTATCTCACTTCCTCCATGGCTTTTCAGCCTAGCACCAGAAGAGTCCTCACATTTTCCCTTGTACTATATCTCAGAAATAAACAGAGATGCAACAAATAACATTTTCTCTCCCTCTGCTGAAGGTCAGTTAATCCAGAGAGACAGGAGTGAACTTAAAATTAAGTGCAGCCATTTGTACCATTCTAAAGCTACAGGATCTTGAAATCTGAGAACTCCAGGGGATGGGATTAAAATTGTATTTTTGGGAAATGAGGTAGTACAGAAGGAAAGGCACTTGCCTTGCACATGGCTGACACAGGTTTGATTCCCAACACCAAACATATTATCACTGAGCACCATCAGGAGTGATTCCTGATCACAGAGTCACGATATTCCATGAGGAAACTGGATGTTGGTCAAAAATTCTCCTCAATAAATTTTTCTTTATAGAATGTTAGAGCAGAGATGGAGATGAAATACTGTATCACTGTTATCCCATTATTCATTGATTTGCTCAAGCAGGCGCCAGGAATGTCTCCATTTGTCCTAGCCCTGAGATTTTAGCAGCCTCTCTTTACTCATCCTTCCCAAGGTGCTGGTGCTGCACTGGAGGCTCTTTCAGGGTCAGAGGAATGAGACTCATCATTGTTACTGTTTTTTGCATATCAAATATGCCATGGGGAGCTTGCCAGTCTCTGCCATGCGGGCAGGATACTCTCCGTAGCTTGCCGGTTTCCCTAAGAGGGAGAACTAGACAATAAGAGGTCACACTACCGAGCATGTGGCAGTACACTTCCAGGAGCTTTGTTTTATAGTCCTGGATTTTGGTCGTTGATGGGATTACAAGGCTGCTGGGGGAAGTTTGTGGGTGTGACTGCCTTCCTACTGGAAATTGGGAGATCTGGGTGAAGGAGGCTCAGTCCCGATCCGAGCAGGCTTGGAGATCTCAGCCCTGGGTCCTGCACACATAGCTTCCTCTGCAGGTTCCTTCATGCATGAGGCTCCTCGTCTGAGCGCGTGGAAATGGCCTGGAGCATGGTTGTGGCTTCAGCTGCCTGGGCTCAGCTTGGGGTGGGGAGGGAAACTCAACCTACCCCCTCTGAGGGGTCCAGGTGAAAACAGCCAGGCACGGGGGCAGGAGATGAAATAAGTAGGTGTAAATAAATGACATGCTCCTTTGTATGTGATTTCCTTCTTTAAACATATGGTATACTTTGCGAATTTGTGTGATACCCTTGCACAGGGTTCATGCTAGACTTCTCTGTATTGTTCCAACATTAGTTTATGTGCTGCTGAAATGGGCACCCCCCACTAATTCTTGAGCAAAAGGGTTTTCATTTCTTTTCAAGAAATCACAGCTTCATGAGAGATGCTTTCCAATTTAAAAAATATAGATTCTTTCCTGATTCTTATTGACTTGGCATAATCCTGGAGAAGATTCTGTTCATAAATCTGAAGTCTATATTAGGACAGCAGAATATTTTTATTGCGGCAGACCAGGTGGTCCTTCCCAGAGATTCCTACTAGCATTCCTGTCAACATCTTATTGAAGACAAGAGACTGAGGGACCCTAATGCTACAGGGGCTGGACACCTTCGGAAAGTAGAGCTCACAGCAAACACTCCACCCCCAACCCCACAAAAAAAACAAAGGTGGTATTGAGGTGCAAAGTTAAATATGTGATTTTAGGAACTACTTCCTCTGTTTACATGTATATGCAGAACATTGAAAATACAAAATGAACTCTAAAACTAAAATCAGAGCCGTATCTTATTCTGCAACTGACTCATTTCCCCTGCCTCCTGAGTTTTGTCCCCATGTGCTTCTGTTTATCCTTGCTCTTCTAACACACTCCTGTTAGCAAAGCTTCATCATTCTAGTGCTGCCTCTTTCTGAACAGATCCAGCTACTACTTGCTATGGATCACACTAGACATCCTAGTTGTGAGTGTGAGGACACAGCTGTGTTCATGTCACTGTTCTTATGGATTCTAGTTAAAGACATGAAACTAAGAACTTATTTCTGACACAAGCAGTGCAGGTAGATCGAGTATGTCAAAGGGGCTTGCTCCCACTTAAACATGGGTGGGCATCAGCAAAAGACGGGGACATCTGGGAAAAGATACAAGAACCCTGTGTTTCCTCCTTTGCCATTACGTCTCCTCTTGAAGGAAAATGAATCTCTGAGCTGGCAAGAATTGAGCAGCAATAAGAGGTATGAGAAACCAAATAACTGACACTGTCATCTGGATGCTCAGAAAGCTCTATGGCAATCTGAGACTGTCAACAGAACCCCAGGCCTGGATTGGTCTCTGCGTTCAGATTCTCCTACAAAATCAGGAAGGGTGGACCAGGGATCAATAGTTCTTCTCATTGCAGCAACCTTCCTTTTGGAAAGCTACATAATACCTCCAACATGTCTTTTGAAATTCAGAGAGTTCTCCTTGCATCTAAAAGTTCTCTCTCAGTAGGTCTAATATAGGGGCTGGAAATGCACATTTCATATACATTTAGGTGGTGCTGATGCTGAGGCCTAGAATCAGGCTCTGGGGATGTCTGGAATGTTTCTTTCTCAGAATATCTAAGAAAACTGTCAGCAGGAACAGAAAACCCTTTTCTATTTTAAAGGTCAGCTTCTCTTCTAGATGGAGCCAGCAGGAGAGAAAGAAAGTCCATATAGTACAAGAGAGAGGAGGCTGGTGAAATGTCCCCCTAAGGTACATAAGGGCTAGGAAGGGGGGAACAAATCTTCTGCTGAATTTCAGACATATTAGGAGTACCTTCTGGGGATTTCTCTGTCTGAGTTTTTGGCATCTTGAGAGTTTATGGTCTGTACCTTTAAAGTTGGGCATAACATTCTTAGGCTTAGACATGGAGCCAGAGAAGATATATGGAAGACCTAACGTCCCTAGTACACCAGTGAAACAGTGCTTCATTTTACCTGGCCAAAAACTGTAAAGCTAAGAATTTTTAAGCATATTTCTGATAAGAAGCAAGTATGAAATTAGTTTTCTGAATCAGTATATGGAAAAATTACCAAACATGAATGAGTAGATTTTGAAAAAATCCTTTCACTGAAATTATTTGGCTTTCTTGATGAATTTTGTAGGTTTATTTTTTTATATAATGAAAACTATGACTAGTCTTATAACTCTCTGCTTTGGCTGTCAAAAGGCTTTAAATTAAGTTATATTTTTATGGAAAGATGCTACTTTCCTATCATTATGAGCCTCTGTTTAGAGACCAAACTGCTCCCTAATGTAAACAGGACCCTTCAAAGCATTATGATGCTCCTTTGGGGAATTTGCAGACATTATGGACAAGAAAGACCAGAAAGAATAATAATTTTTCACATCATTTGAAGGGTGACCAAGTTGGCTGACTCTGTTAATAGATGTTAAGGCCTGATGACAAAGGGATCCCAGGATCATGGGCCCAACCTATTCCTTTTCTCAACAGGAGCATCCCTATCTGTTCACCTACAGGAACAGCAACTATCAGCCCAGGTTGCCTATAACCCACCCTGTATTTCAGGTATGAAGAGGTTTTCTTTTTGATTGATAAAGATGCTTATAATCCAGGGGCTTAGATTCTAGCTGAGTGTTTGGGAAATTTCATTGGAATGCTTTGAAGAATAAAGAGCTCATGATGTGGATGGCCTCTGGGAGCTCAGAGCATGTAGACTCACCTTGCCGTCTTAATTTTTCATTAATAATTATAAATTTAGAAGCTACAAAATTACTCATGATTTAATTTAAGTTATACAATGATCCAACATTGTTCCCTTCACCAGTTGACCCTGTGTCCCTCCTACCCCTGCCTGTTCTGTGGCAGGCACCTTTTACTTTATTTTTTTGTTTTAGGCACTGTGGTTTGCAGTACTGTCACTGATATGGTATCATGCATATTACTTAATCTCCTTTCAGCATCTAGTCCTCATCCAGAGTGACCATTTTTTCTTGATCATTGTTATAAAGGTCCTGTCTCTGACCCAACCCTCAATCTTCCAGTGGGAAGATTTCTACTCAGAACCAGTTTTCCTGCTCACCATTTATATAGCCTTTGGCTATTATTTATCCCCTTTAGGTTCCTATTTTATAGGGGGAGTAGGAGGAAGGTAATTCTGCTCAGCCTGGATCAGTGCCTGTGTGACTATAGACTCTGCTTCAACTGTACTTTATCCAAAGAGCAACCCAGTAGCTGCCAGCAGCTCTCTGAGCATCGGTACAAGGGGCCCATGGGAAGGGACCAACCCAGCATTGTCTAGGCTGCCAGGGGCTGGTCCTTCTTGTACAGCCAGAGAATGGCCACAGGAAGAGCAATAGAACAACTGTCCCCCGCTGCACTGTGATATTGGGGTGGGTTTTAACCTTTGGTGGTAGGGAAAATTGGGGCCTTCACTATCGGTATTCTGATGCTGGCTCCCCTCGGGCTGCAGAGATGGAGATAAATAATTACAATAGAGCTTTATTACAACAGCTACACAGGCTCCTGGGACTTTCATAGGCATGGGCTCTCTTCTCAACTAATCCTGGGAAGAAGGTATCATTAGGCCCATTTTATGGAAGGAAAAACCTGACACACAAGACATTTCAGTTACTTGTTCAAAGTCCCTTTGTGATTCAAAGTGGAACTGAACTCAGTTCTGACTTTGGGGTCTGAGGATCCTTCCAAAAGAGACATATAAATATCCATTTTATGTGTGAAATTAATTGCCTGTCACTCTACTGCTAATTTAACTCAGCATGATACTTTTCAGATTCATCCATATGTCAGAAAATTGCATGGCTTCATATTTTCTTACATCCAGTAGTATTCCATTATATATATGTATATATATCATATCTTGTTTTTTTAATTGGTGGGCCATTTTAATATCATTTTAATTATTTATTATTTTATTATTTTTTAAGTTTAAAAAAAATTTATTAGTGAATCACTGTGAGGTACAGTTACAAACTTAAGAACTTTCGTGTTTGCATTTCAGTCATACAATGATTGTTTACCCATCCCTCCACCAATGCCCATTCTCCTCCACCAATGTTCCCAGTCTCCCTCCCACCACCAACACCCCATCCCCCACCACCCCACTGCACCTCCGTGGTCGGGCATTCCCTTTTGTTCTCTCTCCTTTTGGGTGTTGTGGTTTGCAATAGAGGTATTGAGTGGTCATCCTGTTGGGTCTATAGTCTGCTTTCAGCACGCATATTTCAACCTGAACAGATCCTCACAATATCCTTTACTTGGTGTTCCCTTTTCTATCTGAGCTGCCTTTCCCCCCCAGCATGAGAGGCCGGTTTCCAAGCCATGAAACAGAGATAAGGACCAGAAGATCTGCTCCACAGCTTGGAAACCGACCTCACATACTGGGGCAAAAACGAAGCTCAGATATACCATACTTGTTTAATCAGTCATATATTCTTAGGCACTTGGGTTTTTTCTTCTTCCAGATTTTGGCTATTGTGACTAGTGCTAAAATGAAAATAGGAGTGCATTTCTGCATTGTGTTTATGGGCCCTTGAGACAAATTCTCAGGAGCACAATTGCTGGAGTATATTGTTTTGTTTTGGAGAGCTGCACCAATAGTGTTCAAGGCTTGCTCCTGGCTCTGGGCTTAGGAATCACTCCTGACAGGGCTCAAGGGATCTTATGTGGTGCCAGAGATGAAACCCACATAGTCATGGGCAAGGCAGATCCTTTACCCACTCTCAGGCCCATGATTCAATCTTTAGAAGAGCTGTGAAAACAGTATCATGTGGCTTTATGTTTTGGTGTGTGTTGGAAACAACAGCTCTATTTGCTTCCCTTCATTTTCTTTGGGTATCACACCCAGTGTTGCTAAGGTGTTACTCCTGGATCTTCACTCAGGAATTACTCCTAGAAATACTTGGGGGACCATATAGGGCACCAGGGATTGTACCCAAGTCAGAAGTGTGAGAGGCAAGAACCCTACCCACTGTACCATCTTATGTTTCCTACTCTCATTCATTTTGAAGACAAAAGTTTGAAGAGCCTTTACAAGTACTTAGCAAAATATTGTAAAATCACTTGAGCCATTAATCTGCAGAAAATGTATTAAAATGTACTGAAAGATTGGACCCTCAGGAGACATTTAGAAGGCTAGAAGGTAGCCCAACAAGAGACTGAAAATGGATAAGGATATGGACATAGTATTATTACCTTTATTTTATAAGCAAGAGCTCATAAAAGTGAAGATAGATGAAACTGAGGGGAAGAATCTAGCACTGAGTTGAAGTCTTTGGGAAGGACATTGATGAATATGATAGGCATATTGGAATAAGAGAAGTTATAAATGTAATTTAGTGTCTAATTCAAATAGGAGAATGGAAAATAGGCCTTCCTTTCTTGCTCTCCCTTTCCAACATCGCAGTATTCATTCGTTTTCTTGCCTCATTTCAGCCCAAACCAGTACAATTACAGTGCCCTGACAAGACTCCCTCCCGGACTGTTCCACGATCAGGTACATAACTTGAGTAAAGTGAGCTTGAAATTTATCTAATGCATTATACAATCAAGTAGGAAAATTCTTAGAGTAAGAAATTTCCACAAAGTCTAAGATATGAGAGGGTTTCTGAGGACAATAGAATGTCTCTGTATGTATATTATATGAATCCAAGACTGCATTTAAGATATTTTTAACTTAAATGCCACAGTAATGTCATTATCCAGAGGGATGTATTGAGCATGAACTGTACTGAGTTCTTCAGAGAGTATAGTATTAGTTGAGGTAACTGGTGTGATTTCTCCTTCAAGTAAACCTCCAGGAGATAAATTTGTTCCTCAAAACTAAGAGGGCTCTTAAGAGGGAAACAAAAACAACCAGTCTACATCTTCATGGGCAGCTTAGGCAGAATTTGTAAAGTTAATAATGCCATAAGCATGTTACATAAAGTTCAATAACAGTGAAAAACTATAACAAAAATTCACAAAACATAAGAACACATGTCACTTTCTAGAAGTTTAATCACTACTTCTGAGTGCTTCAAAACATAAGTTCATAGACCAAGAATCTGAGAATCATGGACTTTTATAGGCAAACATCTCAGAGAGTAAGGGATGTATAAGTGGTGGATGCTTTCTCTCCCAAACAGCCAACCTGGGAACATGGCTATGTGTGTTAACCAGAGAAGTCAGAATAGGGTCACATGGTGATTCAGGGAACTCCGAATACCTGCCCCCTTTTCTAAAAGTACTTCTGCAACAATGTATAGCAAATCCATATTTTTATCTTAGAGGGTGTTGCACATGGTTATTGATTTGATCACTTCTTGATTTATTTATAAGAATAGATAATGGTAAACACCTTTTCTGTGGCTTTCAAGATAGAATATTGTTTGAGTATGACACAGTCCCTATGAGGAATCTGTTAGGATGGGTGCAAATCTTTGTAGTCAGATAGTTATTTGGCTGAGAATTAGCAGAGAGATGTTCTCCATATTAATTTGACCTTTCTGTGCCGCTAAGATTCACACCCTCAAATTTAACCAAATGACTGACCAGTAAGTTAAAATATTCTCACCAAAACCTTTCAATAGAATGCCTTCTGTACTAAGTTGTGAAGTAAAAAAGAGGTGGCAAAAAATTTAAGAACACTCAAACATATTTAGTCTTTAGACATTACCCTCATGCTTGGTGGATACTCATCCCATTGTCCTGAGAACTAAAAGGAACTTAGCAGCAGAAGGAAATATGTTTTTTTTTTTTTGCTTTTTGGGTCACACCTGGCGATGCACAGGGGTTACTCCTGGCTCTGCACTCAGGAATCACCCCTGGCAGTGCTCAGGGGACCATATGGGACGCTGGGATTCGGCTGCGTACAAGGCAAACACCCTACCTGCTGTGCTATCGCTCCAGCCCCTAGCAGCAGAAGGAAATATGTTGAGATTCCTATAGGAAAAACTCATATGTTTGCACATATGTAATAATTATACATATTTGGAGATATAGTACAGCGGGTAGAGCATTTTGCCTTGCATGAGGTTTGATTCTTCTGCCCCTCTCAGAGAAACTGGCAAGCTACCAAGAGTATCTCGCTCAAATGGAAGAGCCTGGCAAGCTACCTGTGGCATATTTGATATGCCAAAAACAGTAACGACAAGTCTCACAATGAAGACATTACTGGTGCCACTCAAGCAAATCGATGAGGAATGGGATGACAATGACAGTGACAGTGACAGTGTATGTTTAAGTATGTCTGCATATCTGTACGCCTATATTTAAATGAGACTTTATATGTGGAGATTGGGATAAAGTTTCATTGTCTTTGAATAGCCATATTCTTTATAGCTAAATAATAGCTATCCTTCTCTCAATCTTTTTTATTCTAAAAATATGGCCTATAAATCACTTGGCACTATATCTATATTGTTTCTGCTTTACTTATGATAAATAACCAAGCTAAAGAAAATATATTAATACAAAAAAATCCAAGAAAAATGTGTGCCTTCTTTTATTCCCTGACACTGAATATTACTGTGCTTTTCTGCATGAGGAGGTATAAGAACAGGACACCACATTCTTCTAACATGGATATTTTGGTGCTTAGAGCTACTTGAACAAGCAGATAGACAAGTTATTTGATCTAACAAAGGAGGCATTGGCAGAAAATGTCTCCTAAAAAATTGTTCGGTGTGCACTTCTGAATCTTGTGGGCAAAATGTCACTTAAAAACACAATCTCATTCAAAATTAACAGTGATCAAAATACAGAAAGAGCCCACAGAATGGGAAAGAATATTTACCCATTACCCATCTGATAAGGGATTAATATCCAGGATATACATAATACTAGTAGAATTATACAAGAAAAAAAACCTCCAACCCCTAAAAAAATGGGGAGAAGAGATGAACAGAAGTTTCCTCAAAAAAGAAATACAAATGGTCAAAAGGCACATGAAAAAATACTCCACATCACTAGTCATCAGGGAGATGCAAATCAAAACAACAATGAGATATCATCTCACACCACAGAGACTGGTACACATTCAAAAGAACAAAAGCAACCAGTGCTGGCGTGGATGTGGGGAAAAAGGGACACTTCTTCACTGTTAGTGGGAATGCTGACTGGTAAACATTATTGATAGTCCTTCAAAAACTAGAAATTGAGCTTCCAAATAACCCTGCAATACCAATTCTGGGATGCAAAAAGGCACAGTAGAAATGACATCTATACTTATATGTTCATTGCAGCACTGTTCACAATAGCCAAAATCTGGAAGCAACCCAAGTGCCCTAGAACAGATGACTGGTTAAAGAAACTTTGGTACATCTACACAATGGAATACTATGCAGCTGTTAGGAGAGATGAAGTCATGAAATTTGTTTATAAATGGATAGACTTGGAGAATATCATGCTAAATGAAATGAGTCAGAAAGAGAGGGACAGATATAGAAGGACTTCATTCATTTGTGGAGTATAGGACATCACATGAGACTGATACCCAAAGACAGTAGATACAAGGGCCAGGAGGATTGCCCCATAGCCAGAATCCTGCTTCATGAGTGGATGGGAGAAGGCAGATGGAACAGAGAAGGGATCACTAAGAAAATGATGGCTGGAGTAATCAGTCGGGATGGGAGATGCATGCCGGAAGTAGATAATGGACCAAATATGATGACTTCTCAGTGTCTGTGTTGCAAGCCATAAATGCCCAAAAGTAGAGAGAGAGCATGGGGAATATTATCTGCCATGAAGGCAGGGGGAGGGTGGGAAAGGGGGGTTATACCGGGGATATTGGTGGTGGGGAATGTGCATTGGTGGAGGGATAGGTGTTTGATCATTGTGAGATTGTAACCCAAACATGAAAGCTTATATATAACTATCTCATGATGATTTAATAAAATTTAAAAATTAAAAATAAATAATAAATAACTTGAAAGCCAGGGCTGGAGCAATAGCACAGTGGTAGGGCATTCATCGTTCACGCAGCCAAGCTGTGTTCGTTTCCTCCGCCCCTCTCGGACAGCCTGGCAAGCTACCGAGAGTATCGCGCCTGCACAACAGAGCCTGGCAAGCTACCCGTGGTGTATTGGATATGCCAAAAACAATGACAATAAGTCTCACAATGAGAGACGTTTTGGTGCCCGCTCGAACTAGAAAGCCAAAAAAAAAAAAAAACGGACCTCAGATTACAGGTTAATAATGAAAATCGCATATCCTTATCATGGTTTGTTTCTATGGATATTTTTACGATATTTAAGAATGCAGCTAGGGCTAACATGTACTTGCCCGAAATGGTGGACTAGTTTAGAAATCAAGAAAATGTATCACGAAGAGGAAAAGAGTAGCTGAGAGAATTTACTTCAAAGTATTTGGTAGTGGGATTTTCTTGACAGGCTTAAATTCTAACATGTCTCTGTAGCTACTCCATGGCAATAATCTAATAATAATCTCACCTGTTATTTCCGAGACTCAGGAAAATGGCACGGTTTCCATATTCTAGTTCCAGTTCATTGCCTCTTATAAACAGACTTGTATTTGATTTTGAAGACTTTTATGTGTCTGCAGGGTTCGAGGAACCCAGATCTTGCATTTACCATTGCTTTTATTCTCAGTTCACAAACTGAAGCCGGCTGACATCAAGGTAGTTGCAGCTGTAGGTGACTCTCTTATGGTGAGTTACTCCAATTTTAGAAGAAATAGGGCAGGGGATATGTTGATTAATTATGAGAAATGGGAGAGAAATCTTCAACCCTTACTCTTAAATGTCTTCGACCCTATCTAACCATTCCTCACCTACAACCACAACAGAGTGCAGTTATAACTCTTCCAGGTCTTTCTTTCCTCCATTATAACTTTATTTCACCTGGCAATAGGATTAAAGAGAGTACAATGTGTGTGAACATCTATGGTAGAAGTAACCCAGCACAATGTGTGTGAACACCTATGGTAGAAGTAACCCGGCTAGTCAGGGGTGTGACAGAATTACTCTAGGTTTTCTGGTCACTATGAAAGTGCTGTAAAGATTAGGACCCTGTTCACCCTAGGGCAATTAAGAAAATGTTTCAAGAAGAGCAAAAGAGTGGTCGAGAGAATTAATTTCTAAGTATTTGGTAGTGGGATTTTCTTGACAGGCTTAAATTTTAACCTGTCTCTGTAGCTACTCCATGGTGATAATCTAAAATTAACAAATATCTGTCAATTCTGAAAGCAATAATGTCCACAGAATGCCTGGTGTTGGAGTGTGTAGTCTCACAATCTTTAGCTCAATCACAACCAACTGTAACAACTCTAGATGTTGTTTTGTGGGTCAAAAGCCTTTATGGTAACCACCAAATGTCCTCAAAGCTCTGCTGACACAATTCTCCTTTGTGATCCATTTGCATTTCTCTATCATATGGTATATTCAAAGTACCCTGCTTTTGGAATTTTTGGAATTGGAAATTTTGGGGGGAATTTTTGGAATTAGAAATATTCAAATTTTGGAATTAGAAAATTGAGGCAAGGTAATAAGGAGGCTGTCCCTCAGCCCTCAACGTAGGTGATGAACAAGACAGAACTCAAGATCCTGTATCTAGGCCCTGAGTTCCATCCCTGAGTTACCTCCATCACCATCCTACAAAAGCACTTCTACTCAGAGCCTTCCAGAAGGAGCAGCATGCTGTTGAGCATAGTTTATCAATCTTATTGCCAATAGCTTATCACTTCCTACTGATTGTGATCCACCATCAAATCATAAAGGCCCTGGTCTGCTAGAAGATGTTCTTATGATTAGGTGCCATCAATAGTGGACAGAGCAGTGAAGCATTTCCTGGGAGTAAAACTGGGAGCACATAAAGTGTGCCCAGCATATGGTGGGAGAATTGTTTACCAGATGGTATGGATCTAACTTCATTGTCTCCAGGCCTAGGAGGATGCTTTTTAGCATGATCTTGGGAGTGCTCTTATCATAAATGACTTTCATTGGACCAGAGACGTGGACCCTTAGAATGGGACCAATTGGTGACTTTGAGAGAGTCTTTTAAGACTCTTATGAGGACTTATAGGAAACAGACTCTGCTTTCAGGCTCAGGACCCATTTGTGAGTCTTTTGTTACTTATTCTCAATCAGGAGGGTCTTCCTAAGTATTAATGAGCTTATAGATGACAAGCTACCCGTGGCATATTCGATATGCTAAAAACAGTAACAACAAGTCTCACAATGGAGATGTTACTGGTGCCCGCTCGAGCAAATCGATGAACAATGGGACGACAGTGCTACAGTGATAAAGTAATAGATGGTCCAGAATCCCAAAGGAGTCTCCCTCATCTCTATAAGGGCAAGGTGCAGAGCAAAGGCTGTCTAGACTCTTAATTCTTTTATATGTCCATATTATTTAGAAATAGGACACACACATTCTGGCTGCCAGGCTCACTCAGAACTTCTTCCTTCTCAGGCAAATTCCAGGGCAGGATTCATGCCTCAGAATTTCAACAGAATCTTTAATAAGTATCAAGGCCTATCATGGAGGTGAGTATGGGTATGACGAATCCCTGGGCATCCTAGTGTTCAGGCAGGGAAGACTTCCAGTGTACACAAAGAAACAATTTCTCAGAGTAATGACCCACCAAATCCTTCCATTATTAATGTGTAGGTTTTCTGTGAGAAAGGTCTTTGTCAGCCACCATAAACCAGCCTCCAACAAAAGCTGGAACTGAGCAGAGGGACTAGAGGTTGAAAAATAATTTCTAGTTTTCATTTTCTTCTCTGTGAAATGATATCAGGAGTAGTCTGAGACCTCTATAACTAGTGTTGTTCTCAGACTCTAGCTGCCTAGATCTCTGTGACCATGATAAAGTTATTTTACCTTACTTAGCTTATTTCTTCATCTCTGAAGCAGGGGTAATCATTCTCCCTGACCACTGAGTGGAAATTATTTTTTTAAATTTTATTCTTTTATTGAATCACCATGTGGAAAGTTACAAAGCTTTCAGGTTGAAGTCTCAATTATACAATGCTCAAACACCCATCCCTTCACTGGTGAAGGGATGGGTGTTTGAGTGGAAATTATAGGTTAAGGGTCCAGCTGAGAAAATAATTGAAGAGTCTCTTAGAGTTGAAGTGAGGCTCAGAGAGTACAAACAACCAAGATCAACACAACAAGGATGTAAAGGATGAAATAAAGCAGATGGTCCCAGACCCCCTATTTGGGGGCATATCTCCACTATTCTGCTTCTTTTATGATTGTGATTACCTTATAATACCTTTTTTTACTTTTATTACACCAAGGATGCCACAAGGCATATGACTGAACATCACTTATCTTTCTCTGGGTTCTAGAATATTCAAAATGTTCACCTCTTTGCTCAAAATACCTCACACATGCCCAGCATGAATGCACTATTTTGTGTCAGCCTGGAGTCCAGCATCTCTGGTACCTCACCAACTGGAACTGGAGTGGGTGTCCATAAGCTCCTCCCTAGGTCATGGCACAGACTCTAAGTACACATGGTTGGAGAGCCATTTTATGTTCCAAGGAGATGGGCAGCAAATGAGGTGAAATGATGGATCAGTGGACCAACTCAGCTCTGAAATGCTGCATATTTCCTTACCTAGAATCCCAACCAAAGTTTATTATTTTACAATTTTAGAAGTGTCAGGACTCGAGCGATAGTACAGTGGGTAGGGCTTTATCTCGCATGGATGACCTGGGTTCAATTGCTGGTACCCCAAATGATCCCCTGAGCCCCACCAGGAGTGATTCCTGAGTGTAGAGCTAGAAATAAGCCCTGAGGGCTGCTGAGGATAGCCCCCAACACAAAAACAAAAAAAAAGTATTTTAAAAGTGTATGCATAATAATTTTCTCTCTAAAAGATATCCTTCACTTCCTATTTTATTTTTCTTTTTTTGGACATGGAGTTGCCCACTTAATTCCCATAATAAATATAAGAACTCCAAACATTAAAACATAAAGGAGTCAGGCGTGACTTTTTCATTTCATTTGGTATTTTAATGATAGAGGATAGGCACTTGCTTTCTACTAGATTATTTTCCAGTTTTTGCACCAAAATAAAGAGGAAAGATAAAATACCAACCCCACCAAAATATAATTTCTCATATTTCTTGTATTTGGCAATGCTGACATTTCGACCTTTCTTTATTTTCTTTCCACAGAAGCTTAGGTGGAAATGAGACCCTGGGAAACGTCATCACTCTACCTAGTGAGTATCAGCCACTCCCTGTGCATTCCAATAGTTCTTCCTGGAGGGAGTCATGGGATTTGTGGAAAATTAGAAGACAAGAAAAAAAGCACACAAACAGCAGTAGCAGCAGCAGCAGCAGCAGCAGTAGTATAGGGCCATTAGTTCTCCTTCTGTGCTTCTTCATCCCAAGGAAAGTCTTAAAGATCGCTGTGTGTGTGAGTTTGTGTTTGTGTTTGTGTATGTGTGTGTGTTTTAAGGAAAATTATCCAAAGAAGGAGCAAGGAAGAGATTAAACAAGAACACAGTCATACATGATCTTAGTGAAAATCACTAAGAAATAATTCAAAAAGGAAGAAAATTAACCCAGATCCCCTTTACCTGTCATTCTGGATAAAGCAATTTTGCAGATGGCATGGTTCCGTTTTTTTGGTTGCATTGGACTGATTGTTATGTACCAAAATCATGATTGATGTCCTGTTCTTGAGGCAGTCAGATATGACTCTGTAAACACAGCTAACTTTATTTTTGATGTATGTCTTCCTTAAGGAACTTTTATAATTGCCCACTTAGAACAATTGTCATCCTTAGCTATATTATTAGGACTGGAGCGGTAGCACAGCAGATAGGCTGTTTGCCTTGCACATGGTCGACCTGGGTTATCTGGTCTAGCATATTCTGTCTCTAAGCCTGCTGGGTATTTCCGTTGCTTTACTATTGTTCCTTTGCAGTTTGGTGTGTTTCTTGTGTGTTTTTCTGGGTTTAGGAACCTACAGTTAGGGTATCTTTGTATGTTTATGGTGTGCTGTGGAGACGTGAAGAAATTAAGTGGTCATGGAGCCAAATCTTAATGGGTGGGGTTCACTTGCTCACCTGAGAAGCAAAGATGGATTTCCTGAGATCACACCAAAGTCCCTAACGTAACACCTCCTTTCCTGCTTTCTGTTCTCCTGGACCTTCTCTGATCTGGGCAGAGTCACATGTTGTATGACTTTTATGATGTGCTGTTTGATTCAGTTTATTAAGATATTGAGGATCTTTTCATCAATATTCATCAATAAGATATGTCTAAAATTTTCTTTTTCTGTAATATCTCTGTCAGCCTTGATATCATGTAATGTTAGTTTCATGGAAGATGTTAGGATGGATTTCTATTTCTTCAATATTTTGGAAAATATTAAGGATCAATGGCAGTAAGTCTTCTATGAAGGTTTTATAAAACTTACCAATAAACCCATCTGGTACAGAACTTTTGATTTGGGGAAAAAATTAATTACAGTTTCATTTTCATTGATTGTATTTGATCTATTCAGGTTTTCTATTTCATTTTCATTTAGTTTTAGGAGATTACATATTTTCAGTAATCTATCCATTTCTTCCCGGTTGACCAGCTTAACAGGGTACAGTTGTTCATAGCAAGCTCTCATGAAGTCTTGGATTTCTGGGGATTCTGTTACAATTCCTCCCCTTTTTTTTCCGATCTGGTTTGTGTTTTTTTCTTTATTTTCATTGTGAGCTAAGCAAACAGTTTGTCTATCTTGTTTATTCTTTCAAAGAATCACTTCCTGATTTCGTTGATTCTTTGTATTACTTTCATTTTTATATTGTTGATTTCTGCTCTTGTTTTTATTATTTTTTTCTTCTAAGAGTCTCTGGATTTATTTCTTGGTGGCTCTCCAGACATTTAAGGTGTAAATTTAGGTTATTGATTGTATCTATTACTTCTTTGCTTATTTAGGCCTGTATTTCTATGAGTTTCTACTTAAGTAATGTTTTTGCTGTGCCCCATAGATTTTGGTAACTTGTTTTTCCATTATCATTAGTCTCAAGAAATCTTATTATTTATTCATGGATTTCCTCTTTGATCTAACTGTTATGTGTCAGCATGTTGTTCAGTCTCCAGGTGTTACAGTTTATCCCTATCTTCTTTTTATTGTTGGTTACTTCTTGTCTCCATGGCATTTCAGTCTGATAGGATCCTTGGTATGATTCTCATATTTGTGAACTCATGCAAAATATACTTATAGCCCAAATGTGATCTATTCTGGAAAATGTTCTGTGTGCTCTATATAATATGAATTCATATTTTTAGGATGGTAGGCCCTTTATAAATGCATTAGTTCCAGCTCTTCTACTGTATCATTTAGTACACTTGTCTTTAGTGATACCCTGTCTAGTGGATCTATCCACTGATGAGAGTGGGGTGTTGAACTTTCCCAATACTATTATGTTCCCATCTATGTGTTTATCTAGTTTTACAAACTTTGTTGACACAATGTTTCATGCATATATATTGATTAGAGTTAGTATTCCTTGGTCTATTATTCCTTTGATGAATAAATAGTGTTCATTCCTGTCTCTGATTACTTTGTTTGGTCAGATATAATTATAGTTGTTCATATGATTACCATTGATTTGCATAATTTTTCCCCATCTTTTTACTCTGAGACTGTGTTTTTCCTGTAGTTTTGGTTGTGTTTTGTATAAGCAGTATATTTTTGAATTTTGTTTCCTAATACAACTCACCACTCAGTGCCTTTTGATTGGAGATTTTAGTCTATTAACATTCAAAGATATCCTGCTATAAAGGACTGTGTTGCCATTTTATTGTGTAGGGTTGTTTGTACAATTGTTTGTTTTATATAAAAGGCCTTCCAAGTAGTTCATTCAGGGGCCAGTTTGGTTATCATCAATGTCACCAGCTTTTGTTTCACTGAGAATATTTTTATCCATCCCTTCTATCTAAACAGGAGTTTTACTGGGTAGTGGACTCTAGGTTGACTGTTTCATTCATTAATTTAAATATGCCATTCTTTTCGCACATGTACCATTTTATGTGGGAGACATGTTATGCTTTTTATGTTATTTTTCTTATGTTTAATGTTTTTCTTCTCTCTTGCTGCTTTAAGAATTACATCAGCCTTTGGTTTTGGCCATTTTGATTATTATGTGTCTTGGTATTGTTCTGTTTGATTCTATATATTTTTGGTATTTTTTTTTTGGCCTCTTGTAAATGGATGGCTGCATCTCTGCAAAGAGTGGAGAAGTTCTCAGCTATTATCTCTCCCACCACGTTTTCTTTTCCCTCTCCCATTTGCTTCACCTGGTATTCCTATAATCCGGTCAGAGATTATTCTTCCTGTGTTTTTTCATTAAGTGCCTTATATTTTCTTCCATTACTTTGTTTCCCTTTTTCATTCAACTTATTTATCAATGCTAAACTGTGCTTGGTCTTGAAAATTGTCTGTATGGATCTCCATATGTGTGGATTATCTTGAGGTAGCTACTAAACATGTTCCTGTCTTGAATTTCCAGATATCCTCCGTCAATTCAACTCCAAACTGACAGACTACAACCTTAGGCATGGAAAAACACACAGAGGTGGAGCCAGACTAAACCAGATGGTTTCAGGAGTCATCTCAATGTAAGCCAGTGTCCCTGAAGAGGAGCACACAAGTCCTTTGTGAACCTGACAGGGTGCCTGTGGTCTAAACTGACATGTGATTAGAGACTTGGAGGCTGCTCTTGGAGAGGTGTAGGGAGGTTACAGACTGATTAGGGTGGCTTTTGGGTACTATCCTATTACGTGAAGCTTAGGCAACTGCTAGTTCAGCCTAGTGGCCTCAAAAATTAGTCACACTGATGCCAGCTCTGTGATTTTAATTGATGACTTTGCCTCATTTCTGTTTTTTATGTTTTTCTGACAGTGGGCTCATTTAAATTTCTACCTCTAATTACTGCATCTTTTAGGGATACTCTCCTGGACATGCTTTTGGGACTGATATTTCAGGTTCAGAATATTCAAATGACCTCTGTCTGTTGAAGAGCCCCAGCCAGAGATGGTATGGGGAGAGAACCCTGATTCTGAGCTTTACCCACTATGGCATTTTTGCATCTACTAAGAGATATGTTGATTGTGAACATTGTCTAATGGTGTACAATAAGGAATTTCAGCAGTTGCTAAATTTTAACATTACAGTAAGCTATAAAGAACATAGGCAGGCTGCACCAGGATGGTGCAGTCAGCAGGGTTCCAGAACTAACTTGTGGTAAACAGATTGCTAATAATGGACCCAGAACATCATAATCCAGAGACATTTAGTGGCAGGCTTGGCTTTCCTGGGTCCTTCAGATCCATTTCTCTCAATATTTCAGAGCTTGGAGAGCTCTGCCTTATCAGGGAACAAAAGATTTGCATGCCCAACCTAACAGGGGAAAAATCAGTGAAATGACCTGTTAGAAAATCTTGGGGAGGGGGGGAAGAAAATCTCAGACCTCAGTCCTTAGAGTTCCAAAGGAGTCTTGGATTCCCTGCTGTCTGCTTGCTGAATCTAATAGCAATCTGTATGAGTTTTCAACTCATTTATGCCCAGTAAAGGACACAAATAATTCCAAATGTTGGACTCTACAAACGTTCCAGGTTTTCTAATCATTCTGTACTTTGTGGAGGAAGGGGTAAATGGTTACACGTACACTACTTGCAGTATGTAGGCTGTATTTTGGTCATTCCAAGTGGTACTCTGGATTTACCCCTTGCTCTGAGCTCAGAAGATGTTGCTGATGCTTTACTCATTTTTAATGCCAGGGACAGAACCAAGGATGGTTTTATGCAAGGCAAGATCTTGAATCCTTGTACTACAGCTCAAGCTTTGCTTGGATTTCCTTTACTTTAAAAAATTACTTTTCCAGGCAAAAATCAACTCATAATATGAAAATAAAGAAAATACAAGGTCAGTGCTAAACATGATTATCAGTAGGTTTTCCTAAACTTCAAACTTGCGGAGAGAATTAAAGAAGCCGAATATTACTTACAACAATGTAACAGTGATTCCCTAATGATTCCCTAATTTCCCACTGGGTCTTGGGATTTTTTGTGCTAGTAACCATTTGTCCAAATTAAATCTGCTTTATGGGAAATGGTTTTGGGTAATTTGTTAGCTTCACAGTACAGACATATCTGACATACAAAGGAGCATCAATGTGATCATCTGCTGAACTGTCCTGTCAACTTTTTCTCAAGTTCTGTAGAAACGCTTGTACATATCTAATATTGTGCAATTTTTTTTAAAAAAAGAACACCTTCGTATTTATTGTCGTTTGTCACTTGTCCTCCCATTGATCTTCAATTTGCTCAAGTAGGCGCCAATAACATCTCCATTCGTCCCTGTTGCATGTTAGTGTAGTGCAAAGGTATCTGCTTGTTCCAGGAACACGAAGAGCCTCAGAGTTGTTCAGTTGTTCAGTTGTTCAGCCTCAGTTGTTCAGCTCTAGTCCAGAGCTGTTACATGTCCAGCCCATCTGATTTTCGATGCTTTGGCAAACAAAACAGCATCCCTGATTCTTGATCGTCGATGGAGGTCGGAACTCCGGATTCCTTCTCTCACTTGAGTGACGTGATACTCCAAGCATAGCACTTTCAATTCCTTTTTGGGATACCTGAATAGCGTTCTCATCCTGTTTTCATAGGGAAGAAGCCCTGACATGGGCAGATACCTGGATGGGATGAGCATAGGATGCACGCAACGTTTCAGGTTGGGGTGCATGCGCGGTGCGCCTCAATTCCCGTCCCCGGCAGACCAAGGCTGAAAACCAGCTTTCCTGGGCACTGGTTAAAGACACAGCTCCGGGAAGGAGCCCTGACATGAGCTAATACCTATGGGACAAGCAGAGGATGCATGGAATGATGCAGAGAAATTTCAGTGTAACTAGGACTTGGGTCAGTTTTCTCAGGAAACCAATCCTACATTCCTTCCTTCCATCCTTCCTTCCTATGAATAAATTTAATCCTCTTGACAGCTCTTTGAAGAAGATATGCTTACCATTGCCATTTTTAAGGGAAAAAATCCCAGAAGGTTTATAATACTAAATACTCGATCAAGTCTCAGAGCTTAACAATGTTGAAACCAGTATTCAGTCTCAGGCTATCAATTCTCAAGCATAGTTTTCACTCACCGCATGGGACTCTCCTGCCCATCTCATTTGCTGTGTCCCTGACCCTCCCATAAAAAGAATTTATCTCCACTGCACATGTAGAGATAAATTCCTTATTGGGTACCAATAACAGGAATTCACAGATTACAGAAAATAACTAAAAGTACAAAACAAGTGTACTGACCCACCATGTGAGCTGGAGGGTTAGGAACTGAACTTTTGGTAATCATGGGAATGAATGCCTCCTGAACCATGTGTGAAAAGAGACCCTTCTCTTGATATTGATTGAGGTGGCTTAGAAGATGAGGGGAAAAAATCACTCAATGTGAAAGAAATTCCACTATTGGTCCCACTGTCATAACCAGCAATACTCTGCATATCCCACAGTGCATTATTCTTTCCCATAACCAGTAGACATTGAATGCAGAATGGGCTCTGAAGACAGGGTGGGCCTTCATTCCAGCTTCCTACAAGGAGGTTCATCCGGACCACAGTAATTTTACCATTGGATTATTTCTCTCTGCACCACACTCCTCTGCTCATCAACTTACCACTCTCTGTTCCTCACACCACTTCTTCCTGTGTGTGCCCACAGGGACATGTCTCACCAGGTCTTGGAGGTGATAAGAAAGATGAAAAGTGACAGGGTGAGTTTCTTAGGAATGGGTGGCACCAGATGCAACTTCAGAAAACTTTGAAAGTGGATAGTAGTGGGTAGTGGGAATGAGAAATCCATGGAGATATGTGGAATAATCTATTTTCAGTTTACAAGGCCACAGGAAAATTCATAAATTCTACCCTTACATATCAGAACCAAATGATCTGGCATTTAGTAACTGGGACCTATAACCTCAGGATCCTCAAACCAAAAATCAGATACTACTATTTACTAAAACCTGTGGTTTGTGAAGACCCAACCAGGCTAGCACTCAGAATCTAGCACTTGCTGTTGAACATGATCCTAGACATGGCATTCATATGATTTTTTCCTGCTCATTTCAGAAAATGAATTATAAGAATGATTGGAAGTTACTAACTATGTTTATAGGAGTTAATGACCTTTGTCATTCCTGCACCGAAGAGGTAGGTCTTTAGATATGAAATACAAAACACCACTCAGGAAAAATTTCTGCCCCAGGTTTCTGAAGCAGTATAACCGTATCAGTCAGTAGATTGTTTGGTTGGTACATTCCTCCATACTTGTAATATGCCTTGGGTCTCACCAAGTATTAAACCCGAATTGATATCTGAGAGGATTTTCACCTCCTGAGATATATTCAGCAAAACAATCAAGACTGATTCTAACATTGATCTTGAATCAATTTTTACCAAGGCAATCTGAGAATATCTTCCTAGAAGCCAAGACTGCCAGGGGAGGGAGACTAATCCAACCTGCTGAGAAAAACCTCTTAGTGTACTTCTACTGAGGGCCTCAGAAATGGGATCTGAAGTCAGACTGGCCCCAGGAATCTGCTGAGAGTGGAGGAAAGTGTTGATATAGAGTAGGAAACTTCCTACTGGGACTTGAAGGCAACAACCTTAATTACAGTGAAGTTTAGGAAGTGATAAGGTGGGGGAACCCTGCTGTAGTCAAGGTAGACTCTCTCACCCTGGACACCTCACAGTCCCCTTTTCTGGCATCAGGCACCAGGATATGAATAGGGGTCACACTGGGCTTCAGAACTAAGACTTATGAGACTATGAGATCAGCCCAATGTGCTTGAGCTGCATTAACATCAGTTTTGATGTCTGAGGGCTCTTGGTTATATTTCCTTCTGAGAACAAATTCCATTTCTTTCCTTAAGGACTTGAATTTTTAAAGTCCCATTTCAGGGAAAAATAATCCATAACTGTACTTCTGATGTGACTTGGGACACTCACATTCCTATGTAGAATATGCTTCAGTGACTGGAGTGTGAGCATTACTTGGAGGTTCTACACAGAGGAAATAAGAGAACTATAGGACCAATGATTATTTACATTTCAGCATCTTTTAGAGGTCTGGTCTCATACTCGCTCATTTATCTATCTCACACACATTTTCCTTTTTTTTTTTCTTTCAGGTACTATGGTTTGTAATTCTGTTAACTGAAAGAGTATCATGCATATCACTTTCAGCACTCAATTCTTGTTCAGAGTAATCACTTCCAACTATCATTGTCATAATGTTTCTTTGTCTATCATAACAGCATCCTCCTCCCCCCCTGCCTCTTTGTGAAAATCTTACTACCAGGCACCAATATTCCTGGCCCTGTTTCTACTATCTTTGGGTACTATACAAGTGATACTTTTTATACCCTGCAAATGAGGGAAATCATTTTATGTTTGTCCTTTTCCCTCTGACTCATTACACTCAGCATGATATTCTCCATGCCAGTCTATGCATAAGCAAATTGTATTGATTCATATTCCCTAACAACTGCACAGTGTTCTGTTGTCACAACCTCTTTTTGAGGAAACCAGAGATGTCTGGGAGTTTTGCTCTGTTCCTTCATAGAGCTAAGAAGTGAATCCAGAACCTTTAATAGCTCCATTCAGAGGAAAGGATTAAATTTCCATAAGGGTTACTGTTATGCAACTATGTAGGTGGGTATGGAGAAAGCAGATACCTTAAAAGCAAATCTGTACGTCAGTGTTACACTATGACAAATTCAGACAGGAGAGAATTCAAGACAGGAAGATTTCTAAGCCTACAGATGTTAGGTGACATATTGTATTGAAGACATTTCTTATTTTTTAGTTCATCTTTAGTCCTGAAAACTTCAAAAACAACATTCAGAATGCTCTGGATAT
This sequence comes from Sorex araneus, assembly GCF_027595985.1. Lineage (NCBI taxonomy): Eukaryota > Metazoa > Chordata > Mammalia > Eulipotyphla > Soricidae > Sorex > Sorex araneus. The sequence continues at coordinate 365,371,458 of NC_073313.1, read as the reverse complement.
CCTCCATAAAGAGGTATGAAAATCAGACGATATGTTTCCTTTCTTTTTCTTCATTTTCATTTTTTTCTCAGCATACCTTTCATCAAATTATCTTTTTATTGGTTCAGGTTCCCAGGATGGTTGTGAATGTGGTATCACCACTGGAGATCATCAGCTTAAGGGCAATATACAAGGAGACGGGAAATAAGTGCCCACAATATCAACTAATGTGAGATGAAAACTTTTTCCCTCTTCGTCAAAATGCCACGGTTTCCTTAGCAGAAAGTATATGCTATTGGTTATAAAATCCAAAGATTTGATGGTTAGGGCTACTAATATCACAATTCAAACATAACCAGTCTAAGACAGGGATTCCCAGGTTTTTCTAACTGGAGTATGGGTTTCACCTGCTCTTGAATTCTGTAGTTACATCTTAAATCTGTGTTGGTTGTCATGGTATTGCAGATTACCTTTGGCCCTCTAGGGGAAGAGGAGTAACTGGTAAAATAGGGTGGATGAGCATGGGTAAAGTCAAGGTTTCAAAAGAACTACTATGACCTTGTTTTGTTTCTGGGTTTTTCTTTTCATGTCTTAGAGAGAGAAAGCCTCTGTTTGATGCCTCCATCCACAGATTTTATTTTCACAAATCTGTAGCTATTATCATTTGGGAGAGGAGTGAAGATTGCAAAGAATTAGCAGGTGTCCAAAGAATAGCTATGGCTAATCCTAGGAGGTCTCCTGAGAAGTTCTCATCATCCTGTCTCTGTAATCAATACACTATGACACCCACAGTTTCTGATTTGGTGTTATAAAATGACCCTGTAATCCGAGCCACAGTGTTTTACAGCATTGTTCCTGAAAGAACTTTCCGCAGACCATTAGATTTTGACACATTTTGACACAGTCAAATGTAATGTAGAACTTGATATAGAACCCAAAACTTGAAACTTATAGCACTGTTGAGGCTCCAGCACACCATCCTGACTTTATTGCCTGGTAATTATTTATGTTCCTCTTTCCCTGAGCCCTGCACTGTCCGAATCACTGCAGGCATAATATGGGACATAGCATATGTTAACTGAATAGCTGATGAGAAATTCACAAAGGGCATATTTGCACTTTGAGATTAAGGTGCATCTTGGTTGTTCCCCTAAAGATCTGTGACAAACACCACATGAGGACACAGCCCACAAAGGTCCCTTGAGGATGGCATGAGGATGTTGAGAAGATGCTTGGCTGCTGAGTCACAAACTCCTGTTAGCATGCTGTTTTCAGTGCACTGATTCCACCCCTGATGTCTGCTCAACCAGGCCCTTTACCCTGACTTCTTAGACCTCCAATTAGTGCGTTCTGAATCTCAGATAGAGTTCCTGCATTATGCAAGTGGTCAGTGCTTGTTGGCTGAGGACAGATCTTTGGTTTGGCCTGCAGGAAGTTGTGTCCATGTGTCATGAAGTTTGGAGAAAGCTCCAAGGAGCATTATCAAGTTGTTATGTATAATAAACAGTATCAGGTAAGTGGAGAAAAGGTGCCCCCCACCACATTAGCCCCTTGAGATGACAGTGTAAGCTTTTAACCTTTGTGTGACACACAAACACTATTCAAGCTTGAGGCCTCCTTTATGGACTTTGAATAGAAACACACCCTCGCAGACTATTTGGGGGATATCAGAATTCAAGTGAATGACACTCTTTTTATCAACCATGACTTGGTTTCCCAAGACAATCAAGGACTCCCCAAATGCACGTCTCTGTCTCTCTGTGGTCAGCATGGTCCTGCATATCAATGGCAGGAGAGGGATATCCAATGCCCTCTGGGAAAACAGGATTCTGTTATTGGGTCCTACAAAAATACTAAACAGAATATACTTAAACAGGGGTCAAAATCATTACATTACAAATTTATCTTCACTTCCTTAATTGTTTCTTTTTAAAAAAAAATGTTATTGAATCACCGTGAGATAGTTACAAGCTTTCATGTTTGGGTTACAATCACACAATGATCAAACACCCATCCCTCCACCAGTGCACATCCCCTCCCCCACTAATATCCCTGGTATACCCCACCTTTCCCACCCTCCCCCTACCTCCATGGCAGACAATATTCCCCATACTCTCTCTCTACTTTTGGGCATCATGGCTTGCAACACGGACACTGAGAGGTCTTGCTGGGGATCACGGAGGGGTCTGAACTAGGTAGTAGATATGATCTGTCTGATTTGTCAGACTGTCAGGGAACCATCTTCAGATTGGAATTAGGCTTGACATTGAGACTGATCATAAAGGTAACTAGATCCCGAGGAGCTGAGATTCTTTTGCAAGATGGATCTTTATCCCAGCTCAGATTGTTAAAAACGGATGGGGAAAAGTCTTTATACTGAAATGAACAGAGGGAGACCCTCTCCTGGCCAGTGTTACTTCTTGACATTTCCTCCCCTCCTGCAGCAGGTACTTGATGCGATGGTGATGAGCGGGCGCTATGACACAAGAGATGACTTCACTGTGGTCCTGCAGCCATTCTTTGAGAGGTTTGAAATGCCCAGAACTGAGGTAAAGGAAATGTTTAAATTATCTGTGAGTGTCTCTCATGTCCTCTGGTGCCTCTAACTCAGTGCCTCTTGCTCCTGGTGCTTAGGAAGGGTTGCCTGACCTCACTTACTTTGACCGTGACTGTTTCCACTTCAGTCAGAAGACACTTGGCCATGCAGCCAGTGCCCTCTGGAACAACATGGTAAGATGACAGGGTGGGGGTGTATTTCTTTCTCTAGTAAAACGATGACTTGGTAAAGCTTTTAGGACCTCAAAGACCCATTTTTAGGCAGGGATTACCTTTCCGGCAGTGAATTTTTAAAAACTTCTTCACTTTTGTTTGTTTGGGGGCAACAAGCAGCTGTACTCAGGGTTTGCTTGTGATTCTACACTCAGATTAAACTTCCAGTAGGACCCAGAGAAACGTTATGGGTGACAGATCAACCACCTTCAAGGCAAGCACCCAGTGCTGTCTCTCTTGCTTCTGATAGCCCATATCTTATGTCTGCCCTCCCTTCTCCAATCCTCAACTTTTCCCTCCTAATACAGTTTTCTAACTACAAATCTTCCTATTATTTTTAGCTGGAACCCGTGGGACAAAAGTCAAGGAAGCATAATTTCACGGGCAATATTGATTTTGCCTGCCCCACACAGGTAGAGTGAAACTGTCTGGATTCTAGAAAAGGCATATAATTTTATCTTTGAAAACTTCCCATCTTGGACCTTAATTTTCTCCTGTCAGTGCACCTACTTGCCAATGGCAGACTATTGTTAATAATCATCAGTTCCATCAACTTGTATTTTGAAGAATTGTAGCCCCTATGGCTTGGAATCCCTAGAATGTTCTGGGATCTATTCATGCTACAGAGATGTCAGCAGAGTCTGTGCTTACTCAGGCGAGTGGGAAATGTCAGCAACTTGCAGCTTGAAATTTGAGGAATAGCAGTAGGAGAGAATGTTAAGGGCAAGGAGGAACAGGTAAATATAATGACGCATCTCAATGAAGAAAATGCTCCCATGACAATGAAATATCTTCCAGGATGGAAATTGACTTGGAGTGGACCCTGGAAACTCTAAAAAAAGAAAACTGTGCTTCAACTACATACTCCCACCATGGTTACTCCCAAGTTGTCAGAAAGTTGAGGACAAGGATGGAGCTCAGCAAAAACCTCATGTTTTGCCTCTTTGATGCCCTTGAATCCCCCAGAAGCAAGTTGTCAGGAAGTAGTTTGCTATCCTGTGCTGAATTCTGGCATCTGCCAATTTCTCTGTTCCCAGAGAGACCCTGGGTCAGAATTGGGAACCTCTGAGCTTGCCTGGCAATGTAAGACTTAAAAGTACCTGAATTTTGTTCCCTGTGAGGAAAAGAGCACAATAACTGATGGAGATAATGACATGAGTTATTGCAGGGCTGAGGGAACTCTTGGAAGTTGTCATTCATAGGTCACTGAGTGTTTATTTTAATTGCCATTGTGGCTGGCAGTTGTTGGCCCCACCTATCCTTGAAAGAGCCAACATCCATCAGTCTAAGGGTTAGGGACTTGGGAATTCAAAGCAAGGGAGAAGGCCTATGCAGATGTTTGGGTCAGCACTTCTCAAGGTAGGTTAGGGAGCTGACAGAGAATCCTGAAAATAGATGTATGAGCTCCCTTTCCCTTCTACCAGGAACAGCCTTTCCTGAGGACCAGCAAGAACAGTGCACAGGTACCTACTTGCCACTATATTTGGGGTCACAGACAGTGCATGATTTGCCCAAAAGGACAGGGAAAAGGGTAAACATGGTCAGAGGTTTCTGCTGGGATTCACATTGAAGGATACTCACTCTGGCATAGAGACCACCCAAATACTCAAATAGAGGATAGGGGAAAGGAGGCACCCTCACCATTGAGGGCCAGTCAGTCAAATACTTGCCTCATCACAGCACTTTTAAATACCAGTCCTCCCGACAATGTTGGGGAATCAGCAGGTGAGTATAGAGGGCCCTATTTGGTTGATATTTGAATTTTTGCTGAGGATCATGGCGGGGGGAGGGTCTCAACTAGGTAGTAGATATATCTGTTTGGCTTGTCACACTGTCAGGGTACCATCTTCAAATATTTCTCCAAGTCTGTCCTCAAGGGGGAGCTCTGTAATCTGTACTGATGCAAGCTTCTGGTGAGTCTGGTCCCTTCAATTTTGAGTGAGATACATTGATTATTTCTCCACCCCTAGAACAATACGAACATTCTACAATGCCAAGACATGACCCCTTCCAGCAGCATTCCCACTTCAGGTAAGTCTTTGTGAGATTTGAGACTCTCCTCATGGAGGCCTCGGACAAGTCATCTGATAACTAAGTGACTCCCGCATGCTTACCCTGTTTCTGTTCATCTGGAAGTCAGTGCATTGCCCTCCTTTCCATGTGACATTAACTTTCTGCCCAGAAGATTTTAGTGTAGCCAGGATAGAACCTGGATGTTCAGCACATTTAAGAGGACTCAAGTAGAGGACTTCTGTGTTCACCATGTCCAGCTTAACCATATTGAAGGCCAGAGAAGGGGTGAGGTGTCAGAGGAATCCCACAGACATCAGCTCCCAGGTCCTGGACGACACAACTGATCCAGACTCTGGAAACTCTAACTCCCAGATGGACTAGAATAGTGCTCCTAATACTCTAAAGATGGTCTGGCCTGGGGTGAGATTCTAGGCAAAAGCCTAGAGTTGCCTGAAAATAGTCTAGACATCAGGTCCTGCCTCTCAATTCAGTGTCCAGTGCCCCTTTGGTCATGCAGTCAGGCCACAGCTGCTAACCTTTCTGATTTCTAAGATAACAGAGGTGCAATCATACTACCCCTCCTCCAGCTGATCCAGTTATCTGCTCTATCTCTGCACCTCTTCCCTTCTGTCAAGGTGCATGCCTATGTTCAGGCCTTTCTCTGTTTTCATTTATTTTAATTTTATTTTACATTCTGGGCCACACCAAGTGATTTTTCAGGCCTTATTCCTGGCTCTGTGCTCAGGAATCTTTCCTGGAGTGCTCAGGCAACTATATGTAGTACAGAGATTGAACCTGGATTGGTCTTTTATTATTTTCTTTTTTGGGGTCACACCAAGCAGTGCACAGAGGTCACTCCTGGCTCTGCCCTCAGGAATTGCCCCTGGCGGTGCTCAGGGGACCATATAGGATGCTGGGAACAGAACCCAGGTCGGCCGCGTGCAAGGCAAACGCCCTACCCTCTGTGCTATCGCTCCAGCCCCAAAAATCTGGGTTAGTCTTGTGCAAAGCCAGGTCCTTACCCACTTCACTGACCCCTTGACTGCAGATTACTTCCCTCAAATTCAAGTGTAACTCTCTTTATTTCCAGTGCATCTTCTGAAGCCTGCAGACATCAAAGTTATTGCTGCTCTGGGAGACTCCATAACTGTAAGGATTTGGGGGATCTGGGACTGAGGTGTGTGGTGGGGAGACTGTGTAGGTGATATCTAGTTCCGCAGCCTTGTAACTGCAGGGTCTGTGCTCCTGATCACTATGGTGTCCGTCTCTCCACTCTGAGTATTTCAGACCAGAGAAGTAGTGGCAATCTGAAGCTATCTGTGCAAGGAAAATCATTCACCGAATTGTATTGAATTATCTTTGAGGATGAAGGTTTGAAAGTGCAAGGGCACTTTTTAAACTATGTGAAGTATTTTGAAAATACACTAAATATATTTAATCTTCCCACATGCCAGAGTTCCCTTTTTCATTTGGACAAATGCTTTTAGAGCAATGCAGACCTGCAGGCCCATTATATCTTGGCCTCTGCAGAGAAAGAATCAAAGACTCCACATTATTTATGATGATTTTACATTGCTCCTAATTTTCAGAAATAGAACTCGCTTGTCATCCTAATCTCCACATTTTGACATTTCTAAGGCTCTGAGAGGTCCCACAGAGTATTCCAGAAGAAAAGAGAAGAAAAGGAAAGATGATGTTAAGTTTGTCAAGTGCACACAAATTTCTTGGCTCTTCATGCTTCTACATCAGTGGGTCTTAACCTATATACACTTATGGACATTCTTCCACAGGATATAAGAGAATCAAGGTGACCAAAATAATGTAACAGTGTCACCTTGAGTATGCAGAGATTTAGAGCCTATTCACAGTCCCTCTTTTCTGACTTGTTGATTCATCTGTGGATTTTGATATTTTTTAAAGGCTGGAACCGGAGCTGCTTCTTCAACCTTGTATGTTCGTTCTTCTGAATTTGAATTCCTGGGACTGTCATTTAGGTAAATTCTAAAACCTGCCTTCCTCTAAACACCGTATTTACCTCTAGTGGTTTAGTGGGATTTATCTCTACAAGTGCAAACTAAGCAAAGGCCAATATAAAAGTGGTTTTAAAAGAAAATGTTCGTTGAAGGGATGGGTTCCAGAACTTTGTATGAGGGAAGTATAAGCACAAAAGTGTATAAATCTGTAACTGTACCCTCACGGTGATTCTCTAATTAAAAATAAATAAATTAAAAAATAAAAATAAAAATAAAATAAAATAAAATAAAATATAGTGTAATAAAATCACTTTTTTTTACAGCTTTTACACAAAATCTGTAAAATTACAAATTTTACACAATTTTTACCGATGCAAAAATTTCACCTGAATAAATATAGAACATTCACTATAAAGGAAATATTATTTCATTATTGAAAAAGTACAGGATCTCTTAGCAAGTTAGGAATAAACAGTTTTCTTAATCTTGTAGATAGCAACCATAAGTGCCATGAGTGAGGGCCACACTCAATAGTAAAGGACTGAGAAGTTTGTCTTGTCTTTTAAAGATGTTCCTTTAATGCTTCCTCAAAACTATTTTCAGTACCATGGATTTCCTAGACTGTTGTTTGTACATGAAGCTCTGTCTCACTCTCTCAAATTTGAATAATAAAAAAGCTGGATAGAGTAAAAAAAAAAAAAAAAGAAAAAAGAAAATGTTCGGGGCTGGAGTGATAGCACAGCGGGTAGGGCATTTGTCTTGCATGCGGCCAACCCGGGTTCAATTCCTAGCATCCCATATGGGGTCCCCCGAGCACCATCAGGAGTAATTACTGAGTGCATGAGCCAGGAGTAACCCCTGTGAAATACTGGGTGTGATCCAAAAAGGAAAAAAAGATAATGTTTACTTTGATAAGTTATGAAAATTTACTATGTGGATAGAATGTTTGTCTTCCATACATTTGATCCCAGTGCCATACGATCCACCAGCAAGGTAGGAATGATACCTGCACACAGAGGCAGGAGGAACACAGAGCCAGTACAAATCCAAGTACTGCTGGTTTTGGTTCAATCCCCAAAAGGAATTGCAACAAGAAATGCACCCCTCAAAACCAAGATCTCTGATTATGCTTGTATGTGCTTGTGCATATGAACCTCTGTTCACTGGTATTTAGCCATGTCCACCTCTAGCCTGACCTTTGCCCTTACAAATACACGTGTGTTATATTTTAAGAGCACTCAGAAATACAATCCCAGCTCTAGTCTCTCCTGAGTCTCTTCACTATCAAAGGAGTTTGGAGGTGTGAGCATGAATGAGAAACACCAACAAATGCTTGTGCCCTAATGGCAGGGTTCTACAGGTATATAGAAAAGGGAATAACAGTCAGCAGGGAGGGAAGACTTCGTGGAGAAGGTGATGTCCTGATCATGACCTGATTGATCAGCAGTAACATGGGCAGAGGGGCATCCGAACACCAGTGAACTCATGAGTTTACAGGTTGCAATTGGGAATTATTCAGCTTCTCTTGTTCAAAATAGGGTCTCTGTATTTCCCCCAAATTAAGATTTCTCAGAATTTACAAAAAAACACTAGCAGAATGGCAGTAGCTAGAGAGTAAGCGTGGCAATTGTGAAGAATTCACTTCCTCTGCTTTCAGCACCACCCTGACTCCCTCCACCAGACGTGCGGATCTCCCTGGCCAGTAACCCATTTCCTGCACGCATCCCAAACTAGAACCCAGATGGCAAAAACTCCCAGCATCCTGCGGGACTTACAGCGCAGCCGTGGGATGGTCTCTGGGGCATAGTTATTTTTCCCTTTCCCAGCTCTCTGGATTCACATCTAAATCTCCATTACCTAATTCTGTGGAGAACATCCTGGCTATCTAATAGGCCAATAGTCCACTAGCCTATCCCAATCTCACCAAACTAACATCAAACACAAGAAGCTGTACAAGCCTAATACAAAAGAACGCATCTTCTGAAGCTCCACTAAAGGCCTCACATAAGTCACAGAGGAGCATTGAAGAGGAAGGTAGTATTCTAAAAGGGGAAAAAGGTGAACCACCATCAACAGAGCTCATCCAGAATCCTTTCTTGCATCAAGAGGGGAATACTGACAGTGAATTGGAGGGCCCCACCTCCATAGTACCACAACGACATAAAGAAGAGAAGAAAGTGATATGAAAAAAAGCAATCCCGTTCAAAATCATGCCTCAGAAAATCAAGTACCTCGGAGTCATCTTAAGTAAGGAGGTAAAGGACCTGTAAAAAGAAAACTACAAAATGCTACTTCATGAAATAAAGAGAACACGAGGAAATGGAAACACATCCCCTGCTCATGGATTGGGATAATTAACATTGTCAAAATGGTGATACTCCCCAAAGCATTATACAGATTCAATGTGATCCCTATAAGGATACCTATGACATTCTTCAAAGAAATTGATCAAACCCTCCTGAAATTTATATGAAAGAACAAGCCCCCTAGCATAGTCAAAGCAATTCTTGGGGGGGAAAGGTTGGGTGGCATCACCTTCCCCACCCTCAAACTCTACTACAAAAGAGTGATAATTAAAGCAGCATGGTTTCGGAACAAAGGCATGTCCACAGACCAATGGAACAGGGTTAAATATCCTTACACACCCTCAATTATATGATCATCTAATCTTTGACAAGGGAGCAAGAAATGAGAAGTGGAGTGAGGAAAGCCTCTTTTAAAAATGGCACTGGCAAAACTGGACAGCTATGTGCAAAAAAGTGGGGGGGACTCAGACCTCTACCTAACACCATTCATAAAAGTCAGATCAATGTGGATTAAAGACCTCAACATCAGAGTAGAATCCATAAGTTACACTGAAGAAAAAGTTGGCAAAACCCTCCACAACATCAAAGCTAAAGGTATCTTCAAGGATGAAATGCCACTGACCAAGCAAGTGGAAACAGAGATAAACAAACTGGACTCTCTTAAACTAAGAAGCTTCTGTAACTCAAAAGAAACAGTGACTAGGAAACAAAGACAATCTACAGAATGGGAAAGTATATTCACCCAATACTCCTCTGATAAGGGGTTAATATCTAGGATACACATGGCACTGGTTGAACTCATATAAAGTTTTGGGTTAAACTGGCTAAAGAAGAAACATCCAATTCCATCAGAAAATGGGATGATGAAATGAACAGAAACTTCCTCAAAGAAGAAATCCAAAGAGATACGAATGGCCAAAAGGCAGATGAAAAAATGCTCTTCACTAATCATCAGGGAGATGCAGATCAAAATAACAATGAGATCACTGTATCACTGTCATTCCATTGCTCAATGATTTGTTTGAGCAGGCACCAGTAACATCTCTTTTGTCCCTGTCCTGTTCAGACTCAGGGAAATGAGGTCCATTATTGTTACCATTTTTAGCATATCGAATATGCCACGGGTAGCTTGCCAAGCTCTCTGCCATGTGAGATTCTGCAGTGATTTCTTCCCGGAGCCTTGTTTTATAGTCTCAGAATCTTGGCTGATGATGAGATTACATGCACTGGGGGAGGGCAGTTTGTGGGTGTGTCTGCAAAGCTACTGGAAAATGGGAGACCTGGGTGAAGAAGTCCCAGTCCCTATCCGAGCAGGCTTGGAGTTCTCAGCCACAGGTCCTGCATACCGGGGTTCCTCTGTTGGTTCCTTCATGAGTGAGACTCATCCAAGCGTGTGGCAAGTGGCCTTGAGCATGGCTGTGGCTGGGTTCTGGAGGTTTTCAGCTGCTGGGGCCCGCCTGCTTGGGGCGGGGAGGGAAACTTAATCCGCCCCTCTCCAAGGTGCCCTAGTGAAAACCTGGCTCAGGGCCAGGAGATTCTGCCAACAATGAGATATCATCTCACAACACAGAAACTGGCAAACATCCAAAGAACCAAAACATTTTGGCACGGATGTGGGGAGAAGGGGACTCTCATTCACTGCTGGTGGGAATGCTGACTGATTCAGTCCTTTTGGAAAGCAATATGAACGTTTCTCAAAAAATTAGAAATTGAGCTCCCTTTTGACCCACAATACCTCTTCTGGGAATATATCCCGGAGACACAAAAAAGTACAGTAGAAATGATATCTGCACTTGTATGTTTATTGCAGTACTGTTTACTATAGCCAGAATCTGGAATAAACCTGAGTGTCCGAGAACAGATGACTGGTAAAGAAACTTCGGTACATCTATACAGTGGAATACTATGCAGTTCTTAGAAAAGATGAAGTCATGAAATTTGCATACAAGTGGATCAACATGGAGTGTATCATGCTAAGTGAAATGAATCAGAAAGAGAGGGCCAAACATAGAAGGGCTGCGCTTATTTGTGGAATGTAAAGTAACATAATGAAAGACTAATACCCAAGTATAGTACAAATAAGGACCAAGAGGATTGCTCTATGGCTTGGAAGCCAGCCTCACATGCTCTGAGGAAAGGCAGCTGAGATAGACAAGGGACCACCAAGTAAATGATGGTGGGAGGGCTTGCTCAGGATGGGGGATGCGTGCTCAAAGTAGACTATAGACAGAACATGATGAGTAGTTATTACCTGTATTGTAAGCCATAACATCCAAAAGGAAAGAGAGAGTAAAAGGGGATGTGCCTGCCACAGAGGCGGTGTGTGGGGTGGGGGTGGTGGGAGGGATACTGGAAACATTGTTGGTAGAGAATGGGCACTAGTAGAGATGGGTACTAGATCATTGTGTGACTGAAACGTAAGCATGAAAGTTTCTAAGTCTGTAACTGTACCTCACAGTAATTCATTTAAAAAATTAAAATAAATAAGTAAAAATATTAACTTCTTTCCTTTCATGCAGAGTGAGTTCTCATATCTCTTACATAATAGATTTTTGAGAAAGAACAAAGATAAAGGACCAGGACCCAAACCCTCTCCGGGGAACCCAGAGGTAGATTCCCAGAAAGCGGTTCCAGTGTGGAAGATAGGGTTATCTCACTCACTCTGTGACCACCACAGAAGATGCAGAACTACCATAGTATAAGCATTCGACACATTCCCAAGGCACCCAAAATTTGGCACACCTCAATCCTGATCTCAAAGAGAGTCCAACCCCTAAAGTGTCCTGCTTTTGAGATATAAGGGTGAAAATACTTTTGATAGATAAAGGGCACCAATTTGTGACTCCTGTGCTTGGTTGCTGCTTATCCAACCATAAAAGACAAATCAGCACACAGATGTCACATTAGGGATGAGAATGGATTGGCCCAATGCTACCAACAGTTCAAATACATGGCCTCCTGAGATTCAGATAAAAACAGTCAATCTTTTGCCAAAAGATTGGCAATTCTTTTGGCAAAAGAACTGGGTTACCATTCTTAGCACCCCACAGAACAGGACAGCTAACTGCTCTGTCTACAAGTGAGATCTAGTAGGAACCGATATATTGCAAAGGCCTTGATTCAATTTTATTGTCAATTTTTATATATTTTATTTTCATAAAAGTAGTTCATAATAGTTCATTACAGATAACATTCAAACACCAATCCCACCACTGAGCCCCTTTCCACCACAAAAGAGGGAAGTGTGTGAAGGTTGTTATATTTCATTCTGGAGCCTTTTAAGCCCAAATATAAGAGAATACAAGCAAGTATGTTAAAACCAAATAAATGTGTGCTACTTTTGGTAAGTGAGTTAGAGTATAAGAAGTGACGCAGCCTCAAAGGCTCCAGGAAATTTTGTGGTACTCTCTTTTGGGAGCTTTAGTTTATAGTCTCTGGATCTTGGCTGTTGATGGGATTGCATGGCGCTGAGGGCAGTTTGTGGGTGTGACTTCCAATCTTGTAGAAAACTGGGAACCTGGAGGGAGGAGGTCCAGTCCTGATCTGAGCAGACTTGAGATCTCAGTCACAGGTTGCTGCATACCTGGATTTTTCTGCCGGCTCCCTCTTGGGTGAGGCTTGTCCAACTATGTGGAGAGTGGCCTTGAGCATGGTGGCAGTTGGGTTCTGGAGCTTTTCAGCTGCCGGAGTTCTGCTTGGGACCAGGAGGGAAACTCAGCATGCTGCCCTGCTGCCCTCTGAGGTGCCCCAGTGAAAACAGCTTGGCATGGGGGTAGGAAATTCTGTGGTGCTCTCTTCCAGGAGCTTTAGTTTAAAGTCTCTGAGTCTTGGCCAATAAAGAGATTACATGGTGCTGGGATCAGTTTCTTGATTCAATTTTTAAAATAAACATATAAGTGAAAAGAGCTCAGAACATATTTTCTGTTGATTTTGTTTTTGATCAGCTTAACATGTGTGATTTAGAACAAATATAACTCAAAAATTGCCAGAATTAATTCTGATGCGTGTATTTATGTATATCTCTGTGTTATATGTTTATTCTTGAGAAAAGGCAGAGTTATAACTCAGTACCTTAGATCATATATAGATTACAATTCATTTTCAAGCATAAAATATTTTAATTTAGTTTGAAGGGTAAAAATAAAGGAGCACTTATCTTACCTGGAAAGAATCAGATTTAGGCAAATGCCTAACCACCAGCTCAGATAAATTCAAGCACCTGATAGGAAGAGGGAGAATTTGCCATTTAAAGGCAAACTTAGTTTCTTTCTCTCCACATCTCAGAGATTCTGCCTATGCCTTTCACATAAATCCTAACCCACCCTCTGTGAATTAGTTAAATTCATTCCAAGAATATCTTGAATAAAGAACAATCGTGATCTTTGCTTGATGGTCTTTTCCCTTGGAAGTTTCTTCTGGCATTCTGGATGTTACCGCCAAGTTCTCAAAATCTATATGCATTAAATATGATGTTGATGTTTTGGGAAATTGCAGAGGAAAATAGCAGTAAATAAAGTACATCTGAACCTTGGCTGACTAAAATAGAAATGATTCTATTTTGTTTCCCACATTATACTGGGCTAAATTCCTTGAAATACAGCCGGAGAGTTATTATATTTCATTTACTGATGTTAAACCACAATTCAAATAAATCCCTGTTATTATATTTGTTTTCCTGTGTGTGAACAGGAAGCGACTTCTAATCACAGAGCCAGAAATAACTCTTGAGCACTATTGGGTGTGACTTAAACATAAGCAGAAACACACAAAAATGTTTCAAAGAAAGGAAGTTTCAAGTGTACCTGAAGGTGAGATTTAGGAGCAGAAATCTAAGTTAGACTAGATGAAATTAGATTTGATTGAATAAAAGTGAGAGAAATTCCCTGACTTTCCAGTGGAACTTTATGAACTCTGTTCAGAGAAGAGGCTAGTTAACTCAAAAATTATCTAGATGAATCTGATTTTCAGACTTTTGTGGTTTCCCGCTTTCTTTGAGAAAATTAGTTGACCCTGAGTGTTTCAATTTCCTACTCAACTTGTTGGAAAAAAAATGAGTGATCTGGGAATAGATTTTATGTTCAGACATATATTTCCCTTTATTATGTGGTGGAGAAAAGAGGTAACTCTTTTTTCTTTCAAATCCTTTTTTGGGGGTGCAGGGTGGTCAAGAGTGGGAGAATCAACCATTTTCAGGAAAAAGGATTTTGTCTGGGAATTTGGACAGGACATAACTTGGTGGTAGATTACATAGTTCTTAAATATGAAGCATTCGCTTTGGTTTCTGGTACTTCCATGTGTACATCTGAAAAAATGCAGCCAATTAAATGGTCTCATAATCCCTCAAACACTAAAGACTGGGCCTGGTATATTTTGGTGGGGGATGGAGAAAGCTGGGTTCCTGCTGATAAAGCCAGTCACTTTCCCATTCCCTACAGCATCGGCGGTGACCTGGAATTTCCATATGTGAAAACACTGCCAAGTAAGTGAATGCCAGTCTGTTTACTTGTTCCCTTGACATCCCGGCTTCCTGACAGTGCGTGACTCATTAGAGGGGAGCACTGAGAGCCTCGGATGATAGAGATAGACAAAGACCAAAAGAGACAGACAGCCCTTCTCATTGCAAGGCCGATCCTAAAATCAACTTGTTGTGTACATACTTCCAGAGCTTATGATGCCTCCTTGCCTCCTGGTAATCTCTCTTCTAGGGGCTGCATGTGTGGACAAGTAAGTACACTTGAGGGGAATTCAAGAGAGAAACTCTACCCTGGCTTTCCATCTTGAGCACTCTGTCTTCTTCCAGATATCCTTCGTAAATTCAACAACGATATTAAAGGCTATTCCTTGACGGATTATATTCCCTTCATAAAAGAGGCCGGGCTGAATCAGGCTACCACTGAATCACTTGCTAAGTATGACATTTAAGAGTTGGGTGCAAAGAATGGGGCATGGGAGGTAAATAGGTTTATGTTGCCACACAGCCTCTTTGTACAGAGGGAACACTTTTCCACTGGGAGCCATGACTTGAGAGTATCTCACTGCTAGTGTCTCAAAGAAATGAGCTTGGAAATCAGCTCTGATTTGGGAAATGAAGTTATTGAGGTGATTCCGCATTCACCATCTTCTATTCATTCCACTTATATGACCAACACTAATCTAGGAACCTATGTCTGGAACGTAACATAGCATAAGTGTTGCAAGAAATTCATTCTTGTCTGTGTCTCATGGGACATGATTTCTCCCGAAAGATCAGACACTAAACAAAATGAACAAACCAAGGTTTAGCAGAGGCTTCTGGTGGTGGTATGTTCACTCCTCTCTAAGCTTGTGAAGACGCTGACAGTTAATGAAGTTAAGCCATGAGAACTTAAACAGAAGTGCTCAGCTTCTCAGGATGTTCTTTTTAGGAGACTCTCCCTATGGGCCTCAAGATCCTTTTGTCCTGGTTCTCCGTATTTCATGCAGGTGCTGACCTCTTTCTCAGACATATGATCTCTGGGATGGACACTCAGACTATAGAGAACATTTTTGATCCGAAGAACTGATTTGTAGACTCATCTAAGATCCTTTGAGATAACTGGACTTGAGAGCCGTCTCACCCAGATGGGTCATAGAGCTTGAGGAATTAGGATGTTGCACTTCCATGACCTACAGACTCAGAGACATGTTCAGCATGTTACTTCTCCTATTGTTCTCCTATTTCTGAGTTATTTAATGGCATTAATACACATTATATATATACACATATATATACAGTAAAAATATATAAACAGAAAAAAGAATAATCATAGTCATGTTATGGAATCTCAACCTGAGGGGGGTGGGGATGGAGAAAGAAACTACTATTATGAACATTTACATGGTTATTGTTTTTGATCATCACCTTCGCTTTTTCGTAGTCAGCATTTAAAGAGTATGCATGTAAAACCATTTTCTAGGTTTAATATCAAAGTCTATATTGATCATTCAAATATATGGTTCCATAGCAACTATCCAAAAGATAGTTCGAATGTGGAATTTATAATAGACCATGAGCAACAAATAAAGCTGACAATACCCTTGCCTCCCTATATCAGGGAAAATACACGATTGATTTTCTTCAAGACTATGTGTTGTAATAACTCTCCAAAAGAGGTAAATTCCTCATTGGCCCCCCTCCCCCAAAGCAAGGATTTCTGCCAGATCATACAGTGGTGTAATGCCCTTAGAAGTTCCAGTTCTGGCACTTCAAGAAGAATAATCTGTTTATTTGTGAATAAAGTACTGGTATGTCTTCTCAGGGATTTTCAAAATCAAACCCAGATTCTGCTGAATTACACGAATTATACTGAGGTAAGTCAGATGAGTGGCAACAAGGAAGGTATGTACTCTTCACGGTCAATGTGAAAATCCATCCTGATGTACAGAATAATCTCTCTCCTATTATACTCCTATCACAGAATAATATCTCTGTATATCTCTAGAGATATACAGAAAATAGCAACAAAGATTCGAAATCAAGAAAGTGGGGGAACTCACACACACACTCACACACACAGTCACACACAGGCACAATTAAATGGAGTATTGCGAAAAAGAGGGAGAGGAGGCTGAGGTCCTGAAGCATGGTACACTGAAGATAGTTGAGTGGCATTCTGGGGATGGGTGTGGTGTTGGGATTATGTTCATGAGAAATCATTGTTATTACTATTGGGAGCCAAAAAACAGAAAACAATTTTTAAAATGCCCCCTGGTGATAAACAAAATGATCTTTTAAATGAATGTTTCATATTCCTTCAACTCTGAGATTCCATGTATGTTAGAGTTGTGAGATTCTAGTCGTCAAGGATTGAATAGATGCTTTGAAGCTGTTGTGGCTTTACTCAGTGCTTATGGGAAACCAACCCTTTTTGATTTTCTCTAGGGTGTAAACCTTGAGGAAGATTGGAAAATCATCACGGCAATGATTGGATATCAGGATTTTTGTACATTCTGTAATAATCCACAGGTAATGGGAGCAGAACCAGGCCTCCATATTAATCCTAGTTATGACTTTGGACTCTGGATGTTCTATTTATTATAGTCCCTAGAATCAACCCTATTCTTATCCTCGTATTCTTGTATGTGCCATGCACGATTTATACCAGCTGCATGAACACACACTTGCTGGTGGCCCCCAGGTTGCTAGCTCTACCTTTAGGTTTCAAGTGGACAGAGGTAGCAGGTGTCAGATGAATGGTATTTCTATTCCTCTTTCTTACAACTCTAAGACTGTAGAAACAGAAAGCAAAAAGTCTCGCGTGAGCTTACCTCATTTGTTGGCCACTGAAATAAAGCTCTGGCAGAAGATTCCAGTCTACTTGCTGCCCCATCTTGGCAACAGAGGCCAAATGCCCTCTCTTATTCTGACATGATGAATTGGTTACAGCAGAATTCCAAAGGGAGACACCCTTAGAATCAGAAGTATTGAAAGGCCTAGAGAAGTTTCCCCATCTTTTCTCTCCCGGACCATTTTATTTCTCTCTGTTCTATTCCTGTCCAGGAAGAAAATGCTACAGAACAGTTCATAAATCATGTTCGTGATGGCTTGGACTACCTGCATACAAATGTACGTGGGGGTCCCATGAAACTTAAAATAACTCATAAAAACTGCACATTATCAGTGGGGAGGAGAATTGGTTCGTGTCTTAAGAGAAAGTCAAGGGCTCCTTCTCTTAAGGTTGGAGTCAATTTCCAGGGAATACATTCCACCTGAAATCAGCCAGAAGTATGTAGTGCTGAGTAAGGGAAGGCACCCACCCTCTTAGTAATAGTCTATTTGGTGACATTTGGTCCTCTTAGGCTGGACACTAACCCCTGAGCAGGCTTGTCTGGAGACTGTCCCTTTATCCCTGCTCCTAGAATCACACGCTTCCCCCACCACCTTGGTAAGGGAGCTGCATCTCCATTTAACCCTTGACTCCTAGACACTTCTTTGCATGTCAGAGTCCCAGGTTTGCTCAGCAAAGCTGATCCACGTTGTGGGAAAAGGAGACAGTTCTGGTATACAAGACACCTACATCTCCAAGGTTATGTAGCAGGCATAGAAAGGACTCACTCAAGACTGACCAAAAGGAGTATACATTTCTACCCTGCCTGCCACAGCCTTTCGCCCAGTATGCTCCAGAATCATGAGGCATTCAAGGCAATCTGAACCATCAGGCAGAGCACCTGGAAAAGTCTTTCCAGAAACCACTCCAGAAATCCAAAGAGACTCAAGAGCTATTTTTACACCTTGGGACCCGAGGAGAAAGGTAGCCTTGTATTTTCCTCATTTGGGGTCTTGTCTTTAGATGCCCAGAGCCCTGGTCAACCTGTTGTACTTCTTTGAACCCATGGTCATACGACAATTGTTCCTGACTCAGCCAAAGATATGCTTAGATGAATATCGGTAAGCCTGGGGTTACTGTCCTGTCTAGAGAAGTTCTCACCACTGCTGTCACCCCTGGCCTGGCCTGTGCTTTAATTCTATACTGACCAATTCTCTGTCCTGGGTTCCTAACCCTGTTGTCACCCTTGCTTTGTCATGTGCCTTAACCTTGATACACTTCTGCTCTTGCTCTTTCTGCTTTACTATGACCTAACCCTGCTCTGGCTCCTGAATCCTGAGCCACAATATGTTCAGTGGCTCCTTCTCTGTGTCATGAGGTCATCTGTGAAGGCATCTGGCAGGGAGCACTGCTTGCAGAGAGGTGGGCGGCATGATCCCCTTTGCCCCTAAATCAAAGGACCAGTGGCATCTCAGTGATATACGAGAGCCATTACCAGGATGGAAGCCAGGGCTAAGACCAAGGTTGGTGTTGGAAAGATAGTGTCATCCAGCCTGAAAGGTGAATGCTCACAATTGAGCAACACTCTCAGTTTTCACACCCTCAGTGGCCTGGATGGGAAGTGAACTAGTAAGATACCCGGGATCCCCCATGGGAGAGTCTCCTTCCCTCTCCTAGACACAGGCAGATAGGAGTGTTTTCTCCTGTTCTTCCTTCTTTGCCCACTGTTTGGTTTCAGAGGACAGCCCCAGGCCCTCTTTCCAGTGTTTTCCGTCTAGATAACTCTTCTCACATTAAAAATATCATATGGATATGAAATTATTCCTAACAAACAAAAGGGGAAGATGGGTCCTCTGTTGGGAACCAAGGATGTATATGACGGTGGAATGACCAGAATACCATAGTTCAGTTTACTTCCTTTTCCATAATGAAATGTGTAATTCATTGGCTCCATGGAGTTTGTCTGAGGCCCCAGTACTCTTGTGCAGGAGGTGGATTGTTACACTCTGGGTTATGAATCCAAAAATCCTACCCCTGTCCCCCTGCCACCATATATGGCTCATAGCTCATGACACTTTTTACTCATGAAACAGGGCTAAAGGGATCACCAATATTGCTACCCTACCCACCTGTAGCAGAATCAATCCCTGAAAATAGCTTTGCTTTGTTTCTTTCTGGTCCCCTCTGTGCAGTAAAAAATGTCCATGCTTGTTGACCCTACAAGCACGCTCCCTTGAGATGATCGCTTTGGAGAACATGGTGACAAACTACAGGGTAAGACGAAGGAGGGCACCTGTCTGCTCACTCCCCAGCCCCTCTTTGCCTAACACACAAGCTCAGGACTTGGACTGATGGTTCTCAGGGATTCTAGGTCAAAACAATCATCCCTGTGGGCCTCCTATTATTTTTATTTTCTTTCTGAGGGAGTCTTAGCCACCTCAGCTGGAGGCATCACAAAGTAATTCAGGTGCACAGCCTTGAGTGTAAAGTTATTCATTTTTTTTTCTTCTTTACATTTCGCTTGTAAGCTTTTTTAATAATCTTCACAATGTAGCCACTTACTCCATCATTTGCTGAAGTGTTCTTACAAGAGCTTGTTTTTCATTCTTGTGCATCTTCTTGTGCTTGACCTAAGAGGGGAAGCATTCTGGAGCATTCCAATGGGTTTATTTTGTCCCCTGCACCCTGAACGCCCAGCCTCTTCCCATACCTCCTACATAGGCAGGGGACAGACTATAGGCCTCCACCCTAAAATCTCCAGAGACCATCTCCAGGTTTCCTGTCTCCTGGGACTTAATGCCTGGCCCTCCAGAGCTCGCAGTGACCAGCTTGTCCGTGGGTCTCTGGAAAGAAACCTGGGCTGAGCTGAGTGACTCCCACTGTCCAGAGGATAGGGGCATCCTTCCTTGCCCCACTGGGCCCCTGCCTATGTGGCAATGTGCTGAACTTGCTTGTACCTGTGTTTCAGAACAGCTTGAATAATCTGATTTGGTCGGGCCGCTATGACACGCGAGATGATTTCACCGTGGTGCTGCAGCCCTTCTTGCAAACAGTCATCAATTCTGTTGATGTGGTATATATCTCTGATACTCAAGGGTTCCTAAGGCTTACCTGCAAGGGGCGCCTCAAAGGAGGACATTCAAGGGTAAAATCCCTACTTGCCCATAAGAATATGATTCCAATTTGGAAATTCCAGATGCCTGTTCTGCGGCACCTAACCTAGAATATCTGGGCTCCCATATGGGCTGGAATTTGCATCCCTCAGACAACATCCTCCATAAACTGATTATCCACTACAGCAGAGGCAATGTTCTTTTTATACCAAGTTGTCCTGGGTGCCCTTTGATGGCATTTTTATAATCTTCTTAAAATAGGAGAAAGGTCCTCCCCCTGCTATTCCTCTTGTGGCAAGCCCAATCATGAACAACCTTGTAAATGTGTATCTCATAGTGATTCAATTAAAAATTAATAAATATTAAACAAAGTAGTGGAGAAGCCCTGGCTAAAATGACATATTGACAAAAATAACAGAAGACAGAAGAGATAGAAAGTCAAGATTGGAATGTGACTGGGTCACTTGTTTTTTTCATTTTTTTTTCCCTCTTATCCCCTTCTGTCACCTGAAGTGATAGAGGAGGACTCTGAGTATATGGATTCTACTCAAGCCTTGCCCTTGGCTGACCCTTTCATTTGTGGGTACTTCACAGAAGTAGCTTGGGTCCATTTCTCTAAGCCAGACCCGAAGGGACTTATCTCATTCGGAGAAGCTGACAGTGAAGATTGGGGACCCTTAAAAGCGCCTCAAGTGACCTGGAATTTTTTTAACACCAGAAGGTTTTGGCATGGCTTTGCCCAGGCTTGGTCCTTTTCTTTTGACCAATATATCCCAGAGCATCTGGCCAGGAAATAGCAATTTGTTTTTTGCTTCTGACCAGTCACTTTTCTCCCTGCTGATTCTCAGTAGAGAGGATCTCTTAACTACAAACCTAGAACAGTAACTAGGGCACCACACACAGAAACCTAAACTACAGGAGACACCATCATGTCCGTTTTCTGATTCATTCCACACCTCCTGTTACCCTACCTCAACTCTTGGATGAGGCAAGTACTCCCAGTACTGAAAGGTCAGAGCAGCACTGCATCGCTGCTCTGAGCATCAACCATCAGCCCAAGACAACTTTTATCAAGTGTTCTGGGAGTCTCTGCAAAGACTCAACACTGCTATGGAGGCCCCCACAAATCCATGACAGACACTTTTATTAAATAAGGAGAAACAATGAGCCAGAAGGGAGGTCGGAGATTCCAGTCACATTAAGCTTTATATGGTCCTATAGGTAAGGTGAGAGAAGCAAGGTATAAAGGAAGATAGGCTATAGGTGACACGACAAGGTCTTAAAGAAACTAAAATCTGACATCGCCTCCAAGTGGAGGTGGGTGTAGAGTGGGAAATCCCAGGAGTCAGGTCAGTGAACCTTAGCTCCCCTCCACGTTCTAAACCAACAGGAATTTGAGGAAGTCTGTTTCTCTCCTGCAGGATGGGAAAGTTAATAATTCGCTCTTCTCCTCAGACTGCAACCGCATCAGTCAGGAAATACAGGGCAAGCTGGCTTATGCCCTGTGGAATAATATGGTAAAAGAAGTGGGATGTTCCTGGTGCCCTGGGGTTCTAGTCTAGAGCTGAAGAGCACTTAGAGACAAGCAAGGTGTAAAGGAAGATAGTCCGTCTTTAGATGTCTCTAAAGTGAAACTATGGTGTCTTTAGGATTCCAGAACCCACTGGTATTCTCCTCTTTGCTGACACTCTGATGTGGGACAGAAGATAGGGAAGTGCAGACCCCACCCATGGGTTCAGCATTGCTAATACTCCAACACCTATGACAGGCAGCTTTGACAAGTTCATCTTGCATATCTCTCAGCAGCCCTGCAGAAAAGGGTCATGAATTTCTGTCAAATCCCAATCCTAGAGAAGCAAAGGACTTTCCCTTTGTTCCATTTCTGGAAAACAGCAAGAGAGGGGTGGCAACCAGTGTCCCTGAATTCAAGCTCCAAATATTCCCATTGCAGGATGCTATCAGGAAGATGCTCTGCAGTTAAAAACCAATTGCTATATACAAGCTTCTCTTTTTCTTCCCCAATCAGTTTGAAGAATTAGGAAATAAAACTGAGGTATTCAACTTGAACGAGGATTATTTGCCAAAGTGTCCAGGAGAGGAACAGGTAATAGGGGCGATTGTTCTTTGCTCATCTTATCTTCAGGCACCTACCTGTGGATTTACCACCCAAGTCTAAGGCTCATGTTTAAGGAACAACATCCCTATGAGAGCAGGAGCTCTGGGAATACGGGATGTGGAAGGGGAGGAAGTGGGAACAGGGCGTCAATTGTGGGATCTGGTAGTGAGAGCAACAGAAGAGACAAACAGAACTCGGGTCCAAACTCGTAAATATCTCAATGTGAGTTGAGCAGGCTGTACATATCTCAGTCATAGCTTGGTGTGCACATAGATGGATCAGAGAGATAACAGATTGTGGTATGCTTTGCATGAAAGGCCTGGGCTCCATTCTGTCACAAATTATCCTATGAGCTCTACTTGGAGTAGAGAGTAGCACAGAGCCAGTAATAGTTCTTGAGTGTGAATGGTGTGGCACAGAATCTAAACCAAAGCAAACAAATTAATAAAACCAAGTGACATCTAGAAAAATGAGGAAGGGAAACAGGATTTAGAAGAACCTGAGAAAAGGACGTGTTAGAGATTCCAGCAGCATTAGGGAGCTTTTTCAGCTCTATCCTCACCCATGTCTCCAGGCTACCGCAAAGGCATCCTTCCTGCCAGCTAGGTCACTTGACAGGACTCTGGATAGACTGTCTGAACTTGAACAAAGGATCTTAAATACAACTTGTGATTAGTAGCTCTGTCTCTGTGATGGATGTCTTTCCTGCCTTCATCACCACTCTACTCTCTCCCTCCCTAACACTGGACAATTAAATTTAGATGTTTTGAAGAAAAAGGCTAAGAAGTCACACAGTACTTTTCATTTTTAAGTCTACTGCTCCTTCAACCCTCCCCGCACATACTTGGGGCAGATTGGTCAGTATGAATCATAACCACCTTAAATTTCTTTTCTTCTGGCCTTCAAAGCTGTTGGTATATTCTGTTTCAGGAACTGTGAATTCTTACCTCTCTAGGTAAACATTCCTCTCTAAGCCTTATGATGCAGGTATTATGCAACCTTCCTATATGCCTTCTCTTCTCTCTTTCTCTCTGTATCCTTGACATTATTCTATTTCAAGGTTCTTTTTAAACTTTTTATGTACAGGATTACTCAATCTGAGACATCATTTCTTTATTACCCCAAAACCCGTCTCTCTCTTTTCCTCTCACCCATTCTTTCTCTCTTTCTCTACACTCATGTACACACATACACACACACACATGCACATGAATACTCCCCATAGACACGCTTCCTTTGGATGCCAAATATGCTGCTGTTTAGAAGGCAGTTAAAATATATGACCAGGGTAATAACAATGCAGAAGAAACAATAGACAGAATTGGTAATAAGGAAGAGAGGAAGAGGTAAACACATACATATGTCTATATATGTATATATATATATAGAGAGAGAGAAATGTATACCTACACACACATATATATGTATATACATGCATATATAATATAGCTGGCACATCAGAGTTACCCAGGCCTGGCCATAAGGTGTCCCATGATGAAACTGGAGGTGCCTCGAGCCTTTACATTAAACTGGAAGTGACCTTGGGCCTCATTTTCCACAGAAATGACCTGGCAGAAAGGAGTCTATCCCATCCTTTCTTCAGGGCTGGGAGTGGTCCTGGTTTCCAGGCTTTTACAAGGCCCAGGCCTAGTCAGTCATTGCAGATTCCCAGATTCCTCATTGTCCATAGCAGAGATAATTTCCTGTCTTCCCTTGAGCAGGCCTGTCACTAGGGTAGCCCTGAGGCTTTTAGGGTACTTAAAACAGTACCTGTTAAATACCTGCTCCTGTCTCTTAGACAAATTCCTTGACTGTTTTCCTAGAAGAGGGCTTTGGGGTCCCATAGCTGGTTTTTCCTGTATGTATGAAGGGTAGACCCTATTACAGAAAGGAAAGACTTATCTGGATTTATGCAAACCAACATAGTGCCATGAAGCATCAAAAACATACTGAAGGTACAAAAGAAGAGAAAAGCCAGCATTTCATTTTACTCACAATGAGATGTAACATACCTGGTTGCTGTGGTTCCTAGCCAAAAGAAGCTAAAATCTGTAGAGATAAGTATACAATTTAACATAATATTTTTATTAGTTTATTTTTAATTAGAGAGTCATCGTGAGGGTACAGTTACAGATCCATACATCTTTGTGCTCATGTTTCCCCCATACAAAGTTCGATAACCCATCCCTTCACCAGTGCCCATTCTCCACCACCAGTAAACCCAACATCCCTCCCCCCCTCCCCAGTCCCATCTCCCCCCACCCCACCCTGCCACTATGGCAGGGAATTCCCTTTTGTTCTCTCTTTCTGATTAGGTGTTGTGGTTTGCAATAAAGTTGTTGAGTGGCCATTGTGTTCAGTCTCTAGTCTGTATTCGGCCTGCATCACCCTTCCCCCACATGACCTCCAATCACATTTTACTTGGTGGTCCCTTCCCTGAGTTACCCAGAATGAGAGACCAGCCTCCAAGCCATGGAAAAAATCCCCTGGTACTTATTTCTACTATTCTTGGGCGTTAGTCTTACAGTCTATTATTCTATATTCCACAGATGAGTGCAATCTTTCTATGTCTGTCTCTCTCGTTCTGACTCATTTCACTTAGCATGATACTTTCCATGTTGATCCACTTATATGCAAACGTCATGACCTCATTTTTTCTAACAGCTGCATAGTATTCCATTGTATAGATGTACCAGAGTTTCTTCAACCAGTCATCTGTTCTAGGGCACTCAGGTTTTTTCCAGATTCTGGCTATTGTAAACAGTGCTGCGGTGAACATATAAGTGCATATGTCACTTCGACTATACTTTTTGGCTTTTCTGGGATATATTCCCAGCAGTGGTATTGCTGGGTCAAATGGGGGCTCAACCTCTAGTTTTTTGAGAATCGTCCATACTGTTTTCCAAAAGGGCTGAACTAGCCGGCATTCCCACCAGCAGTGTAGAAGGGTCCCTTTCTCCCCACATCCTCTCCAACAGCAGTTGCTTTTGTTCTTTTGGATGTGTGCTAGTCTCTGTGGTGTGAGGTGGTATGTCATGGTTGTTTTGATCTGCATCTCTCTGACGATTAGTGATGTAGAGCACTTTTTCATGTGCCTTTTGGCCATTCGTATCTCTTCCTTGGTAAAGTTTCTGTTCATTTCTTCGCCCCATTTTTTGATGGGGTTGGATGTTTTCTTCTTGTAGAGTTCAACCAGTGCTTTATATACCATTGATATTAACCCCTTATCTGATGGGTATTGTGTAAATATCCTTTCCCATTCTGTAGATAGTCTTTGTATTCTGGTCACTGTATATTTTGCGGTGCAGAAGCTTTTTAGTTTAATGTAGTCCCATTTGTTGATTTCTATTTTTACTAGATTGTTTAGTTCCGTGTCATCTTTGAAGATACCTTTATCTTCAATACCGTAGAGGGTTTTGCCGACCTTGTCTTCAATGTAACTTATGGTTTGTGGTCTGATGTTGAGGTCTTTAATCCATTTTGATCTGACTTTTGTGCATGGTGTCAGGTCGAGTTCTAAGCCCATTTTTTTGCATGTGGTTGTCCAGTTGTGCCAGCACCATTTGTTAAAGAGACTTTCCTTGCTCCACTTCACATCTCTTGCTCCTTTATCAAAGATTAGATGATCATACATTTGAGGTTGTGTGTGGGGATATTCCACCCTGTTCCATTGGTCTGCAGCTCTGCCTTTGTTCCAGTACCATGCTGTTTTAATTGTTACCACTTTGTAGTAAAGTTTAAGGTTGGGGAGGGTGATGCCTCCCATCATCTTTTTCCCAAGAATTGTTTTAGCTATCCGTGGGCGTTTATTGTTCCATATAAATTTCAGGATTGCTTGCTCCGTTTCTTTGAAGAATGCCATGGGTATCCCTATAGGGATCGCGTTAAATCTGTATAATGCTTTTGGGAGTATTGCCATTTTGACAATGTTTATTCTCCCTATCCATGAGCAGGGGATATGTTTCCATTTCCTCATGTCCTCTTTTATTTCATGGAGTAGAGTTATATAGTTTTCTTTGTAGAGGTCCTTTACTTTAGTTAAGCTGATTCCAAGATATTTGATTTTCTGGGGCACAATTGTGAATGGGATTGCTTTTTTCATGTCCCTTTCCTCTGTCTCATTGTTTGCATATAGGAAGGCCATGGATTTTTGGGTATTGATTTTATAGCCTGCGATTTTACTGTATAGGTCAATTGTTTCTAAGAGTTTCTTACTAGAGCTTTTAGGTTTCTCTAGGTATAGCATCATATCGTCTGCGAATAGTGAGAGCTTGATTTCTTCCTTTCCGATCTGAATCCCCTTAATATCTTTTTCTTGCCTGATGGCTATTGCTAATACTTCCAATACTATATTAAAGAGAAGTGGTGAGAGTGGGCATCCTTGTCTTGTCCCTGATCTTAGAGGAAAAGCCCTTAGTTTTTCTCCATTGATGATAATGCTTGCCCTAGGTTCGTGGTAGATGGCTTTGACTATCTTGAGAAAAGTTCCTCCAAAACCCATGTTGGTGAGAGTTTTTATCATGAATGGGTGTTGGATCTTGTCAAATGCTTTCTCTGCATCTATTGATATGATCATATGGTTTTTATCTTTACTTTTGTTGATGTGATGGATTGTGTTGATTGATTTCCGAATGTGAAACCATCCTTGCATCCCCGGGATGAATCCCACTTGGTCATGGTGTATGATCTTTTTGATGAGTTGTTGGATTCTATTTGCTAGTATTTTGTTGAGGATCTTCGCATCAGTGTTCATCAAGGATATTCGGTCTATAGTTTTCTTTGTTAGTGGTGTCTTTGTTTGCTTTTGGTATTAGGGAGATATGTGCCTCGTAGAAACTGTTCGGAAGGGTTCCTGTCTTTTCAATTTCCTGGAAAAGCTTGAGGAGAACTGGCAACAAGTCTTCTTTAAATGTTTGGAAGAATTCGCCAGTGAATCCGTCTGGACCTGGACTTTTGTTTTTGGGGAGACTTTTGATTACAGTTTCGATTTCCTTGATATTTATGGGCCTATTGAGGTATTTCACGTCTTCTTGGCTCAGTCTTGGGAGATTGTAGGAGTCAAGGAATTCGTCCATTTCTTTTAGGTTCTCTTGCTTCGTGGCATACAGACTTACAAAGTAGTCTCTGATGATCCTTTGAATCTCCTTGGTTTCTGTTGTGATGTCCCCCTTTTCATTTCTGATTCGGTTTATTAGGGTTTTCTCTTTTTCTTTCTTTGTGAGTCTTGCTAGCGGTTTATCAATCTTATTTATTTTCTCGAAGAACCAGCTCTTTGTTTCATTGATCTTACGGATTGTTTTTCGGGTTTCCATATCGTTAATTTCTGCTCTAAGTTTTATTATTTCTTTCCTTCGATCTGGTTTGGGTTCCTTTTGCTGGTCCTCTTCTAAGATCTTGAGCTGCGAAGTCAAGCTATCTATATAGGCCCTTTCTTCCTTTCTGAGGAAGGCTTGCAGAGCTATAAATTTTCCCCTTAACACAGCTTTAGCTGCGTCCCATAGGTTCTGATAGCTTGTGTCTTCATTCTCATTTGTTTCGAGGTATCTCTTAATTTCTTTCTTGATTTCCTCCGTGACCCACTCATTGTTCAATAGTGAGTTGTTTAACTTCCAAGTGTTTGATTTGGTTCTCCGCGTCTGTGCATGATTGACTTCCATCTTCAGTGCATCATAGTCTGAAAAGATAGTTGATACAATTTCTATCTTCCCAATTCTATTAAGGTATAACTTGTGGCCCAGAACATGGTCTATTTTGGAAAATGTTCCGTGTGCGCTGGAAAAGAATGTGTATTCTTTCTTTTGGGGGTATATAGCCCTGTATAGGTCTATTAGCCCTGTCTCCTCCATTTCTTCCTTCAGGGCCATCGTTTCCTTTTGCTGAGTGTTGTTCTTGTCGATCTATCCAGAGGTGATAAGGCAGTGTTGAAATCTCCAACTACTATCGTGGTGCTAGTTATGTCCTCCTTAAATTCTGTTAGGAGTTCTTTTAAGTATTTAGCTAGTCGTTCATTAGGTGCGTATACGTTTAGGAGTGTGATTTCTTCCTGTTGTATATATCCCTTGGTGAATATAAAATGACCTTTGCTGTCCCTTCTGATCTTTTTCAGCCTGAAATCTATGCTATCGGATACTAGTATGGCCACCCCCGCCTTTTTTTTGAGGGGGCTGTTTGCTTGCAGGATTGTTTTCCATCCTTTGATTTTGAGTCTGTGTTTGTTCTGACTATTCAGATGTGTTTCTTGTAGGCAGCAGAAAGTTGGGTTTAGTTTCCGAATCCATTTTGCCACTCTGTGCCTCTTGATTGGTGCATTTAGCTGTTAACATTAAGAGAAATTATTATCATGGGATTTTGTGTCATTTTTCTGTAGGGTTTGTTGTTCTTATAGGTCTTTTTCCTTGTCTTATAATAGCCCTTTGAGTCCTTCTTTTAAGTTTGGTCTTGAGTCTATGAAGTTCCTGAGCTGTTGCTTGTCCATGAAATAGTGTATGGTTCCTTCAAGTTTAACTGAGAGTTTAGCCGGGTAGAGTATTCTTGGTGAGGCATTCATTTCATGAAGTTTTTTCACTATATCCCACCATTGTCTTCGGGCTTGGAGGGTTTCTTCTGATAGGTCTGCTGTGAATCTAAGGGTTTGAATATGATCTCCTTCTTTGATCTTGCTGCTTGCAGTATTGTGTCTCTATCCACGGCATCCATCATTCTGACTATGATATGCCTTGGGGATTTTCTATTTGGGTCCCTTTTAGCTGGCACCCTTCGGACTCCTTGTATCTGGATGTCCGCATTCTCTAGCTCTGGGAATTTTTTAGCAATGATGTCTTTAATGGTGTTTTTTTCATTGGGATTGGTTCCGTGTGGTTCCGGCACTCCCATGATTCTTATGTTGTTTCTCCTGAGGTCATCCCCTAGGACTCTAACTTGCTCTAGAGC
Source organism: Sorex araneus (assembly GCF_027595985.1). NCBI lineage: Eukaryota > Metazoa > Chordata > Mammalia > Eulipotyphla > Soricidae > Sorex > Sorex araneus. Next base: position 365,341,974 of record NC_073313.1, on the reverse strand, counting down.
CATTTTGAGGTCTTTTTCCATTATTTGTTGTTGCCTATATGCTTTGTGCAGCTCATCTTCAAGCTCACTGATTCTGTCTTCGGCTGTAGTCATTCTACTACTGAGGGCTCCTACGGAGTTTTTCATTTCATCTACTGATTCTTTTAATTGTGTGACTTCTGTTCGTAGCTTTGAAATTTCTGCTCTCATTTCTTCCTGGATTATCGTGGTGGAGCGTTCCAATGCTGCATCCATATCCTCCCTTAATTTATTGGATGTTCGTTCCATAGTTGTGTTGAGTTCGTGAACCATCCTCACAATTTCCTCTCTGAATTCTTTATCTGAGAGGAGGGTGTATTTCTGGGAGGTCACTGCTGAGGTTAGTGAGGTGTTTTCTTGGTTCTCTCCTGGTGGTAGGGATTTTCTCTGTTTCTTCATGTTGTTATGGGCTTTACTGTCTGGAGCTCTCGTTAGCTTGCGAGGAACCTCAACTGAAGATTTTGGGCTATGCTCCTTTGACAAAGGACTTTTGTGTGCAAGTTGATGTGTTCATTGACAGTTTTCGTGAAGTTAGGATAGGGTGGGTTAGTTGAGCATTAACATATAGTAACTAAGATGATCAGGGAGTTCTTCGGAGGAATGAATTCTATCAATTGTGGCCAAAGGACAATGCATGGAATGGTAAAAAAAATAACTGCGGCCACGTTAGCGGCCTGTGCTCTGGAAAGAGGCCACGCCCACTTTTAGGCCACGCCCCCTAATATGAGGACACGCCCCTACGCAGCGGAGTGGGGATTGGTCAGGATCCGACGGTGGCGGCAGAAAGGTGCCAGGCGGGGGCTTCAGGAGAAGCCCCGAGCCAAGGCGGGCAGGGGGCGGGGAGGGGGCTTCTCCGTGCTGAGGCAGGCTCTACAAGGGATTGCCTGTTTACCTGCAGGATGGAGATTGGTCAGGATCCGACGGTGGCGGCGGAAAGGTCTTAACATAATATTTAATTCATTCAATCCCATGTTGAAAACCTTGACCTCACATTAATAAGAGCACTGTACCAGGAGTCTGGATAATCCATCCAATATCTTTTCCACTCTCCACATGTTCAGATGAGCCTCAAGCATGAAGGGAACAGCAGAGGAACCCAGGTGTGCGGAACCCGGGGCTGAGATCTCCAAGCCTGCTCGAATAGGGACTGAGCCTTCTCCATCCAGAACCCCCATTTTCCAGTAGCTTGGCAGCCACACTCACAAACTGTCCCCGGGGCCATGTAATCCCACCAACAGCCAACATCCAGAGACTATAAGAGTAAGGTTCCAGAAGCGCGAAGCCACTTTGCGGCCGTTTGACATCTAATAGCCTTGTTCTCCTTCTTGGAGAACCTGACAAGCTACCAAGAGTCTATTGCCCACACGGGAGAGCCTTGCAAGCTCCCCATGGCGTATTTATATCCCAAATATAGTAAAAGATATATATGTACCTCTCAGAGACCCCGGCAAGCTACTGAAAGTATCCTGTCCGCACAGCAGAGCCTGGCAAGCTACCCGTGGCATATTCGATACACCAAAAACAGTAACGATAGGTCTCATTCCCCTGACCCTGAAAGCGCCTCCAATCATTGCAAAAGACGAGTAAGGAGAGGCTGCTAAAATCTCAGGGCTGAGTGTAATAAAGATGTTACTGGTGCCCGCTCGAGTAAATCAACAAACAAGGGGATGACAGTGATACAGTGATACCTTTTCCATAGATCTTACCAAAAAGGTACTATATTTAAAGAATTTCTTACAACAAAACAGTTTGATCAGTTCTTTTCCTTAAAAAACAACCTCAAACCTTCTATATATTCCTTTACATTCATTCTGCAACTTTCATTTATTTACAAACCAACTTCACCTTAACAGGATTCCTTTCCTTTTTCCCACTGATATCTCCATCCATTATTTTTCTGACTTAAGACATACATCTATACTCCTTACCTTCATCCTATAAGTTTAAACCTTTATTTTACTGAACTCAGTACAACATGACCTCCCAAGTTTGGACACTAGTTACCACTTAACATGGTAGAACTACTTTGCAGTACCATTCCAAAAGCATCACATCAGTTCTATAGATACTTAAAAAGGCTTTAAAGATGTTCATAATTAAAGTTCTTACAACATATTCACTGGGAAAAAGTTCACTTCACATTAAAATTAACCAGGAAACATCTTAGAATTCTGATTTTTAGGAAAACACAGATAGAAAGTGTCCTTGGTTCTGCCCTATCTGAAGGGATGCTTACTAGTGCTTACCTGTAGAACCCTCCTCTTCCCACAATCACCACCCAGCTAAGTTCTCATCATGTTGTGTATTTCAGGTTTTCAAGACCTATCTCCTCATCTTGCCTCCCAGAAAGCACGAGAGAATGTAGTTACCATAGGGTCTTATTAGGGAGGTGCTTTTGGTGCTGTTAGTTCAATTTTTCACAGAACAACTTGGTTCTATCCTAACACTTCTCCAAGAATAAGGTAGAGCCTTTCTTTCCCCTGTACTCTCTCAGGAGCCCTTTTGGTTGTCTCTCCTCTCATGAGCTAAGTAGAAAGACATCATAGTCAGTCATGAAGCAGTAGACTTTGAACAGACAGAAGGGAATTGGTGAAAATGTCCCAGGACCCACAGAGAACATAACATGTATGTTATTTTTGAATCTCAAACTCCCCTTTTACCAATTCTCAATTCTTTCCTCAGTCATGTGGGCCAGTTGGATGTTCCAAGACTGTCTCATTCCAAAGGGGTGCCTCCTTGGAATAGGGAACTCCTTTGATTAAGTGTATATGATCAACACAAAGCAGGAGAGATGCAAATTTCCCACACTGTGAAATTTGCCACTTTATAGCAGAGCCAAGGTAATGATCTTTACTGGAAGCCAGACTGACCTTGCTAATGCATAACAGTTGACATTATCTTTGCCTTGAGATCATCTGAAAACCTATTTGGTTTCTTTGTCTACCTACTGGATTTATAAATGTAGCCTGAGAGAAACCAAGAAATTCAAAGGAACTCAGAAGCTATGCTCAGCTCCAGGTCTTGACATCTCCAGTCCATTTTCAGTGAAGCAAACCTTGGCTCTCTAGCTTTCCCTTCTGCTGCTTCCTGTATTTTCTGTCCTTATACTTAAACTTCACCACTGTCCATTGCACACCTGAGTCTCTGTGAAATACATTACCACATTTTCCACTCCAATTGCAACACTGACCCTCTATTTTGAATCACAATTCTCCATTTGTCCTCTGTTTTGTGTGTGTGTGTGTGTGTGTGTGGACTAGTCACAATCAGTCACAACCCCTATTCCCAAGTAGGACTCCTCAAATACGGGTAAAGAATGAAGAATTGCTCTATTTCATCTGCTGAGTTATGGACACACTTATGTTGACTGTTCTAACTATCACAGCATTTACTGACAGGCTCTTCCTTCTTGCTGTTCATACTCCTGTCTGTTCCCAGTGTTCTAGCTCTGAACTAGCTAGAACAAGATTCTAGATCTTACTGTGGTGCTTCATAAGAACAGGTGAGATTTTTATCCACAGATCAAAAATTGCTTTCATCTTTGGTCAGTTCTCAGTTGTCACTAAATCTTGTAACCTGGCCTAACTTGGTGTGCATTGCAATATGCCATATGGAGCTATGGTGTCTGGTGCTGACATAGACATAATAGGTATGCTTTGCTCCTTCATGCCCAGTTCAGATGATAATAGATACTCAAGGAAATGAAAGGATGATGCACAGTGAGTGCTGGGGATACAATTTCTGTTTGATATGGCACAGAGCTAATCCTTCCTTCCCTCTTTCTCTTCATGGTGCTAGACAAAAATGGTCTTTCAGTGACTAATATAAACAGTGGATTAATGACCTGACTGTTCCCCTTATTGTCTACCTGTAACAATTATTCCTTCTCTACCTCACTTGCTTCTCTGTGTCAAATGACTTGTACTACTGAGGAAAGTTCACAGTTATTTAAGCGTACACCAACTCAAATAAACAACTTAACCTTACAGTGTAGCTAGAAAAAAAGAGGAGCAAATGCAATTCAGAGCAAGTAGAAAGCAAGAGATTATAAAAATTAGAGCAAAAATCTGTGATATAGAAAACAAGAAGAAAATACAATGGGTCAAAGTCACCAAGAGTTGTGTGTCCTTTTCCCAGTATTGCTTTTAGTTATTTATTTTGTAATCCCCAAATTTTCAGATCCTTGATCTTATAGACTTCTGAACAAAGTCACTAGACGATCCTAGAAATCTCTCCTAGCCCCAGGTTCCAGAATCCCATTTTATGAATTTCGTCTTATCACAGTCTTACTTCACAAACTTTACATTTATTCCTTCCTTGCTCCCCCACTTCTCCTTCTCCTGTTTTCTCCTTCTCATCTTCTAGTTAACTTGTCATCTGCAATTGAAGTTATGGGATTCTTGTCTATTAGTGCAAAACAAATATAAAATGTAGACAGGACAGTTGGAAATATATTGGTTTTCTAGGTCGAATAAATGATCCTAATTTATAAAAACAATTAACAGAGTGCAAGTACAAAGAAAGCACCAAGGTAAAGCAAACAATAATAAAATGTACTGATGCATTGAAAATATAAGTCCTAACAATATTTGGAAGAGTAAATAATAGCTTGAATATCAGTGTCCATACCCATTAGAAGTACCCAATCCCTTCTGGCCTCAGAAGGATTTTAATCTCTTGCCAAGGAAAGGAAATGGACCATACTGAGGATTAGAGAAAATGATCAATAGCTGCGTGAAAGAAAGTGATAGCATAAAGTATATAATGGAAGATACATATGGAAGGCAATTCCCCATATTTTATTGTACAGCCCTTTCCTGCTGTTAAAAGAACCCTCATAAAATAAATTGAGACTGGGCCAGTCTATCCTAACCTCAGAATGTTTATATGTTCTAGGCCAATCATGTTTATCTAGAGGTCAAAATTGCTCATTTATGTCTTTTGGAATTGCTAAAGCTTTAAACTAATATCTTGCTATTGTTTTGCTTGTCTCTTAGTCTGTGCCCTTTGTGAGAACCAAGAACAACAGTAACTACGAATACCCCGAACTGATACAGGAAAAGGTACCCCGTGGCTCATGTATTATAAGGGAAAATTTGGCATTGGGTTTGGTTTTAGAGTATTCACATTAGCAGAAATGTGATCTTATTTTTTTTTATTTAAAAACATTTTTTAAGCATTGTGGACTGGAGTGATAGCACAGCGGGTAGGGTGTTTGCCTTGCATGCGGCCAACCTAGGTTCAATCCTCGGTCCCTCTCGGAGAGCCCAGCAAGCTACAGAGAGTATCCCGCCCCCACAGCAGAGCCTGGGAAGCTACCTGTGGTGTATTTGATATGCCAAAAACAGTAACAAGTCTCACAATGGAGACGTGACGGGTGCCTGCTCAAGCTAATCAGGAGGATTAAAGCTACAGTGCTTTAAGCATTGTATTATTTTTATTTTTTATATTGAATCACAGTGATATACACAGTTACAAAGTTGTTCATGATTGGGTTTTATTCACACAGTTTTCCAATACCCTCCTTTCACCAGTGTACATTTCCCACCACCAATGGTCCCAGTCGCTCCCCCCACCCCCAGCTGAGCTTGCCTGATTGGCTGGCTTTTTAATTCTCTCTCTGTCTCTCTTTCTCTCTCTCTCTTCCCCCCTTCTCTCTCCCACCCCCTCCTCTCTCTTTCTTTGCAATACAGACAATGAAAGGCTAACAGGTATATCTTTTTACCTTTGAACATTCAGTTCTTATCCAAAATAATCATTTCCAAATATAACTATAATATTGGTTCCTTCTTTATCCTAACTGCCCTTGCCCCCCTTCCCCCCACATACAAACTCCTGTGGCAAGCTTTCTTCCATTTACCAATCTTCCTGTGAAATGGGACCTTCTTAACATTGGATAAATGAATGGGAAAGCAAAAGCTGCCTTCAGAATCATAACATTTCTATTGCTTTCTATTGCTGCTCTAATCCCCTGGGGCTAATGTGATGTCAGCACCAAACTCAAAGAAATGCCTGTGGATCAGGGTTTTTTTTTTTTTCTGAATTTAGCTACTATATCCTGATAATTAGGCCACATGCCCTCTCTAGATGGGATGAAGGTAGGGAGGTGGGTATGATGTGAACTCCTGTTGGAAAAGTGATATTTGGGTGGGAAACCTCAGTTTCAGGACCTAGATCCCTAGGGCTTGTTGTGTGCAAGTAATACTCAAGGGATTCTGATAGCAAAACCTCATGCACTATAAGTCCAAATATGGCATCAAAAATCCCGGAACAGAGGAGACAATAGGTCATAGGCTAATGATGGGGACTCACCCATTCTCATATTTAACTTTGCTTAGTATATTTCGCTAAGCATTGGTCAGCGCACACATGCATGTTCCTGATTCTAGTAGAACTTAGATCTTCAACGTGTTTGGGTACTGTTGGGAGAGAGAGGAATCCATTTGTATGATGAGTTGAGCAATCATCAGAATTAACTAAATGACCTTGAATTAGGCAAGTCATATTTCAAAGGACTTTCATTTTTGCTCCCCACAGTGAGGAGTCTCAGCCATTTTTTCACCAAACAGAAAAGATAGGCTCTGCCAACCACACTGTTGTAGAATCAAGACCTATTTTTGGACCTAAGTGTGTTCTTGGAAAAGGGCTTGTACCTTGAGAACATATGTGAACATGTATGTATATGCTTAGAACTCGGGAACAGACTCTTCCTGCTTCCTATAAAGAAGTCTGTTTATTTCCATATCCTCTTTTTCTCCATGGACTATCCCTCACCTGGCCATTAGAAAGTGTACTTTGTCAGAGACAAGGAAATTTACTCAAGCTCCAAAACTTATAAGAATTTACTTATACAGAAAAGTTTCTGAGTCAAGAATCTTGATTGAACATACACATGTTCATAAAAGCAATGCAGAACCCCCTGGAATTTTGGTCTTGAAAAAAAATGTTCATAGAATTTTCTGAAAATGATTTGAGCTAATTGTTCCCTTGCATTGTAACCAGGGTGTTTTATCTTCAGACTAATAATGTACCAGACCAAAATATACTTATACACTAGGGAGTCCTTTGAATTTATATATGCATGCACATATATACATATATATGTACATATATACACATATGCAGGGCAGCTTCTCTCCTGCTAAATCATATCCCCAGTCCTACATACATATGTTCCTTCGGGAAAGTTAAATAACTTGGTCTCACTGTTATTATCTTGCTTCTGTGAGCCTACAGATTTAATTTCCAGGTGTAAAAGTTTGGGTGATCACACTGAGAGTTCACTTGGGGCCCATCCACACATTATGTATTTCATGCATAGAGGCAAGCTAACCCTCATTTTCCCCTTTCTTGAGTTTTCTTTAAATTCATCTATAACAACTTTCCCCCTCACAGACTCCATTGATAGAGATAGTCAGGACTCTACTGAACATTCCTTAGTTTGGTAGCTCTCACTGTGGCTAGCTTTCCCACATAGTTTGCTAGATACTCTTTTTTTTCCTCCTGCTCAATTAGGACTGGGGTGCTGACTTCCCTTGTGACTATTTCAAGGTTTCTCCAAATATCCCATCTTCAGGTAAGAGAAAATACCAATCCCTCCCCATTTCAGTTGAGTGCTTAAGTGTCCAGTGGTTGAGATACCGATAAACATACTCTGGAGCTGCCATGGATAGTTTCTACTTCCCATGTAATGTGCACACAATTCTTGATACCACTTTGATAAGTTGACCTTGGTGGGTTCCCCGAGAGGACTGGGACTAATGAAAAAGTTTAACTTTTTAACTTACTTTTTTCTTTTCTTTTTTTTTCTTTTTGGGTCATGCCCAGCGATGCACAGGGGTTACTCCTGGCTCTGCACTCAGGAATTACTCTTGGTGGTGCTCAGGGGACCATATGGGATGCTGGGAATCGAACCTGGATTGGCCACGTGCAAGGCAAATGCCCTACCCTCTGTGCTATCTCTCCAGCCCCAACTTTTTTCATTAATTCCTATTCTTGGCTCCAGGTAGTCTCAGGGGCAGTTACTATTCCTCTATCCAGTGAGAAGATAGAGCAAAGGAATGGGGTTCTGGGATGGAATTCTCTCAGGATGGATAATAGGCTGAAGAAACATGAATATCTGTGCCTGGTTTCTGTTAATAGACAGAAGAGACACCTGGGCTCTTAATCTTAAGGCTAGATAAATTTGCACTGGGATCAGTGGAACTAGGGTCAAGTCACAAATTATTGGCATGACATATTCATGGAGATCCTTCTATGGCCCAACAACTTATCTTTTTCATTCTTGCTTAGCCCACAGTCTCCAACCAGCAGATATCAAAGTGGTGGCTGCCATGGGTGACTGGGTCACAGTGAGTACTGGGCAAACTAAAGGAATTCACCAATCATTCTGTACCCTTTTAAAAAAAAAGGTAGATCTAGGCCTTGACCTGCACACCAAGGCAAGGTGGCCTTTCTCTTATGACCTGAATATAGAAATAGAAACTTATCTTTGCCTTTATAGACTGCACGAGAGTCCAGCCCTTTTACCTACGGCTTTTCTAAATCTTGGAAATATGTATCCTGGAGGTGAGGTTGTTTGCTGATTTTCTTTCATTGATGTTCCCCTTCAAATAGAAAAGGTGTTGGTTTGCATAATTCTAGAGCTCCAGAGACTGAAGTTCATCCTAATGGTGACAGAAAAATCTAGATAGGAATGAGGGTTTGGTTTTGATTCTGAAACATGAAAGCATGTGTAGCAATATGTTAGAGAGAGTTTAGCACAGAAATTTTATTTTTCTCAGCATTGGAGGTCGTGAGACTCTAAGGAAGCAGGCCACACTGCCCAGTAAGTAGGCACATGGATAAGCTCAATCCTTAAGACTGTATTAATCTCTTCTTGAAGCCAACACCTTCCCCAGGGAGGGAGTAGAGGTCAAATGTCAGGAGGGAATTCACCAGCCCTGGGGAATCTCAAAATTTCCCTGCCCATCAACTGTATCTCCTGGCCACCAGTGAACATCCTCTCACTGTTGTTCTCTGTCTCCTTCTTCCCGAAAGACATTCTGCGCAAATTCACCTCTTCAATTTATGGGATCTCTTTTGGATCATGGCCCGAATCAGCAGGGCTGAATTTCGCAGAGGATGAAGCCAGGGTTATGTAAGTCCAAATGGGGAATGGACATGGGTACATTGCAGTGGTTATGAAATGAATATGGGAGAACAGACTCAGATTAGGGTGGAAGAGTAGACATTGGAGGCATCTGGGAGCCTGGCCCCAAGTAACAATAATGGCTCAATCCTAGAGTACTTCCAGCATCACTCACTCTTCCTGAGCTGCCTACCCCTATGTAGCTCATTCAACCCTGCCCCCATGGGGAGAATTTAAGAGAATAAGAAGGTTTGGAAAGTTTTCTGAATGCCCAGAAATTCAGGTTATCAGGAATTGTGGTCATCAAGTTCAACCCCACCCTTCACTCTGGCACCTCTGCTATAACTACCTCTCCAGAGGAAGGAGAAGGGACACTCAGAGGCACTCGATGGAGAAAGTGAAGTTTCCCAAGCCTGGGAAGGATATCCCACTGACCAAGTTGAAACACAGGTTCAAGGTGATGCAGACTCTCAAAAAGTCACATGGAAGTCACATGGAGGGAGAACTGCTGTGTTTGCGTTTGCCTCTGCAGCATCTTGTTTTCTTGACAGGAGAATAGGATGTTGCAAATCTGTGGAAATATGAAGTAACCACAGAGAAGACAATCTTATGAATAAGGGAACTAAAAAACAAGTCTAAGAAATAACTCATTTTTTCCTTCAAATACAAAGGTGGTTATTTTTTAATAAACACTCAGAAAAGCACTGTACTACAACTTGGGATACAAATACTTCTCTTTGGGAGTTTCAGCATATCCCACACATAAAGACTTCCACTGCAACTTTCCATTCTTTAGGAATGATTTCTCTCAACACTTTTAGGAATAAGAAATAAAGGTCCATTTTAAGAAGCTACTTCCAGCTAGAAAATGGGTGTTGATTTTTCTCAGAACATTTTCTCTATTTCAGAGATGCAATGAACTAGACGATGAGTTTGACTCCTGGCATATTGGTCAAGTGGGGCAAAGTAAAAATAAGTTATTATAACCTGGAGATACAAATCTAATATTAAGATATTTCAAGAACAAGGGGTTTATAGTAAGAGTACAATGGTAAGACTTTCAGTTTGTGCTCAGCCAACCCAGCATAAATCCCTAGAGCCCTAGGCGTTCCCCTGAGCCCTGCCAGGAATGGTGCTCAAGCACAGAGCTAGGAGTAAGCCCTGAACACTTCTGGGTGCGCTCCCTTCAAAAAAGTATGTATCAAGAACAGAATAATGATTGCTGTCCTTGAAAAGTGGAGAGGTTAAGACTTACATAAGAATGTGAATTTATGCTGTACATATTTAACCGGCACGATCTTCCTTATGGTGAGTGTGGAGTTCAGGTTCTTGTTGCAATAGACTGTTAAAGAAAGCTTAAATGATTTTCTGATAAACATTTAAATGATAAACATTTTAAATATTTGGGAAACACTTCCCATATTTAAAATGTTCACCATATATTTGGGGCCTCTTTGATACAATCTAAAGATTAATTTAAATTGTGGTGTATCAAGAATTGAAGTAGTGTTTTTTTTTATTCTTTACTGAGTCTTTCTAAAACAATGTAGGATTTGTTTTGTTTTTGCTTCTGCTCACTACTATTATTTTAGCACAGTTAAGAATTTTTCACCCTGCTTCCTCTTAGTTCATCAACTAGGCAAGTCAACAAGTGTGACAAAAGACAAATATTACTTTGCTAGTTTCAATACCTTTCTGTGTCAATCAGACTCATTGCCATGACTCTTGCTGTGTTCAAAGTATTTGTCAAATGTTACTGATATCTAAAGTATTATCACTATTATAGAATAGTATAGTTTTCATTTCAAATAAGTTTTGATTTAAAATGAACATTACATCCTACCAGGTCAGGTTAAATACTAGATTCTAGATTCTAGATGTTCATCTGAAAACTCCCTCATGTGTAACTTTAAAAGGTTTGTATCCCTAGCGTGAAAGGAACATAGATTCTGTATGCTTCAGGAGCTCCTGAGTGTTCTTCTTTAATGGGAACACAGAGGTCTTTATTTAAAATTTTCCTGTGTATGCAGGTATGGAAGAGGTAAAAGTGGGACTTTAAGTATTTATAGAAGAAGATAACTCATCTATTTCCCCCAATTCCACTTTAGAAAATCTATGTAAAGTTGCTTCACCTTACAAGTACAACAAAGTCAGCTTCTTCTTGTAAATACAAAACACTTGTTGGTAAAAATATTTTTATATTATTTTCTCTATTTCTGCTAAATGAGCTACCTCCTATCATAGCAATATGACTTATGCTTCCTTATGTTGGCCACATCATCTTCATTCTTGGCGCAGAGCTGAAAGGATTACTGGCATAATAGTAGGATGACAGTCTACATATAATTTAAAGTGCAAGACAGCAGTGGTATGAATACTAAAATGTTTGCAGCAGTTGGAAACTTCCCAATGTCAAGAGGACTTTCTACTTGAGCTTTTCCATCACTGGGAAAACCTAATTCTTTACATTTATATACTGTCCCATAATCTGTGGCCATGATCCTAATGATGCTGACTTCTAGAGCTTGATACACACTTCCATGGTCACACTGTGAATTGAAGATTGTCATGCTGCTGTTTGAACTTTCCCTAGAATCCTGGACTAAAATTCCTTCCTCATTTATGTGGTGTGGCAGGTCTAAAGTCACTGCCTGGTTTAGAGTCAAGAGTCCACACTTCTATCGATAATTTTTCAGTAAGTAATTAAAAATTAGGAGAGTTATGGAGCTTATTTCCAAAATGTTGCGCTCTCCTGAACAAAAAAAAGCTGTAATTTACCTTACAGAAAGTTTCTGGGTAACCTGAGATAGTCACTGTCTAAGGTGTACAGATCCTGAGATTTGGTAGTACTGAATTCTTGGACATAAGATAGCTTGAAACCAACCTCCTCCTTACTTTTAACCCTTGTATCGAGGTACCATGACCTATAAGAATTATTAATTATACTTTTCCTAAATACATAATTTCAAATACCATTGGAGTGCCCACTTCTCTCCACCAATGTCCCATCCTCCTCCACCCCAAGTAAGCTCAGTCTTTTAGATAAATTGCCCAGTATTGATACTCTTGGACATTTGTCATTTCCTACTATGTTTCTTTGTGTATATGACATATAAGAATTATTTTTTATTGTAATAGATCTGACAACTAAACATTAAAAAATGTAAAAAATGTAAACTAGAATTGCACAAATATATAAATCATTGATAATATTATCAACATTTTTAAGCACTGTATATAATTTTTATAGATATATAAACCTAAAATAGTATGATTAATTCCGCATTAATATATTTGAAATTTTACATGAAATGGAAATACCAATCCAGTAAGCGTTAGGAAATGGTCATTTAAATATGTTAAGGTAAATGTTAATGATTTTATAAAAGTTTAAGAGTGTGTCATCCTAATAAGTTAATGCTGGCTTTATGTTGTGTTATAAATGATGCTTAAGAATGTTCTTTAGTAGGTGAAAAGAAATTCAATATTTAAAAAAATCTCACCAATATGAAACCTCTATATCCATCTTCTCTATATTAAGTCTGTTTCATAGCTCCTGAACCTCTGCTTACTGCCCCACCCTTCAAACTGACAGAGAAGAAAGAGAACTCTGAACTTAATCCCTCAAAGTCTTCCTGGGGACCCTAACTACAAACACTCACCCTTAGCACAGCAAGAACATTAGAATAGCAATTGGGAAATGCATAGAACTCCACCATATTCAATAAGAGAAAACAACAGCTTGAAGACACAAACAATGTCAATTTGTTCTATAAATCCTCAGGATATGATTTGAGTGAGACCATAGAAAGGATGGCTGATGAGCTAAAAGGAATGATGGTGTAAGTAATTAGCAAAGCACAATAGTATGGCTGTAGAAATGAGAAAACTGTAAGCAAAAATGAAAGGTATGATCAGTAATATAAAAAATGTCATTAATATCTCTAGGCAGCAGAATTAAGTTGAGGAAAAGATTGAAAATCTCTAAGATGAAATAGAGGAAAACTCTAGAAAAGAACACAGATGGAAAATGATTTGAAAATAAATGAAATGTACACCAGAAAATAATGAGGTGAGCTCAAGAGAAACAAGATGCATTAGAGAAGCAGAGTACCAGGGAGGCAAATTTGAGAAATAACCAAGAGTTAAAAAAAATCAGCGATCCATCAGCTGCAAGTGTCCCTAGGAGGCAACTGCACAGAACTCAAATGCAGAGAATTCTGCTGATGCCCTGCCACTATGTTAGAAAGGCAGAGGGTATGGCTTCCCCAGTGGCTGCCAGTTATAGCCCACAATATCCATTTCCAAAGAGACTCCACATAATTACATAGGAACATCAGAAAAGAAAGGAATATCCTAGAAGGGGAAAGAAGAGATCACCACCCTGATTGCCACAGGCACTGTTGGAAACAGTGCAGAGCCCCACCATGGAAAGTGGATGAAGATAGGAGCCCTGAGGCTTTAACAAGGAATATCCACATACAAAATCTCTCTGGGAAATTATTCAGAGACAAAATAGTGAAGATGTTCAGAGAGTTCAAAGAAAACAACAAAATAAACATCCAATAAGTTACAGGAGAATATGAGAGAAATAGTGAAATGGTCAGCCAGTAAAATATAGGAGGAAATGAGAGCAGAAATAAGAAAACTAAAAACAGAAGTGTCAAAAAATTCAGTAGATGACATGAAAAACTCAATAGTTTCCCCAACACTAGAATGATAATTGCTAAAGACAGAATCAGTGAGGAAGATAAGCTGTAGAAAGTATCCAGGCAACAACTGAACATGTAAAAAGACCTACAAATAGCTCATGAGCACACAAGATAACTATGGGATGAATTCAAGGGGAACAATATAAGAATCAGCAGAGTCCAGAGAGACAGGAAGGCAACCTCAGTGTAACAAAGACATCATTGCTGAAAAGTTTCCAGAGCTGGAGTGTAACAGGCATCCCAATCCAAGATGAAGAAGAGTATGAGTTAAAAGAGATCCCCGTTAAAGACTCAAAGATATAATCTAAGCAGTAAGATGAACATCAGAGATAGAGATACAATACTGGAAGCAACAAGATTGAAGAAGGAAATTACACACAAAGAGGCACACCTTAGGAAGACCTCTCTTATGAAACTCTCGAGGCAAGAAATCATTGGTGGGATATAGTTAAAAACTTTAATGAAATGAAGGCCTGACCAAGAATACTTTATCAGGCTAGACTCAAAAGAATAATACACTACTTCATGGATAAACAAGAACTCAGGAACTTGATAGACTCAAATCAAACCTTAAAAGATGGACTGAGGGGGTCAGGGTAAGACAAGACAAACCCCACAAGTACAACAACAACCTTCTATGAAAAGATGGCACAAAAGCCCATGGCAGTAGTTCCTCTAAATGGTCAATGGTCTAAATGCACATATTAAGAGAACAGAGTGGCAAAATGTATTTTAAAAGAGAAGTCAACACCCTTTCCGGCCCTGCGCGAGATCGACCCCGGAGGCAACTGAACCACTTTGGACACGAGCGGCGCCCCCAAAATGCCTCCAAACTGTGTGCTCGGAGCTTCTGGCCCAGGCACTGCCAGCGAGTGATGCAATTACCAAAAGAATTTTCCCTGGACTTCATATAGAAATCCAAAACCGCGCGGCTGCGATAGCAGCCGCACGAGCTAATATCTCTTGATTGTTTGATTGTCAGCAACGTGTAAATGTTCCTTTTTGGCAGGGCTTACCGTGGGGGGAAACTCCAAACAATAGTACTAAGTTTTTTGTTGAAGGGTAAAAGATTGTAGCGATAGAATTTTAGGCAGAATTTTCCCTGGACTTTATATAGAAACCCAAAACCGCGCGGCCGCGGCAGCCTAATGTCATCTAATCATCAGCAATATGAAATGGTTCCTTTGTAATGGGTTGGACTTTGAGGGGACCATAATAGGGTTAAAGTTTGTAGCGACGTGTAATTTCTGGCTGTACTTTCCCTGGACTTTATACAGAAATTCAAAGCCGCGAGGCCGCTGCCATGGCCGCGCAACCTATTGTCATTTAATCATCACCAATATGAAATGGTTCCTTCTTAATGGGTCGGGCTTTGGTGGGAAATCTTAACAAGAATAGTAAGTCTTTTGCTGAAATATTGAAGGCTACCAAAGTGGTAGCCATCTCTATAGACTGAACTAAGCCATATCCCCACGCTGGCTGAGAAGAAATATCCTTCTTTCTCGAGAAGAAACGCGGCGTGGCGCTAACCATAGTATGATGTCCATTAAGCTGACATGGACCTGGTCGCGTGGGAATGGGATACAAGGGAATAAATTATTATGTACTTGGAACAGCGGGACGCTGGTGGAATCTCTAGCCGGGGCCAATACCAGCGTATTACCTTTGATTCCAGAAACTGCTTGCAGACATTCTACCAGACTATCAACTAAGCCAGAGCCCCACGCCGGCTGATGACGGGAAATAACCATCTTTTTTTGGTTTGTTTTCCCTTTGTCAGGCAGCGTGGTGATTACTAAACAGGTGTGATCTCGGTGGCGTGGGACGAGGGGGGAGAAAATAGAAAAGTTATGTAACAAACAGCGGGACTTAATATCTCTACATTCTCAGCAATGGAGAGCCATCAAATGCTTCCTTGACAGTGGGATTGTCTTTTCTTTTTTGGGGGAAACCCTAGCAACAATAGTGAGTTATGTGTTGAAACATGGACTGTAACCAAGATAAAGCATAAACGAAGTGAAACTTATCACTTACAAGGGCGGGGACTGGGGGGGCGGGAGGGGGCGGGAGGTTTAATGGGGTGGTGGGTGATGGAATATGGGCACGGGTGAAGGGAAGGGTGTTTGAGTATTGTATAACTGACATAATCCTGAGAACTATGTAACCCTCCACATGGTGATTCAATAAAATTTAAATTAAAAAAAAAGAGAAGTCAACATTCTACAGCATACAAGAAACACATTTGATTAGTAAGAGAAAACACAGACTCAAAATCATAGTCTAGAAAACAATTCTTTAAAACAAACAACTCCCTCAAAAAGACCTAGGTGGCCATAATAATATCCGACAACTGAGACTCCAGGCTGAAAAAGAGACAGCAAAGATTTCTTAATAATCAAGGGATATGTACATCAAAGAGAAATTACACTCCTAAACATATATGTACCAGAAAGATGCAAATCAAAACGTGAGATATCATCTAACACAAAAGAAACTGGCACACATCCAAATGAACAAAAGCAAACCATTGTTGACTTGGATGTGGGGAAAAAGGGATGCTCTTTTATTATTGGTGGAAATGCTGACTGGTCCAGCCTTTTTTCTTTTAAGTTTTTTAACACATCATGCAGAGAGTCTCTTGCCCACGCACCTGGCTGTCTTCCCCCAATCCCCTCGGAGGGGATGGGCTCCAGCTTCTCTCCCCACCCCAAGCAGAGCACCCGATGGCCAAAGACCTCCAGAGCCTAGCCACAGCCATGCTCAAGGCCACTCTCCACATGTTCAGGCAAGCCTCACGCATGAAGATACCGGCAGAGGAACCCAGGTGTATAGGACCTGGGGCTGAGACCTCCAAGCCTGCTCAGATCAGGACTGGGCCTCTTCAGCCCAGATTTCCCATTTTCCTATCACTAGGACCCAGGGATGCCCCTGGCGCCATGTAATCCCATCAACGGCCAACATCCAGACACTTAAAAACAAGCTCCCGGAAGTGTGTGGCCGCAAAGCTTATAGCAAAAGATATCTTATAGCCTACTTCTCCCTCTGGGAGAACCTGGCAAGCTACCGAGAGTTTCCTGCCCACATGGGAGATCCTCAAAAACTCCCCATGGTGTATTCATATGCCAAAACCAGTAACAAGCTGGGTCTCATTCCCCTGACCCTGAAAGAACCTGCAATGCGGTATCATTGGGAAGGACAAGTAGAGAGAGGCTTCTAAAATCTCAGGGCTAGGATGAATGAAGACGTTACTGAGACTGCTCAAGAAATTCAAAGATCAACGGGATGATGATGATGATGATGATGATGATGATGATGATGATGATGATGATGATGATGATGATGAATACATCATAAGACACTTACTACTTATTTTCCATAATTACTGAACCATATTTGATGGGGTTCAAATATGGTATGAACCATGGGAACACCTGTAAGGGCCATTAGAGGCCATCCTAAAAGCCTCCATCCTTCTTGGAGAGCCTGGCAAGCTACCGAGAGTATCTCACCTGCACAGCAGAGCCTGGCAAGCCACCTGTGGTGTATTTGATATGCCAAAACAGTAACAACAATGGGCCTCATTACCCTGACACTGAAAAAGCCCCCAATACGGCATCCTTAAAAAGGAGGAGCAAGGAGAGGCTGATAAAATCTCAGGGGCGAACTAGACTGCCAAATGAAGAAGGATTAAAATGACTGTCTGTACTTTCAACGCACGTGTGCTGGCATCAAAAGCATCTATCGATGACCTGATGGTGCAAGTGCAGAAGATCAAGTACGACATCATTGTTCTGACAGAGAAGGGAAGGCATTGATCACATCACGCCATTTTCAACACTAGAGAAGAATTGTTCCTCAGAACATGCGACAATAGAGGCGTCGGTGGTGTCAGTGTCCTTGTCAACACAAACTTGGCCAAATGCCTAACAACCCGAATCAGACGATTATGTTTGAATAGATGTGGCTCACTGCTGGCAGTTTCTGTTTTTGTCGTCTATGCACCAACATCCAACCACAATGAAGAAGAAATTGAGAAGTTCTACATGGAGCTGGAGAAGTTCTATAAAGAAGACCACACCTTCTACAAGATCATTGTCAGTGATTTTAATGCCAAGATAAGACTGAGAAGGTCACCCGAAGAACTCCACATCAGTACCCATGGCCTAGAATAGAACGAACAGGGTAAGAGACTGTCTGAGTTCATCATGTCGACCAAGACCATCCATGGTAGCTCATAGTTTCAGAAGGTTGAATCTAAACATTGGACATGGGAGTCTCTTGGTGGACATTTCCACAAAGAAATTGACCAGATCATATTCAATCAATGGTTTTGCCTGACTGATGTCACTGTTGTTACCCCCCCCCAAAGTTTTTTAATTGGATATTCTTGAGATAGACCATTACAAAGCTGTTCATAATTGGGGTTTAATCATACAATGATCCAGCACCCATCCCTCCACCAATACACATTTCCCACCGATAATGTCCCCATTTTCCCTACTACCATCCAAACACTCATAAAACTCATATGGAACAATAAACCCTCCCGAATTGTGAAAACTATCCTAAAGAATTAAAAGAAGATGGGTGGCATTACTTTTCCCAATTTCAAACTATATTAAAAAGCACTAGTAATTAAAACATGATGTATTGAAAAAAAGACAGAACTGCACATCAATGGGACATCACTTGTGGGATATTAAAAAAAAGTATGAAACTAACACCCAACGCCAGGAAAACCAGCCCCAGAGAGCTGATTAATGGTTGGATATTATCACAAAAATGTGGAGAGTGGAAGGTAGTTAAGATTGAGGAAGGCCTATTATGACATTAGGCAGGAAATGAAAACTCTGGACAAAAACTGAGTGTTGAAAGTAAATAAATGGTAATGAGTTACATATGATATTCCTTCATCATCTGTTTTGCAAATCATATGCCAAAAATGAGAGAAAAAAAAGATAAATAGAGAAGAGAGGTGCCTGCCACAGAGGCAGGCACAGGTGGGGGTGGCTGGTAAGGGGAGGGAAACTTGGAACATTGGTGCTGGGAAATTACGCTGGAGTTGGATGGGTGTTGGAACATTGTGTGACTGAAACCCAATTATGAACAGCTTTGTAATGTACTATCTCATGATATACAATAATATAAAGAGAAATACACAAAAAAAGTGACTTATCAGGATCTGAAAACACACCTAATAGTAACTGTGCCCTTTTTGTTATTATATCTCCCCTCAAACAATATTAGAACAAAAACATAGATCTCATATCTATTTTTCTCTGCACAAATGGAGACAAATTAGTTATCTACTTTGTGAGAGCCAAATTTGAAGTTATATCTTTTGTATCAAAACAGACCTACTCCCTTAGCAGAAGTCCAGCTCCAACTTGATCTGATAATGATGCCTCTATAATTGTTTAATACAGTACAACAGCTAACTCTTCTTTTCTTTGGGGAGGGTGAGTCATGATAGCATGGCAACCACCAGAAGTATTCAATGTTATACCTCTTTATTTTCAGTTTTCAAAAGTCCAAAAGAAACCTCTAGATTTCATAAATTTTGACCCTGCAGTCTTCTCTCCACCAAATCATGGCCTATGTTCAAATAATCTATATATAACCTACATATATGAACATAGGTTGTAGATAGCTATTTCTATTATCTGATTGATAATACCATATTTAAATGAGTATCTAAAACTCTGGTTGATTCAAATAATTACAAACTAAAAGTAAAACAGGTTGCCTCTTGCAAATGCCACCAAGAGAGTGGTGACTGCCTTGTTCACTTTCACATTGAGAAAATGAAAGCTTTAATATAAACTTTGTGGGAATTATTTAATATTTTCCTCCTGAAGCTCTTCTCTTTGCTGGTGAGATGCAAGTACTCTCAGTTAAGCCCTTGCTTCTGAACCAAATCTAATGTCTCTTTCTTTTTTGCCTGCCCAGGAACATGCCAGAACAAGCTGATAAGCTGGTGGAATCAATGGAAGTCGATTCCGTGAGTACAGAGCCCTTGACTGGCCCTAGGAAATTCAGATCATCAGGTACAGGGCCCCTATGGTGTTACCTCCACAATCCCTCAGCAACTGATCAAGACTTAACAAAAATGCCCATCGATAGACAGACTTAGGACTTAGTAACCCAAAGTGATACCTGAACAACACTGACCAGGCTCTGACAAGACTTATTGTGTGAGGGAGAGAAGTAACAGAAACATGTGGGAAGATCAGTGACATCTCCCTCTGGCAGCCTCGTAACTTTGCCCAGTAGTTGCCATCCCATATCCCTATTGTGGTGAAGCCCTGAATGCTCAAACAGGTGTTTCCATTCCAATCCTTCCTTCTTCCTGCTCACTGGATCTGATTATCTTACCAGCAAATTACGGGTTTTCTGATTTCCACAACCTTGGAGTCTAACTCACGGAAGGATCTGGTTATTAAACATACTCCTCCAAGGGTTTTGCTAATTCTCCTTAACCAGAACAGGGCTCTCCCCCAAGTCTCTGCTTGCACTCATACTCAGAGGACTCTGGCAAGTAGCAGATTAGGGACTTAGCTTCTGGAGCATAGTAGGTCTTTAGTAATGTTCCAGTAGTAGGTCAATCTTGACTTCCTGAAGACTCAAACTTTCACTTTAAAAAGAAAAAATGTTTTACATTTTAGTTTACTAATATGGTTACTATAAGTTTGTTTTATAACTTTTGACATAGAATGTTTCAGGTCTCCAAATTTCTTAATGAATTTTCAAGCGAATACAGTCCTTGTCCCTGATGAGCAGACTTGTATAGTTACTGTCACTGTCATCCTGTTGCTCATCAATTTGTTCGAGCGGGCACCAGTAACGTCTCTCATTGAAAGACTTATTGTTACTGTTTTTGGCATATCCTGTACACACGGGTAGCTTGCCAGGCTCTGCCGTGCGGGCTTGATACTCTTGGTAGCTTGCCGGGCTCTCCGAGAGGGGTGGAGGAATTGAACTCGGGTCGGCCGTGTGAAAGGCGAACTTCCAACCGCTGTGCTGTCGCTCCAGCCCTTTTATTCCTACCCCTTCTCCTTTGTTGCTCCTTGTCCCCAGCACCAAAATAAGAGATTCCCCAGGAGGATCTTCCCTCCAGGTTGGCTCAAGCAAGAAGGGACCTCAAGACAGTGGCTGAGCTGAATGTGACACCTGTCACCAACCTCAGCCCCAAGTATAAAGTTAGATTCCTCTGTCCCTCAGGAAATCGACTTCGACAATGACTGGAAGCTGATCACAATCTTCATTGGGATCAATGATTTGTGTGATTTCTGTATGAATAAGGTAGGCACCTATGCAACCTCAGAGAGCAGCTGGAGAACAGTGCAACTCACCTTTGTCATTACCCATCGCCATGACCTTGGCCTCCAGTTTGGGAGTCTCATTACAGGCAAGGGAGGCATGAACACCAATTCCAGAATGTCAGATGCACTTTCCCTTCAATCTACTGAAAAAGGGATTTCGTAAACACAGAAATGTTGGTCTTGGTTATAAGTGGGTGTGGGAATTCATCACGCACCTTGCTCGGCATTCCTCCAAAATGCTTTTGAGGGGAATGTCCAGGAAAAGACCAAAAAATTTCCATCAATGGAGTTGGATAGGGAAAATGAGGTAACCAAGATATAACTTGTTGCCTTTCTCATGAGTTACTCCATCTTTGCCTCCTGTCTAGGAAGTATCTTTCTAATGGTGTTTCTCAGAGAAAATATGTCCAGACTTGCAAACTATAGCAAGTTCTGACTTGGAACATGATATATTTTGTAATAAGTTGGCTAAAGTTTTCATTTTATTAGTCAGAGTAAGACAGCTGACAGACCCAGAGGACAAGGGGAGAAAGTCAAAATGAGAGGAAGAATCTCTTTACTTTAGCTCTGAGACAACTTCCAAGGAACTTTAGAATGTTTCACATTTCATGGGTATGCTCCTCCAAGAATTTAACCTGTGTTCTTTCTATTATTGCTTACACCCTAGAAACAGGAATGGTCCAATGCCATAGGAATTTAAATGGTGTTTGTGTTCTGGGTAGATTTTTAAAGAAGTGACCCCAGAATTTTTATCCCATATGCAGATTGTTAGGGGTATGAGATCATCTTCTTGTGACAAGAGTATTAAGGCTAACCCAGGACTAACTGGGCAAATTTTAGGAAAGGGAAAAATTAACCTTCAGGTGATTATGGATCATAGCAGCAGTCTTTATTCCTGAGTCACAATGGATAGAAACAGGGATGAAGAAGTAATAAAAGTCCTAGAGGAACTGGAGTGCAGTTCCACCTCCTCGAGCCTCCTTGAGGCTCCACCCTATTCAAGAGGGCTGCATCAGTGACAAGCTGGTTTCATGAAATGGAGGATCCAGCTGTGTCTGACTCTACCATCGGGTCTGATATACCAGGGAGTAGGGTATCTATGTGATGTTCAAGGGTGACTGTGTACAAGAAATTCTGTGCCCACCTACAGCAAAAACAGAACTTAGTCCATCTTGTGCCTCCAAAGAGCTTCCACACCAACTTTATTAATTCCAAGCCTTCAGATCCTCCTATGATGACTTTCAGACCACTATTTACTCATATCTGACGTGAACCAGTAGCTTAGGAGAAACATTTTTTTTTCTTTACAGACACCAAAAGCAAGTGAAAACTTCTACAGATATATGCATCAAACACTGGACATCTTTTTCAAGAGGGTAGGGGAAAAAAGGGCATATTCCCAAAGGCCATGCATTCACCAAACCTGCTTTCACAATATGGGCTGAATCCTTGGTGGGGATAAAGGGACAGTAGGCAAGCAAGTTTCAGTAAGAGGCAAACTGAGCCTAAATCCCACAGTGAACAACCACTTGGGTTGATTGGTGGAAGATAAGTGTAGCATCTGTGGTCCCCCGTTAGATTTGGAAAGGATGGTATAATTCTAACTGGGTGACTACATTGCTGGATGACGATAGCTGATCTCTAAAAACAGGGTAAAGAAATTCCCTTTGTCTCAGCTTACCGACTGTTAGGGGGTAAGGTTGGGAAATAAGAGCTGACCTATGGGGATGAACTCATTCCACTTTTAATCAGTGTCTCCTCCCATCACTGGTGGGGAATAAAAGTCTCCCTCTGTTCCCACAGCTTCCAAAGGTTTTCATCAACTTGGTGGAAATAATGGACGTGATTTCGTTTTACCACAAACGAGGAGGGAAATGTAGCAAAATGCCTTTGTAAGTAGACAACACGTGTGAATCATGAAGAACTGAGATTCAAAAGCTCAAAGTGGGCAGTCCAATTCAGAAGGGTATAGACCACCAGTCCCTCGGATATCTCTCCGACAATGTCTCTTCCTTATCAATGACTTCATGTCACTTAATTTCTCTAGATCTAGTTTAATTAAAGTGAGAGCCAGAACAAATGCTTCTGGAAAAAAAATGCTGTGCCAGGGTACATCTTTCCAGTGCCCTGGAACATATTTCCAAATGATCTGAGAACAGGCCAGGGCTTTCCAGTTAGAAATATCTGGCACCAGATCCTGGCCCCTTCATTTGGGATTTGTGACCCCTTACACAAAACAAAAAAAGCCTCTCCTCTCAGGCCCTCTCATCCCGTCTCAGGTAAGGTATAATCCTTGGACACTCAGGAGGTGTCAGGAAAGTGCATGCATCAAGGTCAGGTTCTCTGTCAATAGAACCTTTTATCATGGAGCTGAGGACTTCAAAGGCTTATTCAGAACTAAAGCTATGACGTTAAAAATGAGAAGGTCTTTGGGGCTTACAGTCCATTCAGATTTAGGAAGACTCTATTAAGAAGAGCTTCCAACTTCTAAGAAAAAAGGTCTCCAGCTGATTCTTTGCATGTATCTAAAGGATTTGCTGGGAAGGCAGTTAACTAGTTCCCATTCTTGCTAGGGTCACACCCTTGATAACATCAGGGTCTGGGAAATATTAATGCCTCCTACACCATCAGTGGGTCTTGTGACATACGTTGTAAGGCATCTGAAGCTAATCAAATCTCCACAGATTCCCAAGAAACTCCCCACTTTGGATTCCCTGAGGGAGAGTTCTGTGTAGGTGGAGTCCTGGGGATGTGTGGCAGCAGGCAGGGCTATCATAAATCTCTGTCCCCAGACTTAGTCCTTCCCTGCCTGGTCTTCTTAAAAGGAGCCTTGGTTTTCAGGTGTAAGCATGTTCCACACAGGAAAGTCTTTGCAGGACAATGTAGCTCTGACTTACATATCGGTGACCTGTATCCAGAATTCAACAAGGCTGGTTGTGGAGTTTATGTGTTTCTTTCATTCTGTGGGTTGGAAGCGAAGAACAAATCTTCCTTCTTTCATAGGAAATGCCCTTGCTTTGAGTCAATGGATAGTGAGTTAAAGGAACAACTGCAGGAAATAAATGTGAATTTTCAGGTAAGCTCTGCTTTACATTCTGGGAGATTTCACATGTCCTCTACTTTCTTTCTGACAAAATTTTGTAAATCCTATGTGCCATGGGTGTTCGTTTCAGCTAGACATCCTTCTACAGGAAGGTTTAAACTCCTATATTTTTTCCCTGGGAATTAAAATACCAGGCCCAAGGGCAGGAAGAGTGACATCTCAATGGGGATGCATCCCTCTGACATGGGGCATGAGGAGCTAGTATTGAGGTATATCTGCCCCCCATGAATGTCCTATTATAAATTATTTCTTTGCTGAGTTATATGGGAGGTCTTTAAAATTTCTTTCATTTAGAAGGGGGAGGGGCTGGAGCAATAGCACAGTGGGTAGGGCGTTTGCCTTGCACGCGGCCGACCTGGGTTTGAGTCCCAGCATCCCATATGGTCCCCTGAGCACGCCAAGGGTAATTCCTGGGTGCAGAGCCAGGAGTAACCCCTGTGCATCACCGGGTGTGACCCAAAAAGCAAAAAAAAATAAAAGGGGGGGTTGGCATGTCAAAGTCCATTTCAGTAATGGATTTAAAAGCTAACCCTAAAGCCTTGCCAGCAGGGTTGAGCTGCCTCTTCTCCACTTCCAGAAACAATTCTACAGTTTTTCCTTTAGTGATGACTACAAATCACGTAAGGACTTCGTGGTGGTCGCACAGCCTTTCTTCCGAGCATCCACTTTGCCACGGAACGACGTATGTCTCACGTGTTTCTGGAAGGACCTGAGTCTACCCCTATAGAGTCTGTGTCTTTCCATCTCCATGATAATACGGAGGTGATGGTGGTGTGTGTGGAGGGTGTGGGAGGTGGTGGTGTGAGACCATGGTTCTCCGAGGGCTTGCTCTTTTTCTCTCCTCCTCTCTCCTCCTGTTTTGAGATATGTAGTTTTGGCAGCCTGGTGTTGCAAGCGCCTTATGTGAAGTGGTGTGAGGAGATGTAGTAGCAGTTCAGTCTACTGCTTTTTCTCTCCTCCTAACCTAGTCAATCAGGGAAGTACCCAGGTGGGTCAAGGCTGATAAAGCCTTTGAGGAGCACTGGTGATCATGGAGAGTTGCATCCCAGAAGTTCCTTTTGGCTATTGTCAAATTATACCTGACTCTAACTTAATCTACGTGCCTTAAGACTTAATTACTGACGCCCAAAATCTGTCTCCATTCCTGTGTCCACAATTTGGACCCATATTTAATGATTTTTGGCAACTTAAGTGCTAGTGACAGAAACTTCTCTTAATCACTTTTTAAAAATGTTATTACTTATCTGGGACTCATTGCAAATACACACACATATTCCTATCTAACTACCTACTTCATTTGGGAAAGAAATCGAGGAAATTAACAGTGATCAAAGTTTCTAAAGCTTTGTATTGTTATTTGCTATGTGGAATGTGTGTGATAGCCTGGCTAACACTCCTGACATCTGATTCTTTTCCAGCTATCAGGGATGACCAAGGTGCTCAATATAGCTGGAAAATGGGTATTCTGAGGGTCACCACCATTCCATTCTATTAAAATAAATTCCAAGTTGGCAAATTAGCAGCAAAGTACAAATAATTAAAGCAAAAATGCAATGCACAGGGTACCTGCAAGTTGGACAGGAGGTAAATCTTTCAGGAAGATAATTAACTTTCCTTTGCCTACAGAATGGGGAGAGTGACCCTTCCTACTTCTCGGATAATTGTCAGTACTTCTCATCACGTATGCAGAGTGAGATGGCCATTGCACTCTGGAACAACATGGTCAGTACTATGTTAGTGGAACTACCCACAGATGTAAATGCCATTTACTACGCTGAAGAAAATGCTTGGTGACATGCTCCTTTCTGCAAGAAGCTGAACTTACCTCTGGGGAATACCAGAACCACATTGGCAGTGCATGAAATGCCTCCAGAGCCACACTTGGCGTGGCATTCTGGTGCTTCCATAGCTCTGTTATGTAACGCTAAGAAAACCATTATTCCCAAAGATGAAATCTAGATCAAAATACATATACTACCAACTAGTACTTCCTCTGGAGACTTTTAACAAAAGTTTAAAAACATCACAACACCAGGCACTTCTTGTATTCTCTGATGCTTATTCCTCCATTGTTTCCCGTCCTGTCTTCTGTGGATACTCCACTCTCAGCTAAATCTTTCTCCTCCCAAGTACCAGATGGTATTATTTCCCTGCTTAGCAGATAATATATAGTACTTAGTACTATAATATATAGTACTTAGCAGTACTATAGCAGATAATACTTCAGTTCTTATCTTTGGCCAGACATTAGCATCATCTAGGATTTAGAAAACAATCAGTGCCAAGAAGCTATTTGGAAAAGTCTTTGACATATCCAACTGATGTCCAACTGTGTGTTCCTGTGACCTAACTATAACTCTCTTGAGTATGTTAGGTCACAGGAGAGACCTGAGCTCACAAAAATATCTGTTTGGTTAAAAAAAAAGAACTCTCATGTTAGAATCATTTGAACCCCCAGTATGAAACTCCCTATATATCCCCCAGTTACAAGTGGGGTACTTTCTGTGTACCTTACTGTGATGAAATGTCTATAGAAATGCAAATGAATTCAATAACATACATATAGGCATACATTTATGAATTTCAAAAATGCAAATCAGAGTCCAGAAATATAGTGAGTAATGCATTTATTTTAAGTGGAGTATACCCTTGTTTCATCCACAGAGCCTCATATGTCAACCCCAATCCTGCCAGTTTTGATTCCTGAGCAGAGTCGGGAGTAAGCCCTGAGCATAGTGGGTCTAGCTTATAAAACTAAAGAAAAAAAAAACCACACAAATTAATGTTTCCTGAGGGTGGATCATATTGGAAGCAGGTGGTCGGGGCCGTGTCTAAGTCAGGCATTATTCACACCCTGCTTCCAGATTCTGGTTACATGGATGTTATTCCCTTTATCACAACTTCTCATCAGCTCATTGTGATTAGAACTTGCATCCCTATGTGTGTTATTTTCCACTCCAAAAAAAAAATAATGTAGGTTACATCAAATACATAGTCTGCTTATAGAAGGAGAGATACTATGGGAAGGAGAGCGCTTACTTTGTGTGAGGCCAAAGGTCTGTGATCCAGTTAATAGTCCCAACACAGGCTAAACTGGCCAGTTTCCTGAGTACAGTCAGAGGTCTCTGCTGAACATGTTACTCAACATGTTGTCCTGAGCAGTTTTGATGAGGCTGAAACAACCCCCAACACACACACACACACACACACACACACACACACACACACACACACACACACGGTTGCTTAAAAATGACACCCAGTCTTTTGACCTTATCTGCATAGAATAAGACTTTTTCATCTGGTGTGCTCATTTGCAAGTACACCATAAATTTTCCAGGAGAGACTTGTGTACAGGACTTGAACACCATGTTCCATGCAACCACAGCCTTCTAAATTAAGAAGTCTGACTAAGTAATAGCTCTCCTTTGAGACTTCCAAGGCAAAACTTCTCTGAAGATGAAAGGCTAGACTTCTTGGAAGAGCACAACCAATGATGTGGAACTTGACCCTACTAGCCTGGGAGCCATCTCAGACATGCAATTGGCAACACCTTAAAAGGAGTGAAATCCAGACAATCTCTTTCTTCTGGGTATTTTCTTGCTCATCTTTTACATTACACTTTTCTTTCCTTGCTTTTTTCCCCTTTTCTTGCTTTCTTACTGACATTACACCCTCCTATCCTGAGCTCATATTAGGGAAGCTAATATCTCATATCAGGCAGCCCCTGTAGGAAAACTGATATGAAACCTTAGAACAGGATGCAGAGAGGTTCCCTCAAACCTATTACCCTTTGTGCCTCCTGGTACATAGAGATGAGTTTCAGGCAGCAAGAACATAATTTAAAGCATTACCCATCATTGATAGAATCCAAGGAAGAATCAGTGCTGGATTAACTGTGTATTTAACTGATTAGTGGTTGAGATGAAAGAGGAAGCAAGAATGTCTGTACCATATAGGATGGGTAATGGGGAGATCACTGTCACTGTATCACTGTCATCCAGTTGCTCATCAATTTGCTTGAGCAGGCACCAGTAACGTCTCCATTGTGAGACTTGTTAGTGTTTTTGGCATAGTGAATATGCCACAGGTTGCTTGCCAGGCTCTGCCATGCAGGTGAGATACTCTTGGTAGCTTGCCGGGCTCTCCGAGAGGGGCAGAGGAATCAAACCTGGGTCGATCGCATTCAAGGCGAATGCCCTACCCGCTGTGCTATCGCTCCAGCCCAGTGGGGAGATAGAAAGTTACATACTCTTTGTTGGGCACTGTAAATGTGAGCTTTGTTCAGTTCACCACACTACTTTCTCTGCTGTTCTAGCCTGCCTCATACAAACTCAAAATTTTAAAAAATGCTTATTTTCACTTTGACATCAGTAGCAAATGAAGACAGATGGCAATTTTGAGAGTAGTGTGTCCACAAAACTAAAATTACTGGCTGTTTTAGGAAGGATGGTATCTTGACAAATATTGCCAAAATGTTTAATGTGATTAAGACATAAACCATTAGGTGTGACAATATGGTGGCTATTGCTGCCTGTTACCAAATTTGAGTCAAATGATGGATGGAGGCTGAAGATGGATTGGGATGGGTTCTAGAAGATATTCAGAACAATATCTCATACTGTTGTTTGAATAATGGCAAAGTGCCTGGAGAGGATATCAGGTGAAGGAAAGGGCAAATAAATGAAATGAGATATCAAATAAGGTAGTTCCTGAGATCAAGAAAATAAGAATAGAGAGACACATGGGCTCATCAGATCCACAGTATCATCCTTTTCCTTTGCACTAGTTGGTTTCTGAACTCAGTGAATAGCACTGTAATTGTTGTGCGCGAAATTCAGATCCCAGTCACAGAGAGACCCATTTCCACACATGATAATGCAAAATCAAAGAAACTTTATTACTAGCCCAAGTCATCGCTAGTTCGAGCTAGAATCCAAGTGGCAAAGACCCTGACTCTAAATCACAAGCAGTTTATATATGGTTCATAGTTTCAGAAGAAATTTATATACTTGTGGGGTTGGAGTGATAGCACAGCGGGTAGGGCGTTTGCCTTGCACGCGGCCAACCTGGGTTCGAATCCCAGCATCCCATATGGTCCCCTGAGCACCGCTAGGGGTAATTCCTGAGTGAAGAGCCAGGAGTAACCCCTGTGCATCGCCAGGTGTGACCCAAAAACCAAAAAAAAAAAAAAAGAAATTTATATACTTGTCTACTTTAAACTTCAGCCCTATTACAACAGTGATCAGCAATTAGACAACAGTTATTAACATTTTCTTTTTTTTCCCTTTTTGGGTCATATCCGGTGATGCACAGGAGTTACTCCTGGCTTGTGCACTCAGGAATTATTCCTGGCAATGCTTGGGGGTCCATATGGGATGCTGAGAATCGAACCCAGGTTGGCTACGTGCAAGGCAAACACCCTACCCACTGTGCTATCACTCCAGTCCCTAGTAAAATTTTCTAAGGAGGGTACAGTGACCCCTCATGACTGGCTAGACCCAACTACCCAATTCCTCGTCTAGGCAAATTACTCAGCTGGGAGTTCACCAGAAACTGCAAGTCCTGATTCAGGGAAACAGAAACTGAGGCCCAGATGAGACTTACTATTAGTTGCAACTTGTCATGGCATCATGACAATCATGGCATCATTTCAGTTTTGCTCTCACATAGTCAATCACCATGTCCTGCCTACCTTGTCATTAGGGGTCTCATGATCAAAATATTGTCTCTTCTTTATTTCTAAGAAATTGTTAATGACACTGTCTTGAAGACGTGAGCCAACTTTTCTTCAACCATGGCCTATTTTGTTCCTGTCCGCACAGGGTAGAATACTCACCCATGATTTGGGTCAGTTTATTTGCTTGCCCTGCTCCATACAGCTCATTTTCCGCACACTCAGAACCTGAGATGATCAGCCATTTTGCCCTGTTGTGTCTCCCAAAACCAACAGCCCTCCTCTCCCACAGTCACTAAGGGACAGATGAACAATGCTCTGCAGCAAGCTAAAAGCAAGATCACAGGCCAGGAATGGCCATTACCCGTCCCTGGTAGAGCATAGGGATTAGGAGCTGATAAGGGCAATATATGTAGAAAGGCAGATTACAGGATGCATTGAGGCTCAACATTCAGAGCAGATTCTACAAAGTGGTGTCATGTGGTCAGCTTCTCAGTGATGGCCAAATGACAGGGTCCCCAACATGTTAAGATGCTGGGGAAGGGAGACAGGCAGCAGCATCTGACTCATTATCAGAGAGTCCCAAGATTAATATTGTCAAGAACAACCTTTCGTTATACTAATTGCTCCTAGGAACGTTTCAGTGACACCCTCCCTCCCCATCACTGTTGGGCCTCAGTGCCACAACCCCATGAGGCTTGAACTGCCGGGCTCTATGTCACTTAGAGTGGCCCCTAAGACCTCTGAACATTGCTTAGGACACCTCCCCCCAAATTCAATAAAAATATAAAATAGTTCATGAGGAAGTTTTCATTTCATAAACCTGACAATCCAAGTGTAATAAATATATCATAGTAATAACAAAGATTTTTAGATTTTTCTTGGTAAAATTTAGTTATTAGCAATTTATAAAATTGAAGATGCAGGGCTGGAGCAATAGCACAGCGGGTAGGGCGTTTGCCTTGCACACAGCTGATCCAGGTTCTATTCCTCCAGCCCACTCGGAGAACCGTCAAGCTGCAGAGAGTAGCTCGCCCACATAGCAGAGCCTGGCAAGCTACCTGTGGCATATTCTATATGCCAAAAACGGTAACAACAAGTCTCACAATGGAGACGTTACTGGTGTTCACTTGAGCAAATCAATGAACAATGGGATGACAGTGACGGTGATATGGTGAAGATGCAGTGACTATGGTTACAGGCACTATTTAAAAAAATTTTTTATTAGAGAATCACTGTGATGTACAGTTACAAACTTATGAACTTTTGTGTTTGTATTTCACTCATACAGTGATCGTGATCGTTTACCCATTCGTCCACCAGTGCCCATTCACCTCCACCAATGATCCCGGTATCCCTCAGATAGAGAAGGGACACCAAGTAGAGGATGTTGGGAGGACCCATTCAGGTTGAAACATACAAACTGAAAGTAGACTATAGACAGAACATGAAGGTCACTCAATACCTCTATTGCAAACTGCAACACCCAACAGGAGAAAGAACTACAGGCACTTTTTAAGCAATGTGGTATATGGAGCTTGTAGGTCCTGCACTTCTACTAACTCACTGAGGCCCCTGACAAGTCAGTCTCTCCCAGGAATCTAAATCTATTGTGGTGCATGCATGGAGCACACTCAGTTGCTTTCAACTCAGTTTTCCTGCCACTCTGAGTTCTAAGTTAATTCCATCTCATTCCAAGCTGCTGGTATCTTTCCTGACTCTGGCCTCTGCTATATTCACCCTATCCCTGCAAAGATAGAAAATAGAGTGAACTACCTGCCAATAGAAGACCTCTTCCATATTTTGAGAGAACCAATCATTTCTCCCTCTTTCTTTCTCTCTCTCTCTCTCACTCTCTCTCTGTATAGCTGGAGCCTGTGGGATATAAGTCCACCTCCTATGATTTTTCAAGAAGTCAAACAAAAATCAAGTGCCCCGATGAGGTAAGTGTCCTACCTCACTGTTGAGACATTTGCCTGGGCATTTTAGATGGACAGCTGCCGCCCACTGCTGGCACAAACACACACTCCAAGAAACTCTATCCTATATCCTTTCAATAATCCCTTTCCAACCTACCATATTTTTATTTCCATGAAACTTGTCAGCTCCTCAGTTCTAAAGAGGAAAGGGAGACATGAGAAAGAAAATATCAGATCCCAGAGATATGGGGATAAATCCTTGGAGATGCTATGAGCTAGCACTGACCAGAACCAGGCACAAGAACCTTGAGGGATCCCAGAAATCATTTTTCCTACAGCCATGAGAAAAGTTGTCCTAGAGCAAGCAGTGGGAAGAGCAAAGTGGCAAGTGGGAAAATGAAGGTTCTATTTGTGACTCTAGCGACCTTTCACAATCCAACTACCAACTGTTAAAGACTCTTTATGTCATTGCCTGGATGACTAAGAAACCTCAAAATTATTATCCTGACCAACCAGGATATTAGTAGAGTGTTTGCCAGACAGAACAGTCTACCATGAGGTTTTAACTGCCAGGATCTCTGTCTCTCCTTCCACGATCATTGCAAGTACCAAAAGTCTACTTAGATGTAAATCCATTTTGCTAAGGGTACGTTAAACCTTTCCCTAGTCCCTGAAACCTCTTGGGGATTCCTGAGAAAGGCCCACATTCTATTTTGGGGACAGACTCTGTGCTCCTGCAGCTGACTCTGCTCCCGACATGAGTTCATAGTGGTCACTGTATGTACTGCCTCTCTATTCCTCTCCTCCTGGGGTCCCATCCCCTGCCTAGTCTCTGTTTATGTAGCTGGTTTTCAGCCTCCCAAGTTCAGAGTAACCCTCTAGGTACAACAGTTTCTACCCCAGACACATAACTGCTTGATCTTTATTGTCCATCCCTCAGTCCTGGCTCAGTCACATGCTCTCTGATGTGACTGTTTATAGACATGGCTTCTCTAACAAAAATAGTAGAGCTAGGCCCTCTGAACTCCTGGTGTGGGAATTAGACAGATCACATAGCGAAGTACTCCAGTGCTCCAATGACACAAAAAGCAGAGTGGTGGAGGGAAGAAAATAAGAATGTCAGAGAGAAGCCCACATAGCTCTTCTCCTAGGCTTCTAATTTGAGTATCTGTGATCTATATTCCCAAGTATGCTCTCGGGACTTCCCTGAGATGTAGAGCATAAAGTAGGTGCGGGCTCACCCTTGCTAACCCAGGCAATAAGTGTGAATACATCTAGAGGAATGTGCTATCTCTGGCTGGGGACTGAAACAGCCATAAGTGAGCAGGTGGAGTGTTTTCAGCACCCTAACCACTGACCTTTTCTCCTATACAGGATAACCCCTACTTCTTCACTGAAGAGAACAGTGGCTTTGACTGGCTCATCTGGCTCCTGATTATACTTATAATAATTGTTCTCATCCTCTTGGTTATTGTTAGTGCATTAAAGTTTTGTAAACGAACCGTTACCCCCTCTAAAAGTAGGAAAAAGTAGAGGCTATGGGAGTGAGCTGAGGAGGCCTACACATCGTCAATTACTTAGGGTCATATGAATTGATTTAATAAACCTGGACACTCTTGCTTCTAGGCCTTATGTGAAGTTGTCTTTCCCTACCCCCTGCCTCATTCCTCACCAGTAACCTACCTCAGCCACCCCTGGCCACCAAACAGAACTTGTGTTTCCACACCTCATCACAATGAAACCCAAAGGGCAGTCAAAATGTCTTGGGGTATGGAGTTTACCCATGTTGGCTTATCAAAATTAAATAAAGGTCTATTCATTTTTCATCTTGGGTGGTCCTATTTGAAGCTGTCATCTTCTGTCTATTATGTTGCCCTGGTGTGGGAACTAGAACCTTTCCAGTCTTGTCTCAATAACAACTGCCTGAGAACTAGCAGGCCATAGCCCAGAGTGTTGCTAAAGCCCCAACATTAAATAATAATAATAATAATAATTAATAATGATAATAGTATTATTTATTCCAAATAATAGCCTGGTGACATTGTTGTTTGTCTTGAGTTTATGATTAGGGATATGTTTCACCAACATTTTCATTAAGAGGCAGCCAGAACCTTGGTGAAGGAAGCATAGTGTCATAGTTGTGGTTCAAGGGATAGACAGTGCAACAGAACCGCACAGACAAGGACAATGGGCATCAAAACCAAAACTTGTGAAGAAGCAGTGAGGAAACAGCATAAAACATGGTCATATGACATCAGGGGATCCAAAACTACCTTCTTAAAACTGCTAAATAAATAAATAAACATGACATCATAAACTTTGGGGGGTCTTGCATGCTAAATTTACAATAAAATTCAAGGACCCACATAGGAGCTAATCAATGATAAAGTAATGGTAATATGATGTGGCCAGAGTTTGGAACTCTCATCTTGGAACTGCACAGAGTACCAGAGCTACATGGACACAGGTTTTCAAAGGTTCTTTTCCCCCTATCCTCTGAGTCTTAGGGGAAGGAACTTGAACTTGTTCATTAAGACCAATCAGAAAAAGTAGTTGACGATACTTTTTTGCCTCCCCGAGATATATTCCCAGGAGTGGTATTGCTGGGTCAAACCTTAATAGGATGGTAAGAAGCTCAGAATCATTGAATGTTCAATTTTTTCCCTATCAATGGGGGGTGTAAATGAGTTATGGTATATCTTATTGGTTTAAATTCAGGGGTACAAGTTCTTACTTGAGAGGAACTTGCTATTTCCCAAACTAGCAAACTCAAGTGTCTGCTAGTTTTCTGATAGGAGACCAGTCCTAACTCTAGTTTGGGATTTGCAATTTTCTCCAGAGATTGGGCTACTAGAGACAATATTTACAAGGGTGACAGGATTTTGCTTTCTCCTAGTCAGATGACTGGTCTATATAGACTTTACTTTTGCAAATGAAATGGCAGGTTTTAACCTTCACCTGGGGAAATAAAATGACAAATATAAACAATAGAACTAAGAAAAACAGTGCTGACTGCTGGTACTACTTAGATGTGAGCAATGATTATAGAAACCATTTTTGTTCAGAAGCCTGCCTCAGGTTTCTGGCATTCATTGACTCTTTATATATATACACATATATGTATATATACACATATATGTATATATAATTATATATATTTAATTATTTTATTTTATTAATTTTTTAAATTTTATTGAATCACAGTGAGATAGTTACAAGCTTTTATGCTTGGGTTACAATTACACAATGATCAAACACCCATCCCTCCACCAGTGCACATTCCCCACAACTGATATCCCAGGTATACCCCCTTTTTCCACCCTCTCTCTGCCTCCATGGCAGACAATATTCCCTATACTCCCTCTCTACTTTTGGGCACTATGGCTTGCAACACAGACACTGAGAGGTCATCATGTTTGGTCCATTATCTATTTTCGGCACACATGCATTGACTTAATTATGCTGCAGAGATGACATGGGCCAGCTGTTTTTAGTAAATAGACTTCTATTCATTCCTTTTGATTTCTGACAGTCTACTTTGTGAGGATCAATGTATGCAGGCAGTCATGGGGCAAGTCACAAAACACCCTGATGAATTTTTGTTGGTGAAGGTTGGGTTTACACTGAGATATTGTGCATTCAATATGACACAAAACCAGAGACACAAATCTCTGCCTTCATATTGCTTATAAATTAATATTCAGACAGACATTCAGAAAACTCAGTTTTAGACCTGGTGTTATCTCTTGTGCACTGCACCATTTGTTTCTAGATAGAATGCTCCTTGGGTTTGAGGATCAATTAGAATGTAAGCTCTCCTGCCCTTGGTTTCTGTTTGAAGAGGAACTCACTCTGTAGCTCTGACTCATAAACAACAGGATTGAGGAGAACCAGTCTTTCACTCCGAAGGGTTTGATCCTTCCCTTTTGTCAGTAGAAGGGAGTGTCCAACAGGTATCTTTGTTCTCAGTAGCCTGAGCTTACCGTCATCCCTGTAGTTTCTATTCTCTTTCCAGTTGCCTGCCTTAAGCACTAGCAGTGTCATGCAGCAGCTGCATAGGTGAGTGTCCTGCATCCAGAGTGATGGAGTGAGGTAATCCCAAACGGTCCTGCTCTCCTCTTATTTCTCTTATTAGTAAACCCTAGGATGAGGGAACTGCTTTGCTCCAGACTTCCTTACAAGCAGTGTTAGATAATGGACCAGCCTTCTGCCACCATGGTAAGCACTCAGTATGCCCGTGAATCCCCCTAATTTCTCTAGTGAAAAAGGGAGGAAATTACTATCTGCCCCCTGGTATGTCTTGCTATCTCAGGCACACGTGTGGGGTTTCATGCTTCACCAGGTCAACGAGGTCTTCCAGTTTTATGACAGCCTAGAGACCCTGAGTGTGAGGGATTAAGGCTGAGCTATTCATTTTATGCTGACAGCCCCTTTGCCACTTGCAATATGCCTGTGGTTCCAGGATAGATAATCCCAAAACTGGAGCAAGGAAGCCCCTAACTACTTGGCCCACAGCTGTTGATGGAACAGGCTATTGGCGGATTATCAGTATTGTCTCATGGTTGTGTGTTTTTGTTTACTATCAGGACTGAGAAATGGTACCAGAAAATGTGTAGGGTGTGGGGGAGCTGAGATTTGTGTTTTAATAACTATAATAGCAGTGTTCCATGTTCATTTCAAAATAGCAGTTATTTGATTAATGTGCAGAATGGGCTTTCTTGAGCACTTGGTCAGATCTATAAAAATGGGTACCTTCTGAGATCACTAATGCAGCTGGAGTATAAAATTCTTGCACATGATGTGAGGTTGATTTCAAGGGTTTCTGGAATCTAGCAATTTTACACTATCTTTAAGAGTTGGCTTCCAAGAGGTCCAGTGTAGGGTCCAGATGTTGACCTCTCCTCTTACCAACCTTTCTTCCTTTATTCTCAATGGATCTCTTTGAACATCTCACCAGAATCTTTATAGACTGCTTAACAGAAGCCTGACATGACATTTGGACAGTTAAAAACTTTTCAAGGCCCACCCTAACTCCTATGCAGGGCTCATCTTCTAGTCTCCCTCCATAGACTCAGATCAAAAGAACTCTGGTAACATGAGGTCCTTTGGATCTGAAAGTATCTGAGTTATTTGGTTACTTTGTTGGTTCTTTAATTATGTTTTAGAATTAGATTAATCATTTCTTCCTAAGGGTTCCAACTTTCATAGGGAATTTCAATGGGAGCAAATGATTCTTATCCAAGCTAGGAAAAGGTTTGCAGGTGCACGTGTGCTGATGTTCTTCCCCCCCCACACACACACACACAAAGAGAGAGAGAGAGAGAGAGAGAGAGAGAGAGAGAGAGAGAAATAGATAATTATATAGCAAAAGTCTCTCAGAACCCTCAGTCCCTCATTCCTTGACCTGAGCGCAAGATTAGGTATTATTCGTAGGGACTTTCCCTCCAGGCTGGTGGAGCAAGAAAGGACAG
The DNA here is from genome assembly GCF_027595985.1 of Sorex araneus. Lineage (NCBI taxonomy): Eukaryota > Metazoa > Chordata > Mammalia > Eulipotyphla > Soricidae > Sorex > Sorex araneus. The sequence continues at coordinate 365,304,622 of NC_073313.1, read as the reverse complement.
CCCTTTCAAAGTGTCTGGGTGCCTTCTCCACCCAAAACTTAGATTTCTCTGTCCCTCAGGAAATAAACTCTAACAGTGACTGGAAGAAGCTTAGGATCTACACTGGAAGTACTGGAGAAATAGTAAAATGGGTAAATTGCTTGTCTTACATGCAACGCCCTGGGTTCCATAAGATACCTGAAGAATTTCCAGGACCAATTACTGTGTGCAGATCAAGGAGTAATCCCTGAGCATTGTTGGGTGCCCCCTCCCCCCCAAAAAAAACAGTCTTCACTGGTACGAAAGACTTTGGTGACTTCTGTATCAATCATGTAGACCCTTGAGTGTTCCCAGTTGGCAACTGAGAAGTACGTAGCTTACCTTTGATGTTACCTTTCTCATAAGAACACGACTACAAGCAGGAATGTTACAGGTCCTGGCTTAAGACTGGCAGATGTATCTGCCCTCAGTTTTACTGAGGTGATTTCTCCTTGTTCACAAAAATACTATTCATGTATATCAGCAATCTCCACTTCAACTCCTGCCTTGTTTGGCATCTTTCCACACGTGTGTGTGTGGCGGGGGCGGGGGGTGTTGAGGGTACTGAAATATATCGTCAATAAGTTTGGAAGGAATTAAAGTTTTTTAACTAGTCTATGGTAAAAGGCATTTCTCATTCTAGCTCTTAAAGGCCTGGGACCAATCCCCAAGAACCTGCAAATGCCCTAGACTTTGTTTACTCCCTTATTGTCTAATCACTGAATCAATCATATAAATTTTAATTCCTTAGGGTACAAACTTCAGTGGTGTCCAAAAGAAGTGACCTCAGAAAGTCTACACCTCATACAAATAGGTTTATGGGAGCATCTTTCTCTGTATTAACTCTGTCCATGTTTTAGGAAAGGGAAAATTTGTCTCCAGTCAGGTGATGGGTCAGATAAGAGTCCCTTGAACTGAGTTATCAGAGGTAAATGTAAAGGGTTGACAGAAGAACTAAGTTCCCAGGCAGTGGGGTCAGTATGAATCAAAGTCCAGAGGGACAGGAATCCGTCATATTATATGACTAATATAATGGGGCTCCATTATATGAGACAAGATTGACAACAGTGGCAGACAAGACTGGCAAGGTGGAGAACATAGTTCTGTCTTGCTCTGACATTGGGTATGAGACATGAAGGAGCATGCCTTCACGGTGTTCATGGATGACCAAGTATAAGAGTCTATGTGCACCAGCAGCAAGGGGTGAGTTTCCTACCCGTCCAGTATTCCCAAATACTAGATCCCTCCTTTTCTGGTGTTAGAACCTCTTGTCCTAATCACAGAAAGAAATAAAAATCTTGGGAGAACCACATGTTGCATTACTTTAATGCAAAAGTATGCAAAAATTTTACCAGCATTCATGTCAGACCCTGAAAATCTTGAAAAAGGTAAGAAAAACTAGAGGTACAATCCCAGTCAGTTCACATGTTCCAAAACCCTACTTTCTCATTTCAGCTTGCCTCCCTAGGGCCTCCTGGGAAAATTAGCTCAGTGATTAGAGTGAACCTAAATATACCTTGAGAAACCATTTGGCAGCACAAGTGAGATCCGGGTATGTCCTTTCTATGTGGACTTAATAGTTTTGGGGCAAATAATACTAGAACAGAGCATTTCTGGGTGATAAAAAGTTGACCTCTGGAGCCATCTGACCAGGTGTGTAATGAGTGGCTCATAGGCTTAGGTACTCTGGGTAAGGCTTCTCCTTGAGTCTCAGCTTCCCAACTATACAAGGATAAGACTGGGGAATGGGATTTTGAATTCTGAATGTATCCCGGGTTCTTCTCAGTTGTCATCAGTGCTCCCTCCCACAACTGTCCAGGGAATAAAGGAATCTTCCATTGCTCTGATGGCTTGGAACGCATTTAATTAATCTGGAGGTGATTATATATGTGACTGCAATGTGATAGAACCAACTTGGGAAATGTACCGAGGCAACCAGGCAAACAGACACCTTATCTAGAAGTTGAGAAATTCTGTATTGCCAAGAATAAAATCCTGGTGGCAAATGCTGTCCAGTAGAGGGTGCAGCACATCTTCTAAGGATTTGGACACCCCTTCGACACTAACTCTATTATTCATGTCTACAAATAACTTATTTCTCTGTACCTAGTTTTGTTTCAACAAAATTAACAGTACAGAAGAAAGTGCTTTGCCATTTCTCATGCTTAAAAATGAGAAGGGTGTTTGAGCAAGTGGAAAGAGTGGTGATGTTCAGACAACAGAATCTAGCTACAAGGACTGACCCTCCATTGGGAATCTATGACCCCTTGACCTCAGCACATAATCTTTCTGGTGAACGGAGGTGCCTGTGAAGGGCGTGCACCAGGGCAGCATCTCAGTCAGCAGCTAAATGCTTAATGGGGCAAGGGAATCCTGAGAGGCTGACTCAGAAGTCAGGACCTTATATCCAAAATGATTTGATTTTGAATTAGAATTGAACTGAAATGTCCTCAAAGATATTAAAATGGCCAAAGGGTACATGAAAAAAATGCTCTGCATAACTAATAATCAGGGAAATAAAAATCAAAATAGCAATGAGATATTGTCTTACACTACAAAGACTGGCACACATCCAAAAAAACAAGAGCAACCAGTGCTGTTGCGGATGCAGAGAAAAGGGATTCTCATTCACTCTTGGTGGTAATGCCAACTTGTCCAGCCTTTTTGGAAAACAATATGGACATTCCGAAAAAAAAAAAACTAGAAATTGAGCTCCCATTTAACCCAACAATACCACTTCTGGAAATATATGCTGGAGGCCCAAAAACACAAAGCAGAAATGAAACGTCATCTGCACGTCTATGTTAGTTGCAGCACTAGTTACAATAGCCAGAATCCGGAAACAACCTGAGTGTCCAAGAACAGATATCTGGATAAAAACAACTATGGCATATCTACACAATGGAATACTATGCAGCTGTTAGGGAGAATAAAGTCATGAAATGTGCTTATAAATGGATTGACATGGAGAGTATGTTGAGTTACATGAGTCAGGTCAGAAGATGACAAGTATAGAATGACTGCATTCATTTGTAAGACATATAATGCATATATACATATATATATATATATTATGAGACTAATATCCAAGGTGAGGGTGAACAACAAGGAGAACAGATCCATAGTTGGCAGCTTGCCACAAGAGTGTGTGTGGGATGAAGGGCACAGGTAAAAGGATAACCTTTCATCATCTGCATTGCAAACCATAAGGCCAAAAGAAATATGAGAGAGAGAGAGAGAGAGAGAGAGAGAGAGAGGGAGAGAGAGGAAAAGTACTGCCATAGTAGCAGATGGTGGGAGGGGAGTCACATAGTCTGTTTTTCAGGGCTGCCCCTAATTTCAGTTTTTTTCTGATAGTGGAAAAAAACCTTAAGGGATGGAGTGATAGCACAGTGGTTGGGCATTCGCCTTTCACGCGGCCAACCCGAGTTCTATTCTTCCGCCCCTCTCGGAGAGCCCGGCAAGCTACTGAGAGTATGGAGCCCGCACGGCAGAGCCTGGCAAGCTACCCGTGTGTATTGGATATGCCAAGAACAGTAACAATAAGTCTCTCAATGAAAGACGTTACTGGTGCCCGCTCAAACAAATTGATGAGCAACGGGATGACAGTGACAGTGACGTGATGGAAAGAAACCTTAGAATGAACATACTACCAGGGGTACATGGATACCTCACTTATACCATCTATGGCTGGTCAGTCATTTTAGAGCAATCAATGTGTCCTTGTAGAATTTTTTGAAAATTTATTTATTTATTAATTAGTGAATCACCATGAGGGTACAGTAACAGATTTACACATTTCATACTTGTGTTTCCCTCATACAATGTCCGAGCACCCCTTCCCTCTACCAGTGTCCATTCTCCACCACCAATGAACCAAGTATCCCTCCTACCTCCAAAACCAATCCCCTTCTTCCCCCGCCCCTCCTCCCCGCCTCTGTGGCAGGGCATTCCCTTTTGTTCTCTCTCTTTCTCCTTTTGGGTGTTGTGGTCCGCAATAGGGGTATTGAGTGGCCATCATGTTCAATCTATAGTCTACTTTCAACACGCATCTCCACTCCCGAGAGGGTCCTCCAACCAGAGCTTACTTGATGTTCCCGTCTCTATCTGAACTGCCTTTCCCCCTAGCATGTGAGGCCAGCTTCCAAGCAATGGAGCCTACCTCCTGGTCCTTATTTCTACTATTCTTGTATGTTAATCTCCTACTCTGTTATTTTATATTCCACAGATGAGTGCAATCTTTCTATGTTTGTCTCTCCCTTTTATATTTGTGTCTTTCCTTGAAATCAGTGTTTTCAGTATGAAACTCTTAGACAAGCATGTTCTGGTTAATTCCTAATGTCAAGTAAAGTTTTGTCAAGTGTCTTATTTGTCTTAATATCTTTAATTGTGAGCATCCTAAAGTATTTTTGATATCTATACAACTGATGTTAAGCTTTTATTTGGAGAGATTAAAGTTCCTGAGCACATAACCACCCAAAATTTCTCATATCCCAGGTAACCATTAATTTCCAAATTTGCCTCTCACTCACCATGTCTCCCTCAATTCTGCACATACTTTTTTCCTTTTCCTTTATTCCATATTAGATGTAATATAATAGAATCATAATATAATAACATCTAATAGACCAGTTCTCTCTCTTAGAGAAACTGACAAGCTACTGAGAGTCTATTGCCCACTTGGAAGAGCCTGGCAAGATCCCTGTGGCGTATCTATATCCAAAATACAGATATATACATACTTCTCAGAGAGCCTGGCAAGCTACCAAGAGTATTCTGCCTGCACTGCAGAGCCTGGCAAGCTACCCATGGCATATTCTATATGTCAAAAACAGTAGCGATAGGTCTCATTCCCCTGACCCTATAAGAGCCTCCAATTGTTGGAAAAGACTAGTAAGGAGAGGCTGCTAAAATCTCAGGGCTGAGTGTAGTTACTGGTGCCCACTTGAATAAATTAACAAACAATGGGATGACAGTGATACAATGAAATTCTTAGTTTTATAAATATTTTGGTCCATGCTATTGACTTGACAAAATAAAAAAAACACATCTTATTAAACATTTTTAGAATATTTTTAACATTGAAGTGAATACTAAAGGGTTCTGTGGGATCCTCACCTCAGTCCTTTGCCCTACTCTTCCCTTGGGTGGCTCAGGAGTTCTGCACTTGATGACAACCATCAGAGGCGAGCTAAGAAATATGGAAAAAGGCCCATATCTAGTCTTTATAAAAACAAAACTCCAGCAAACATATTAAATCACTTCCTTAAGAAGATGAGTGTATAAATTGAGGATTGGGGACACGATTTGTGAGACTTCAGTAACTAGAAAGGCACATTTGAACATAACCAGTTCGGGTGAGAAAAAAAGAACAGAATCAACCGATCAGGCTTGGATTCTACTGGCACATAGAGATATGTTTATGGGATGACTAAGATAGCAGAGTGGGAGAGGGGGTAAATAGCTCAAATTTATTATCTATAGTCTTACCATCTTTGATAATGTGTAGGCATACAGGCTGAACTCCAAGGATACAAACAGGGAGAAAGTGAACAAAGAAGGAATTACGATGTTATGAACTAGTTTATTTTTATTACCATCTGCATGGGTCTGCCAGGCAGTCATAATGATTCCTATTTACCTGATAGGGTGCTACCCAGAGCTCAGGGGCATTACCTGAGAAATATGGGTTATCAGAGGAAGAGATGAAAAGCAAAGCTCTACTCTGTCTGGAAGGCAAGCCGATCCCCAAGGTTCCAAGGGACAGTTAAACCACTCCAAGTGGCAGTTGCTTGGCATGGTTGAAGCTCATCTCAGAGGTTTGCTTAGAGATAGTTTTTGGATCTTGTTTGGCCCTGCTGGTTCCTTGAGACAGGTAAGACAATGTCATCATGATCTGTGAGACTCAGTGTCTGTTCCAATGATCAGTTTCTGATCATTTTATATGTCCTTGGGGCAATGAAGCTAAGCAGTTTTGTTGTGTAAAACATGTCAAGGGGTCCTTTTGTATTTCTTTCTCTCTGGAGTTGATATATTTTATAGTTCTAACTATTTGTTTTTGATTATGACTCCATTTATTCATGCTACATGGAATAAGTGTCTGGTGTATAGATAGTTGTCAGAAATTACTATCACAGTGAAAGAATATTGGGTTTCAAAGTGTGAACATTATCCTGGGATTTTCCCTGCCCTGATTTATCTTTTTATTGACAGAATCATGATATTGGAAAGTGTTCATTTTCCTTTAGAAACATCACTTGCCCTTCTTTGTTTCTGAATTCCTAAATTAGTCATTATTAATTAGATTTTAGTAAAGCTTATGCCAGAAAAACTAAGTCCAATTTCTGTTTTTTAAGTTGTTCACAATAATTTATTGCATTCACCATTCCAACACCAATACCATCATTATTACACCTCCCTACCACCATTATTTGGAATTTCACCACCACCACCCAACCAGATCAAAAACATCCTAAGCTATTTACTTTGTGTTGCTTATTATGAATTATCTGCTAAAAATGATACAAAAATGTTCCCATAAAGGAAAGTGTGTGGAGATTATTGTATCTCACCTTGGACTCATTAAGTACTTGTGTAAGAGATTACTAACATTTTGTTAAACATTGAGCCTCATGTGCTATTTTTTAAGAAGATCAGCTGCTTTCTACATTAAACCCCATCAAGTGTGGTGTGCTACTCTTGGTAGATCAGTGGCGTAGAGTATGAGATGTCACATGGCTGCAAATGTGGCTGTGTGCTACAGGGATTCTAAAATTTTAAATAAAGTGGTATAGCTGGAGTTCAATTTTTAACTGGATGGTGACTTTGGGGTCTGCAGGCATCTCTGCAGCTCACTGTTCTCTTCCCGAAATTTATTTGTGTCTCTGGATCATGGCTGTTAATGAGCTTATATGGCTCAGAGGTGGTTTGGGGGCATGACTACCAGGCTCCTGGAAGAACAGGGATATGGGGGAGTTTGCTTATTTCTGACTATGTGCAAGCCTTGGGATTTTGGTCACAAAACCCACATACCTGAGTTTTTCAGCAGACATCCTCAAGTGTGAGAGTGGTATGGAGATCATAGTGGTGATTGGGTTCTGGAGGTTTACATTACATGTGACAGAGTTCTGTTGGTTGGGTCAGGTAGTGCGATCACCAGCCCAAATCTGTAGTAGTGCCCCAGATGACTGTCTGGTTTCTTATGGTGGGAAATATTTGCTCATGTGTGTGTCTGTGTATGTGCATCATGTACACACAGAGATACACAGGTATCTGAGTATCATAGGGGTTAGAGGTTCCTTATTCATGCCTAATTTAACTTCTGTGATTAGGAAGGGTCTTGCAGAAATAAGGCTTGATTATGTTCTTTGGTTCCAAGAGAACAGAAAATTTTTTAGAGAGTTTCATTTCCTCAGGACATGGAAGGAGGTCATTTTCATATATTCCTTGTTATAACTCCTAGTATTATAAGTATATTATATCATTTCACAAACATTACATATTATGTACCTGCAAAAGAAACTAAATTTTCTCCAATAGTAGATTTTAAATTCTGTCCATGGCTTCCTTGATCTCACTAGGCTCTGTGATTATCATAGCCATGTGAATACATAAATAATAGCAGCTCTCAGACTTTTAATAACCAAAATAATTTCTGAATAAGGCATAGGAAAAAAATGATCTCTTTAAGACTAGACTTCATGAAGCCTATAATTTCCCAAAATTTGGTGATTGTTGCTAAAATCTGAAATAGAGTACACATATCTGACCTAAGGCATGTTCTCTTGGGCACTGTCATAGCAAAACTCTAAGACCAATAACTTAAGAAATGATAGAGCTTTTCTCAGAGTTTTAATGAGTCGTTTCTCCTTGCTTTCTCAGATGTTAATGGGTGACTTAGCTAGTAGGTGCTAACTGGACACATTTATAAAAAGCAAAGAACAGTGCCAGCAAGAGAGACAATTTAGTCATCACTGCATCTATAAGTGGCAATTCCTTGATCCCTATTAGGACTTTGATTTATTAGATATAAGTGGAAATTTAGTCTATCTTGGTTCAAAATCTCAGAGGTTATGTTGTTTAAAAGATCATTCGTGGGGCTAAGAATGCTCATTCAGTCCAAGTGATGCTCCTCAAAGATGCTGACCGCAGGGTATTAGATAGATGTGAGTGATGGAACAGCAACTTTTAGTTTCATGGTTTTTAAGCCTAGAGCAATTTAGTGATGGTAGCAACTGTCTAGATATTCAGGAGTATCTTCACACAAATGGCCTGTGTTTATTTCATCTTGTACATCTTTCTCCCCCAGACCCCCAGTTCCAGCTCTGAGCTACCTCCTGGAAGTTAAGCTCAAGGCATTTGAACCCAAGCTACAATTGATTTTATCAACCAAAAAAAAATTGCTCTTCAATTTCTTTTTTTGCTTTATGGGTCACACCTGGTGATGCTCAGGGGTTACTCCTGGCTCTGCACTCAGGAATTACTTCTGGTGGTCCTCAGGGGGACCATATGGGATGCCAGGGATCGAACCCAGGTCAGGTGCATGCAAGGCAAATGCCCTACCTGCTGTGCTATCACTCCGCTCTTCAAATTCTGTGGTCAATGGTTTCAATTTTACCCTCCAAGGTTCTTTGTTGTCCTTACTTTAAATTTCAACTTGATCTCTGCCACATTTGAATCTGGACCTGTGTATTTGATGCCACTGCACGAAGGAAAATGTTGACTTTTAAATCTTGGGGCCAGTGCTCTCCTCACTGGCATGTCAGTTTTATGCAACAGGCAGAGGATGCATGTGAGGATATACTAGTCTGTCAGTCGAATGTTCCTATGAACATCTATGACACAAATAGGTTTGGGGCGCATGTGGAGTGACATAAACACATCTCTCTACATTACGCAGACCACAGAAGCCAGCTGTCCCTGAGATTACACAGGTGATGTCCCCCTAGCAACCTCACAAAGGGGAGGGGCTCTCAGGTTGGCTACTATCAGAGGGAGCCTTCACTTGATCTGTAATACTATTTCCCTGGGATATCTAGTATATCTGTAATACTATTTCCTTAGCACTCTGCACAGCTCAGAGTGCAGAGACCAAATTAAGAACCTTCCCTCTGTCATAGTCAACCTGAATTTCCTATTTCATCCCTAAGATGCTCCCCACAGCACAGCCCTCTGTCTAGCAATCTCTGTACACCAGTCATCCTAGTAAACCACAGGAGAGCGAGTGGAGTTTTTATATTGTTGTTAATTTGTTTTGTTTTGGCCTTAGAGCTGGTGGTGCTCAGGCTTTACACGTCTTGGTGCTCAGGGGTCATATGCTGGGTCAAACACTGAGCATGGCAGCTTGAAACACAGGACTCTTAATCCCTTATCTCTCTGGCCCCAGTGCCGATCGATACATGCCACTCAACATTATTCCAGCTACCGCAAATTTCTTTTTAAATGACTTATCTCTTTCACAGTTGGGTACTGCTGCCTTTCGAAGGTGAACAACCTAGTACGGGTGCATCGTGGGAACACCAAGGAAGCTAGAAGAGGAAGGAAGAGTGACACGAAGAGTCCTGTGGACGGTTCTGTGAAGACCAAGGGGATGAGGCTGTGCCTGGGGTTGCTGCTGCTGCTGGGCTCGGGTAAGAGTCCCTCAGAGGCTGAGAAGACCCATCCCTGCTGGTGGTCAGGATGGTCTGGGCGGCACCATGGAGGGAAATGTGTTCAGTCATCAAGATAAGGACAGTAGTCACAGTTGTCTTTATCTTCTTTAAATTATATCTGTATTAAATCGTGTGCTGTACTCAGTCAGGGCTTACTACCCTCTCTGTGCCAAGGGTACCCCTGGAGCTTCTCAGGAGACCACAGCAATGCCAGAGATCAAACTCAGGTCAGCTATGTGCAATGCATGTCCCTTCAGCACTGTCATATCACAAACCTCTCATTTTTACTAATTTTTATTCACATTTTTGAGCATAGATATAGTAGGTGCTTTGAAATATTTTTGGATTGAAGCCAATACCTGAGCTTACAAAGAAGCATTTTAGGGATTCATTTTTCCTCATTCTGAAAACTTACTTCTTGTTTTTGTAGCAAATCTGGTAACATATGGTTGAAAACTGGTCGTTTATAAAGTAGAAATTCAGCATTCTGTTTTAATTTTATGAATATTACTTATCTGTGTGTTATTAGCTCTCATAGACTTAAACTTAGAATTCTTCTCCCTAAGGATATACATCCACTGGTGTTTTGACTCAGTCTTTAACTACTTATTTTAATTTTTTTAACTTGTCGTTTTATTCTATTTTATTTTTAAATTTATTTTTTATTGAATCACCATGTGAAAAGTTACAAAGCTTTCAGGTTTAAGTCTCAGTCATACAATGCTCAAACACCCATCCCTTCACTAGTGCACATATTCCACCACCAAGAATCACAGTATACCTCCCCCCCAACCCCCTTCCCCAGCCCCCCACCCCGCCTGTGTAACTGATAAATTTCACTTTACTTTGACTTTACTTTCACTTTACTTTGATTACATTCAATATTTCAACAAAAAACTCACTATTATTGTTTGGAGTTTCTCCCCCCTAAAGTCGGACCTGCTAAAAAGGAAGCATTTGATCATTTTTGTTTTCCATTGCTGAGAATAAAGAGATGTGAGATCAAGCAGCCACACTAGAAGCCGAATGGTTTTGTATTTCTGTATTTTAGTAACTAAGTCCAGAGAAATATCTGCCAGAAATTGCATCATTGCAAGCTTGTGCCTGTCAGCTACTTTATATCCCACATATGAGTGCAATATTTTTATGTCTGTCTCTTTCTTTCTGACTCATTTCACTAACTTGTCATTTTATAGTTCATCTCCAAGTCTTCTTGTTTTAGTGGTGAGTCAATGATCTCAACTATGGTTGGTTTCAACCAACTTTGATATTCTTTTTAGTAACTGTACTTATTTTGAGTGATGAACACAGAGTTGCCACCTATTTCTGTTCAGTTTATGTGTCATTCTTTCAGGTGTTCTGAGAAACTACATAGATCTCCCTCATTTCCTAGCTGCTCCAATAAATATTTGAATAAATTTCTCTCTTCAATTGGGAACAAGCCTAACAAAGCTGTGTTGAATATCCCCCAAATTTTATGTCACATTACACACTACTTTCACTGCTCCTTTATCTGTTTTGTCTCTCAACAAAACCCACTGTCTCTCTCTCAGTTATCTTTGTCTCTGGTAATTTTTTTGTTAAAGGAATATTTTGTGTGATAAAATTTATAAAGCTTTATGTTCTGGTTGGTGCCATCTTCCTTGAGAAAGATTTCACTTTTGCTTTTTCCACCAAATGTATTGGTGGAGAGGAAGAACATCTTAATTATTGGAACCAATGTAACACACTGCTGGTTTTGTGGGATTTTTTCTTTTTTGAATGCTATGTCTTTATTTTATCCTTCTCTAAGGTTACAGTTCTTTAAAGTGTCAAATGGGAGGCTGGAAGGATAGTGATGTGGGTAGGGTGCTTTCCTTGCATTTAGCAGATCCAGATTTGATAGCCAACATTACATTTGATGCCCTCAGACCCACCAGGAGTAATTCTTGAGTGTAGATCCAGGAGTAAAGTTTAAGGATTGCTAGAAGTATCCCCCAAACAAACCAACCAAATAAATTAAATATCAAATGAATGCTCTGTAGATATATCAGAGTTTCTCTTGTTTGATGGACACTAAGCCTTTCATTTCAACTATGAATCTACGTTAATTGGCCCAGAATATTGGACTCTTCCTTACAAGACTGATGACTGATTTGGCAAATAATAATCAAACAACATCAAATAGTAGCATTTGCTAACTCACTAACATACTCTCTGTGTTCTTCATGCAAGTATTACTCAGACATACAGAGCAATATGAACACATAACAGACACACTCACAAACACACTGAATATAGTGAATATAACTAAGTCAGTGATGGTTGGAGGGATTGCTTGGGATAGGATATGTGTCCTGAAAGTAGACAAATGACCGTGATGGCCTATCAGTATTCATTTGCAAACCATTATGCCCCCAAATAGAGGAAGTAAAAACGAAAGTGGCTTCCATAAAGGCAGGGGGTGATGGGGTGGTGTGGGGTGGGTATGGTGGGAAGGATACTGTGGAAATTGGTGGTAGAAAATGTTCACTGGCGGAGGGATGGGCATTTGATCATTGTGTGCCTGAAACTCATTCATGAAAGCGTTGTAACTGTATGACACTGTGATTCAATAAAAATAATTTTTTTAATGGTAGATCATCTGCAGAGGAAACTTACAAATCCTATAAGAGTGTATCACAGATTCAGGGACTTATGTTGTTGTTTTTGTTGCTTTGAAAAGCAGCCTCTTTAGACACCTGATTTGCCAGTCCATGGCCATGATGCCCACAAACATATATCACCTACATATCCCCTCTTAAGATGTGGTCTTTCATACTATATTGCTGGGATGTGTAGCTCTCTCTTCTCCTCTCAATCTCTTCCTAGTTCTCATTCTCTCTCTCCCTCTCCCTCTTACATCCCCCCTTTCTTCCTCTTCGTCTTCCTCTCTCCCCTTCCTCAGAATATCCAATACAACCTGCTTTTACTTCAAAAACAAAGAAAAAAAGTATCCTTTTCAGATGGCACTTTGAGATCTTTTAGCTTTAGAGTTAGTAGACAGAAATAATCAAGATAACATGTCTCAACAAAGATTTGCACTTAAAATGCTAGAACAGCAACATGACATCCATTATGTGTGCACCCCCATAAGATAATAATATTACTTGTATCACTTGTCATCCTGTTGCTCATCAATTTGCTCAAGCGGGAGCCAGTAACGTCTCCATTTCATCCCAGTTGTGTGCTAGTGTAGCCCAATTTTGTCTGCTTGGTCCAGGAACATGAAGGGCCTCAAAACCGTTGTTCAGGGTCTTGAAGAAGTCTGACCTTCTCATAGGTGAGCGGTCATGCATTCTTTTGACATCCCATGGAATCCAGTTGGTAATAGCTCTAGTCCAGCAGTCATCTCCAAATTGCATTATGTGTCCGACCCATCTGATTTTTGACACCTTGGCAAACGAGACAGCGTCCCTGATTCTTGATAGTCGACAGAGGTTGGAAATCCAGATTCCTTCTCTCACTTTAGTGAAATGTAATATTCCAAGCATAACTCTTTTGATTCCTCTTTGGGAGATACAAATAACATTCTTATCCTGTTTTCGTAGGGCCCAGGTCTCTGAGGCATAGGTTAGTGCAGGAAGAACGGTGGAGTTGAAAAGATGTGCCCGGAGCTGGAGGTTATTCATTATCTGAATAACTTCTTTGATGCCTTTGAAGGTGTTCCACACCTCTCTTCCTCCTGCGTAGCTCAGGTGCCAGGTCATTTATCATGTTGAGTTCTTAACCTAAGTACATATAACTGCTGCATTCGGAGATGTTCATTCCATTGAGCGCAAATGGAAAGTCCGAAACTAGTTCATTTCTTATAAATATTATCTTCATGAGATTCACCTTTATACATTCATAGTCGTAGTCAGCCAGCATTCATGCCGCTTGGCTAATGTTTGGTGTTATTAGTACGATGTCATCAGCAAAGCAGAGGTGGTGTAGTTGCAGACCGTCTATCTTCACTTCCATTCCTTCCCATTCCAGTCATTGCATGATGGTCTGAGGGTGGCACTGAAGAGTTTCAGTGAAATGGTGTCGCCCTGCTGAAACCCTCTCTTTATGTTGATGATCACTTCCTTGTAGAATGGTGAGATCCTGGTGGTGAATCCGTAATACATCTCACGGAGGATCCTAAAATACTGAGTTTGAATGCCCTGTTTGGTTAACGCTTCGATGACCATTTCAGTCTCAACAGAGTCAACGGCCTTCTCTAAATCAATGAATATTAGACAGAGTGTACTGGTGGCAGTTTCTTCAGGTGTTTGGGTCTGACTTTGTCTGGACCAGGTGCTGTATGCTTCTTTACTGATAAAATGGCATGTCAGATTTTGGAAGGGATAATGCTAGGAACAACGTATCCGTCCTGCAGAGTTTGGTATGTGGGCAGGTGGATGTGGCTATCAGAGAGATCCAAGAAGTCAGAGATTGTTCCAGACCCCAAACAGAATAAACAACACCAGGGTGCCAGATGGAGAAGGTACAGCCAGCATGCCTTCTCCAGATGGAGCCCTGGTGACACTGAGCTTCTCCTAACATGGCTCTGGTATGTGGGACTGGGACATCTCCAAACCGCGTGGCTGCATAAGCGAACTTTCCTGATATACAAAATATTTGCTCAGAAATGGCTCCGCCACCCCTGAGCGTCCATTATCCCAGAGGCACAGAAACCAATCTCATAAATGCAGCGGCTGCTGGCAGATATACTCCTGGACTCTGAACTAAGCTACGGCCCCATGCAGCCCCAGGAGGGGAAGAGTTTCTGTCCGTTGGCCTTTTCCCCTCTGGACAGCATGGCGACTGCCACCATTCAGAACCAAATGGACAGAGAGGTAGGAGTTTTTCAGTGATGGGATGGAATACATGTGGAGTCTTGCAATGGGGAAAGCAAAACCAACCCTGCCTCCTGCCCAAATGAGACCCCGAGCAGTCGCCCATGTACAGCTCCTCCACTCCTGAACAGCCATGATCCCAGCGCCACAGAAACCAATCTCGGAATGCAGCAGCTGCTGGCAGAAATACCTCTGGACTTAATACCAGAAATCCAAATCTGGGTGGCTACTATCGTGACCGTGTAACATCATATGCTCTTTGTTACCAGCAATAAAAAACATACAATCTAATAATGCCATTCCTACAGGTCTGACTGTTGGAGGAAAAACTCCAAATGATGATAGTTTCCTGTCAAAAATTGAATGTAATCAAAGTAAGGAAAGAGTGAAGTGAAAATCATCTGCCACACATGCAGGGGGGATTGGGAGGGGGGTATGCTGGGGTTATTGGTGGTGGAACATGTGCACTGGTGAAGGGATGGGTGTTTGAGCTTAGTATGACTGAGATTCGATCCTAAAAGCCCTGTAACTGTTCTCATGGTGACTCAATTAAAAAAAATTATAATAATAATAGAGATACGAGTAAAAGTTGTGGATAACCTTTTCCATTGACTAATGGAAGATATGATAGATCCATCAAGACATCGAAGGGCAGTTATCTTGGTCTTATAGTTTGCAAAGGACAGACGGGCGTTGCGAACACTTTTCCCAGCTTCTGCCACATCGGCCAACACTGCTGCTCTTCTCTCTTTGACGTCTTCCTTTATCGCTTCTCTGCACATCTTTGTAAGCTCTGTCATTAGTTTGTGATTGCCTGAGGCTCATGCCAAACTACGTTGGCAAATGAGCTCAAGAGTTTCCGAAGACAGGCATCTTTTTGTGGCTTTCTCTCGGTGTTCCTCACACAATCGTGGAGGTGCTGAACCAGTCGATTGTATTCCTTGTTGATGTTGTCAACGACAGCATCTTCCCATATTGCTGCAATAGTGCCAAAGAGCTCCCAGTTAGTGTTCTTTCTGGGAGTTCTCTTCTTAAACTTTGCAGCCCTTTCTCCCCACTCCGTGAAGTAGAATTTTGCATGAAGGAGATGGTGGTCTGATCCCATTTGGAATTTTGGGACAACAGCGACATCGGTCAGGCAAACCCATGGATTGAATATAATGTGGTCAATTTTATTGTGAAACTGTCCACCGGAAGACTCCTATGTCCATCATTTAGATTTGGCCTTCTGGAACTGCAAGTTACCATGGATGGTCTTGGCCAACATGATGAACTCAGACAATCTCTCACCCTGTTCATTCCATTCTAGGCCATGGGTCCTGATGTGGAGTTCTTCAGGTGACCTTCTAGGTCCTGTCTTGGTGTTAAAATCACCGACAATGACCATGTAGAAGGTGTGGTCTTCTTTATAGAACTTCTCCAGCTTCATGTAGAACTTCTCAATTTCTTCCTCACCGTAGTTGGTTGTTGGTGTGTACATGACAAAGATAGAAATTGCCGGCAATGATCCACATCTATTCAAACATAAGCATCTGATTCCAGTTGTTAGACATTCGAACAAATCAATGCTCATGGCCAAGTTTGTGTTGATGAGGACACCGACACTACCAATGCCTCTGCTATCACAGGATCTGAGCAACAGTTCTTCTCAAGTGTCGAAAACAGCATGATGTAATTGATGCCTTCTCTTCTCAGTCAATCCAATGGCGTCATGCTTGATCTTCTGCGCTTGCACCATCAGGCCCTTGATGGATGTTTCTGATGCCAGCATATGTGCGTGAAAAGTGCAGACATTCATTTTAGTCCTTCTTCGTTTTGGCAACCTAGTTCCACCCTGAGATTTTAGCAGCCTCTCCTTGCTCATTTTCTCAATACTGCCATACTGGAGGCTCTTCCAGGGTCAGAGGAATGAAGCCCATTTTTGTTACTGTTTTTGCATATCAAATACACCACAGGTAGCTTGTCAGGCTCTGCTGTGTGAGAAGCATGTATGGAGGTGGCCCCCTTCGTACTCCTCTCTTACATACAATTTAACAATAATAATAATAATAATAATAATAATAATAATAACTAAAAATAAAGTATACAAATGTCCACCATGCTGTTTTGAAGGAGTCATCTCTTTCACAGCTCCCAGAGTGACAACCATCTCCAATACATAATTAATGTTCATCACTCAAAAGATGGTGGGGATTCTCTTGCCTAGAGTGTAGTCAGTAGTTGGTGCAGACCCATCTCCCTTGTTTGATCTACCAGCGCCCAGACCTTCGAATCTTCCCCTTTATTCCAAGTGTTTCTTTATGTCCTAAAGTTTTTTCCTTAGAGAAAGTTAAGGGGACACAGACTTGATGGTATAGTTTAGCCATTATTTTCGTGTGCCAACAAGAAATCAGTACCTGATCTCACAATGAATGTGACATGGAATTATGCATTATTCACTCCCAAACTCCACATTCGTGTTTTCCATGGTCAAAAAGCAAAGCTGCAGGAAAAAAATTGAGATGGGGAAAAAAAACAATGTCCCAATGTCAGCCTCTCCTGGGCATTGACTCATGATGTTGTGGAATTTCTCATGGTGTGTCCTCTTGAGGAGTGGACATCTGAGAAGAGACTGAGGTGAGGTGAGTGATAAGTGAGAGAAATAAAAGGACCTCGTTCAAGGACCCTGCAGCCTAACACATTTTTCATGAATCCATGGAAATAATCATCAGCGTCACATAGAAACATGTGGATGCAACATATAAGGGAATCTAGCCATTACAAGGTTACCTCTAAGTGTGATAAGTGGACAATAGTAGAATGAATGACAAGTGTGCCTGATCTGAGCTGATGGCAGAATGGGGACAGGAATAAAGAAAATCAGACTAGTTGTAGAAGTTTTACTCTGAAAAGAATTTTGTTATAATTGTTTTTAGAATGCCGTACACTGTACTATAGTATTTGTATATTTTAACAATTCAAACACTTTCAGGGGGAACTCAATGACTTACATTTAAAATGAATTAATGCTAATCATACATTAGTTGTATTTTTAAAAACAAAGATTTTAAATAGTGTCATAAAATGGCCTTGAGCAAGGACACTTGCTCAAGTATCCTCTTTCTTCCTCATCACGTCACATTCAACAAAATCCCTGACAGTGTCTGTCCAGACCTAATGTAGAGTCATGGCTGCAGGGGGTCCATGATGAGCCCTTCAACTAAGCTCACATGACCCTTAAGACTATCCCATGAAGTTGTCTGCTTTTCCCACTTTTTATCTAATCTCTGAACAATAGCCATTATTTTATTATCAGTCTCTTTTGCTGAGGAACCAGTTAAGGTGTTTAATATTAAGTGCTTATTTTTTATACAGAGTACTTTTGCCTTTGCTCCTATAAAGCACTTTTTCTTTTCAACTGGGGATTCTGCATAATAAGCCTCATTAATTGAATTACACATTCCCAATAATAGAGAGGAGAGTTGGAAAGATGATCTAGACTTTCCTCAAAGTGGGATGGTAATAGACATAGCACTGGAGGCAGATTTTGAAGTCTGAAAATGTGAGTAGGGTTCATTCCAACTAAATAACTATAAATGTTATTTGTTTGTTTTAGGGACTACCTGGAGCACTTCCTTTTCTAATAGATCAACAGAAGTGGAGCAGTGGCCAAAAGTGAGTCTAGATTCTCATGGGACAGCTGCAGGTTCCATCCTAGAGTGTAAAGTTAAAATGTCTGCAAATTGGCAAGGTCCCTCCCTGAAGTCTCTTGGGAAGGATTGGAGTTACTGCTCTCCCCAAGGATAAATATACAGCATGTCTGAGAGAGTTAACATAAGTATTTTCCCTAAAAACTGGTGTTCATTATTCCCTTTTGCTGAAGAACGGTGGATCAAGAAATGTCCAGGAAATACTTATCAATGGGCTTGTTATCTCAGTGGATCTTAAAAAAGATGCTGTGAGTGCTCTGCAGGCATTTTGACAAGTTCCAACCAGAAGACTCATAGATACATTGACAGTGTTTCCTCTCTTACTACAATCAGTAATTCTGAAAAAATTAGTTTGCATCATCTTGTGATGGTAAAATTTTCCCACAGACCTCATTTACCTCATTTACTTTGCATGTACCCAGTTAATTTTCACACTACTCTGAAAAGAAAAACATCAACTCTCCCTTTCAGAGATACCATGGAGTCACAGATGCAGAAGCATCTGAGCTTGGGGGATGGGGTGGGGTCCTGGTCCTAATCCTCCACTTCTTTCAGATACTCCTCTGGATTTGGCCACATTCATCTGGAGGAAGAAGGATAAGAGTCTCCTAGTTTTTATTTTCCCATTTCCAGTAACAGATATACCTAATGTACTGTGTGCTTTCTTTGTGTCAATAATAAGTAATAGAGAAAAAGCAGAAGATATAAGATATAGTAAAGAATTAAAATTTTTATTTATAATTTAATATATTAGGTCTCTAATGACTTACTTATCTATCCTGATAAAATATATGTAACCTAAAGTCACTTTGTCAATCATTTCTGAGTGTGCAAGAACAACAGGTACAATTGTGAATATCACTCTTATATAATTCCAGGACCTTGTCATCAGGCCAAGAACTTAGCTTTATTCTTCCCCTTATCTTTACCCCCTTGCTTTTAACTGACCATTCTGGGGTTTCCTTACCTGCCACCTACTAAGACCATCAGCAATTGGCACATGTGTGCTCTTTGGTAAAGGGGTAAAAGTTAGCAGATCATGATTATCAGCAAGTGTTGTTTATTGGTTTTAAGTCCAGCTGGGAAAAAAAAATTGTCCTATATATCCTGTGCATTCCGTTTTCACACAAATCCGTTTTGTTTTCAATGTTTTTTAGTTGAAGATACTGAAGCATTTGCCATTCTCTTGCAACCCGAAGATCTTAGCATCCAACAGATCCTCTATATCAGGTACGTGCCATCTCTTTAGTGGCCCATGGGGGCTCCAAATGTATTCTTTTTTGGCCTTCAAGTTCTTTCTTTCCTCAGTTTCTCCTACTTTCTCTATTTTTCTTTCTCTTCCTTCGGCTATTTCTGTTCAGAAACAGAGTACAACACAGTATTCAGAGATCAAAACAACGTGGCAATGGCTTGCATGGGTGCGGGTCACCTCGCAAGATCACCTATTATGGAAAGTGAGTGTAGTAGTAGTTGTTGGATTTGAGTTTAGTTGCTCAGGTGTCCTAATATTGGAGTCATAGTGACTTCAATCGACATTTATTGTCTACATTGGTGATATTTGCCTAACACCCAGATGTTATGACTGTCTCTCTCAAGCTTGTCAGCTTGTCTAGATTTATCTAAGAGTCTCCATAGAAACGATGACTGTTGGCTGTTAGGACTGCTCTTCTGAATTTCTACTGAAGGGCACTATTCTTGCTATCTGTTCCACGTAGAAAAATCAACAGATGCTCATCTTAGAAAATAATTTTCCCAAGCAAAATCATGTTATAAAAGTAAAGAGACAGAATATAATATTGTGGTTTAAAGGCTTGGAGAAGGAGGGAGAGAACGTTATTGTTTCTTAGGTACTGAGGTTCAATTTGAAAAAAAATAGAGCTCTTGACATGGAACGTGGTGATTGATGGTAACATCACATTGTGAATGCAGTTATTGTCCCAGAATGGCACAATTCACAATGTAAATTTCATATTATGCAAATTCCACCATGGTAGTAATGGAGAGGGAGAGTTTTAAAAAGAATTTGTTAGAAATTATACATTTATGACCCCATCACACCAATGGTATATAAGCAACGGGTATATTAGCATTTCTAAAGGACAGTATCCTTAATTTACCAGATGCTCACTCAGAAGAGTCTCCATAATTCCTGGTCCTCCATTTGCTTGTACTCCTCTGGCATCGCTACTCACTACTTCATTGCTCTTCAGTGGTCACCTACAAGTTATATACAAGTTATCGAGATCCTTTTTGTATCCTGATGGTTTCATATAAATTTGTCATTCTCTAATTGATGGTGGCCCAAAAATGCAAAGTAAGCAAATGAAGGGAAGCCAGAGTCTATAGAGAGCTGGGAAGAGGGATGATGGCACTGTCCGTGACCTGGATGGGGTCTCCTTTTGGAGATAAAAGCCCAATTAAAATTCTGATCTCCAAAGGGGACTTGATTGATAGGGATTTGGCTCTCAGGATTCCCAGAAGCTGTGTATTACTCAGATTTCACTCATAGACTTATTCTCAGCTACTGCTAAGGGCAGGGGATGTCAATCCAATTTGTGGGGAATGACGATCTGAGACCACCATACATGGTTTCCTGTCTTCACAGTCAATACTCTGAGACCTTCAGATGTTAAATTTGTGGCTTCCATTGGCATTAAGGAGACTGTGAGTATTCCTGTATTATGGATATAAGGGACCAGGTTTGGGGCTTGATACTCTTAAGGAGATTCTTGAAACTTTGTCACAGGGAGTGGGGTGGGGTCAGGGGAAAGAACAGTGAGTTGGAAAACCCCTAAGAGTCAAGGAGTCATGAATATATTTTATGCCGCATTTATGTAAGAGTTAAGAGAACTTTGATGTTTTGATGAATATGTTCAGTTTTTGCTCAGTCAAAGATGACAAAATTTTGAAAAATATCTTGAACTTTTTTTTAAATGAAGTGCAAAGTGCCTTTCCGGGCTTTGTAAATGAATTCTTAAAAATCATTTTGGTCAATAAATTTAAAGTGGCAAATTTTTATGACTAAAAGTGAGAAAAAGATAAATAGAGGAAGTTGGAAAAGGTTTGGTGAACAGAGACATTGAGAGAGATTACTAGAGATAGTGGGTGGGCAAATAGGAATATCAGGTTTCCTTAGTTGATCCTGACTCCTAACTTCCTACTTGATCTGGTCTCAGCAATACTCTGTCCTCACCCTTCCCAAATCAGTAGCACCAAATTTGTGAGCATATTTCATGTGGGGTCTTGAGAACTCTTCATTTTGGGGGCCTCTGCCAAATACAGCTGTGTCATCAGAACCAAGGTGATCCATTCCCAAACTCCCACTCTCTGCCATCCAGTCTCCCTTCTTCCCTTCAAACCCTTCTCCTTCCAAGCATCCCTTCCCCAGTGCCTAGTGGAAATGACTCTACAACGTCAGAGCCCTCCTCTGGGTTCAGTTGTAACCTGTCAGTCCAGCCCATGATCAGTTCCCCGGGCATTGGTGTATAAAGCCGAGATTTGCCTTTAGCAAATATGTCCTAGGCCCAAGGCTGTTTATAGGCAGATTCTATCCCAACCAGTTTTATAGTTTTATTCCATCTGTATGGGGGGGGGGGCAGAAACCAACCTAATCATGGTAAAATGGATTGACCTTGTGGAAGAGGAAAATAAGATGTGTGGGAGAATAGGTTTCAGAGAGCAAAGTCCCCAAGAGTCATATTTCAGAGCCCTGAAGGTAAGAAACAGGCTGGAGGGCTCCAATAAATTTTCTCCTTATTGGGTTTCTTTAGTCAAGACTTCACTCTTGACTTCCTACTCTGAAAGAGATCTGTCACTGAATTATTTACGTCCTGCCCCTGTTATTACTCTCTCACCATTTTGTTCCAGTGATCAAAATATGTTGGTCACCTGCAAGTCAAGCTCCCAACCTGCAGTACTATTACTCCAGCCCATATTCTTGTAACATAATTTTTTAACATAACACAAATAATATTTGGGCGTTTTTCTTGAGTATCAAAAACATCTCTGCTTACCAGAACAGCACTAAAATTCCTTGAAGATAGATGTTGGTATTCCTAGCTGGTGTGTTTTGTGTCTTAGTACATCCAGCCAGTGAAAATTGTGTACCAGAAACCAGCAGGTGCAGTTGAAAGGAGACTGTGTCTAACCTTTCTTCAGCTTCCATGAGCTCCTGCTTCTCCTCCTTGCCTGTTTCCTCCTCTTCCTTATTTCATGTCCACGACCATAGACCTCACATACTATCAAGCCTGCTGTGAGAAAGAGCCCTGTCTAAACAGTACCTCAGGTCACACAGTACTTGCTTACTTGGTTTCAACCAGGAGGCCTGCTCCTCCCATTTATTCTCCTGTGTGTCTTCATTTATGGTCTCTAATGATTTTATATGATTTTTTGTCAACTAATTGCCTTCCTGAAAATTTTGGTTTTGAAACTCCTTACTGAGTGAGAAGGTTTCCCTTTATGTCTAAGGAGTATGTGAACATGCCTACACTTCTCAGAGGTTATTTGTGATGTTGTCTGTTTGCATGAACATGCTCTTTGCTCTGGTGGTTAAGTGTAGATGGATTTTTGAAGGGAAGAGAAGATATGTGTGGGGCAGGGCTGAGGCAGGGAAGTGGCCAGTGTGGTCTCAACTGTCATCTTGCACCCTCATATGAATCTTACAGAGATTGTGAGAGAGACCACTTGTGCCAGGATCTCTGAAAACAATACAATACAATATCCTGAATAAGTTTATAGCTCTTCTATGTGCAGATTATGATTCAAGCATCATTAGAACTTTATAAATCATAACTTTTTGGCTGATAGATCACCATGACCTTGCCTGCAATGCACCAGAGAAACTTTTGATAATGAGTGTGTGACCTCTTTGGTGGAAAATTTGGCCAAGAAGAGAATCTAGAACTTTTCTGTAATTTGGTATTAAAAATTTATTCATGACTTCAGATGTCTCAGAAACTTTTCAGGGATCTGAAAATGTGGTCAGAAAGCAGAGATTTATATGTGTATAAATGTGTATACACATAATGTACACTGTCTAAATGTGTATAGTCGAGTAATGGTGACCAATTTTGCTCGATTTCTTTTTATTCTCTGTGCAATGCTCACCCTGCTTAACGATACATTTGAATGCAAGCCTTTCAGCCTTGAACTTCATTCTGAGAGAAATATCCACACCTTCTATGGCTTTTAATTTTAAAAACTGGGCTTCAGGAAAACCAACCTTCCCTCTCTGCAAAGCAATATGGAGGGCCTGACCCTTTCCTGAACACTGGTTGCTTTTGATCAGTGGGAGTGGACTACCCACCAACAGCTCTGGTCTCTGGAGACTGAGCCTCAGCCTTCCCTGCCAGGTTGGTTCAGGTCTCCTCTTTCTTCCAGTTGACTGCCGCCAGCAATGACAGTGTGATGGAGAACCTGACTTGGTGAGTTACCTGGACCCAGAGTGATGGTGTGAGTGTCCTGAGGCTAGGCTTTCCTCTTGTTTTCCATATGAGGAAGCCCAAGGACCAGGGAGTTTCTGTGCTCCACATTTTCTTGAGAGAAGTGGCAGATTGGGGCCGTTCTCCTGATTCGTTGGTCAAAACTAAGAGTATTCTGAAATCACTATCCCCCTGACTCTCCCGATTAGTGAAAGGGGAAATATTGGATGAGAATGTAGGCTTTGTACCTTCTGCTGCCCACATTATCTTAGGGACCCATTCAGGGTATGATCAGGCTGATTTTATGCTACATTTGGGCCAGCAACATCTTTCAACTTGGGATTAGTCCATAGACCTTTGGGGGCTTAGTAAAGGTGGGACTCCTCAGCCCATCAACCTCCCTTGGCAGCTTCATTGCCATCTGAGGTGTGTATGTGACTCTAAGGATGAACTCAGAACTAGAACTAGCAGAATCCAATGCTTCTTTGGGAAGAGACCACAGGAGTGAAGGGGGATATGTCAGGGGGATAGGCACTCTCTGATGATCCTGTATTTGCCTCTAATTGCAGGACTGAGAAAACATCCCAGGAGGTATGCCTGGGAGTGGGAAAAGGTGAGCTTTGTATTTTTTTAATAAATAAGAGTTGTTCCTTTAATGTATAAATAGTAAAAAATGAAGATTCCCACAGCATTGTTTTGTTAATTAAAGATAAAGAGATAGTAAATAATCATTCTAAATAGTATAAATAAAATATATATATCATCAAAAATAGAGTAGCATAACATTTAGATGTATAACTTTTTATTCACTGTCATAATACTTTTTTTTAATTGAATCACCATGAGACAGTTACAATGCTTTCCTGTTTGAGTTTCAGTCATACAATGATCAAATACCCATCCCTTCACCAGTGCACATCTTCCACCACCATAATCCCCAGTATCCCCCCTCCCATCCCAACCTCTACCCTACAGGTGTGGTATACAATTTCCACAGTACTCTCTCTGTACTTTGATTACTAAACTTTTCAACACCAGTCCGATCATCATTATTTGGAATTTTCCCACCACCACTCAAACCTGCTGAAAAGTCAATGCTAGAAAATTTGTTTTGAATTGCTTGTAATGAATAGTATATAATGTTGAGCAGCCACTCTCAGTCTCGAGATTAGTTTGTGTGTCTCTGGATCATGGCCATTTAGGAGCTTCATAAGTAGCCTGGGGCAGTTAGTGGGCATAATCTCAGGTCCCATTCAAGCCGGGGGGGAAGGAGAGGGACTGGTTCATTCCTGCTCCAGGGAATTCTGGGGAGGTGAAGAAATTCGAGCCCTGGGTTCACTGGTATATTTAACATAGGACACAAATGAAGTAACTTCTTTTGGAATTTGATTTTGGGATTTGGGATTTGGGGTTTGATTTGGGGATTACATTTTAGAGGGAAGCCATGTGGGACTTATCAATAGGCAAAATGCTGCAGGATCTACCCACAAGGCTTCCCTTTCTGTGGGTGACTGGCTTCAGCCTGGGAAGGGTTCAGATCCTGCCGTGGTGTACCCACCTTGGTTTCATGTTAGACTGACCGAGCCTTGTATTTTATCACACAGATTATTATTACTGTTGAAGTCTTTTCTGACACTGTAGGTTTTGATTAATGAGCAGAATTAACACTTTTGAGCCCCTGGTCATAAAGTCAGATGAGAAAAAGTGACTCAGACATATCCAGGATATAAAGTCCCCAATCTGAATGTGGTATGAGATTGTGTCCTAGAATGGTAGGAAACTCAAGAAAGAAACTTAAGGATTATCCAGAATCCCAAGACTCCATGCTTCCCCCAGATTCCACAGCCCACTTGGAAATCTTTATCTGAAAAAAGAAATTTGACATGTTTCTCTTATACCCAAATGCCCCTTCATGCATACAAAGAAAAACATATCTACTCAATAAATTTCATTTTTCTAGAAATCTCCTGCTCCCTCTAAAATGTTAGGTTAAATAAAGTGAAAATCAATCAGCCATGAACTGATTGAGCCGTTATTGTAAAAAATGTTCAATGCTGCATTCCCAACCTTGGTGTCTTAAAATATGCTTGTGAATATACTCTCTGGAAACCACCTTTTTATTTCCCTAAAGAATTCTTATTTAAATCCCACTACATCTCGGGGGCTGGAGCGATAGCATAGCGGGTAGGGCGTTTGCCTTGCATGTGGCCGACCCAGGTTCGAATCCCAGCATCCCATATGGTCCCCTGAGCACCGCCGGGGTAATTCCTGAGTGCAGAGCCAGGAGTGACCCCTGTGCATCGCCGGGTGTGACCCAAAAAAAAAAAAAAAAGCAAAAAAAAAATCCCACTACATCTCTACCCTCATCTAGGTTAGCCTCAGAGTATAAAAAATCAGTTGTGCTCAAGTGTTTGTGTAAGAATCAGGAAGCCTTTTCCCAATCATCATTCAGAAAGAAGAATCACACCACAACAGAAAGTGCACTGTTGAGCTTGTTATCAGTGTATGCAACGACAAGGGAGCTATCCTGGGTTATATTAAGTAACCCAAGAATTCCGTGAGGAATTCCAGCCAAGTTAGGTATGGGAAGATACTGTTCCCACTGAAGCACTCAAACCCCACACGGCTGGTTGAGAGTTGGCATCCAACCATTGAGAACCTGCAGATGACTAGATACTGTGGTCAGGATGGTGGAAAGGGTCATCCCTTTGGTAAGGGCCTAAAGCTGCTGAAAGAGGTCCTTAGTGTGCTGGAGATTATATCAACTCTGCCTAAGTGTTTTCTGCATTTTCGTCCTTGGTTTTGAGGGCTCAAGAGCCAGACTAAATCAAAAGAATTAGCTGAGGGGTCAAGTAGATCACAGAAAGATGGAGTACTGCTTTAAGTATTTAAACCCTGTCTTAAATCTGTTGTAAGGCATGGTCCCTGAAATACAATTATCAATATCCTTCCAGCAGAAAAAAACACACAAAATAAAATAATACCAAAAAGAATGAACTGTTATAAGTGAAATAAATCCATGGTTATATTGGATCCCAAAGAAATTTGGCAATCCATTCTTTCCCTAAGATATGATCCAGATTTTTCATTGACCTTCAAAGATTATTTTGGCACATGCATTTTCAACCTTTTATTTTTGCCTTCCTGTTCACATAACTATGACTACCTCTTTGTATGATTAATTTCTATTTTCTGTGCATCCTGATCTAAAACACACAAATACACACAAACCCTATTGCACCACTGAAAGTTACACAGCATTATAATGCATTATTTCTATGATTATTTTATTTTATTGCTAACAATAAAACTGTTGGAAAGGAAGCATTTTATAGTGGGTTGAGGCTGAAGGAGATTTGGGATGATTGAGCCACCTGGCAAAGCCCATTGGCTTGTGTCCTCATTCCTCACTAATTTGCTGCTGGAGTGATGCCTTTTTCAGAGGAGAATCCAAAGCTGCAGACACAAAACCCTAGGAAATGCTGGATGGGGGAAACTAAAACTGAAATGCTGGCCTAGGTTTGGAGCACCTCACTATTGGAGTCTCAAATCTTAATGAACCCGCTAATCGTTTTAGAACCCCCTAGAAATATAAAGCCCTTTTCTTTTTAAACCTGAAATGACATAGCAGTTTTAAAGTATTTAACAAAGGCTTCCCAGGAGCTCTGTTCATGACCCAAACAAAGCAAGTTTTAATGCTTTTAATGCTGACAGTGTTATTTGTTGTTGCTCAGGACTTACTCCCACCTCTGTGCTCAGGGATCATTCAACCAATGCTCAGGGAACAATATAGGGTGTTAAGGACTGAACCTGGATTAGGCACCTGGAAGACAAGTGCCTTGCCCCCTCTACTACCTCTCTGGGCCCTGATAATGCTAAGTTTAGTTCTTTCTGCCCACTCGCCTGGAAAGTGATACCATGACTCTGGAGCATACCTGCCCCGCTGTAACTGTCAGCAGGAGAAAGCAGTTCATCCCCTGACCCAGCTCCTCTTCCCTTCCCAAGTTGAAAGAGGGTGACATGAAAACTTTTGGTATCCAAGAGCTCTGGCCCAAATCCCAGTATCTTTCACTAGCTGGGAGAGCTAATATCTGCCTAGTTTATCTCAGCCTCAGTTATTTCTTCACACAAGAAAGAGGTGTATCACTGACTCTAGCTTTGCATTTCGCAGATGATAATATCTTTATGCATTCTGGAGGTTTCTGGGAGTTTGACGTCAGAGTCCACATTGGGTGTGGAGGTATTAGAAAGAGGTACCAACCAGGGTACCAACCCCTAGAGGGAATCAGTCTCTCCAGGAGAGTCCCAGTGTCCAGACCCAGGTCTCACTGAAGCTCTCTGTAGTCTTTTCAGACATCATCAGATATTTTGATACAGTCGCAACAAGACTAGAATGCACACCCATGAAGGAAGTGACATCCCATTCTGGTGCTGAGTAAGTGCCTTTTCAGGTTCTCTGCAGGGCTGTGAGATCACATTGGTTTTTAGTATATGGGAGGATTTTGGGTGGTGGGAAGGAAAGTTAAAAACTTAAAATTGAAGAAAAAGTTAAAGAAACTTAAAATTAAGGGGCTGTAAAACAGTACGGAGGTTCAGGTGATAGCTTTGTACATGATGGAACCTAGTTTGATTCGAGTACTGCATGTGGTCCCTATCACTTACAATAGTTACTATTGAGCACAGACATATGAGTGAATCCTGAGCCTATGCGAGTTGACCCCGAATCCCTGTCAAATTAGAATGAAATAACTGCTTTAAGTCAAGTAAAATAGCTCTCATGTATTGATTTCAGTCAGTTGAATAAGTCTCATTCCCAATCACTTCAGTGTTGAACCCTAAAATCTCGGGAGATATAGGGGCTCCCACATGGGAGAGCCTCGCAAACTCCCCATGGTGTATTCATACGCCAAAACCAGTATCAAGTTGGGTCTCATTCCTCTGACCCTTGAAAGAGCCTCCAAATCGGCATCGTTGGGAAGGACAGGTAAAGAGAGGCTTCTAAAATCTCAGGGCTAGGATGAATGGAGACGTTACTGAGACAGCTCGAAGAAATTTGAGGATCAATGAGATGATGATGATGATGATGATGATGATGATGATGATGATGATGATGATGATGATGATGATGATGATGATGATGATACAGGGGCTGGAGATATAGCACAGTGAGCAGAGCACTTACCTTGCATGGGACCAACTCAAGTCTCATCGTATGGTCCCATCATCACCAGCAGGGGTGATCACTGAACATATAGACAGGATTAAGCCCTGAACTTCCAGGTGTGGTCCCCAAACAAAAATAATAATAACTCCAGGGGCATGCAGTCTGGCCTCTGTCTTAGAGATCTCCCAGTTTGGTGTAGGGGGTGGAACAGACTTCTAGCCCTCAACCAAGTTAAAATAAACTTAACTGATTTTCCTCTTTGCCATCCTCCATGTGA
This sequence comes from Sorex araneus, assembly GCF_027595985.1. Taxonomy (NCBI): domain Eukaryota; kingdom Metazoa; phylum Chordata; class Mammalia; order Eulipotyphla; family Soricidae; genus Sorex; species Sorex araneus. The sequence continues at coordinate 365,275,563 of NC_073313.1, read as the reverse complement.
ACAGATATTTGTGGACTCAAGCTACAGAACTGGTGAGGAACATGAAAGAGAATCCGGTAAGAGATTTGAACCCCATGCCCAAACACCCAACCTCTTCTGGACCCCATTTGCTCCCACACATTAGGTCCCTGAGTTTCCACAGTCCTTATATCAAGAATTCAGAAACTAATGTTTCCTGGCTCTTCATTTAGAATAACTTTGTTTGTAACTATGGAAACCAGTTTATAGGGTACTTTCTTAGGTTTGCAGTGTAGTTCCTCCAAGTAAGCAGACTAATCCAGTAATTTCTCATTAAGATGTCATATAATATTTGTGCTGGAATCCTGAGTTGTATCCCCAAGATATCTGCAATATTCAAGAAGGCACAAAGCATGTCTAAACCTGTTATCCCAGGCAAAAAAGGGGTTAATAAGGGTCCAAAACCCAAGGTTTAGGAAAGACTCAATGAGATGTTTGAGGTGCCTAGAAGAGTCAATGCCCAATGAAATGAATATTTATCCTATTATAAATTATCATAATTTTTTGGGTTCTATGGCTTGCACGTTGAGGTCCTGCAGTTAAGACACTACTCAGTATGTCCTACTAGACCATAATGAACTTCCTCTTCTCTTTCATGTTCTTCTTGGTCAAATACCAAATGAAGTCTTGATGCCAAGGAGAAACAAACTCCATCCAGAGTCAATGTCATTGGGATCAAAGAAAGCTAAAGGATTCATAAGAATCCAGGCATTATGGGGCTGGAGCAATAGCATAGCGGGTAGGGCATTTGCCTTGCACGTGGCTGACCCGGGTTCGATTCCCAGCATCCCATATGGTACCTTGAGCACTGCCGGGGGTGATTCCTGAGTACAGAGCCAGGAGTGACCCCTGTGCATCGCCGGGTGTTACCCCCCCAAAAAAAAGAATCCAGACATTAAAACTATGTTATATAGGGACAATGACAAATGCAGGAACTATTTCAGAAAGGTTTAGATATTCTCTGATAAGATAATTCAGAATTTCTAGAATAATTCTAATATTTTGGAAAATAATTTTGAGTTATGGGATTCCAACCTCAAGATTCCACAGTTAAGGACAAAGAATTTCCAAAAGGACACTGAATTTCCAAAAAGACATGCAACCTGATAAGTCATACATGTACTTAGAAGTTAAATAGAATGTTCTTCAATCATAGTACACAGGTATTCAAAGACACCATCATCCTCTTAAAAACTAAAATGGAAAGCCCATTTTTGCCCCCAAGGTAACCACATTTGTTTTTTACAATGTCACAGTACAGATTGAAAAAAAAGATAAAACCTCAAAACTACCCTTGGCCTTAGATCATTATTGTTGACAACTTATATTTATTCCCTTTCATGAACGTTTCAAATCATATAGATCTACAAAGATTTTCTAAATAGGAAATTTTATATGATAGAGAAATCTGCTATAACGTTTATTTTTATTTGTTTATTTTTGTTTTGTTTGGGGACTGGAGCGATAACACAGAGGGTAGGGCATTTGCCTTGCATGCAGCCACTCAGGTTCAATTCCTCCGTCCCTCTCGGAGAGCCTGACAAGCTACCGAGAGTATCCCGCCCTCATGGCAGAGCCTGTCAAGCTACCAGTGGTGTATTCAATATGCCAAAAACAATAGCAACAAATTTCACAATGGAGACATTACTAGTGACCATTGGAGCAAATCAATGAACAATGGGACAACAGTGCTACAGTGCTACAGTGTTTTGTTTGGGGGGAAACACAGAGGCTTTCAGAAGTTACCTCTAGTTCTGCACTTAGGAACAATTCCTAATAGTGCGGGAGCAACCATTTGGGATGCTGGGGATTGAACCCAGTTCTGCCTGTACAAGGCAAATGCCTGCTGTACCATATTACTATGGCCCAATTTATTTTTTATCGTTGCAATATCTTCCATGACAATAGCTACATTTTCCTGCATGTTCATCATAAAGTAAGAACATGTTCATTTGTGTGTCACAGCTTACACAGAGTGCCTCATTTTAGACCTGAATGCTGATTCCATCCTTTCAATCTTATAAATTAGTTTTCATACATTGTCATTTCCATGAATATTCTTCTAAAATTTCCCTATTTTCTTAAAATTCCTTTTGAGAAATTAAATGTTGCATAAAAGATTTTGAATGATACTGTTTTGTGTTTTGTCAAATGACCTGCTAGAGTGGCTATGTAACTTAAGATCACCATGATGTACTTCTTTAAAAGAAGAATAATTTCTTTAAAAAGAAATCAATAATGTTTCATGGTGGGTTCTGAAATTATAAAAAGACCTGGTCGAAGCTCTCACCACCATCAGCTTTCATGTTGTGCCCTGTCCCACTTTGTTTTTCAGCAACTTGATTTTGAAAATGACTGGAAGCTAATCAATGTGTTCATCAGTAATGCAAATGAGTGCTATCTCTGTCCAATTGCTCGACAGGTAAGTTTCAGGCTCACAAGAGAAAGTTTTTAAGTGTGGAGTTGGGAGTAAAGTGAATGAGTGAGACTAGCCTAACCAACATCATCATAATATGTCATTTTCCAGAACTATGGGAAGTAGAGAAAACTCTTTACCTAAGGCACCAGAAACCATAAACAGAGATAGGAATATTCTATCTGTCTTCTTCTCTCCCACCCTCCATCCATCTATCCCATACACGCTACCTTGGTTATTTTTTTGATATTTGAAGGCTAATTTTACTTGTAATACTGCTTGAGTTCTACTCCGTTATCCTTTATTCCAATTTTACTATGGAAATTCTTGTGTTCTTTATACCTTTCAGAATTATTAACTACATGACAATATTCCTCCGCATATGTGTTCATTTGGGTATCATTTGCATTTATTAATTTATAGTACAAAAGCTGTGAACAAGTTAAGTATCCTAACAACAACAAAAAAAACTAAAAAAAAAACACAGTCAGTGTTCCTTTGTGAGCATGTGGGGTCAAGATGGAAAAGTTTTGAGGGTGTTCCTGCAGAGTCAACACAAAGAATGCATTAAAACTAGACAAAACATAGTACCTCATAAGAGACCATAATGAGAAAAGTCAATGAAGAACATAGCCTTGACCTCTAAGACTTTTGGTCCTGCAGAACAGAGAATTGTGGGTCAGTTCATTGCTAATGGGAGCTTCTTCAGGGTGATGGAAAGGGAAAGCATAAAATGAGAAGGGACCAGGAATCCCGAATAACAGCTAATGTAAATCTGTGGAAGCCAGGTGCTAGTCATAAATGTTTCGCAGAAGATGATTTCTGGACTTACACTGACTGAATTAAAAAGAGTGCTGGGACTTGTCAGAACCAACAAGTATGAAATTGTACCTAGACTAAGCTGGGAGAAGCTATTTCTGAGATGATGCCCACTAAAAAGTTGCAGTGTTGACCTTGCCCCAACACGGTAATGCTATGGAGAGTTTACAGTGTGTGGTTGACATCAAGCCACAGCTAGAAGTAGTTATCTCAAAGGTTGGGGGCTCTGGATAATCTAAATTAAGTGACACCCCTGAGGTCATGTTTCATAGCAGAAATCCCTCAACTTCTACTGTTCCCTTCTCTATCCTAACTGCTCTTCATCCGATACACACTTGTGGCAAGCTTCAAACCACTCACCAGTCCTCCTGTTCCCTGCTTTTACTGACCTTAGATATTAGTCTCATATTTTTTATAACCCACAATTGACTGCAGTCATTCTATATCTGTCCATCTCCTTATGATTCATTTCTCTCAGCATGATACTCTTCAAGTCCATCTACTGATTAGCAAATTTAATTATTTCATTTTTCTTAATGGCTGCATAGTAGTTTATTGTGTACATGTATCATGATTTTGTTATCCAGTCATCTGTTCTCAGACATTCAAGTTGTTTCCAGATTCTGGCTGTAATGAACTTTGAAGTGCAAATGGCATTTCTGCTATGTCTTTGGATCCCTAGAGTAAACCAATCACAAACAGTTTTGTAACTGAGTATCTCACTGCAATTCCATAAAGCATTTATTTAAAAAGAAATGATAGTACATAAAAAAAAGAAATAGCACTGTAGCACTGTCATCTCATTGTTCATTGATTTGCTCGAGTGGGAACCAGTAATGTCTTCATTGTGAGACTTGTTACTATTTTTTGGCATATACTATGGATAGCTTGCCAGGCTCTGCTGTGCAGGTGGGATACTCTTGGTAGCTTGCCGGGCTCTCTGGGAGGGACGGAGGAATCGAACCCGGGCCAGCCAAGCGCAAGGCAAATGCCCTACCCACTGTGCTATCAAAGATGAAATAACACACAAAATAGAATAGCGCTATCATATCTTTAAGAATGACAGTTTGGATGTTAAGTACTTATTTTAAAGTGAAATAATAGTACTTATTTTATTCTTAATATACTAATTCTCAACTATTGGTAAGATGAACACTATTTAAATAAGAGATTGTAAGGACAGATGATAGATGTTTCTCTAACTGGAACTTAAACTCAAAATTTTACACAACAGAAATTTATAATATACTTAATAATAATTATTTATAGTATCACAACTTTGTTGAACTGCACATCCTACTTTTTATCATTAAGGATATAAACCACAGTAAATTTATACTATTTAACTTTTTATTCTTCTATTTGTCTTTCACTGTCGATCCTTACATTAACTAAAATGACTTACACAAAATATATAACAATGTCTATTTTTAAAAAGGATTAGTAGGATTAATAACCTAAACCCAGTGTTAGCGTCGATGCAGGCTCCTCACCCTCCCCTAACCTGGAGTATCCCTGCCCCCACTCAAAGGGAAGGCTGGATCAACAGTGAAAGACAAATAGAAGAATAAAAAGTTAAATAGTATAAATATCAGACATGAATCTATAAGGTACATAGAGGAAAATGTAGGCAGAACTCTCCATGGCACTGAAGCTAAAAGCATCTTTAAGTATGAAAGAGCACTGACCATGCAAGAGGAAGCAAACATAAACAAATGGGACTACATAAACTAAGAAGCTTCTGCACTTCAAAAAAACACAGTGACCAATATACAGAAAAAAAGCCCACAGAATGGGAAAGAATATTTACCCAATACCCATCTGAGCCACAGCCATGCTCAAGGCCATTCTCCACGCATTTGGATGAGCCTCACGCATGAAGGAACTGGCAGAGGAACCCAGGTGTGCGGGACCCAGGGCCAAGATCCCCAAGGATGCTCAGATGGGGACTGGGCCTTTTGGAGAACCTGGCAAGCTATCTAGAGTTTACTGCCCACACGGGGAGAGCCTGGCAAGCTCCCTGTGGCGTATTCATATGCCAAATACAGTAACAATGATGGGTTTCATTCCCCTGACCCTGAAGAGCCGCTAATGTGGCACCATTGGGAAGGACGAGTAAAGAGAGGCTGCTAAAATCTCAGGGCTAGGATGAATGGAGACGTTACTGGCCCTGCTCAAGCAAATCAATGATCAATGGTACGACAGTGATGCAGTGATACCCATCTGATAAAGGATTAATATCCAGGATATACAAGACACTAGTAGAATTGTACAAGAAAAAATCCTCCAACCCCACCAAAAAAAAAAATGGGAAGAAGTGAACAGAAGTTTCCTCAAAAAAGAAATACAAATGGCCAAAAGACACATGAAAAATGCTCCACATCACTAGTCATCAGGGAGATGCAAATCAAAACAACAATGAGATATCATCTCACACCACGGAGACTGTACCACTTCTGGAAATATGTCCAGAGGATGCAAAAAAGCACAGTAGAAATGACATCTGTACCTATAAGTTCATTGCAGCACTGTTCAGAATAGACAAAATTTGGTAACAACCCAAGCGCTCTAGAACAGATGGCTGGTTAAAGAAACTTTGGTACATCTACACAATGGAATACTATGCAGCTGTTAGGAGAGATGAAGTCATGAAATTTGCTTATAAGTGGATAGACATGGAGAGTATCATGCTAAGTGAAATAAGTCAGAGAGGGACGGACATAGAAGAACTGCACTTATTTGTGGAGTATAGAATAACATCACACTGAGGCTGACACCCAAGGGTAGTAGATATAAGGGTCAGTAGGATTGCCCCATAGCTGGAAGCCTGCTTCATGAGCAGAGGGGAGAAGGGAGATGGAATAGAGAAGGGATCACTAAGAAAATGATGGCTGGAGGAATCAGTCGGGATGGGAGATGTGTGCCAAAAGCAGATAATGGACCAAAAATGATGACCTCTCAGTGTCTGTGTTGCAAGCTATAATGCTCAAAAGTAGAGAGAGAGTATGGGGAATACTGTCTGCCATGGAGGCATGGAGGAAGGTGGGAAAGAGGTGGTATCCCAGAGATATTGGTGGTGGGGAATGTGCACTGGTGGAGGGATGGGTGTTTGATCATTGTGTGATTGTAACTCAGACATGAAAGCTTCTAACTATCCCGTTGTGATTCAATAAAATTAAAAATAACAAAAGAAAAAAACTGGGGTCTGAATGTGTTCTTTGTCAGCCCAGGGAAGGGGTTTCAGGTGAGGAAGATCAAATCATTTCTGAGCCTGGGCATCCATGCTCCCAGTCACCATGTCCTCATCTGAGCTGAGCACATTTCCTCCCACAGGAAAGCTTCGTGAAAAGTGCCATGAGTAAGCTGGCTAAAACCCTGGACTATCTTCAACAGGAGGTGAGATCTCATCTTGAGATTCCTTGTGACTCTCTCCCGTTAGCAATAGGGTTGGTGTGACAGATTCTGGGTGACCCTCAGACCCTCCCCTGGACTGAGGTAATAGACTACTGGGAGGGAAATGGAGATTGAGATAAAGGAAAATCTCTGGAGAATCCAGTCTTCTTCCTTTGACCTAGAACTCGGGCATGTGAAGCACACTGTGGTCTCGCTGGAGTTGACGCCCTACCTACATCCCTGGCTGGGCAGGGACTGCATAGAGGGGCCTGAGACCTTGATTGACATCCCTTTCTACAGTGACCATGATGAGCACTACCGGTTCTAATCCTGGGTTGCTCTTGGTTCTCACATCCTTTAGACCTCCTGTTCCCTCTGAAGGAGGCTTTCTCTCATAAATGATCTTCCACTTAGTACTGAGATGAAAACTACATTTCTGAAATATCTCAGCTGCAAGTCCAGCAATTTTTTTATTATTTAGGTATTTGAGGTTCCCTTTTGGTATTGCTCAGGGCTTATTCCTGGCACGATGCTCTGGGATCACTCCTAGTGATACTCAGTGCACCATATACTCCCCTTGGGATTTAACCAAGGATGCTTATATTAATGAATACCGGGATTGACATTTGGACCAACCCAAACTAATAATCTCCCCAATAAGCCTAATGAGGTCAATCAATTTCAGTCAGAACTGAACACAGTATCAATGCAGGGATCCCAGAGAGTCCAAGTCAGGGTTTCTGACTTTACAAATGTCCAGCTTCTTCGTTTTCTCCTTGTAGGTCCCCAGAGCTTTTGTGAACCTGGTGGATCTCACTGGTGTTCTGGGGTCCTTTGCCTTGACAAAGACTCAGGGCAGGTAAGAAGGGCAGTGCAGTGGGGTCATCCTTTGCTGCATGGCTGATATGGGCCAGGCACTGAGTAGGCTCATCTTTTCCTGTGTTAATACTACCACAATAGCCAAGGGTGGATGCCCAGAAATACTCAGCTTCCAGTTCAAATGAAAGATAATCAGGCTAGGAAAGGGGTCTTCCAGGTTTACCACTGTGGAGTGAGTTAGAGAATGAGGACCTTGGTCTTGTATCAGGTGGTAGAGCATATCCATGAGACTGGGAATCTACCTCAGCACCTAAATAAAACATTATATATATATGTTATATATATAAAACACACACATATATACATATATATATCATCATCATCATCATCCCATTGTCGATTTTCTCGAGCGGTCTCAGTAACATCTCCATTTTTCCTAGCCCTGAGATTTTAGAACCTTCTCTTTACTCGTCCTTCCCAACAGTGCCGCATTGGAGGCTCTTTCACGTCAGAGGAATGATACCCATCATTGTTACTGATTTGGGCATACAAATATGCCACAGGGAGCTTGCCAGACTCTCCCGTGCGGAATTGTGAGGAGGGAAGGGGAGACTGTGGGAGGAAAGGACTGGAGAAAGGAGAAAATGAGAAGACAGAGAAGCTGAGGGGAAACAAAAAAGCAAGTGAAGTCTCTCCTCTGGTTAGTGAATTACCAGGTGCAAGTTACCATAATGCCCACCCCATAAATTATTTGAGGGTTTGGCTCAGGGGTAAATTTCTTATTTTTTAGGTCCGAATCCCTAAGTTTTACTCCCTAGAACACACACATGCATGCGCATACATGGGCACAATTAAAATTTCTAGATACAAGATGATCTCTCTCATATGTGGGACTAAAAGATGCACAGCCATGTAGCAACAAAGGTCCAAAGGTAACAGAATGGGAGAAATTATCCACAAAATGGATTCGGTGGGAGGGTGGGGGCTAAAAGGGGTTTTGGGGCCTTTAGGGAAATTAGGTGGATACACGGGTGATGGGTGTGGTAATGGAATAATGTGCATGAAAAACCATTATTAACAGTATTGTAAGCTACAGAATATTGATCATTTTTAAATAGAAAAATAAAATGAATTGAGGGTTTAGAAATCAACTTTGGGAATGGGGTCATAGCTTAAAGAGATGGAGGTAATGTTTTGCTTGCACGAGCCCCCTATTCAATCCCTGGCACCTCATGATTCTCTGAATATTGCTAGTAATGATTACTGAGAAACATATCAGGGGAAGCTGCTCAATGAGACATCAGGTGTGTTCCTCCCACCACCAAAAAAAAATTTAACTTTGGTAAAAACATCAATAAGCTCAGATACATTTTTTCTGGAAATTGAATGTACAACATTTCCTTCCCGTAACTTGATTCCAAGGACTTGTGTTTTTTTTTCCTTTTTCACAGAAAGTAATGGTTTTGAATCCAGATGATAAAGTTTGACTTTGCACTAAGAAATGGGGTCTAAGTGGTGAACATCAAGGCAGAGAGAGCTGGTGGCATTAGCATAGAACATACAGGACACGGCTGGGAAGAGTGTGGGATTTAAGATGAAGGAATATCAAAGAGCACAAGGAGGGGAGGAAAATTGAGGTGGGTTCTTGTGTGTAGTGCACAGAAAGGAGCCAGTGGATTAGGAATGAAGAGGAAGCCTTTACCCACGTCCCTTGTCCACACACAGAAGAGGCACAGACAGAGATCCAGGTCTCCACAACATGCCTTTCCACCAAGCAATTTGTTCCTCCAGTCCTCAGTACCCTCCCTGATTTCCAAGTTCTCCATGGCTGAGGCCAGTGCCAACCTCAGCAGCCTGAATAATCCTGAATACCACCACTCCTGCATCCGTGCTGGGTGAGAATTTTTTGAGGGTCTCCAAGTCAGGGGATGCTTAGAGTGTGTGAGGGTCCTTCTCCAATTCTGCTCAGGCCCTGCATAGGCTTCTTGCAAGACATGCACTTTAACCCTATACTCTCTCTGGCACCCATTCTGTTTGATTATACCTGCAGCAACAACCCAGAGTTCTGTGGGTGCTCAGAAGAGATCATCCTGTCCAAGGATATGATACGGTGGTCCTATCAGGTGAGTTCACTATGGTACATTTACTGATGGCAACTAGGATCATGTGTTTTTGGAGAACGGAAACGGTGGCAACATTGGTGGGGCAGATACCTAGGAACTGCTCCACCTGAACCCAGGACAAGATTATGACACAAAGGAGAGGTAACCTTGGTTTGCTTTCTTTTGATGAGTCACATTCCTATAAGGATAGTGGAACAAGCACCATTGGGGCAGAGGAGGTAAGACTAAGGGCCTAGAGTGTAATCGTAGTGGGAAAGGATATTGAAAATTTGAATTTTCAGAAATACTTTTGGTCATCATTCCTGCCTGGAACACTGCTTCTGCGATGGTGAGCAGATTTTACCAGGTAGTTCTCTATCGCAGACTGTAAGTCAAGGGGTAAAATTTGAAATTTTAGAGATGTGCTGCTAGTTGAGAGACCTAAGGCAGTTGGATTGTCTGTAAATGTTCTTGTTCCTATGAACAAGATGCTTTGAATATACTTCCTAGTGATGTGTGTAGATACAATTTGTGTTTAACAAAAGTGCTATAAAACCCTAGGGCACCTCTTTCATTCCAGAAATTAGATGTCTTTTGAGTGCTTAAGTGATGAGTCGTTTTAGTGAATGTAGCCCCGTGGAGAGTCTGCAAGTCCAGCTTGGTTGATGGGTTATTGTTTCCTAAAGTTCAGTAGAAAATGCTTCAAGTCTGTATTTCAGGTCTACCTGATGCAGCATAAAATGGAACCCAACTCAGAGTCTGGAAGATCCTGGTATTCCAGAGAGAAAAAGTCTTCCAAATAGCATATGATTTGGCATAGCAGACACTGGAGGGTCTGGTAGGAGACCCTACCACGGGAGCCCCCTGAGGAACCCTGGGCCCTTGTTTCTTGACCTCTTATCAAGGAAACCTGGGAAAAGGTCCTGGCATTCAGCAAGTACAACCAGAAGGAGTCCTTTGCTCTGGTGCTCCAGCCCTTCTTCTATGAAACAGACTGGTCCCCTCAGATGGTGAGTCTGGGCCCCTTCTTCTGAAAGAATCCCAGCACTAGTGATTTCTACCTAGCCCCAAATGTGCCCTCGGAGGGAACGGTGGTAACATCCTCTCTTGCACTTCCTGGTACATTTCCCAGGGGGGTGTAAGCTCCTGCAATCTTGATGTTTATAGCAGCATATTCTACTGGAGTCACTGTACCCCATACTGGCCTTCCTTGGTGTTTTTCAGACTGGAATCAAAGGAGGACTGTGTCTTGCTGTTCCTATTGTTATATAGCCCACACTCAGTAATGGCCCTGTTATTACCCCTTGTATTTTAATTCCCTTACAGGGAGCTCCATGATATCAAGGAGCAGCAGAAGCTCTGATCCCACAGGCCTGATCCCAAATGATGGCCATATAAGTAAAGTTTGGATTAGGGGGAGGGTCGGAGTAGAGATAGCAATAGATTTTATCAGTCCTACTATGAGTGCCAGAGAGTGCCAGAGAGAAAAAGGTGATTCAGGGATTGAAGTGCCCCTATTCTGGTGCGGCAGCGTACACAGTTTCTCACAGAGTTCTCTTTCAGAAGGAGAAGCCACTGCAGGACTCCACCGCGCTGGGCGTGCACCTCTGGAATAGCATGGTGAGTAGCCAGGTTCCTGGAAGGCCACCATGCTAACTTCGGGAGGAAGGCTGACCTGGGAAAATGGAAGGTGGCATCCCAGACCACTTTCATTCTTATCACCACCCTTTCCTTTACGTGGCGCTGGCTGCAGAATGCAAAGAGAAGGAGCATGAAGCACCAAGGGCCTCATGCACAATCTGCATTCTTTGTGGCAAGGGAGTTCTGATTGCCTTGTACCAGGAACTGAACTTTGAACTACGTAGGTGAACAGCATTCCTGAGTCTTATGAGAGTCTTATGAGGACATCGGCAATCATGATTCATTGAGAGGCTTTGATGTCCTCCTGGTACCAGCTGTACCAGGCTGCTATGTGTATGATGTTGCATGGGTTTCAGTACATGAGGACCCTGGCTCAATCTCAACCTGCTTTTCATAAACTGTGTAATTAAGGGTCTCAATTATCAAGATACAAAGGTCAGGTTACATCCCCTGACAACCCGTCATAGTTCAAGTGTGTCGCTCACTCCTGGCCCATGATAGAGTCTCATCTGCACTTGCTGACCTGTTTACTAGAGCCATGTTTGGTTTCTCCAGTCCTTAGAGTGCCTAAAGTGATCAGTATTAGTATGTGGATGGAATAAAAACTCTAAACGTGGAGGGGCCAGAGTGATAGCACAGTGGGTAGGGCGTTCGCCTTGCACGCGGCCGACCTGGGTTCAATCCCCGGCATCCCATATGGTCCCCCAAGCACCGCCAGGAGTAATTCCTGAGTGCAAAGCCGGGAGTAACCCCAGAGCATCGCTGGGTGTGACCCAAAAAGAAAAAAAAAACTCTAAACGTGGAGACTCACGGTGCATTAGAGACTTCATTTTGCCATTTATTTGTTTTCTCCACATAAAAATGGTCTAATATTAGAATTCAAATAACAGAGAGTTGATTTTCTGCTCCTGTGGATTCTCCTTCTCACTCTGTTTCCATCTGCCTCTTCCTTCTCCCTTGCCACTATCCTCTCTTTCTCCATGTCCCTGCCCCTATTTTCAACTAATCTTCTTGTTGAATATCATAAGCAGCTGTGTAAAAATTACAGATTAACCATTTGGACCGGGGGAGGGTCACCCCAGAGAGTTCACAAATGTCTGTGTGGTTGACTCCTCACAAAATCACACTTTGCTGTTGATGCAACTTTTGGTCACACTCTTTTTGTTAAAGTGCTTAGATAAAAGTTTCTTCATTCAAGGAATGTCTCTTTCAGAACTATGCTACTGCAACTCGTTCCTGAATTGCTGGTTGTGGTTCTCAGGATCCAATTGTGACATTCTGGTTGTGACTCTGAGAACTCAACTGTGTTTGTGTCAATGTCCCTCTGGGTTCCAGTCCCTCTGGGGACTGACCCAGGATATCAAACGTGTTTTCTGCACAGCTGTGTAGACAGTCTTAAGGTATTAGAGGGATTTTACTCTTTTAAGATACTGGTTGGGTTCCCACCAAAGAGGGGACACCTGGGAAAAGACACAAAAGTTCTGAGCTTGCCTTTCCTCTTATTCTCACTCCCCTCTAAGGAAACTGATTCAGAGAAGTGACAAGAGCCACACAGTGGGGAAATGAGAATCCAAGTCAATAGCTGGCTAACTAACCCCTGGATGCACAGCAACTTAGGTGATCCTTTGAGACTTTCAGTTGGACCCTAAGTACTAATGTCCTGATCATGGTTCAAACTCACAGTGTTCAGTTTCTCCTTGGCAAAATCAGGATGATTGGACCAGGGTTCCCTGATCCCACTCATTGAAGTGAGTCTTCTCTTGAGCAGCTCAAAAATCTCTTCATTGGGATTTTTGAGTACCAGAACCCTGTGGTTCTGGTACTCCAATGATTCTTATGTTGTTTCTCTTGAAGTCATCCCCCAGGGCTCTGATTCTCTCTATAGCCATTTTGAGGTCTTTGGCCATGATTTGTTGTTGTCTATAAGCTTTCTGTAGCTCATCTTCCAGGTCGCTGATTCTTTCTTCAGCTGTAGTCATTCTACTGTTGAGGGCATCTAGTGAGATTTTTATTTCATCTACCGATTCCTTTATTTGTGAGACTTCCGTTCGAAGGTTTGAAATTTCTGCTCTCATTTCTTCCTGTATTTTCTTGGTAGACCGTTCCAGCGCTTCATTCATCTCCTCCCTTAGTTTATTGGATGTCTGTTCCATGGTTGCTTGGAGTAGGTCGACTCTCCTCCAGATCTCCTCTCTAAATTGTTTATCTGAGAGGTCATAGATGTGAGTAGCCCCCATTGATGTTTCTGGAATTTTTTCTTCTCTCTCTCTTGGTGGAGGGGATTTTCGCTGCTTCTTCATATTGTTACGGAAGTATAGAATTGGAGCTCTGTAGTTATTTATTCCTTTTTCTTCTTGTGGAAAGAAGGGGCTCTGATCGTGCTAAATTTTTCTTATTAACTGAGAGCTTTTATAGTGTCAGACTAAGCTAATGGCTATTTTGTGTGTTAGAGACCGCAAAAGTGAATTTTCAAAAAAATACAAGTACCGATTGAGCTGAGGTAACAAAGAATAACTGCGGCCGCGGCCGCCGCTCTGAGAGGAGGCCACGCCCACTTTTAGACCACGCCCACTAACAACGGACACGCCCCCAGTGTCTTCCTGCGAGGGCGGGCCGCAGTTAGGGGGTCCGGGGAGGAGCCGGGGCGCAGAGGACACGGGCTGGGGCGGCTGGAAGGTCTCGGGGAGTCCAGGCGGCGGGAAGCGGGGCGCGGGAGGGCGTGGCCGAGGGTCTGGGAAGGTATCTGCGAGGGCGGGGGCGGCTGGAAGGTCTCGGGGAGTCCAGCTCAAAAATCTCTTATGCGGGATTTCTTGAAGTTCAGAGAGCTTCCCTGCCTCCAGAACTTCTGACTCAGTCAGGCTGGGATCTAGCCTGGAATTATGTATTTTAAATGTGTTCCCAAGTGCTGGTGATGCTTTTAACTAGGGTCAGCCTCTGGGAAACCCCACGTGTGTTTCTCTCAGCAGCACTGCTACCTCTGCAAACCTATTCTGTTCTAAAGATCAGCTTCTCTTTTAGATGGAGCCAGCAGGACAGAAAGAAAGACCATACAGTGAAAAAGAGGATAAGCTGGTGAAATGTCCCTCCGAGGTACACAACGGCTGGGGAGAGGGAGGAAGTCTCTGGAAAATTAGGTGGAGACATGGGGTCACTTAGGAGGCTTTGCTGCCAAAGTTCTTGAGAATTTTAAGATCTTCTCTCCTGGGTCTCCATACAACTTTGTATACTTTGATCACCTAGCTTTACATGTGGTAACAGGAGAGTGATTGGCAGAATCAAGCTCCTTTCAATCCTAGCGAAACAATGCTGAATCTCACCTGCCACCAAATCTTCTAATGTGTTCTAGTCGGTGCTTAAACTGGTGCCTGATAAGTATTAAGTATAGAATTAAGGTTGCTGAATAAATGAATGCAATATTAACTGAACATGAATGAATAGACTTCCTTTTTCCTCTAATATAACCAATATTTTTGGCTTTCTGAATGAGTTCGTAAGTTTTATTGTCGCTAGAAAATAAGACCTATAGAATTCATCTATATCCCTCTTTGCTTTGACTGCCATGAAGCTTAACATTAATTCTTGTTTCATAGAAATATTGTGTTGCTCTGCCTGAGTATGAAACCTGAGTAAAGAGCAGTAAGTGCTGCATAGTGTAAACTGGAGCTTTACGTGATTCAGGGAGCACCTTTGGGGAAGTCACAGCAACACAGACACAAAGGGCCAGAGAATTTTCTTTTTTTTTTTTTTTGCGCAATTAAATCTACCAAACTGGATGGATGTGGGTATTGATCTATGAAAAAGCCTGATGATAGAAGAATTTGGGGTTTATGGCTCTGGTCCATAATTTTTCTCTACAGGAGCATCCCTATCTGTTCACCTACAAGAACAGCAACTACAAGCCCAGGTTAATGATGAATCGCCCAGTGTTTAAGGTAGGAGGAGGTTTTCTTTTTTATTGACAAAAATGCAGATAATCCATGGGTCATGCCTCTTGTGAATCCTTGAGACCTTCTATGGGAATTCTGGGAAGGAAAAAAGATAAATGGGGTGAGGCATAAAACCAGAAACATGAAGATCCTGAGGCTTTAAAAGAGATTCTCATATATTGGAGGTTGCCGCAGAGTGAGTGAACTAAACTCATGTCTTATTTAGTTCACGAGTCTCTGACACTCTCTGTCAAGATTGTGAAAGGCATCCTGTGCTCCTATGAGGAACCAAACAGCGCTTGGAGGTGGGTTGATAACATTGTTTCAGCCTATGGGAACTATATTAGGAAAGATAATTTAGTCCCAGGGCCATTCCTGCCTCTGTGCTATGTCAAAGAGGGTGAGATTTCCTCTCAACTCAAAGCTCCAGAGACCAACCTGAGAGACTCCTGATTCATCTATCAACTTGTCCCACACCTTCTAACTAACACCTCAGCAACATGGATGCATGGCCCACGGATGTGAGAGCACTGACCTTGTGCTCAAATCACAGTTTTTCTGTGTCCTTGTTCTATAGCTCTCAGCAAGAAAAATTAGTCTTTCTGGGACTTATTTGTTTATACAGCGAGAAAGACTCATAATCTCATGTCACTGAGTTGTCATTAAATTGCTATAAGAATAATGCCCATCTGGTAGATGTGTCATGCCGTGAGTTCTGTGTGTTTTCCTCTTCTTATCATCTGATAAGAGGGAACAGTATGTTTTCGGGATCAAGTTAATATCTATCTCATGGCACTACTAGAAAGCTGCAGGGACTCCCTGTGTGAAGCTGATCACTGTTACCCAATAACCAATGGTTAAACAAGGGCAGGGAGGGAGGTATAAATGGACTACCAGGAATAGGACATTTAAAAAAATCAGAGAGGGGCCTGAAGTGATAGTTCAGCGGGTGGGGCATTCGCCTTGCACACAGCCGACCCAAGTTCCATCTCCAGCACCTCACATGGTCCCACAAGCACTGCCAGGAAATTCCTGAGTACAAAGCCAGGAGTAACTTCTGAGTACTTCTGAGGATGACCCCAATCTAAATCAAACAAAAATAATAAATAAAAATTAATGAAATATATTGCTTGTCAAAAAAAAAAAAAACAGGAGCTGGAGCCATAGCACAGCGGGTAGGGTATTTACCTTGCATGCGGCTGACCCAGGTTCGATCCCCAGCATCCCATATGGTCCCCTGAGCACCGCCAGGAGTAATTCCTGAGTGCAGAGCCAGGAGTAACCCCTGTGTGTCGCCAGGTATGACCCAAAAAGAAAAAAAAAAAAACCAGTAAGTGCAATTGGCCTGTAATCATAGTACAAATTAATGAACTCTCTGACAAAAGGTTCCACGGGCATTTTTGGACAAACAGAACAGAGCCAGTTGAAAAAAGCTTCCCAGGGGGTATGGTGCTGCCAGTAAGTCAACCTGTACCTGTGAGGCGAGTGCATCAGCAGCCTGATGGTGCTTTCAAGCTTCTTGATACAAAATTGCCGGTTTGCTTCTGGCCAGATCCCAACTACTTGGGGCCAAATTTCCTGAAAATTTTTTTTCCTGACGAAGTTTTCAGCCAACAATTAGGTATGTGGGAGTCGCGCCCACAAACCACCTCCAGCTCGCTCTACAAGCCCATTTATTGGCCTCGCTTTGAGACCCATAAGTAAATCTCAGAAGACATAAAAAACCACAGTTAACCCCAGACCCATGCAAGCCTGAACAAACTGAAATAAATGAGAGGGGTCAGCCTAGTGTCTGCCTATGCAGATCTCCTGTCAACCACTTGTTTCCATAATTCAAACTCACGCTCCTGCCCCTGGCGTGACTCCACTGTCTCAGGACAGACCTCACTGAGTAAAATCTGCTGAAAATTTGGGTAAGCAGGTTTTTGTGACTGAAATAACCAGGTTTTCTCAGGGTCTGGATGGGCTACCTACCTCCACTTCCCAATATTCCTGATAGCACAAGCAGGAACCCCCACAAACCAACTCCAACACCACTATGTAAGCTCTTCTACCAGCCTGGCATCAGACACTCATAAATAAATCTCAAAAGAGATCAAAAGCAGCAGTTAGTCTCAGAGTCCTGCAGGGCTGAACAGATGGGGCAAATCAGAGAAGGCAGATTAGTCTGGTGCCTGCCCAAGCAGAGCCCCTGGCAGCTGCTTGCTTGCACAATCCAAAAGCACTGCCCTGCCCCCAGTCTGACCCCACCATCTCAGGACAGACCTCACTGAGATAAAATCAGCTGAAAATTTGGGTACTAGGATTTTCTGACTGAAATATCCAGGCTGTCTCAGGGTCAGGATGGGCTACCTCTCCTCACCTCCCTCTACTTCCAGAAGCCTAGTAGTTCACATCCACATCCCAAAGCTGCCACCCAGTTAAAAAGCAGCTCCAGCCTTAACATCCTGATAAAAATACTGAATGCCCTGAATAAACACGATGACCTCTTATCAACTGTGTTCCAAACCATAATGCACAAAAAGAGAGGGAGACTGGGATGAGAGTGAGGTGTTGGGGGATGGTGAATGGGAAATGGGGGACATTGGTGGTGGGAAATGTGCACTGATGGAGGGATGGATGTTGGATCATTGTATGACTGAAACCCAATCATGAACAGCTTTGCAATGGTCTACCTCACATATATTCAATTTAAAAAAGTGGGGGAGAGCAGAGACATGTCTCTTGGCAAGAATACCTTTGATGGCTCAAAACTGTTAGTTTTTGAACTCTCAGATTTTCTGGAGATCTCATATGCCATATGAAGCGGGGATTTAGTTGCTAACACAGAGTAGCAATGCATTTATTTAGCAAAAATCATAATTATGTGTGGAACATCTACAAAGTGCCTTTTCAGGAAGTGGGGATACATATTTTACAAAACAGAAAAATCCTTCTGCTTTCCCTAAGAATTTGGGAAGGTAAGTGACATAGTGTTGTGCTATAGTGTCATAGGTGAAAGA